>NC_135238.1:236322781-237044448 GCF_051348905.1 Ranitomeya variabilis
TCCTCCCGGCAGTCACCGACAGACCCTCCTCCAGCTCCTCCAGGCAGTCACCGTAAGACCCTCCTCCAGCTCCTCCAGGCAGTCACCGTCAGACCCTCCTCCAGCTCCTCCAGGCAGTCACCGTCAGACCCTCCTCCAGCTCCTCCAGGCAGTCACCGTCAGACCCTCCTCCAGCTCCTCCAGGCAGTCACCGTCAGACCCTCCTCCAGCTCCTCCAGGCAGTCACCGTCAGACCCTCCTTCAGCTCCTCCAGGCAGTCACCGTCAGACCCTCCTCCAGCTCCTCCAGGCAGTCACCGTCAGACCCTCCTCCAGCTCCTCCAGGCAGTCACCGTCAGACCCTCCTCCAGCTCCTCCAGGCAGTCACCGTCAGACCCTCCTCCAGCTCCTCCAGGCAGTCACCGTCAGACCCTCCTCCAGCTCCTCCAGGCAGTCACCGTCAGACCCTCCTCCAGCTCCTCCAGGCAGTCACCGTCAGACCCTCCTCCAGCTCCTCCAGGCAGTCACCGTCAGACCCTCCTCCAGGCAGTCACCATCAGACCCTCCTCCAGCTCCTCCCGGCAGTCACCGTCAGACCCTCCTCCAGCTCCTCCCGGCAGTCACCGTCAGACCCTCCTCCAGCTCCTCCAGGCAGTCACCGTCAGACCCTCCTCCAGCTCCTCCCGTCAGTCACCGTCAGACCCTCCACCAGCTCCTTCTGGCAGTCACCGTCAGACCCTCCTCCAGCTCCTCCCGGCAGTCACCGTCAGACCCTCCTCCAGCTCCTCCTGGCAGTCACCGTCAGACCCTCCTCCAGCTCCTCCTGGCAGTCGCCATCAGACTCTCCTCCCGGCAGTCACCGTCAGACCCTCCTCCAGCTCCTCCTGGCAGTCACCGTCAGACCCTCCTCCAGCTCCTCCAGGAAGTCACCATCAGACCCTCCTCCAGCTCCTCCCGTCAGTCACCGTCAGACCCTCCTTCAGCTCTTCCTGGCAGTCACCATCAGACCCTCCTCCAGCCCCTCATGGCAGTGACCGTTAAACCCTCCACCAGCTTCTCCCGGCCATAAGTCATAGTGAGGCCTTTGTCTTCACCTGTCTCTGCACAAACAGCGTCATGACTTTCTTCGCCTGTTCGAATGGCGTCTCTTCCCCCTGATTGGAGTGACTCATGGCGAGTCCGACGTCCATACACAGAACAATCGCTGTCTGCAAAGAAAACAGGATGAAACGTTAACGCCACATTGTAGAAGTCCTGGCCGAGTGCCGGGGTCATCAAATATTCTGCTGTGAACGCCCACAAGTCGCCCTCTTCCATCAGGAGCTACCAATCAAAAGCTGGGTGACCGCCGATACGACGCAAACAGGAGGCATCACCTATTGTGTCCCCCCATTTCCGTGTAGATTGTAAGCTTGCGAGCAGGGACCTCACTCCTAATGTCACTGTTTAAATTCTTAACTCATACCGAATTTATTGTCTGTATATTTCCCCGGTTAATTGTAAAGTGCTGCGGAATATGTTGGCGCTATATAAATAAAAATTATTATTATTATCACCCAAATCCTGCTCAAACTTACTAATTTTTGTCACTTACAATCATGAATCGACACCGGCATCCTGACCATTCTGGTTATAGTGGAAAGTGAACCCTGGAGCTCCGCAATTCTGCAGCACAGCTGAGGAGAACTGAGGCAGCTCCAGAGGTGGCCATGATGGAGAGCAGCAAGATATATATATGTGTATGTGTGTGTATGTATATATATATATATATATAGTGTGTGTGTGTGTGTATATATATATATATATATATATATATATATATACACACACACACACATACAACACAGCGGCATCTGGTGGTTAACAGCGGGAACTGCAAGCACAGAGCTTGTGCTGGAAATCAGCGGCGCAGAGTGAGCGCTCCATCTAGCGGTGATTGCCGGAGCTGCGCCCGCTGGGAGCTGCCCGGACTTGTCGGAGTCGCACGTTATTTGACGGTGAGCCTGTAATCTACACAGCAGAGTAACACTGTACCGGCGCCATCGGTGTGTGAGAGGGGATGTGTACCGGTAACGGCGCGTCTATTGCCTGTACTACATTAAGTGCAGCACCACAAAGAACAGGGCTGCGCGCTAGAATATGTGTGAGCAGCTCCGGCTATGTCTCCGCACCGTCTGAGGCCGGCAGAAGAATATTCCCGGCTTTCGTACCTTCCCCGCCCGCGCCATCCTTTTTTCCCGTTTGTGATTTCGGAAGAGGCTAAATCCAAGTCGGCTAAAGGACCTCTGCCCATGTGACCGGAAGGGGCGGCGCCTCTTCCTCCATAGAACAGACAGAGCAGACACGAGGAAGCTGTGGATGTCATGGCGGGATTTCGTGCAGGATTTGGTTTTGGAGTGTTTTGTGCAGGATTTGCCTCTTCCTCCATAGAGCAGAGCAGACAGGAGGAGGCTGTGGATGTCATGGCTGGATTTCGAGGATTTTTGTGCAAGATTTGGGGTATTATGGGGGTCATTCTCCAAAGTCATAGATCAGGTAAGTGGGAGTCTGCCTGGGGAGAATGGGGTGGTGTTGCTTGCATGGGGCTGCCTGGGGAGAATGGGATGTTGCTTGCATGGGGCTGCCTGGGGAGAATGGGGTGGTGATGCTTGCATGGGGCTGCCTGGGGAGAATGGGGTGATGATGCTTGCATGGGGCTGCCTGGGGCGAATGGGGTGATGTTGCTTGCATGGGGCTGCCTGGGGAGAATGGGGTGATGTTGCTTGCATGGGGCTGCCTGGGGAGAATGGGGTGGTGATGCTTGCATGGGGCTGCCTGGGGAGAATGGGGTGGTGATGCTTGCATGGGGCTGCCTGGGGAGAATGGGGTGGTGTTGCTTGCATGGGGCTGCCTGGGGAGAATGGGGTGGTGTTGCTTGCATGGGGCTGCCTGGGGAGAATGGGGTGGTGTTGCTTGCATGGGGCTGCCTGGGGAGAATGGGGTGGTGTTGCTTGCATGGGGCTGCCTGGGGAGAATGGGGTGGTGTTGCTTGCATGGGGCTGCCTGGGGAGAATGGGGTGGTGTTGCTTGCATGGGGCTGCCTGGGGAGAATGGGGTGGTGTTGCTTGCATGGGGCTGCCTGGGGAGAATGGGGTGGTGTTGCTTGCATGGGGCTGCCCCGGCTCCGTCTCCCCCGCCCCGGCTCCGTCTCCCCCGCCCCGGCTCCGTCTCCCCCGCCCCGGCTCCGTCTCCCCCGCCCCGGCTCCGTCTCCCCCGCCCCGGCTCCGTCTCCCCCGCCCCGGCTCCGTCTCCCCCGCCCCGGCTCCCCCGGCTCCGTCTCCCCCGCCCCGGCTCCCCCGCCCCGGCTCCCCGGCTCCGGCTCCCCCGCCCCGGCTCCGGCTCCCCCGCCCCGACTCCGGCTCCCCGGCTCCGGCTCCCCCGCCCCGGCTCCGGCTCCCCCGCCCCGGCTCCGGCTCCCCCGCCCCGGCTCCGGCTCCCCCGCCCCGGCTCCGGCTCCCCGGCTCCGGCTCCCCCGCCCCGGCTCCCCGGCTCCCCCGCCCCGGCTCCGGCTCCCCCGCCCCGGCTCCGGCTCCCCCGCCCCGGCTCCGGCTCCCCCGCCCCGGCTCCGGCTCCCCCGCCCCGGCTCCGGCTCCCCCGCCCCGGCTCCGGCTCCCCCGCCCCGGCTCCGGCTCCCCCGCCCCGGCTCCGGCTCCCCCGCCCCGGCTCCGGCTCCCCCGCCCCGGCTCCGGCTCCGTCTCCGTCTCCCCCGCCCCGGCTCCGGCTCCGTCTCCCCCGCCCCGGCTCCGGCTGTTAAAGGGAACCTGTCACCCCCAAAATCGATGGTAAGCTAAGCCCACCAGCGTCAGGGGCTTATCCTACAGCATTCTGTAATGCTGTAGTTAAGCCTCCAATGTATCCTAAAAGATGAGAAAAAGAGGTTATATTATACTCACGCTGGCGGTCCGATCCAAGTCGCGGTCCGGTCCTGGGCCTCCCATCTTAATAGGATGACTTCCTCTTCTTGTCTTCACGCTGTGGTGCGCAGGCGCCGGGAAAGGTCAGAGGGGCCTGCACACTGCAGTACTTTGTGCTGGAGCCGCAGCGTGAAGACACGAAGAGGACCAAAACAAAAGTCAAGGGTGCTCACTATACTTAGGCAGGGGTGCTCTGGAGAAAAAGAGTCCAATATACAGGTCCTTCTCAAAAAATTAGCATATAGTGTTAAATTTCATTATTTACCATAATGTAATGATTACAATTAAACTTTCATATATTATAGATTCATTATCCACCAACTGAAATTTGTCAGGTCTTTTATTGTTTTAATACTGATGATTTTGGCCTACAACTCCTGATAACCCAAAAAACCTGTCTCAATAAATTAGCATATCAAGAAAAGGTTCTCTAAACGACCTATTACCCTAATCTTCTGAATCAACTAATTAACTCTAAACACATGCAAAAGATACCTGAGGCTTTTAAAAACTCCCTGCCTGGTTCATTACTCAAAACCCCCATCATGGGTAAGACTAGCGACCTGACAGATGTCAAGAAGGCCATCATTGACACCCTCAAGCAAGAGGGTAAGACCCAGAAAGAAATTTCTCAACAAATAGGCTGTTCCCAGAGTGCTGTATCAAGGCACCTCAATGGTAAGTCTGTTGGAAGGAAACAATGTGGCAGAAAACGCTGTACAACGAGAAGAAGTGACCGGACCCTGAGGAAGATTGTGGAGAAGGACCGATTCCAGACCTTGGGGAACCTGAGGAAGCAGTGGACTGAGTCTGGTGTGGAAACATCCAGAGCCACCGTGCACAGGCGTGTGCAGGAAATGGGCTACAGGTGCCGCATTCCCCAGGTAAACAGCGGCAGAAGCGCCTGACCTGGGCTACAGAGAAGCAGCACTGGACTGTTGCTAAGTGGTCCCAAGTACTTTTTTCTGATGAAAGCAAATTTTGCATGTCATTCGGAAATCAAGGTGCCAGAGTCTGGAGGAAGACTGGGGAGAAGGAAATGCCAAAATGCCTGAAGTCCAGTGTCAAGTACCCACAGTCAGTGATGGTGTGGGGTGCCATGTCAGCTGCTGGTGTTGGTCCACTGTGTTTCATCAAGGGCAGGGTCAATGCAGCTAGCTATCAGGAGATTTTGGAGCACTTCATGCTTCCATCGGCTGAAATGCTTTATGGAGATGAAGATTTCATTTTTCAGCACGACCTGGCACCTGCTCACAGTGCCAAAACCACTGGTAAATGGTTTACTGACCATGGTATTACTGTGCTCAATTGGCCTGCCAACTCTCCTGACCTGAACCCCATAGAGAATCTGTGGGATATTGTGAAGAGAAAGTTGAGAGACGCAAGACCCAACACTCTGGATGAGCTTAAGGCCGCTATTGAAGCATCCTGGGCCTCCATAACATCTCAGCAGTGTCACAGGCTGATTGCCTCCATGCCACGCCGCATTGAAGCAGTCATTTCTGCCAAAGGATTCCCGACCAAGTATTGAGTGCATAACTGAACATTATTATTTGATGGTTTTTTTGTTTGTTATTAAAAAACACTTTTATTTGATTGGACGGTTGAAATATGCTAATTTATTGAGACAGGTTTTTTGGGTTATCAGGAGTTGTAGGCCAAAATCATCAGTATTAAAACAATAAAAGACCTGACAAATTTCAGTTGGTGGATAATGAATCTATAATATATGAAAGTTTAATTGTAATCATTACATTATGGTAAATAATGAAATTTAACACTATATGCTAATTTTTTGAGAAGGACCTGTATTATAGATAACTCCGGCACACCATAAATCTTCAGCAGTAAATGTATATTTATTATCTCAATTCAGTAGACAGCGGGATGCCATACAGAAAAGAAAAACGATCACAATTGTGGGTATCCCCAACGTTTCGGCATCAAATAGCCTTTCTCAAGGGGTATCAGTTTATTTGTGATGCGACCAACAAGGTGAAAGGCTCCCGCTTAATCTTTTCAGCGTCCGGAACAAGGCTCCAAGTAAGGACAAAATGACAAGGACAAAACCTGACCGCAGCATTTTGTCCTTACTTGGAGCCTTGTTCCGGACGCTGAAAAGATTAAGCGGGAGCCTTTCACCTTGTTGGTCGCATCACAAATAAACTGATACCCCTTGAGAAAGGCTATTTGATGCCGAAACGTTGGGGATACCCACAATTGTGATCGTTTTTCTTTTCTGTATGGCATCCCGCTGTCTACTGAATTGAGACACGAAGAGGACGTCATCTGATGAAGATAGGAGGCTCCGGACTGCGATGCCCATCGGACAGGACTGGGACTGTCCCTGGGTGAGTATAATATAACCTCTTTCTCATTTTTTAGGATACATCGGGGGCTTATCTACAGCATTACAGAATGCATTACAGAATGCTGTAGATAAGCCCCTGATGCTGGTGGGCTTAGCTCGCCCTCGATTTTGGGGGTGACAGGTTGCCTTTAAGCACCACAATACAATTTTTGCAGCTAAAGCACAGTGGACTTTGGTAAAAAAATGTGTTTTTCTTTTGTTATTAATCTGTCTTTAATGTTTAATTCATTGTTTTGATTTCTAAAACTCTTTATTATTGATTTGTATGTATGCATACTTATATATTTCTCTTTTTTATTTCTAACTATTCATCTTGTAATAAACTTGTTTGACAGCTATGAGTTGAAATTTCATTTCCTTGCGGATTTACGTTCTATGGGATAATGGGGAAGAGACAAAAGGTCGGGGGTGCAGTAGCTCTGGTGGTGGTGAGGCGGCAGAATGGTTATTGCAGGCTGTAGGCTTTCCTGAAGAGATGAGTTTTCAGGTTCCATCTGAGGGATCCAAGGGTGGCGGATAATCGGACGTGTTGAGGCATGGAATTCGAGAGGATGAAGGATATTGGGGAGAAATCTTGGAGGCGGTTGTGTGAGGAATAAGTGTGGAGGAGAGTAGGAGGTCTTGGGAGGATCGGAGATTACGTGAGGGAAGATAGTGGGAGATAAGTTCAGAGATATAGGGAGGGGACAGGTTGTGGATGGCTTTGTAGATCAGTGTTAGTAGTTTGAACTGGATTCGTTGTGGAATTGGGAGCCAGTGGAGGGATTTGCAGAGGGGAGAAACGGGAGTAGCGAGGAGAGAGGTGGATTAGCCGGGCAGCAGAGTTGAGGACAGACTGGAGTGGTGCAAGAGAGTTAGCGGGGAGGCCACAGAGGAGGATGTTGCAGTAGTCGAGGTGAGAGATGATGAGGGCATGCACAAGCATTTTAGTAGATTAAGGGCTGAGGAAGGGACGGATTATGGCAATATGTTTGAGTTGGAGGCGACAGGAGGTGGCAAGAGTTTGGACGTGCGGTTTGATGGACAGGGCAGACTCGAGAGTTACCGCGAGGCAGCGTATTTCAGGTGTGGGAGAGAGCGTGATGCCGCTTACCATAATAGATAGATCAGGTAGGGGGGATACGCGAGATGGAGGAAAGATGATGAGTTCGGTTTTGTCTACATTGAGTTTTAGGAAGCGAGAGGTGAAGAAGGAGGATATGGCTGCTAGACACTTCGGGATTCTGGACAGAGAGGTGACATCTGGGCCAGAGAGGTAGATCTGAGTGTCATCAGCATACAGGTGATACTGGAAGCCATGGGACTTTATGAGTTATCCTAGGCCAAGGGTATAGATGGGAAAAAGTAGGGGCCCCAGGCCAGAGCCTTGAGGGACTCCAACAGAGAGAGGGCGGAATGAGCCAATACAGTCTGCTGTGCCTGCGCAACGACCGCAGAGTTGCCCAGATCTTCCTTACTGATTACTGGGTGGCCACCCTGCTGGATCCCTGCTGCAAAGACAAAGTACCATTATTTGTTCCGTCACTGGAGCGGGATGGCAAAATGTGTGAATACAAGCACATGCTGGTAGAGGCACTACTGACGGCGTTCCCACCTGACAGAAGAAACACAACGCAGAGGAGGAGGAAGTCGCCAACGCAGCTGTGGCACCACCTCAGAAGGGAGGGTTAACATGGCTAAAATGTGAAAAAAAATTCATCAGCATGACACAGCATCCAGAACCACCATCTGATACGGTCTATACAACCAGGTGCCAGCGTTATAACAACATGGTGGAAGAGTACATGTCAATGTCCACACGTCTGCATGTACTAAGTTGGGTCTGCCCATTTAACTTCTTGGTTTCCAAACTGGACACATGGCCTAGGCTTGTACTTTTTGACTTGGAAGTGCCGGCATGCCCCGTGGCAAGTGTAATGTTGGAACATGTGTTTATTACAGCAGGGGATATCACACATAGGCGCATCCACCTGTCCAAAGCCAACGTGGCCACTCTCGCATTCATTAAAAGAAACCAGGAGTGGAGTCCACAGGACTTGTCTTTGCCTTTGGCAAACCAGACAAATGTACCATCTGCACCCAGACATTGTTATATTTTATTTGCCATTTGTTTTATTTTGGGGCCTTACCAAAAAGGAAGAGAAATAAAATCCACCAAAATAATGTTGGATACCATCAGGCCTGCCTCTTCCACCTACACTGCAATGTCCACCTACACCTCCTCCTCCACTAGGACATCCGACTACTGTATCTACATTGTTCTTTTTTTATTTTATTTTATACTATGTTCTTTTAAATGCTGTCCCTAAAAAAAAAAAAAAATCCTCCAAAAAACTGTTGGATACCTCATCCCCTGCCTCTTCCACCTTCATCGCCACATTCGCCTCAAGCTCATCCACCTACTACACCTCCTCCTACATTTGGACCTATGCCTCTTTTTTCAAGATTATTATTACTTTTTATTCTCTGTTATTTTAAGTGATCTTACTATCCACATTTGTTTTCAGGGCTATTGTCCTGCTTACCCCCTTTTTGTTCTATTTTTCACCTTTACCGCTTACTACCCCCATTTTACCACGCGAAAGTACGAGACCACATTGGCTGTGAGCTGGTCTCATTATGCTGGGAAGGGCCCAATAAAGATTTAACTTTTCAGCTTATTAATCAGTGAACAGCTGTCTGCTTTTTCTTTGCTGGTTATTAAAAAATGGGTGGACTCATCCAAAAAATTTATTGGGGCCCCCTCTATTTTTAATAACCAGCTACGGCAAAACAGACAGCTAAGGGCTGATATTAAAAAGCTGTGAAGGTCCATGGACATTGGCCCCTACCAACACTAATAAGCCGCACGAGAAATGGAGCATCTATTAGGGTATATTTCCACTGTCAGGATGGCCGGCGGTATCGCCGCAGCGACGAAGCCGCTCGGCGCTAAGCCCCGCCCCCTTTCTGCGACGCGATCATGCCGGATGTGTTAACTCTTCACATCCGGGATGATCGCTCGCTCCCATAGGGCCCTGTGATATGCCTTGCGGGGACGCTGCGTCCCTGCAAGGTGTACGGACATGCTGCGATCTGAAAAGACGCGCAGCATGTCCGGAGTCGCAGGGCCGCCGCGTGCGGGTTTCCACGCATAGTGGAGACGGGATTTCATAAAATCCCCTCCACTATGCTGGAACATCTGGACGCTGCTTGTTTGACGCTGCAGCTCTGCGCAGTGTCAAACAAGCAGCGTTTCCTGACCGTGGAAACATACCCTAAGAAGCGCTAATTCTTGAGCATCGACTCAGCTCTTCCTGATTGCATGTGTGCAGTGGCAACTGGGGTAATATATACAGCTCTGGCCAAAATTAAGAAACCACCACATCAAAACCCTGCCATGGGCAGCCCATTCTCCAGACCTGAACCCCACTGGAAACCTCTGGAATGTAATCAAGAGGATGATGGATAGTCACAAGCCATCAAACAAAGAACTGCTTACATTTTTGCGCCAGAAGCAGTGTGAAACACTGCTGGAAAGCATGCCAAGATGCATGAAAGCTGTGATTAAAAATTATGGTTAGTACACAAAATATTAATTTCTGAATAGTGATGGGGTCGAGCAAATTGGAATACTCGGGTACTCGGCCAGAACAGCGAACCCAATATAAGTCTATGGGAGACCCAAGTACTTTTACTACGATCTCCCCCGGGGGTCCTTTTAAGGTCTAAAAATGATGGAAACACTGCTCAAAAGACACAGGAACATCATGGGGATCGCCCCTGAAAAAATTCCTGACTCCTAGTTCACAGCCTTAATAATTTTTTTCCGAGATTCATGCCATTTTTCCTGGTGCCACAAAAAACACATTAAAACGAAACCAAAATGGGTTTTGCTGGCCTGTAAGGCCAAATATTTAACCCCAGGCCGAAAATTTCCTCTCCCTCTTAGGCTTAGTTCAGACGCAGCGTTTTTGAAGCGTTTTTCAACTTTAACATTGCTTTCAACCACTACAAATGCATTCACTGGGAAATGTCATTGTAACATTTAACTGGCCATGTGGTGTGTGACACATAAGCAGACCCATCTTGTTTCATTTATAAAGGAGGGACTCTTAAAGTCACAGAGCCTATTTTTACTGGTGCATCAGGCGGCATTAATCTTCTTAAAGGGCCAATATGAAACAGTGGGTCTCCTAAGCTGTTGTAGCCTATGCTGTGAGTGGATGGGCTGCCAAGAATTACGACGCACCACAGTACCCCTGTCATAAGATGTCCAGGGGGGACTCCTGAAAAAGTGTTGCATTGAATTCAAGGCCTGCCCTGCTACCAATTCATATGCACCCCAATAAGCCTTTGAACCCACATACTGGATGGGCCCCTGAAAATCCACTTCACAATATGCATTTTGTACTCCGTACTCCTTTGTTTTACACATTGGCGGCAAGGCCAGCCCTGCTGCATAGTCATATGCACCCCATTAGGCCTTGGAACACACATACTGGATGTGCCCATGAAAATCCACTCGTATTTTTTATGGTATGATGGTTCCCTCTTTGCAGAATTATTTACAGGAAATTTGGCAATTGTGTTTGCCATGTTTTTAACACTAAGGTTCAGATACGGCTTTAAAAAAGTCTAATCCTAGCAATACAAAGCAATTTCATTGCAAACTACAAAATTCAAGGAATATTAAGATTGAATAGTGTGAGTGCGTACATTTTTGTATATGTTACCAATAACATACAAAAGTTAATGATTACATATAAGGATTACATAGATATACTGATTACGTGTATATATGAAGATTAACTTCATACAGTCTACTTAGATCATCACCAAGAGGCTTTTAAATATCATCCGTCTGGAATATCCGAGAAGCAACACCAAGACAGAGAACCCCTTTGAGATTACCTACACTGCATGGGCGTCCCCAATTATGCAGGTATCAGCACACTGTACATGTACAGGTACCCCAGTTTTGGTATCTGTCTTAGTCATGTTTCTCTGGTCTTATATAGTGATTTACACTATGTAGTAACTCTAGTTTCACCCAGACCTTCAAGTGGCCAGCTTTCACGGGTGTATTAAACTGAGATATCATGGAGTCATCAGACGAGTGGCCATAAACCACTAGAAAATAAAAACCACAAGGATTTAGATCAAACCACCACAGGCAGAGTTTCAGTAAACCTTAATGTTTTACAACGACAAACAGCAAACATATAGAGGCTTCAAACTGTTTCTGAAGTGAGAAAACAAACATTTATCAACATGGTGCATTATGAGCATTATGAGCATTGTCTGTCACATTTGTAAATGTTTTACAAGACATGCAGCTATGTGATTGTCTGAATGCATTCGGTGTACAGTATTTTAATCTTGTTTACAAATCGCCATTTGTATATTCGCCATTTGTACATTTGAGGCAGCCAAAGTTATCGCTCTCAAGGAGAGAAACTAATATAGTGGACAAAGAAATATTTGTAATAAACTACTGAGACAAACTAACATCATTGCATTATCAAATTTATATGAAGTGTATTGTGTCCAATTTGCGCAACCAGGCAACACAAAAAGGAGCTTTTCCAGTCAGCTCTTTAAGGTACACAAATGTGAAGTGTTTGCTATCAAGGATGTGGTTTCACCAATGGGGGGTACCTTTTTTAAAAATATACTATTGCCATCACAGCCACCCATGCCCAAACTTCACGGGCCTATAACAATACAAAGCATGTTCACCCAGGTCATGTTGTCGGAGATAAGGAAGAGACATTGCAGGAGACAGTTAAGAATTAGGGCCAATGTAGTGGTGTGGGTCTCTGAGACTTGTAATGCAGTGCATGATCTGCCAAACAATTCCCCAAAGGGGGTACTGTCAAGGTGAAAAGATATATCTTCATACACTTTTTGTACTGTTGTATTCTTATACTGTGAAACAATAAGTTTTTCCCATCTGCTAGCTAATGTAGATGTAATTGTATTTAAAATGGCTGCCAGTATTCACCTTTGCCCTACTTTTTGTCTCTGAGGAAAGAAGTATCATTTCTTCTTAAATTGAAACTTGAGGAATGTGAAGAAAGGAGGATTCGCCAGGAGACATCAGGACAAATCAGAAAGACTGAATACTAGACATATACTGCTTAAACCCCACCCAATGCATTCCTTCTCCTAACACACAATATAGTACTGTGTATCCGGAAATAAACGCAGTTGCTGTGATCGTGGCCGATACTGGTAGACGCACGAGCATCAACTGAGATTGAACCAGCTATTTGTCTGACTCATTCTTACCCGGTACCAAATGCTCTGCTCATACTTTAATTTGGGATGACTGGTGAATGAGGGTTATTGTCGTGACGACCCCGACAGTACCTTTTTTAAAAGTACACTAGTGCCATCGCATGCCCCTAGCCCAAATATTAACGGCCTATAACAGTACTGAGCATGTTTACCCTGGTGATCTAGTGGCAGGAACATTTTAGATTGCAGGAGAGCAAGTTAAGAAGTCAGCCCAATGGAATGTCATGCCCAATTCCACAATGTGGGATCTTTTTAAAAAACTAAGAGTGCCATCACAGCCCCCTTGGCAGGGCCGGACTGGCCATCGGGCAGTTCTGGCAAATGCCAGAAGGGTCGGTGGCAGTAGTGGGCGGCTCGAGTGTGCCGCTGTCGGCACACTCCCCCCGTTGTCGGCACACTCCCCCCGTTGTCAGCACACTCCCGGCCCCGCATTCAACTATACCGGCGTCATAGACACCGGTACAGTTGAATGCAATGATGGAGGAGAGAGCGTCTGCTGACGCTCCCTCTCCCATCATTCCCCGCTCTGCCTGCCGCTGACACTGTGGGTGCGCGATGACGTCATATCATCGCGCACCTGCTGTGTGACCGGGCGGGCAGACTGCAGCTGCTGAGACCGGAGCCAGGAGCAGCAGCGCGGGGCAAGATTAAAGGTGAGTAGACTTTGTTTTTTTATTATTACATATCAATGGGTGATAACTGGATTGTAGGGGGGGGGGGGGGGCTGGCTGCATTACATTCTATGGGGCAGTGCTGCATTACATGATTCTATGGGGCTGGGCTGCATTACATGATTCTATGGGGCAGTGCTGCATTACATGATTCTATGGGGCAGTGCTGCATTACATGATTCTATGGGGCTGGGCTGCATTAAATTCTATGGGGCTGTGCTGCATTACATTCTATGGGGGCTGTGCTGCATTACATTCTATGGGGACTGAGCTGTAATGCTGGATACAGCTGTAATTATATGTTATATAGTTGTGTTACACTCCCCTCACTTCTTGTAACCTACAATTGTACAAAGATATTATACAGTCACCAGGCGACAAGTGGGCCTGTGTGACTTCAAATGCCAGGACTGAATTTTAGTCCCAGTCCAGCCCTGCCCCTTGGCCAAAATGCACCGTACAGAGCACGTTCACCCTGGTGATCTATTGGCAGATACAGGACAGATTGCAGGCGACTGTCATGATTCCAATGGCAGGGAATCACCAAAAGGGCAAGCACAAAAATAGGACAAGCTCTAGGGTGATGGAACCTGAGCTGACCGCGATCCTGAACTTAACACAAACACTATCAGCAGCCGGGGAACGTACCTACGGGGACTCTAGACGTCTCGCGCCAGCCGGAGAACTAACTTCCCCTAGAAGATGAAAAGCAGACCTCTCTTGCCTCCTAGAGAAATACCCCAAAGGGATAGCAGCCCCCCACATATAATGACGGTGAATTAAGAGGAAGGCACATACGCAGGTATGAAAACAGTTTTAGCAAAATGAGGCCCGCTAAAGCTAGATAGCAGAAGGATACAAAAGAGATCTAGGCGGTCAGCGAAAAACCCTTTCTTCAAAAAACCATCCTGAAATTACTGGGACCCATGTGCCAACTCATGGTACATGGGGAGTAATTTCAGCCCACCAGAGCAACCAGCAGCAAAGACTCATATGTATGCAAGCTGGACTAAAAACATGATAAGGCAGAACACAAAAAACAAGAAAATCAGAACTTAGCTTGTCCAGCAGATTATAGGAGCAGGTAGCAGAGGCAAACAGAGACACTCTGATTACATTGATAGCCGGCAAGGGAATGACAGGAAAGCCAGGTTAAATAGGAAACACCCAGCCTATGATGGACAGGTGGAAACCAGAGACCGCAACCCACCAAAGTCACCCAGTACCACTTGTAACCACCAGAGGGAGCCCAAAAACAGAATCCACAACAGGCGACTGAGTTAAGAAGTAGGCCCAATGTAATGTCATGCCCAATTTCCCAATGTGTTGTCCTTTTTGGACTTAAAAAAATATTGCCAGCACAGCCCCTTTGCCCAAAATTCACTGGCCTATAACAGTACAGAGCACATTCACCCTGGTGATCTACTGGCAGGTACAGGACAGTTTGCAGGAGACCGAGTTAAGAAGTAGGCCCAATGTAATGTCATGCCCAGTTCCCCAATGTGTTGTCCTTTTTAAAAAAAAATAAGAGTGCCATCAGAGCATCCTTGGCCAAAATGCACCGTACAGACCACGTTCACGCTGGTGATATATTGGTTCTGGAGGAGGAGGATTAGGATAAGGAGGAGGATAAGAACAAACAGACCAAATCTGTAAGCGTATACCCATGTTGGGTTGTGAAGAGGTGCATAAGAATACGCCTCCCCAAAAGAGAGAATGTATTTGAGGTTAATGGTTATGTTTCGCTGTTTTCACTTGGTGGTGTACAGAAGTCTTTCCCAATCCAGGCCTTGTTCATTTTTATAAGAGTCAGCCTGTCAGCATTTTCAGTTGACAGACGGATGCGCTTTTCTGTTATAATTCCACCAGCGGCACTAAAAACCCTCTCTGACAGAACGCTAGCAACAGGGCAGGCCAGGACCTCCAAGGTGTAGACAGCCAGTTCATGTCACGTGTCCAGCTTGGATACCCAATAATTCAAAGGCACATAGGAATCCCGGAGGATGTTTGCACGATCTGCAAGGTACTCCCTCACCATCTTCCCAAACATTGCACTTCTTGTGACAGCACCCCTTGCCTCTGTGCCGCTGCAGCGCCCCAGAGTCCTGGTCGTTGCAGTACTGTGGCTCCGCCACTATGGGGAGCTATGGTACGTCTGATTGCACTAAGGAGTTTCTCTGACCAGGTACACTCACACCACACTTCACACTCCGGCCACCAGGGGGGGTGGTTCTATCTAGTAGGCCACTCCTCACACTCTGGTAAAACTGGGGGTTGGACAGGAAGACAGGGAGAAGTAGCTGGGAAGAGCTAGTGAGAGGACCTGTCAGGGATGGGATCCTGGCAGACTTCTCAGAGCAGAACTAACCAGTGCACAACGGGAATACAGTAAAGAGAGATTGGGACCAGAAGGAGTCGTGCTGTTAGACTGAGGCAACATCCTTCTGAGGCGCAAACAGTTGGTGGCCGGAACGCCGAGCAAGTAAGAGACTTTAAGTACACTGCAAACCACGGCCGGACAGCTAATTACAGGTTGGCTGTCTCACTAAACACTTAAGCAGACAACGGAGGCAGCTGTGGGAGAGGGGCGACTCTAGGGTCCCGGAAGAACTCCAGGCCTACCCCGTCATACGGGTGCGTCCTACCATATCATCTGGAGGACGGAGAGAACGAACAGTAGAGACAGACAGAAAGAGTTGTGAGGACTATCCCGGGAGCTCAGCAGGGAAGAACTACAACACCCAGCGCTAGAAGGTAGACACTGATTCCCACCTGTAAAGAGAACTCCTGATGTGCCTTTGGACCGGCCGGTCTCTGACAACCCTGTTAACAGCGCTCTGGACTGAGGCCTCTAAAACCATCAGTAAAGAGGTAAAGAGACTGCAACCTGGTGTCCTCGTTATTTACTGCGACCTGCACCCTACAACTGCACCGCTACACCACCACTTATTGCACCGGACGTCCCCCACTGACAGGCAGGGCCACGGACCGGGCCTAGCCACCGTGACAACCCCAGAGCAGAGACTCAGAGGCCCGGTACCGGGTACCCCTCGGCCCTGCGGCGGTTTGGGGTCGCTCCACCGCCACGATGGGAGTGTCTGAGAAAACTGTCCCAGAACTTGGCCATTGTTCCCCTGCCTGAGCTGGATTGTACTTCTGTCTCTCTCTTGCTTGGAGTCCTTGGTTGTACAACAAACTCTTGAAGTCTGCTGCCAGCGTTCTCACATGGGAATTTTCTAAGTAATTCCGCTACAAGGGCCCTGTGGTACTGCAAAATTTTAGTACACCTCTCTGCCTCAGGCAGAAGAGATTGAAAGTTCTCCTTGTAGCGTGGGTCTAGAAGTGTCACCAACCAGTAATGAGTGTCACCCAAAATTTTGATAATCCGAGGGTCACGTGAAATGCAGTGCAACATAAAGTCAGCCATGCCTGCCAGACTGCTAACAGGCAAGACTTCCGTGTCCTCATCAACAGGACGACTGACGATGCTGTCCTCCTCCTCCTCCTCCCTGTCCTCAGGTCATCCCCACTGAACAGAAGCTAATACAGATGTGTTTGTAGTACCATCTATAGCACATGAAAGTAGCTCCTGTTCTTCCTCCTCCTCCTGATTGCCTACCAATCCACGTTGAGAAGACATGAGGCTGGGCTGAGTGTAATCCCCCTGTATGTTTCCTTTCTCCATGTCCTCGTGCTCCGCCTGCAATGCATCCTCTTTGATTGTGAGCAGAGTTTTTCAGAATGCTGAGAAGCGGGATAGTGATGCTAATTATGGCATCATCGCCACTCACCATCTTAGTGCAGTCCTCAAAGTTTTGGAGGATGTTATATATGTCTGACATCCATGTCCACTCCTGAGGTCTTATGTGTGGAGTCTGACCTGAAATTCGACGGCCTTGTTAATGTTGGTAGTCAACAACGGCCCTCTTCTGCTCCTTTCCAAGATATGCAGCGTAGAGTTCCAGCGCGTGGGGATGGGGGACATCACACAATAGTCAGTGAGCTGGAATCTGAAAACGCTGCTGAAGCACGGCAAGGGCGGCTGAAGCTGTAGCTGACTTTCTAAAATGGTCAGACAGACGGCGTACTTTCACTAGCAGATCCGGCAGCTCCGGGTAGCTTTTCAGAAAACGTTGAACCAAGAGATTAAGCACATGGGCCAAGCAAGGTACGTGTGTGAGCTCACCTTGCCTCAGAGCCGCCACCAGGTTTCGGCCATTGTCAAACATGACCATGCCTGGCTGTAGGTTCAGCGGTGTCATCCAAACATCTGACTGCTCTTTCAGCGCTGTCCACAACTCTTCTGCATTGTGCGGTTTGTCACCTATGCAGATTATCTTCAGCACAGCCTGTTGCCGCTTGGCTGAGGCAGTGCTGCAGTGCTTCCAGCTTCTGACTGATGTGTTGATTTCAGAGATGGAGGATGAATAGGAGGAGGAGGTGCAGGAGCTGTAGACTGTGGGGGCAACCCTGATTGACATAGGGCCAGCAATCCTCAGCGTGGGGAGGATGTGTTCCATCTCAAGGTCCAACTGGGTCCCGGCTTCCACTATGTTAACCCAGTGTGCCGTCATTGAGATGTACCGTCCCTGCCCACAAGCACTTGTCCACCTGTCCGTGGTTAGGTGGACTTTCCCGGTAACAGCATTGTTGAGGGCACGGGTAATGTTGTGGGACACATGCTGGTGTAATGCCGGTACGGCACACCGAGAGAAATAGTGGCGACTGGGGACCGAGTACCTTGGGATGACCGCCCCCATCAGGTTGCGGAATGCTTCCGTCTCAACAAGCCTAAAAGGCAGCATTTCTAGCACAAGCAGAAGAGAAATAATAGAATTGAGGACTGTGGCCTGTGGGGTGTTGGCTGGGTATTTCTGCTTGTGTTCCAAAGACTGGGTTATAGACAACTGAATGCTGTGCTGGGTCAAGGACGTGGACGGGCTTGCTGATGGTGCTGCTTGACTGTGGGCCACAAGAGGTGCAGGGCTAGAGGCATCTTCACATGCACGGTGTACTAGGGATTGGCTTCTATGCAAAACAGTGGAAGAAGCAGTGGTGTGACCAGCATGCAGTGGTCCTCGAGCCTGGGGTTCGGCCCACAAAGTCAGGTGCTTTGCTTGCATGTGCCTGATCATGCTGGTGGTCAGGCTGGTTGTTTTGCTACCCCTGCTGAAGCAGGCATGTCAGGTGCTGCAAATGGCCTGTTTAGGGTTATCGGCAGAGTCTTTAAAAAATAGCCAGACTCGGGAAGATCTCACAGGTGGAATGGCAACTTCACTTATGTTGGTGTTACAGGGAACGGATGCACGCCTTCTGTCTGTGGCCACCACACTGCTTCTTCCTGCCTGTTGGGGGATATGCCTCCTTCCCCATTTGTGCTGCTGTCCTCGCTACGCATGTCCTCCTGCCAGCTTGGGTCATTTACTATGACATCCACCACCTCGTCTTCCACATGTGCACCTTGCTCCTCCTCCTGACTTTCTAAAAATTAGGTCTCATCATGGTCCACCTCTTGTGACACTTTCCCACCATTGCCTTCGTGTGACTGGGGCTGGTCAAAGCTTTGGGCAGCTCTACATGCGATCTCATCTTTCCCCACTTCAAGTTGACCTGCAGAGATTTCTGAATCTTGAAATGGAAAACGGAACAGCTCTTCAGAGTGTCCAAGTGTGGGATCAGTTGTCTCAGGGTACTCGGCATGGTGGGAGGAAGGAGGATCAGGGTGAGGAATATCCTGGCCTCACTCACGGCTACTCAGACTTGACCGTGTGAAAGACAAGGTGGTGGTGGTGATGGCTAAGTGACTGGAAGCATTATCCGCTATCCAACCAACAACCGTTACACACTGCTCTGGCTTCAATAGTTGTGTGCTGCGGTACCCTAGAAACTGGGACAGGAATGTCGAGCGAGAAGATGTGGGTCTTTGTTGTTGCCCACTTTCACCTTGCCCACGGCCTCATCCTATGGATGCACCATCACGTCCACTTCCCCGTCCTTTGCCCCTTGCCTTAACCATTTTAAATGGACTACTGCACTATTTCAAATGCTCAACACAAATGTCTTTATTAGTAGCGAAATAATATGTGATCAGTATGCCTGCAAATCTATGATTTTTCAAACCCAAACACCAGGCAGGCCTCAGCCTGACCTAACAGACTGTATTCATTTTTCTTTTTAAGTTAATTTATGCAAAATAGTGCTGTATTGAATTTGAGTATCACACAGCCAAAAAATAAGTACATCGGCCTCCAATGCCCAAACTTGGAGCACAGAGATATATGACGGCTGTAACGGAAACACCACACTGGCAAATCTGTAGCCTTTGAATTTTTTTGATACGAAATAGTGCTGTATAGAATTTGACTATCACACAGTCAAAAAATAAGTACACCGGCCTCCAATGACCAAACATGGAGCACGCAGATATATGAGGCCTTTTTCAGTGAATTTAAAACACCAAAAAAAAGGGAGCACAAGGGTCGCACAGACAACTATGCTACGTATGCCTGACAAACTATAACTTTTCAACAGGCCTCAGTATGACAGAACAGACTGTATTTTTTTTTGGGGGGGGGGGGAATTTTTGAAAAAAAATGAAGGAAAAATAAATATATAGACAGTAAATAAGCTGCAGCTGCAGGCAGTTATGGAGCTTTGGGAAGGATGCAGTGGGAGCAATGGACGCACATACAGTGCCTGCAGGCCTTGCACTGATGTGGATATGCTGTGCCCTGCCTACCTAGTGCTGCAATATCGGGACCCACAAATTAGCCCTAAAAAGGACTTTTGGTTTCTGAGGAGTTGTGGATGTAAGAGTTGCAGACCTACACTCTAAAACCACAATTCCGACCCTATCTCGGCAGCAGCTCTCCCTATTCTCGCTGAAACAGGAACAGAATGCGGCGAGCAGGGCGGCACCAGGTCTCTTATACTTGGGATGATGCTGTACGACCCAGCCAATCACTGCACGACACAACAAAGATGGCTGCCGCGTTTCATGGCCTGGCAGACAATCCCTGCACCGTGATTGGGTCTCTAAAGTCCGCTAAAACTTCTGGGTGGAGACTGCAGTTACCGCCGAATAGTACCGGAAATGCTCGCTGCTCGCCGAGTACCCCGATACTCGGGCGAGTAACGAGTAGTGGCAAGCACGTTCACTCATCACTATTTCTGAACTCTTCCTGAGTTAAAAAATTAGTACTGCTGTTTCTAAATGATTATGAACTTGTTTTCTTTGCATTATTTGAGGTCTGAAAGCACTGTTTTTTTTTTTAATTTTGACCATTTTTCTTTGTTAGAAAAAAATACTAAATTTATTTCTTGAAAATTCTGAGACATGTCAGACGTTTATAGAATAAAAGAACAATTTACATTTTACTCAAAAATATACCTAGAAAGAGAAAAATCAGACAAACTGGACATTTTGCAGTGGTCTCTTAATTTTTGCCAGGGCTGTAAGTATAATTACAACTGTGATTTGTCAAAAATCACAGCTGACATCAAGCCCAGGGTTAGTAATAGAGAGGTGTCTATGAAACACCCCGTTTACTAACACTGTAAGTAAAAATAAAGAAACACATTAAAAACATGTAATTAAAATATAAAAACAGACACCCTCTTTCACCCATTTATCATCATCATCAAGGTCCCAAGACGATCCCCTGCTCCAATACATACAGAAGCCACAGTGACATCATAAAACGTGACCCCTCCCCGTGTCCGCCGTACACACACTAAGGGTGGCATGGAAGCCGCCACCTCTGAGGTCACTGGAGATGACAGTTTGCGGTTATCACAGACCCTCTGAGCTGTCAACTGTCACTTGAGGTGAACTCAAGGAGCACAGTGACCGGCAATACGCATAACCTGGCGGAAACATTGTAGTAGGTTGGATTGCCGGACTGCCCCCAGCGTGACACAGGGGCACTACAGTACGGAAGTCCGACAGTGAACCAGTGGGATCATTACAGTGCATCAGATTGGTGAATCACTGGTGGACTGCGCTGCCCACTAGACTTTGTTATATACAGCAAGCTAAAGCTAAGTGGGCAGAAGGACCTGGTGTTTTAGCTGACTAAGTCTGGTATTAAACCACTCCAAGGGACCTGCTCCTTTATCCCACTTGGATTTAGCTTTCTCACAGTGAGCAGGCTAAATCCAAGTTGGCAGAAGGACCTGGTCCTTTATCCTGCTAGGTCTAGTATTAAAACACTCACAGGGACCTGGTCCTTTAGACGACTGGGGTTTAGCTTTCTCACAGTGAGCAGGCTAAATCCAAGTTGGCAGAAGGACCTGGTCCTTTATCCTGCTAGGTCTAGTATTAAAACACTCAGAGGGACCTGGTCCTTTATCCCACTTGGATTTAGCTTTCTCACAGAGAGCAGGCTAAATCCAAGTCAGCCGAAGGACCTGGTCCATTTGGCCAATAATTATAGTATTAACCCCTTCACAACGCATGATGCAGTTACATCATATATCATAAAAATATCAGAAAAAGAAATATCGCGTTTGCTCCATTTAAAAAAAAATAAATTTGGAATTGACGTGATCAGAAAGGTCTGACCAATCAAAATGTAAAATAATCTGATCAGCAAACGGCATAACGAGAAAAAAACTAGAAATGCCATAATTACTTTTTATTGGTCACCACAACATTGTAATAAAATGAAATAAGAGGTGATCAAAACATGGTATCCACGCCAAAATGGTATCAATAAGAACGTCCCGCCAAAATAAAAAAAATTCACAACGGCGATGTGGATGGAAAAATAAATAAGTTATGGGAAGAAAAAAAAACGGAAAATCGCCCGAGGGTTAAAACACTCCTAGGTGCATGCATGGAAAAAATCTGTGGTTGTGTGATCTACAAAAATGATCACCAGTAAATAAAACGGGACGCGGATGAGATTGGCGCAGAATATTGTACACACTGGGATTAAGGGGAAAATTCTTGCGTATAATTGTCACATATAAATAAAAGTGTAATCAGATGTCATATCCAGGCTGCAGCTCAATATTACTGCAAAAAATCACAAGACAGGATTCATATATATCTATATACAATAAGGGTCCTTCTATCTACTGGGATTTAGCATTCTTATATAGAGCAGGCTAAATCCAAGTCGGCTAAAGGACCAGGTCCTTCTGCCGACTGGGAAATAGCCCACTCTGTGTGAGAAAGCTAAATCCCAGTGCACAGAAGGACCTGGGCCTTTAGCCGACTGGGATTTAGCTTTCTCACAGAGAGCAGGCTATTTCCAAGTCGGCAGAAGGACCTGGTCATTTGGCCAATAATTATAGTATTGACCCCTTCACAACACATGATGCAGTTAGGCTACGTTCACATTTGCGTTGTGCGCCGCAGCGTCGGCGCCGCAGCGCACAACGCAAACAAAAACGTGGCAAAACGCACGCTAAAACGCTGCGTTTTGCACCGCATGTGTCCTTTTTGGCCGAAAGTTGGACGCAAAAAAAATGCAACTTGAAGCGTTTCTTGCGTCCATCGCTTGCAGCCATGCGGCGCAAAACGCAGCACAACGCATGTCCATGCGCCCCCATGTTAAATATAGGGGCGCATGACGCATGCGGCGCCGCTGCGGCGCAGACCGCAAATGTGAACGTAGCCTTACATCATATATCATAAAAATATCAGAAAAAAAAATATCGCTTTTGCTCCATTTAAAAAAATAAATAAATTTGGAATTGACGTGATCAGAAAGGTCTGACCAATCAAAATGTAAAATAATCTGATCAGCAAACGGCATAACGAGAAAAAAAACTAGAAACGCCATAATTACGTTTTTTTGGTCGCAGCAACATTGCAATAAAATGAAATAAGAGGTGATCAAAACATGGTATCCGCGCCAAAGTGGTATCAATAAGAACGTCCCGCCAAAATAACAAAAAAATCCCAATGGCGATGTGGATGGAAAAATAAGTTATGGGAAGGAAATTAAAAAAAAACAAAAAACGGAAAATTGCCCGAGGGTTAAAACACTCCTAGGTGCATGCATGGAAAAAAATCTGTAGTTGTGTGATCTACAAAAATGATCACCAGTAAATAAAACGGGACGCGGATGAGATTGGCGCAGAATATTGTACACACTGGGATTAAGGGGAAAATTTGTGTGTATAATTGTCACATATAAATAAATGTGTAATCAGATGTCATATCTAGTCTGCGGCTCAATATTACTGCAAAAAATCACATGACAGCATTCATATATATCTATATACAATGAGGGTCCTTCTATCTACTGGGATTTAGCATTCTTATATAGAGCAGGCTAAATCCAAGTCGGCTAAAGGACCTGGTCCCTCTGCCGACTGGGAAATAGCCCACTCTGTGTGAGAAAGCTAAATCCCAGTGCACAGAAGGACCTGGGCCTTTAGCCGACTGGGATTTAGCTTTCTCACACAGAGTGGGCTATTTCCCAGTCGGCAGAGGGACCAGGTCCTTTAGCCGACTTGGATTTAGCCACAACCTTGTGATTTCCGTTTGAGTCTCTTCTTATTCTTCCGCCGGGTACAGACAACGAGAAAGTAGGTTCCGAGTCTGAGAGGCCGGCGCGCAGCGGCCTCTAGTGGCCAGTCTGGATACTTCTACGTATAGAATTGGCTGAAGTCAGTGCTGCTATGGTGAAAAGTCTCCACACTAAGATCATATAGTCTGCAGCTAGGGAGTAACACCAGCAGAACAGTGAGTGCAGCTCTGGAGTATAATACAGGAGGTAACCCAGGATCAGTAATGTAATGTATGTACACAGTGACTGCACCAGCAGAATAGTGAGTGCAGCTCTGGGGTATAATACAGGATGTAACTCAGGATCAGTAATGTAATGTATGTACACAGTGACTGCACCAGCAGAATAGTGAGTGCAGCTCTGGGGTATAATACAGGATGTAACTCAGGATCAGTAATGTAATGTATGTACACAGTGACTGCACCAGCAGAATAGCGAGTGCAGCTCTGGAGTATAATACAGGATGTAACTCAGGATCAGTAATGTAATGTATGTACACAGTGACTGCACCAGCAGAATAGTGAGTGCAGCTCTGGGGTATAATACAGGATGTAACTCAGGATCAGTAATGTAATGTATGTACACAGTGACGGCACCAGCAGAATAGTGAGTGCAGCTCTGGAGTATAATACAGGTGGTAACTCAGGATCAGTAATGTAATGTATGTACACAGTGACTGCACCAGCAGAATAGCGTGTGCAGCTCTGGAGTATAATACAGGATGTAACTCAGGATCAGTAATGTAATGTATGTACACAGTGACTGCACCAGCAGAATAGCGTGTGCAGCTCTGGAGTATAATACAGGATGTAACTCAGGATCAGTAATGTAATGTATGTACACAGTGACTGCACCAGCAGAATAGTGAGTGCAGCTCTGGAGTATAAGGCTACTTTCACACTAGCGTTAACTGCAATACGTCGCAAATGCGTCGTTTTGCCGAAAATACGCATCCAGCAAAAGTTCTTGCTGGATACGTTTTTTCGTCATAGACTAACATTAGCGACGCATTGCCAAACGTTGTGTCCGTTTTGCGACGCTTGGGCGTGTGGTAGCGGACCGTCGGGAGCAAAAAACGTTACATGTAACGTTTTTTGCTCCCGACGGTCCGCTTTTTCCGACCGCGCATGCGCGGCCGGAACTCCGCCCCCACCTCCCCGCACTTCCCCGCACCTCACAATGGGGCAGCGGATGCGTGGGAAAAATGCATCCGCTGCCCCCGTTGTGCGGCGGAGACCACGCTAGCGTCGGGAACGTCGGCCCGACGCACAGCGACGGGTTGTTCCCGACGCTAGTGTGAAAGTAGCCTAATACAGGAGGTAACTCAGGATCAGTAATGTAATGTATGTACACAGTGACTGCACCAGCAGAATAGTGAGTGCAGCTCTGGGGTATAATACAGGATGTAACTCAGGATCAGTAATGTAATGTATGTACACAGTGACTGCACCAGCAGAATAGTGAGTGCAGCTCGGGGGTATAATACAGGATGCCCGGGAACTTACACCAGGTGCCTGTGCCCGCATGTAGCGGAGGCCCCAGATCCTGCCCCGCAGTGTATTATGATGTGTTCATACTGCGGGGCTGGGAGTCTGGCGCCTGTGCAGTGAGGATCTCTGGCAGAGAGTCAGAGGGAGATGGGGACAGGCGCCAGATTCCCATGCATAATGCTGGAAGAACTAGTCCCTCAGGATTTTATTTAGGGGTATCAGATTAATGGGGGCTGAATTTAAATGCACCTCACAGTGTTCAGATTGCTATTTTTAAAATAATTAGAAAACTCCGTAGAATTTCCTTTTTTATTCTTCTTATTATTATTAACGGCCTTCAGTGCAATCTCGATTCATGTCGACTTGATGGATGAACGCTCTGTAGGAAGCTCAATCTTGATTATTTCCTTTACACATCACAAATACTCGCTACATTGTGTTTGTATCACAGAAAATCCAAATAAAATACATTTAAGTTTGTGGGTGTAACGTGAAAACTATGGAAAAGTCTAAGGTGTGTGAATACTTTTTGAAAGTACTGTATGTGGTGAAAGTGCATCTTTATCAATGGCTCCTGGTCAGTGAGAATCAAACATCGGTGAAAATCTCATGTATATAACAATGTATCATTAACTGTTCACATCCTCTGAGTCAGTAGACGTAAGCTGCCACATGCAGAGCTGCAGGGGAGATTGAGTCCTGTCTGAGGGTCTGTGGAGCTCAGGTGGTGACATTCGTACAGAATCTGTAGGTTATTTCTTGTCACCATACCCATGTATTACAGGTGCTACCAGATAATGCGGATGTTCATCTGTTATTGAGCAGAACTTCAGTACATGTCGTATCTTAAATATAGTCATGACCAAAAGTGTTGACACACTTGAAATTGTTCCAAAAAATGAAGTATTTCTCTCAGAAAATTATTGCAATTACACATGTCTATTTCTTTTGTGTATATTGTAACAACATAAAATACACAGAAAAAAAGGCAAATTGGACATAACTTCGCACAATACCCCGAAAATGGGAGGGACAAAATTGTTGCCACATTTCCAGAATTGTGGATAAACAACTTTGTTTCAAACATATGATGCTCGTTCACACTCACCTGTGGCAAGTAACAGGTGTGGCAATATGAAAGAAGTTGACTTGATCTTTGCATTATGTGTCTGTGTGTCACACTAAGTATGGAGAACAGAAAGAGGAGGAGAGAACTGTCTGAGGACTTGAGAACCAAAATTATTGAATAATATCAACAATCTAAAGGTTACAAGTCCATCTCCATACATCTTATTCCTTTTTCCAAGGTGCGCAACACAATCCAGAAGTTTACAACCCATGGCATTACAGCTAATCTCCCTGGACGTGGATGGCAGAGAAAAATTGATGAGAGGTTGTAATGCAGGATAGTTAGGATGTTGGACAAACAGCCCCAATCAAGGTCCAAAAATATTCAAGCTGTCCTGCAGGCTCAGGTGGGGCAGTGTCAGCACAAAATATCCGTCCACATGTGAAAGAAATTAAACGTTATGTCAGGAGACCCCGGAGGACGCCACTGCTGACCCAGAGACACAAAAAGGCTAGACTGCAGTTTGCCAAAATGTACGCGAGTAAGCCAAAATGCTTCTAGGAAAGTGTCTTGTGGACAGATGAGACCAATATAGAGCTTTTTGGTAAAGCACATCACATCATTCTACTGTTTACCGAAAACAGAATGAGGTCTACAAAGAAAAGAACACAGTACCTACAGTCAGATATGGTGGAGGGTCATAGATGTTTTTTTTTTTTTGCTGCCTCTGGCACTGGGGGCCTTGACTGTGTGCAAGACATCACAACATCTGAAGATTACCAAAGAATTTTGGGTGACATGTAGTGAACAGTTTCAGAAAGCTGGGTGTGCGTCCTAGGTCGCGGTTCTTCCAGCAGGACAATGACCCCAAAGATATTTCAAGAAGCCCCCAGAAATGGATGGAAACAAAGTGCTGGAGAGTTCTGACGTGGCAGCAATGAGTCCGAATCTAAATCCCATTGATCACCTGTGGAGAGATCTTACAATCGCTGTTGGGAGAAGGCGACTTCATATATGAGAGACCGGGAGCAGTGTGCAAAAGAAGAGTCACCCGAAAATCTAACTGAGAGGAGTGAAGCTTCTGGATGGTTGTAGGAAGCGATTGATCGCAGTTATTTATTCCAGAGGCTGCAACCAAATAGTAACTGGAAGCTGCCAACAATTTTGTCCTGATCATTTTTGGGGATTTGTGTGAAATTATGTCCAATTTGCCTTTTTTCTTTTTTTTTGTGTTGTTCCAATACACACAAAGGAAATAAACCCGTGTATAACAAAAAATGTGTAAGTGCAATAATTTACTGGAGAAATGCTTCATTTTCTGGAACACTTCCGGCCATGAATGTATAGATAAAGCCAAATTAAGATCTGTCATGAACAACTACCCGACTTATTGATGGTTTCCACATAATATTTATTTCCTTACTGTACAGCAATAAGCAGGGAATAGAAGCATCTTACTACGCCTTGTTGGGCCGCATTGGTGGCCTAAGTGGAGTTCAGTATACTATATGCAGACCTATGGGGAGTGCATTATACTATATGGAGGACTATGGGGAGTGCATTATACTATATGCAGACCTATGGGGAGGGCATTATACTATATGGAGGACTATGGGAGTGCATTATACTATATAGATTCTGCATATGGGGAGTGCAGTATACTATATGCAGACCTATGGGGAGGGCATTATACTATATGGAGGACTATGGGAGTGCATTATACTATATAGATTCTGCATATGGGGAGTGCAGTATACTATATGCAGACCTATGGGGAGTGTATTATACTATATGGAGGACTATGGGAGTGCATTATACTATATAGATTCTGCATATGGGGAGTGCAGTATATTATATGCAGACCTATGGGGAGTGCATTATACTATATAGATTCTGCATATGGGGAGTGCATTATACTATATGGAGGACTATGTGGAGTGCATTATACTATATAGATTCTGCATATGGGGAGTGCATTATACTATACACTCACCGGCCACTTTATTAGGTACACCATGCTAGTAACGGGTTGGACCCCCTTTTGCCTTCAGAACTGCCTCAATTCTTCGTGGCATAGATTCAACAAGGTGCTGGAAGCATTCCTCAGAGATTTTGGTCCATATTGACATGATGGCATCACACAGTTGCCGCAGATTTGTCGGCTGCACATCCCAAAGATGCTCCATACAAGGCAGGATGGATCCATGCTTTCATGTTGTTTACGCCAAATTCTGACCCTACCAACCGAATGTCGCAGCAGAAATCGAGACTCATCAGACCAAGCAACGTTTTTCCAATCTTCTACTGTCCAATTTCGATGAGCTTGTACAAATTGTAGCCTCAGTTTCCTGTTCTTAGCTGAAAGGAGTGGTACCCGGTGTGGTCTTCTGCTGCTGTAGCCCATCTGCCTCAAAGTTCGACGCACTGTGCGTTCAGAGATGCTCTTAGGCCTACCTTGGTTGTAACGGGTGGCGATTTGAGTCACTGTTGCCTTTCTATCAGCTCGAACCAGTCTGCCCATTCTCCTCTGACCTCTGGCATCAACAAGGCATTTCCGCCCACAGAACTGCCGCTCACTGGATTTTTTTTCTTTTTCGGACCATTCTCTGTAAACCCTAGAGATGGTTGTGCGTGAAAATCCCAGTAGATCAGCAGTTTCTGAAATACTCAGACCAGCCCTTCTGGCACCAACAACCATGCCACGTTCAAAGGCACTCAAATCACCTTTCTTCCCCATACTGATGCTCGGTTTGAACTGCAGGAGATTGTCTTGACCATGTCTACATGCCTAAATGCACTGAGTTGCCGCCATGTGATTGGCTGATTAGAAATTAAGTGTTAACAAGAAGTTGGACAGGTGTACCTACGGTAATAAAGTGGCCGGTGAGTGTATAGAGGACTATGGGGAGTGCATTATACTATATGGAGGACGATGGGGAGTGCATTATAATATATGGAGGACTATGGGGTGTGCATTATACTATAAGGAGGACTATGGGAAGTGCATTATGCTATATGGAGGACTATGGGGAGTGCAGTATACTATATGGAGGACTACAGGGAGTGCATTATACTATATAGTGTCCTATAGGAGTACACTATACTATATGGGGGACTATGGAGTGTCATATTATATAGAGGGTATTTAGGGGGCCATCATACAGTATGGGAGCCATCAGTTTGGGGGCTCCTAGGGGGTCAGTATGCTGCTTGGGGGCATCATACTGTATATAGGGGAGCTGTATGGGGGGAGACTCGGGACATTATTAAATGTAAAGTGGGCACTTATTGTTATAGGGGGAACTCAGGATACTGTGACTGTAAAAGGGGCACACAGCGCGCATTATTACTTTCTAGGGGGCAATACATGGGCACGGTTTTCTAGGGCATTTGCACCTGGCATTACTATATTATAGAGGTTTGTTTTACCATCTAGAGGGCACAGAGAACCACACAGCAGGTGCAGTAATAGGGACACATATGGCAGCAGCGGCTCAGTATTGGGGTATCAGGTGCAGTAATAGGGACACATACGGCAGCAGCGGCTCAGTATTGGGGTATCAGGGGCAGTAATAGGGACACATACGGCAGCAGCGGCTCAGTATTGGGGTATCAGGTGCAGTAATAGGGACACATACGGCAGCAGCGGCTCAGTATTGGGGTATCAGGGGCAGTAATAGGGACACATACGCAGCAGCGGCTCAGTATTGGGGTATCAGGTGCAGTAATAGGGACACATACGGCAGCAGCGGCTCAGTATTGGGGTATCAGGGGCAGTAATAGGGACACATACGGCAGCAGCGGCTCAGTATTGGGGTATCAGGTGCAGTAATAGGGACACATACGGCAGCAGCGGCTCAGTATTGGGGTATCAGGGGCAGTAATAGGGACACATACGGCAGCAGCGGCTCAGTATTGGGGTATCAGGTGCAGTAATAGGGACACATACGGCAGCAGCGGCTCAGTATTGGGGTATCAGGGGCAGTAATAGGGACACATACGGCAGCAGCGGCTCAGTATTGGGGTATCAGGTGCAGTAATAGGGACACATACGGCAGCAGCGGCTCAGTATTGGGGTATCAGGTGCAGTAATAGGGACACATACGGCAGCAGCGGCTCAGTATTGGGGTATCAGGGGCAGTAATAGGGACACATACGGCAGCAGCGGCTCAGTATTGGGGTATCAGGGGCAGTAATAGGGACACATACGGTAGCAGTGGCTCAGTATTGGGGTATCAGGTGCAGTAATAGGGACACATACGCAGCAGCGGCTCAGTATTGGGGTATCAGGTGCAGTAATAGGGACACATACGGCAGCAGCGGCTCAGTATTGGGGTATCAGGGGCAGTAATAGGGTCACATAAGGCAGCAGCGGCTCAGTATTGGGGTATCAGGTGCAGTAATAGGGACACATACGGCAGCAGCGGCTCAGTATTGGGGTATCAGGGGCAGTAATAGGGACACATACGGCAGCAGCAGCTCAGTATTGGGGTATCAGGTGCAGTAATAGGGACACATACGGCAGCAGCGGCTCAGTATTGGGGTATAAGGTGCAGTAATAGGGACACATACGGCAGCAGCAGCTCAGTATTGGGGTATCAGGTGCAGTAATAGGGACACATACGGCAGCAGCGGCTCAGTATTGGGGTATAAGGTGCAGTAATAGGGACACATACGGCAGCAGCGGCTCAGTATTGGGGTATCAGGGGCAGTAATAGGGACACATACGGCAGCAGCGGCTCAGTATTGGGGTATCAGGGGCAGTAATAGGGACACATACGGCAGCAGCAGCTCAGTATTGGGGTATCAGGTGCAGTAATAGGGACACATACGGCAGCAGCGGCTCAGTATTGGGGTATAAGGTGCAGTAATAGGGACACATACGGCAGCAGCAGCTCAGTATTGGGGTATCAGGTGCAGTAATAGGGACACATACGGCAGCAGCGGCTCAGTATTGGGGTATAAGGTGCAGTAATAGGGACACATACGGCAGCAGCAGCTCAGTATTGGGGTATCAGGGGCAGTAATAGGGACACATACGGTAGCAGTGGCTCAGTATTGGGGTATCAGGTGCAGTAATAGGGACACATACGGCAGCAGCGGCTCAGTATTGGGGTATAAGGTGCAGTAATAGGGACACATACGGCAGCAGCAGCTCAGTATTGGGGTATCAGGTGCAGTAATAGGGACACATACGGCAGCAGCGGCTCAGTATTGGGGTATAAGGTGCAGTAATAGGGACACATACGGCAGCAGCGGCTCAGTATTGGGGTATCAGGTGCAGTAATAGGGACACATACGGCAGCAGTGGCTCAGTATTGGGGTATCAGGTGCAGTAATAGGGACACATACGGCAGCAGCGGCTCAGTATTGGGGTATCAGGGGCAGTAATAGGGTCACACAAGGCAGCAGCAGCTCAGTATTGGGGTATCAGGTGCAGTAATAGGGACACATACGGCAGCAGCGGCTCAGCAATGGGATATCAGCAGGATGAGGAGTTTGTGTAGATTCGGGATAGAGGGGGACGGTGCTGGAAATGTGAGAAGTCCGATGTGTCTGTGCTGTAATCTCTGCAGATAAGTCGCAGCTGGGGAAGTTGTCATGTCGGACTGGGAAAGATAGAAAAGACAGGACAAGTGAACGATTCCATCAGAAAGAACATCAGCGGTAATTCACTATTTATAACTGTACTGTAATCTCTTATACACGACCATTCAAAAGTTTTAGGTCACTTAGAAATGTTCTTATTTTTGAAAGAAAAGCACAGTTTTTTCCAATAAAACTAACATTAAATGATTCAGAAATTCACTCTATACATTGTTAATGTGGTAAATGACTATTCTAGCTGGAAACGTCTGGTTTGTAATGCAATATCTTCATAGGTATTACACAACCAGACAACATATTACCGGAAACAAGCCGGCACCGAAGGGGCTAATTAACACATAATAATGAAAAAATAGCCCCAGGCCTAAAGGTACCTTCACACGAAGCGACGCTGCAGCGATAGCGACAACGATGCTGATCGCTGCAGCGTCGCTGTTTGATCGCTGGAGAGCTGTCATACAGACCGCTCTCCAGCGACCAACGATGCCGAGGTCCCCGGGTAACCAGGGTAAACACCGGGTTGCTAAGCGCAGGGCCGCGCTTAGTAACCCGATGTTTACCCTGGTTACCAGCGTAAAAGTAAAAAAAACAAACAGCACATACTTACATGCGTCCCCCAGCGTCTGCTTCCTGACACTGACTGAGCTCCGGCCCTAACAGCAGAGCGGTGACGTCACCGCTGTGCTTTCACTTTCACTTTAGGTGCCAGCGCTCAGTAAGTGTCAGGAAGCAGACGCTGGGGGACGCATGTAAGTATGTGCTGTTTGTTTTTTTTACTTTTACGCTGGTAACCAGGGTAAACATCGGGTTACTAAGCGCGGCCCTGCGCTTGGTAACCCGATGTTTACCCTGGTTACCAGTGTAAAACATCGCTGGGTATCGTTGCTTTTGCTTTCAAACACAACGATACACAGCGATCCGACGACCAAATAAAGTTCTGGACTTTATTCAGCGACCAGCGACATCACAGCAGGATCCTGATCGCTGCTGCGTGTCAAACACAACGATATCGCTAGCCAGGCCGCTGCAACGTCACGGATCGCTAGCGATGTCGTTTCGTGTGAAGGTGCCTTAACACGAGGCCACCCACTCCGTAATACCACTGAAGATAAGGAGAATAGAGGAGTATATTTGGGTATCAAAATTTATTAAATATGCAATGTATAAGTACAAACTTTAATAACATATATTCACAACCAAAAATAAAGACAACATGTAAGGTGCACATAGGATGAGGACAGGATATCCCACTGGTGAACGGGGCCCTAAAGGTGAATCAGTCTGTGCTAAGGCACAGCTGGATGGTAACGTAGCCATAAGGTGCCATGTGGCTAAACAGGTACAATACAGTGACACCGATAGTCAATAATGGACGCCACAGGGCTCGCTTACCGCGAAGTTGGAAGGGCTGAACCAGGACACCAGGCTGGGACCACTAGGAAGACCCCCGATGCGCGTTTCGCTGACGCGATGTGCTGCTTTCTCAAGGGGATGAAATTAAGGGGCCGAGAAGGACCTTAAAAAGGGGCCGGAAGCTGGACACGTGACGTCTCACATGTCCAGGAGCGGCCAATAGTGGGCGGCAATGCCGGCGCATGCGCGGATCAGATAGCAGGTCCTGAGACCAGAAGCGGCGTCCAGCGTCACCACGCGTGCGCGGGGAGAAAGGGCCCCGGTCATACGTGGGAGGCACGAGTGACGCCGCCTTGGGGCAGGAACCGGCAAATCGGATCGACACACGCGCACTGCCACCAGATTGAAAAAAAGGAATAGTACTAACAGGTAAACAAAAATACATGTAAGAGGGAGGGAGAAGTCGACAAAGCACAATAAATTAACACAGCAAACTGTAGAAGGTACAACCAAAAGATGATATCACGTATAGAACTGTGTTAGAAAGTCTCAATCGGAATCTTGGCATACGACATCTCTCTCTCTCAAGAAGACTGTAGTGTCAGGTCAGCAACAAGCAGGTACTGGGTTGCAAGCAGGAAAAGCTTTCAGGCTTATGTCATGAAAAAGGGTTTCTTCATCATATAATTAAATCTCGGCACACCAAATAAGAATAAAAGGGAACTATGAAAAAAATAGAAGACAGAACAAAATAAATGACACATTAAAAAGAAATGTAATTAAAAAAAGTATAAAAACAGGTCCCAGCACGGGGGAAACCTGTACACTGGAATAGGGATCAGGACATAATCAGATGTTAATAAGGGAAGGGGGGAGAAACAAGAAAGATCTACATAACAGTAAAGAATCAACAAATGATCCAGTATAAAACAATGCTACGCACACTCAAAGCATTATAAAAATGAAGCAAAACTGAGCGATTCGTTCAAGCCATTAGGCACAACCGTGTTGAGCCTCACAATCCAGCCCGCTTCCCGCTTCAAGGAGGTAGTCTGAACGATATTGGCACAAGCCAGGCAGTGGCCGCATTGGATACATTCCAGACCCAGGCTATGTCTCTCAAAGCCCGCTTTGAGGCACGCGGTTACAGCCGCAGGTGCATCAGGCGTGGTTATGATAGAGCCAGGAGGACTCCACGTCGGGATCTTCTCTATAGTACGAGTCTTAGAGCCAAGGCCGGGTCAGGGGATCCTAAAATTAGATTCATAACGACATACAATCATGAATGGGTCCATATGAGGGAAATCCTGACCCGACACTGGCCCATCTTGGGCACTCAACTAGCGCTGGGCTCTATACTTCGCGATTTCCCGTCCATGACAGCAAGGAGGTCCCCCAATCTCAACAACATGCTCGTTCGGAGCCATTACGTGCCCCCTGTCAGTAATCCCTTTGGGTCCAGGGGCCCGTCGCTTGGTTGCTTCCAATGCGGCCACTGCCTGGCTTGTGCCAATATCGTTCGGACTATCTCCTTCACATCCTCTGATGATAGCAGGACCTACTCCATCAGATACCACATATCATGCAGTACGAAAAATGTGGTATATTACGCCACGTGTAGTTGCCCCTTAATTTATGTGGGCCTTACCTCGAGGGAGCTCCGTATACGCACCAGAGAACATGTGTTGACATCGAGGCTGCCAGGACAGTGGTGGAAGCCTCTCTCCTGAAGACGATTCCGCGCCACTTCAAAAAACATCATGACTGTGATGCGGGGTTGCTTCGGGTTAGGGGCATCGACTGCGTACATTTGGGTGCACGCGGGGGCGACTATAAGAAGGTGTTGGCACAACGTGAAGCGGGCTGGATTGTGAGGCTCAACACGGTTGTGCCTAATGGCTTGAACGAATCGCTCAGTTTTGCTTCATTTTTATAATGCTTTGAGTGTGCGTAGCATTGTTTTATACTGGATCATTTGTTGATTCTTTACTGTTATGTAGATCTTTCTTGTTTCTCCCCCCTTCCCTTATTAACATCTGATTATGTCCTGATCCCTATTCCAGTGTACAGGTTTCCCCCGTGCTGGGACCTGTTTTTATACTTTTTTTAATTACATTTCTTTTTAATGTGTCATTTATTTTGTTCTGTCTTCTATTTTTTTCATAGTTCCCTTTTATTCTTATTTGGTGTGCTGAGATTTATTTATATGATGAAGAAACCCTTTTTCATGACATAAGCCTGAAAGCTTTTCCTGCTTGCAACCCAGTACCTGCTTGTGGCTGACCTGACACTACAGTCTTCTTGAGAGAGAGAGATGTCGTATGCCAAGATTCCGATTGAGACTTTCTAACACAGTTCTATACGTGATATCATCTTTTGGTTGTACCTTCTACAGTTTGCTGTGTTAATTTATTGTGCTTTGTCGACTTCTCCCTCCCTCTTACATGTATTTTTGTTTACCTGTTAGTACTATTCCTTTTTTTCAATCTGGTGGCAGTGCGCGTGTGTCGATCCGATTTGCCGGTTCCTGCCCCAAGGCGGCGTCACTCGTGCCTCCCACGTATGACCGGGGCCCTTTCTCCCCGCGCACGCGTGGTGACGCTGGACGCCGCTTCTGGTCTCAGGACCTGCTATCTGATCCGCGCATGCGCCGGCATTGCCGCCCACTATTGGCCGCTCCTGGACATGTGAGACGTCACGTGTCCAGCTTCCGGCCCCTTTTTAAGGTCCTTCTCGGCCCCTTAATTTCATCCCCTTGAGAAAGCAGCACATCGCGTCAGCGAAACGCGCGTCGGGGGTCTTCCTCGTAGTCCCAGCCTGGTGTCCTGGTTCAGCCCTTCCAACTTCGCGGTAAGCGAGCCCTGTGGCGTCCATTATTGACTATCGGTTTCACTGTATTGTACCTGTTTAGCCACATGGCACCTTATGGCTACGTTACCATCCAGCTGTGCCTTAGCACAGACTGATTCACCTTTAGGGCCCCGTTCACCAGTGGGATATCCTGTCCTCATCCTATGTGCACCTTACATGTTGTCTTTATTTTTGGTTGTGAATATATGTTATTAAAGTTTGTACTTATACATTGCATATTTAATAAATTTTGATACCCAAATATACTCCTCTATTCTCCTTATCGTCAATATCTTCATAGGTGTATAGAGGCCCATTTCCACCAACCATCACTCCAGTGTTCTTATGGTACTTTGTGTTTGCTAACTGTGTTAGAAGGCTAATGGATGGTTAGAATACCCTTGAAAACCCTTGTGCAAGTATGTTAGCACAGCGGAAAACAGTTTGGCTGATTAGAGAATCTATAAACCTGACCTTCCTTTGAGCTAGTTGAGAATCTGGAGCATTACATTTGTTGGTTCCATTAAACTCTCGAAATGGCCAGAAAAAAATAACTTTCATGTGAAACACGACAGTCTATTCTTGTTCTTAGAAATGAAGGCTATAACATGTGAGATATTGCCAAGAAACTGAAGATTTCCTACAACGGTGTGTACTACTCCCTTCAGAGGAGAGCACAAACAGGCTCTAACCAGAGTAGAAAGAGAAGTGGGAGGCCCCGCTGCACAACTGAGCAACAAGACAAGTACATTAGAGTCTGTAGTTTGACGCCTCACAGGTCCGCAACTGGCAGCTTCATTAAATAGTACACACAAAACACCAGTGCCAACGTCTACAGTGGAGAGGCGACTCCGGGATGCTGGCCTTCAGGGCAGAGTGGCAAAGAAAAAGACATATCTGAGACTGGCTAATAAAAGGAAAAGATTAATATGGGCAAAAGAACACAGACATTGGACAGAGGAAGATTGGAAAAAAGTGTTATGGACAGACGAATCCAAGTGTGAGGTGTTTGGATCACACAGAAGAACATTTGTGAGACGCAGAACAACTGAAAATATGCTGGAAGAGTGTCTGACGCCATCTGTCAAGCATGGTGGAGGTAATGTGATGGTCTGGGGTTGTTTTGGTGCTGGAAAAGTGGGAGATTTGTACAAGGTAAAAGGGATATTGAATAAGGAAGGCTATCACTCCATTTTGTAACGCCATGCCATACCCTGTGGACTGCGCTTGATTGGAGGCAATTTCATCCTACAACAGGACAATGACCCAAAGCCACCTCCAAATTATACAGGAACTATTTAGGGAAGAAGCAGCAGCTGGTATCTACCTGTAATGGAGTGGCCAGCACAGTCACCAGATCTCAGCCCCATTGAGCTGTTGTTGGAGCAGCTTGACCGTATGGTGCAAAAAAAAGCCAAACCAACTTGTGGAGGGGCTTCTGGAAGCATCGGGGGGAATTTCTCCAGATGACCTCAGCAAATTAACTGCTGGAATGCCAGAGGTCTGCAATGCTGGAAGGGAGCAAAGATTGAAGGAGAAAATTATTATTTCAAATAAAAATCTTTTTTTCGAACCTTGTCAATGTCTGGACTAGATTTTACATTCATTTGGTGACTCATGTGATTAATAAAAGTACAAGTTTTCATGGAAAACACAAAATTGTCTGGGTGACCCTAAACTTTGGAACGGTAGTGTATGTTCTGCAGGATTGGTATCTGCCACTATATGTCACCATATGGCAGTAAGTTCAGTGTTTTTTTTATTAGTAACAGTGTGGTCATCTGCTCATATTCTCCTACATCCATTATTAGGGGCTCCACCATAGTTGTAATCAGGGTTACCTGGTTTCACTCCCCTGAACCAATCTCCAAGCTACACCTCTGAAAAACATAAAACAATAGAAAAGGTGACGGGCCACATTACACTTGGAAACATTCTCAATAAAGCCCACCAGGGGGCAGCAGAGAATACCAAGAAACCAGCCAAAGTCTGATTGCAGCTTTGGATGTGAGCGGAGGATAATGAAATTTAACATCAGTATGAAAAGAGCAGAAACTTCTGCAAATGTATTTATCAATTAATATCAGATATAAGAGGAGTCGTACAGAGAGGGAATATTCTGCAGCGGAGATATAAGGGTCTTGTAGTAGAGGCCATTGTCTGAACTGCACTGTGAGATAGTAATAAGATCCTCAGTCCGGCCAATGGCCGCAGGGGGCTTCATCCTGGTTCTCCTGTATTTCCCTCTCTACACGCAAAGGCACAGAACAATGGCGCCTTCATAGGAGCCAGACAGCGCTGCATGTGTGTGAGCTGAGCCCAGTCTGGCAGTAGTGATCTGTGGTGTCCATGTCTGAGCTGCTGAATGCAATCTGCTGTTGTCTCTGTTATCAGCCATTTCAGGCTGGAGTCCCGGAAGGAGCCTGGAATTTATAAGCAGCAGCATATACCGAGCACAGGGTCCTTATTGTAATATTCTAGAAGATAAAATAGGAGACGTCCTTATGATAAGAAAGGGGGAGAGTCAATGGAATCTGCTCCCCTGGCGCAGTCCTCCAGGTCCCGCACAGCTCTGATGAGAGTAGTAGTGCGGTGGGAGTCCTCGTGTAGACTTCTCCACCCATTAAGGCCGACAAAGGCTCATTAAAACAATTGCGAAGCAAAAAATTAGAAATAAACAAAACATTGTGGTGTCGGTGTGATGATGAAGACAAGGATGAGAAGGGGAAGAACAACCAACGTTTATGACAAGACAGCGACGCGTTTCACAACTGATCTGTTTCTTACAAAGAAGGATATAAAAACTTATGAAGGAAGCCGAGGTCCACGGAAATAACGCGTCCCACCTACAGAAGAGAATCAGAAGTGGACACAAGAGAGCAACATAAGATTAGCAAATAATCCGAATACAAACGGAAAACGAAGAAATGAAAAGTCAACTCTTATAGACGTCTTTGTATGAAGCCTGAGGAAGAGATCAGGTCGCTTGTGAAACGCGTCGCTGGCTTTTAATACATGTTCTTCCCCTTCTCATCCTCGCCTCCATCATGACAGCGACACCACAATGGTTTGGCTTTCTCAGTTTCATTCTGCCTCACAATTATTGCAATATTCAGAATAATGCCCCCTATGATTATGGCTTTAGACCCCATGATCCAGCAGCAGCAGAGTCCAGAATGTTATAGCTAAGACCATGTGGCTGCTTATGGGCCCCAAGATAAAGGGCCCGGTCCTAGTGCAGGAGATTGAGAGAAGCTGCAACATTAGGGATCTGGCTCAAGGGTCTGTATGGGAAAGGACCCCCCTAGGGGAGAGGACCCCCTGCAATAGGTCTGCAGAGCATTGCTCCCACAGACTGACAGTTCTGCAGAGCATTGCTCCCGGTAATAACTGATGCTCTGTACATTTGCACGGTGATTTCTGCAGACGGCCAGATATGTTTGATGAGTTCTCCAGATCCTGCACCTCCCGATCTAGTGATTACCGTAATCTAAATCGCTGTGACACTGGATGGCGCCGCTCTGACCTACTTCCATGGAAAGAGATTTAACCCCTGGATATAAGCAGAGCTGTCAGGAGGGAACCTGGCTCTTAGCATTACAGAGAGAATTCCAGGGAGACTGTACTGCTAACCTGTCGTGTATCCAATCCCTCCCGGTGTATCTAATCCCATCTTGGATCATTTGGCTGCAGGCCCCATTTGCTCTGTAGCCATTAGCTCCGATCACATCCCATACTTTTCACCTTTGTAAATCTGACCGTACACATCCAACCCTCTGGATTCTTTAGAAAACGCTTCTGATGTTTATCAGGGGGACGCGACTCTCCCCTAATGGCAGGTGTGGGGGAATAGAGGATTGGGCATGTGGGATTTCAACATGTCCGGTCCATTATTGTCAAGTGCGAGAAGCTGCGGCCAGAGACGTCCTACAACCACCTATCACAGAGAGCACGTCTATGGGGAAGGGGACTAGTTGTCAGAGGATTGGCAGCTTTAGGCTGGGCTATATGGCGACGTGTGCAGTGAGACACTAAAATCGCACTGACACTGCAACATTGGATGTGACGATCCCTTTGGAGTCATGTTGCGATTGGCGGTGCATTGGTTTTCAAATGTGTCGGATTTTTTGTTGCTGGTTTCATATGACGCTTCTGCCGTAGACGTCCATACAAGTCCAACATGAAATGCGACGTGTCTGATACTTGGCGGCTTCACTTACAGCAGAATCGCTGCTCTAAAATAATCGCACAACAGCAAGTCTCAGACAAGTCGCACAAATATGTTTGGTCCAATTGTAACATTGTTGCAATTTAACATTTCAGATGACAAATATATAGATAGGAAGTAACAATTTAATAACACCGGCATGGATTTGGACCATCATTTGTCATCCGCAGTCATTAATGTCTTTTGTAAACCCTCATCTGGGCAGGAATCCTTGGACCCCGCACCCGACCTCACCAACAACACGTCTTATTCAGGAGCCGGTTTATTTGTGGCCATGTCTGGAAAAGACCTGTATATAAAGCTCAGATGTCTCCACAAATACTCAGGAGAGCAGCCGGAGGGCGACACCGGGGCGGCAGTCACAGCACTAAAAGGCTGGAACACCCCACAGGGGCAATCATTTTATTCCCATGTATGATGAGCTAAAAACCGAGCACACAACAGAACATTTACCCGCAGTCGTCTCTGTGAACGGATTTCAAAATATGAACTATGAAACTCCCAAAATATCTGCATGACCTCTAAATATAAGTCCCCGAGGGAGACAGGATCTCATGGGCGCATTGTAATCACTAACGGGCAGTGTCCGGGTACCGGCCGGTCCACAATGGTGCGAAGTCTGGTACCACCGAGTCCGGCGGACTCTACACCCTGCCTGTGCACCGACTGCTTACTGTTATTGACACTACACCCTGCCGGTGCACCGACTGCTTACTGTTATTGACTCCACACCCTGCCGGTGCACCGACTGCTTACTGTTATTGACTCCACACCCTGCCGGTGCACCGACTGCTTACTGTTATTGACTCCACACCCTGCCGGTGCACCGACTGCTTACTGTTATTGACTCTACACCCTGCCGGTGCACCGACTGCTTACTGTTATTGACACTACACCCTGCCGGTGCACCGACTGCTTACTGTTATTGACTCCACACCCTGCCGGTGCACCGACTGATTACTGTTATTGACTCATCCAAGACCTTCGCTGCACCATAAAAAAGAAATTCACCAACAAGATGTCATTTATTACAAGTTTTATCTTTATTTTTTTTACCCTGAAGTCTTACATTGTCCTCACAGCACAGCAGCAGGTTCTAACACGATTCCGCGTCACCGGCTTTCATGGCTTGTGACTGCGCTGCATTCAGCTGTTACAAAAGTGCAAAGAAGAAAAAAGCAAACCTGTCTCTTCCATGTTCAATCAGCGGAAATGTGGGTCAGTGCAGCAGAGGTGCAAATACGTGTATGAAGACGCCGGCTTCTTCTGAACGATCGTCTGGGAGAATTTATAAGACAGCGACAAACTCGTGTTAAGTCACAAGGAACATGAATAAAGACAGCGACCAAGAGAAATCCAGTGTATGAGAAAAAAAAACATAGAAAATATAGATACATAACCATCACATTGGTAACTATGGATTTGATAATTTTTCAAATAAATAGTCCAGTCATTTTGTAATAACATTATTTCTCTTATAATGATCCTGACCATCCCAGATTATACTCCAGAGCTGCATTCACTATTCTGCCGGTGCAGTCACTGTGTACATACATTATTGATCCTGAGTTACCTCCTGTATTATACCCCAGAGCTGCGCTCACTGTTCTGCTGGTGCAGTCACTGTGTACATACATTGCATTACTGATCCCGAGTTACATCCTGTATTATACCACAGAGCTGCACTCACTATTCTGCTGGTGCAGTCACTGTGTACATACATTACTGATCCTGAGTTACCTCCTGTATTATACTCCAGAGCTGCACTCACTATTCTGCTGGTGCAGTCACTGTGTACATACATTACTGATCCGGAGTTACCTCCAGTATTATACCCCAGAGCTGCACTCACTATTCTGCTGGTGCTATTATACTCCAGAGCTGCGCTCACTATTCTGCTGGTGCAGTCACTGTGTACATACATTACATTACTGATCCTGAGTTACCACCTGTATTATACTCCAGAGCTGCACTCACTATTCTGCTGGTGCTATTATACTCCAGAGCTGCGCTCACTATTCTGCTGGTGCAGTCACTGTGTACATACATTACATTACTGATCCTGAGTTACATTTTTGATCTTTCGTGAAATTCATGAACCCCTCGTATGCCATGTTAAAGATTATGGTGCAAAAACAAAAAAACGGCAACAAAGATCACAAGTCAAGAAAGAAAAGTAATTGACAATAAAAACAAATGATGATTTGGGCCCCAAGTATTCTAGGACGCTGCAGAAGATGTCACCCGACAGTTTAGGTAGGTAATAAGCCATCGGATCTACGGGTAAAGAAAGTGACGAGGGAGAGCAGAAGCGATGGGCGACCACCCAGTGGGGGCTGCAACAGGCTCAGGGTCCCAGCCAAAATACAAGTAAGAAACGGCTCCACAAAACCATCCACAACTTACAAGAAGCGACGACTCAAGGATTTAGGTTCATTGAGAAGATTCTTATTTTATTTCAGGTGCAATGCAGACTAGTAAAATTAGAGTCACACTAAATTCTGTGCGGTGTCAGAACATTAGAGGGGTCGTCCGCTACTTTAAAACACATGTTAAAATGAGCCAAAGTAGATGGGAACAAGGGAAAAAAACCTGATACTCGCCTACAAGACTGACTCCGCTCCTCCGTACGCCGCTCCTCTGTACGCCGCTCCTCTGCACGCCGCTCCCCTGCACGCCGCTCCCCTGCACGCCGCTCCCCTGCTGATCTGTGCTTTTTCCAGTAGGGGGCGTCATGTGGCCTCTGGAACCAATCAGCACCCCAGATCCCTCTTCTAGCTCGGATGGAATGTTCACAGCTTGTGCCGGTCAGTGGCTACTGATTGGCTGCAGGGGTCATATGATGCACCGCTGCAGCCATGGGACCGGCGGGGGTCCTAGAGTGCAGCGTACGGAGGAGTGGCCCCAGTCTGGTAGATGAGGATTGAGTTTATTTTTCCCCACCGCCTTGGTCCTATTTAGAATGTGTTTTAAAGTAGTGGACGACATTAATCACTAATAGACAGAAACAAAAAAAAAAAAAAAAAAATTGTTCCGCTTGTTAAAAAAACAAAAATAAACACTTTGTTGCATCAGATAAATATAAAAACTCTGAAAAGGGCAATTAAACATAGAGGGATTGTAGTTTGCGGTGTTAAAGCTTTGCCCCGGGGCTGCTCATTCCACATTGGGAGGCGAGCGGTGCCAACAACATCCCATAGACAGGAGACTCCGGGGGCCACGTGCGTCCCGGGAAGACACCGTCGGCGGTCCATCGTTAGCGCTACTCACCTTCTGATGCAGAATTAACAGACATCGGCGCATAATGCTGCATAGTCGGAGCGGCTAGAAAAGGGATTTCCCACCAAGATTTATCACCCACGTACGAAAAGGGGGAACGTCTGATCGGAAGTTCTCACAGCTGGGACTCCCACCAATAAGGCTGCCGTCACACTAGCAGTATTTGGTCAGGATTTTACATCAGTATTTGTAGCCAAAACCAGGAGAGGGTGATAAATACAGAAGTGGTGATGAGTTTCTATTAGACTTTCCCTCTAATTGTTCCTCTCCTGGTTTTGGCTACAAATACTGATGTCAAATACTGACCAAATACCGATAGTGTGACGGCAGCCTAATCCTCACCAGGGTCTAGTGCATGCGTGACCACCTCTCCATCCGGTCCTCAGAAGGCATGGACACTCCATAATGCTACAGATGTGAGGACATATGTGCACTCCGCTACATTTACACGCGGGACTTTCACTTTCAAGGTCATAATTGGGGGTCACATCTCTAGAAATCGTACATTCTCCATCTATCATGTAGAGTGCCAGTAGATACTGGTGGAACATCCCTTTTCATATACTAATCTGAAGACATAAATGTTTCATTACGCAGAGCCCGCTGCGTAGTCAATGCAGTGATGGATATGAGGTCCCGCTGCGCAGTCAGTGCAGTGATGGATGAGGATCCGCTGCGCAGTCAGTGCAGTGATGGATGAGGATCCGCTGCGCAGTCAGTGCAGTGATGGATGTGAGGTCCCGCTGTGCAGTCATGGATGTGAGGTCCCGCTGTGCAGTCTGTGCAGTGATGGATGTGAGGTCCCGCTGTGCAGTCTGTGCAGTGATGGATGTGAGGTCCCGCTGTGCAGTCTGTGCAGTGATGGATGTGAGGTCCCGCTGTGCAGTCTGTGCAGTGATGGATGTGAGGTCCCGCTGTGCAGTCGGTGCAATGGTGGATGTGAGGTCCCGCTGTGCAGTCTGTGCAGTGATGGATGTGAGGTCCTGCTGTGCAGTGATGGATGTGAGGTTCCGCTGCGTAGTCAGTGCAGTGATGGATGTGAGGTCCCGCTGCGCAGTCAGTGCAGTGATGGATGTGAGGTCCCGCTGCGCAGTCAGTGCAATGATTGACGGAGTGATTGCTGCTTTCATGCAGTGATTCATTGTGTACAATACAAAAAAAGAAAATAATTACATGTCAATTTGTTTAAAGGGAACCGGTCACCTTAGATGGGGCACAACTGTACAGCCTTCTCATTCAGCAGACGACAGAAATCATGTGACATTCCCTGCAGAAACAGGAAGTGCTCAGGGTCAAGTGGGTGGGGCTTACCACCTTTACATGCATAACTGGCACATTGAGGGATCATTGGGGAGGTGCAAATTTGCTCACTAGACTTACTTTTGTAGGACATCCAACAAATGCCCCGATACTAAGGCAAGGGGTCCGGGTGATGGGTCCCCTTTAAGTATGAACTTGTCTTAGGTCGCAATCCCAGCATGCAATAGGCAGTGGCACAGGTTCACTAATCACCAGCATTAACCATATGGCACAGGACTCTCCACACATCAGCATTCCCTAATTAAATAATGGGTAAGAGGTCACACGGCCGAGGTCTCCACCCCCAGTGTAGAGCCCTTCACAGACAAACTCCCCGATATATTGTCCGAGTCCAGCAATTCCACAATACTGTACGGAGAGCAGTCCTCGAGACCCAGCTTGCTACAGAGCCACCCGCAGAAGCCCTTCTCCATGTCCTTCACCGCGAGCCACCATTCCGCAAACAACCACGAGATCTGAGTCACGGCCGTGTACGTGGCCAGAGACAAAGACACCGCCACGATGAGGATGGGGTAAAAGATGATTAGGAACGGGCAGCAGGTGATCTTGTGCCAGAAAGTCCTCTCTTCATTGTAGACCAAGAAAATGTTGTACCAAGTAATGGTCCCGTAATAAAAGGAAAGAACGAAGGAAAGAACAAACACGACCGGCACGCAGAGAACACTCCACAGGAGAACATGCGGCCCCCGATCCGGCCCCACAGAACAAGTCTTCTTCCCTTCCACCGGCTCGTCCTGTAAAGGCTCCTTAGATCGCGTGAGTTCTTGAAGTTCCTTTTCAGTTAACGTGACGTGAATATCCACCATCTGCCCCTTCTTCTTTCCACGCGTGATTGTTCCAGTTAAAGTGACATAGCGACTGTCTGGAGGCATATTCCACCCGCCTGTCAGATAACAACCGCATTAAAGTCCCATTATTACGGTACATTCTCATTATATTCTTGTACATAGGGGCAGTATTATAGAAGTTATATTCTTGTACATAGGGAGCAGTATTATAGTAGTTATATTCTTATACATAGGGGCAGTATTATAGTAGTTATATTCTTGTACATCGGAGCAGTATTATAGTAGTTATATTCGTGTACCTAAGAGCAGTATTATAGTAGTTATATTCCTGTACATAGGGGCAGTATTATAGCAGTTATATTCTTGTACATAGGGGCAGTATTATAGTAATTGTATTCTTGGGCATAGGGTATACTAGCTATAGTCTGGTTTACAGTGGGTGATGTGATTATTACACGTCAGATACAATTGTTATTCTTATTTGGACTAGAATACATGTCACTTCTTCTTCTTGGTGGATATTACTTACCATCACTCAGCGGAGTCCCCAGAAATCTTGATCCTTCCTCTGTGCTTCTCTCTCCAGTTTCCTGATTTGCTGCCGTCTCGTCCTCCAGGACCTTTTCGTTATCGGAGCGATACACAATTATCGATTCTGGACGAGGCTCCTTCTTTTTCTTCTTCTTCCTCTCTATACTTGCTTCTCCTGTCACGCCCTCAAAGGACACGGCAGCCGCGGCTCTCCGCAGAGTGTCCCGTAACGGACTGTTTGGGACGCTCTTATTTGGTTTTGGGGCAGTCTCCTCTATCCCAACATCATTGGGAATGACCTCGCCCTGCATGGTTGGAAGCTTCTGTAAACCCTGGTTATGTTAGTCATCCATTATATGTGCTGCGGACCACCCACAGTGACCAACCTTAAAAAAAAAAAAAAATCATATCAGTTAAAGCAAGTAAAGACATAACCACAGCATGCAGAAATGCTGCACGTGAGCAGTACAACCCCAGAAAAGAAAAAAAAAAAAAGTGCACTACGATCAATGCATGTAGCGACAGTTTCTACACAGTAGCAATCATGTTACATGCTGGAATTTATCACATATTTTTAACTTTTTCCCTTATTATTTAAATATAATGTAACCTCGTATGCACTTCAAACTACTTGAACGTCCACTACTTGGGAGAACTCCTCATTCCCCTCGCTTGGCCCTGATAACAGAATAAGGCCGGCGTCACACTCGGCGTAAGACAATACGGTCCGTATTTTACGGCCGTAATACGGCCGAAATACGGTGAAATGTTCCCAAAATAGTGATCCGTAGTCAGGGTGTGTCAGCGTATTTTGCGCATGGCATCCTCCGTATGTAATCCGTATGGCATCCGTACTGCGAGATTTTCTCGCAGGCTTGCAAAACCGACATCTAATGGATTTATGGGCTCAAATGTTCATTAAAACATATATACAGTATGTATATATATATATATATATATATATATACACATACACATACAGTATATATATATATATATATATATCTCTCTCTCATTGAGACACATTATATATATATATATATATATGTATTTATATTTCATTCAGCGCGATATCTGTGAACAGCCGGTAATCCAATTGCCGGCTTTTCATTTCTCCTGCACAAACCCGACATGATATGAGACATGGTTTACATACAGTAAACCATCTCATATCCCCCTTTTTTTTGCATATTCCACACTACTAATGTTAGTAGTGTGTATGTGCAAAATTTCAGCGCTGTAGCTGCTAAAATAAAGGGTTAAATCGCGGAAAAAATTGGCGTGGGCTCCCGCGCAATTTTCTCCGCCAGAGTGGTAAAGCCAGTGACCGAGGGCAGATATTAATAGCCAGGAGAGGGTCCATGGTTATTGCCCCCCCCGTGGCTACAAACATCTGCCCCCAGCCACCCCAGAAAAGGCACATCTGGAAGATGCGCCTATTCTGGCACTTGGCCACTCTCTTCCCACTCCCTGTAGCGGTGGGATATGGGGTAATGAAGGGTTAATGCCACCTTGCTATTGGAAGGTGACATTAAGCCAGATTAATAATGGAGAGGCGTCAATTATGTCACCTATCCATTATTAATCCAATTGTAGGAAAGGGTTAATAAAACACACACACACACACACACACACACATGATTAAAAAGGATTTTAATGAAATAAACACAGCGGTTGTTGTAATAATGTATTGTTCTCGCAATCCATTTGCAGGCCCTCACTTGGCAAAATAATTAACGCACAATATACATACCTTCTGATGTCAGATCACGTCCCACGAAGTAATCCATCTGAAGGGGTTAACTAATATTACAGGCAGAGCTGCGATAAACCACTCGCTCGTGCCTGTAATCCCCGGGTGCTGAAAGGAAAGCAGGATCTGTACTTACATTGAGTCGCGGTGATGCGCCCCTGCTGGATGTTCTCATGAACTGCAGCCTGGGAACTTTTTCCCACGCTCCAGGTCATATGAGGACATCCACCAGGGGGCGCATCACCGCGACTGAAGGAAATGTAGGTCAATGACCTACATTTCATTCATTCGCCGGGGAATTACAAGCACGAGCACCGCTGCATTTAGCAGGGCTCCTGCCTGTAATATTAGTTAACCCCTTCAGATGGATTACCTCGTGGGACGAGACGGTTCACCAGAAGGTATGTATCTTGTGCGTTTATTATTTTTCCAAGCGAGGGTGTTCCTGATGGATTGAGAGAACAATAAATTATTACAACAACCGCTGTGTTTATTTCATTAAAATCCTTTTTAATCATGTGTGTGTGTGTTTTTTAACCCTTTCCTACAATTGGATTAATAATGGATAGGTGACATCATTGACGCCTCTCCATTATTAATCTGGCTTAATGTCACCTTACAATAGCAAGGTGGCATTAACCCTTCATTACCCCATATCCCACCGCTACAGGGAGTGGGAAGAGAGTGGCCAAGTGCCAGAATAGGCGCATCTTCCAGATGTGCCTTTTCTGGGGTGGCTGGGGGCAGATGTTTTTAGCCACGGGGGGGGGGCAATAACCATGGACCCTCTCCTGGCTATTAATATCTGCCCTCAGTCACTGGCTTTACCACTCTGGCGGAGAAAATTGCGCGGGAGCCCACGCCAATTTTTTCCGCCATTTAACCCTTTATTTTAGCAGCTACAGCGCTGATATTTTGCACATACACACTACTAACATTAGTAGTGTGGAATATGCAAAAAAAAATGGAGATATGAGATGGTTTACTGTATGTAATCATGTCTCATATCCTGTCGGGTTTGTGAAGGAGAAGGAAAAAGCCGGCAATTGAATTACCGACTTTTCACTAACACCGCTGCGTATTTCTCGCAAGTCACACTGCAGGTCCGTGTGGAATCCGTATTTTTCTCGCCCCCATAGACTTTCATTGGCGTATTATTTGCGCAATACGCTGACAAATGCAGCATGCTGCGATTTTGTACGGCCGTAGAAAGCCGTGTAATACTGAACCGTAATATACGGCTAATAGGAGCAGCCCCATTGAGAATAATTGTGCCGTATGTAATGCGAGTTTTACGGACGTAGTTTCTGCGCTCTTACGTCCGTAAAACTCGCCAGTGTGACGCCGGCCTAAAGCCTATACTCCCCTCCCGTGCCGGCGCCGTTCCCGCAGAGTCAGCGCTCGTTCTCCAGGGGCTACATGACGCCAGCGCCTCATCAGCAATGGCGTCGCTGTCTCCACCATCGGAGAACTCAAACATGAAGATGAAGCCAGGGATCGGCTGCAGCTTGGTAGTGGACAAGCCCTTTTAATCAAATTCTGATCTTTGGATTTTCCATCTGCTCCAGTCACCTCCAGAGCTGCATTCACAGATTTGCAGGTTTCCAGTCATCAGGGTTGAGAGCGTCGTTAGAGGGCAGCCGGCAGTATTTTAGATGCAGCTCTGGATGTGACTGGAGTATAAGACATGAATTAACAAAGGAATAGTAATGACAACAGTAGCTTTGTATAAAAGGCGGAGGTTGAAGTTGCAGGTTTGTAAGTACATGGGTGTAACACCGGGGGGCTGGAGATGTGCTCCTTTATGGTGCGTGCCGACCAAGGATGGACATATCATTGGTGCAACCTTTGCAGCCGCACAGGGGCCCCAAGGGGTAAAAGGGCCACTAAGACCTCCAAGCAGGCAGAATTGTGCATTATGGGGAGCGATTGCACCGCACAGTGCACGTGTGGACCCTATAGAGTTCAATGGGCAGTGTACGATCGCTCCATAGAACACTGACCTTACATGAAGCCATGACACGGCTTGAGCTTCAGATCTCAGCCCGACGCTGTGATCTTCTTATATGTGACATGTTACCATGTATCAGCGATATCTCCTGGACACAGATGTCGAACGTTCATATCCAGACCCCAATCTCTGATGAAATTGATGAGGTGGGAGCATGACTGGACTAACTTGCCATGATAACCTGGCCTGAGACCACCCTGACTGCACACAAGTGGGCTCCTCGATTTCCTGCCAGCAAAACGCAGAATTAATCGGTTGACAGATTGGATGTTTTCTCTGCTGTAGATCTAGCAGAGCTCTAAATGCTGAGCGGTGTAGAACGCCGCCTATTGGCAGCTTTCCGCCTATGCACAGTGACACAGAAATCTGTCAGAGGTGGGGGTGGGGTTATACATAACTCATGAATATGGAGGACTACATGGCAGCAGGTCTACTAGTCCTCTAGTGATAATCTCCTGCTGATATAACAGGGATTCTGTCAAAACTACAACAAGCAGCCCAGTGACACCGCTGGAATCAGGGTTTCTGTCTCTACAGCATGCTGCAGTCAAATTAAGTGGCAAAAACCCTAAACAGAAAAAAAAAATGGAAAAGATATGGCAGAGGCGCAGGGAAACCTCTGAAAACGAATAAGGCGCTGCCCTGGTTCAGTCTTGCAGCCGTCTCTGCGCTGGTTCAGTGTGGTAATGTGGGGGGACGGAGCCTCGTGTGGTAATGTGTGGGGACGGAGCCTCGTGTGGTAGTGTGGGGGGACGGAGCCTCGTGTGGTAATGTGGGGGGACGGAGCCTCGTGTGGTAATGTGGGGGGACGGAGCCTCGTGTGGTAATGTGGGGGGACGGAGCCTCGTGTGGTAATGTGGGGGGACGGAGCCTCGTGTGGTAATGTGGGGGGACGGAGCCTCGTGTGGTAATGTGGGGGGACGGAGCCTCGTGTGGTAATGTGTGATGTTGTGAACTCTGTTCTCAGACTCCCTCCGGTGGTTGTGAGTGGTACTGTGTGAGTTTGTCTTTGGGCTCCCTCTGGTGGCTCTTTTGTCATTCTGCGGGTCTGTGGCTGGGATCAGCTGCCTCGTTACCTGCTAGTCAGGTTTCCTATTTAACTCACCTGGACGTTCATTTTTTGCCTGCTGTCGTTGTATTCAGTGCTGTTCTGGTTTCTCCTGACTTCATCCGTTTTCAGTCTCTCCAAGAGAAGCTAAGTGTTGCTCGTTCAATTTTGCTCATCTGTGTTCTATATGTTTTTCAGTATACGATGAGTTCTGTCCAGTTTGCTAATATGTGATCTTTTGCTTACTGGTAGCTCTGGGGTGCAGTTTCTCCCCTCACATCGTTAGTTGGTGTGGGGGTTCTTGCATCCTCAGCGTGGATATTTTTGGATAGGGTTTTTTACTGACCGCATAGACTCTTTGCTGTCCTCTGTCTATTTAGTGATTAGTGGGCCTCTTTTGCTGAACCTGTTTTCATTTCTGCGTTTGTGCCTTCTCCTTAACTCACCGTTATTATTTGTGGGGGGCTGTTCTATACTTTGGGGTTATTTCTCTGAGGCAAGTGAGGCTTTTATTTCTCTCTAGGGGTAGCCAGTTTCTCAGGCTGTGAAGAGACGTCTAGGAATTTTAGGAACGTTCCACGGCTGCCTATAGTGTGTGCGGTTAGGATCAGGGTTGCGGTCAGTCCAGTTACCACATCCCCAGAGCTCGTCCTATGTTCTACTACTTAGCTGGTCAGATTTGTGATCCTCAGCCACTAAGGATCATAACAGTGTGAGGACGCAGCCTCGTGTGGTAATGTGTGGGGACGGAGCCTCGTGTGGTAATGTGTGGGGACGGAGCCTCGTGTGGTAATGTGTGGGGACGGAGCCTCGTGTGGTAATGTGTGGGGACGGAGCCTCGTGTGGTAATGTGTGGGGACGGAGCCTCGTGTGGTAATGTGTGGGGACGGAGCCTCGTGTGGTAATGTGTGGGGACGGAGCCTCGTGTGGTAATGTGTGGGGACGGAGCCTCGTGTGGTAATGTGTGGGGACGGAGCCTCGTGTGGTAATGTGGGGGGACGGAGCCTCGTGTGGTAATGTGGGGGGACGGAGCCTCGTGTGGTAATGTGGGGGGACGGAGCCTCGTGTGGTAATGTGGGGGGACGGATTATGTTTGGTGGGGGGCGGGATTATGTGTGGTAATGTGGTGGGGGGCGGGATTATGAGTGGTGGGGGCGGGATTGTGTGTGGTGATGTGGTGGGGGGCGAGATTATGTGTAATGATGTGGTGGGGGAGCGGGATTATGTGATGATGTGGTGGGGGTGGGATTATGTGTGATGATGTGGTGGGGGGCGGGATTATGTGTAATGATGTGGTGGGGGGCGGGATTATGTGTAATGATGTGGTGGGGGGCAGGATTATGGGGATTATGTGTAATGATGTGGTGGGGGCGGGATTATGGGGATTGTGTGGTGATGTGGTGGTGGGGGGGCGGGATTATGTGTGGTGATGTGGTGGTGGGGGGGTGGGATTATGTGTGGTGATGTGGTGGTGGGGGCAGGATTATGTGTGATGATGTGGTGGGGGGTGGGATTATGTGTGGTGATGTGGTGATGAGGCAGGATTATGTGTAATGATGTGGTGGGGGGGCGGGATTGTGTGTGGTGATATGGTGGGGGGGCGGGATTGTGTGTGGTGATGTGGTGGGGGGGCGGGATTATATGTGGTGAGCAGCAGGATTATGTGTGGTGGTGTGGTTGGGGGTGGGATTGTGTGTGGTGATGTGGTGGGGGGTGGGATTATGTGTGGTGGGGGTATATGGTCTCCCTTTAAGGCACACACACATATAATTGTTTTTTAGTTTAGTGGGAAAATGTTCCCTATAACTTGTGTTTTCATCATTGAATCCTCTGCTGTTTCTGGTTTTTTGGTCCCATCGGTGACTGACAGCTACCTTATACATAGAAGGCTGTCAGTCACTGATGCCTCCGCTCACTGGACTCAATCCTAGAAGAGGCAGAAGATTAAATGATGTTATCACAGGTTATACTGAATCTTTTCTTACAAAACTATATATCAATCTGCTCAGCTCCTCCCGATCTATGACATGGGCCTGCAGATTGGACGCCATTTTCATGCACATTAAAACCCTACATCATGAGCCTGTGGTTGTTCTGTCAATCGTTCTCCACTGACCAGAAGAGCGAGTGCAAATATCACCCCCTTATGGAAGGTTTTCCCAGAAAGACAGACATTAATGTGACAGGAGGACGAGGCCTGGTGTTCTCCCTGCATGACGATGATAGAGCTATGATAATCCTCGATATCAGACCCAATATGCGGCCATTGCTTTCAGTGCCGCCCATCAACCTTTCATGGGTTCCCACTCACATGATGTGGGCCAAAGTGTGCTCTTATGGTCTCGGTTGTGCTGGTATCCACTGATGCACCATTTTTGTATTTTGCACTATTCCATAAACAGCATCCTGCCAAACACACGAGCACCGCGGTGCCGTTCATAGGAGCCATGGAGATGGGCAAGGACGACGCTGCATGGATGGTGCGGTAGTGGCCACGCAGGACCCTGCTGCTTCATTCAGTCCTGACCAAAGAGAGATCAGCGAGGGTCTCAAAGATGGGACCCCATATCATCGGACCACTGCCGGACACAGACAGAAAAGGGCCGCTCTGCAAGACCAGTATATCCGCTCAATAGATCATCATCATGCACAATTCCCTCTGCTTTGGGGATGGCGGTGGCCCTCTGACTGCGGGCGCACCACTCTGATGTCCGCCCCTGGATCGGTCAATTTTCACTTAAGCAGTCTCTTAAAAAAAAAAAAATAATATCAAAGTAGTTAAAAATCACTCTGGAAGATCTCAGCCCTGGAGGTAGTGACTGTGTAGTGATCATGATGGTTGGGGAAGGGACGTGTGATTTTTTTTATCACACATATTAGAAGGAAGGCTTCAATTTTTGTAATTTTTTTTTTAAATAAATCTGCAATGGCTGATACCGGGGAACAATAAAATCTACTAACCAGTATATATAACATTGATGTTTCTGATCACCTTGTTAAATATGGCTCCACACCGAACTACGCAATTGTTCTTCTGCACAAAGACAAAACCTAACTATCCCTATAAAGATATTAACAAGAAGTGACAGCGCCCCTTTAAGGGAGGACAGCCCATGGTCTGCTATGTGAGGGCTGCTATCTATAGACAATGATGAATGTGGCTTCAGGAATTAGCATTAATTTCCACAACAGAAGAATGTGACCATCGCAGACAAGATGTGACCCCGGGCGGTGACTTCTCAGGGCAGCTGGGTGACTGTCACTGGGCAGCGGAGGAGGGGGCACTAGGGGATGCTAGGGGTCTGGTCATTGGGATGATAAGGAAGCAGATGGGACAGATCCACACTGGCTATAAGGCTATGTGCACACATTGCGGATTTGCCTGTGGAGTTTTCTGTGCGGATTCTGCATCTCTTGGCTTTTGTGCGTTTTTACTGCGGATTCTGTGCAGATTTCATGTGCTTTTACCCCTGCGTTTTGCTATAATGGAAGGGTGCAGAAACGCACAAAAGTGACATGCTCCTTTTTAAAATCCACTGCGAATTCCGCACAGAATTTTCCACACCATCAGCACAGCATTTTTATTTTTCCCATTGATTTACATTGTACTGTAATTCACTTGCGGTTCTGCAGCATTTCTGCACGGAAAAAAACCGCTGCGGATCCGCAGGAAATCCGCACCTTGTACACATAGTGCAATGAGGGTGAAGTCCTGTTAGGTCCCACAGAAGAGACATTTCAGAATTAGTAGAACTTCCTTCATGAGTGTAAGGCTACATGTACAAGCCTGTGAATCTTGGACAGAACATTTAGGCTATGTGCACACATTGCGGATTTTCTGCAGATCTGCAGCGTTTTTTTGCGGTAAGTAGCATGTCACTTCTTTTGTGTGGATCTGCAGCGTTTTTGTACCCATTCCATTATAGAAATACGCAGGGGTAAAACCGCAAGAAATCCGCACAAAATCCGCAGCAAATCCGCACAAAAAATGCGTCAAATCCGCACCTGCGTTTTCTGCCAAGAGATGCAGAATCCGCACAAAAAAGAATAGCCGTACCCATAATGTCTGCATTATTCACATGTCCATTTCTTTTCTTTTGCATAACACAAAAAATTGTTGATGTTAATCTTTCTCGTGTGTAAAAACATGAACATTTGTTCACCAATGTTCGGAATCAGAGGTTCATCAGCGTTTGGTCACTGTTTCAGTTTATGATAAGTGGTCATTCACTGATGGGAAAAAAATAAATAAAAAGGATCGAAGTTTTGCAGTTTAAGCCTCAATCAGACACACAACAAACGGTCACCTGCACGGCCCTACTGAATAACATTTTCCCAAGCACAGTCAGTATTTTCCACAGACAGCACGCAGACAGAAAGTACAGTGGTGTGAACATAGACTTACAATATTACTCGTGGACAGCACACAACGGACAGCGCATGGACGCCATTTAACATTGGAGAGAATAGGAGAAGCTATGTCATTTTTTATTCTAAAGAGAACTAGAAAATCTTTCATGGTAAGTGTTTGCTCACAGGAGCATGCACACCGGAGATTGCTGATGTTTTATAGGAGAGCACTCGGACCATGTTATACTATGGGGCAGTGACGATTCAGCTGCGCAAATTGCATCACACCCAACCATTCAAGTCACTGTGTGCGTGGAAAACCTCGGACTGCACTCCAATGTCCGCCGGCTCACACAATGGAGAAATCTTGTTCTCCATCGTCTCCTCAGCTGTGCTGCGATTCTCTCATCTATTTCCCCCAACGTTTCACCCCAGCCACGGCATCATCAGGGGATGGGACATAAGCTAGAAATGATCCCTTGATGACACTGCAGCTGCAGCGAAACATATTGGGGGGGGGGACTAGTGTGCTAAACTTTATGTCCTATTCTGCCAAGTAGGGGCTGGCACCCCAGGGTGCTACTGAATTTGCTCTAAAAGCTAACAGTGAGCAATAACAATATAAGGATATATAGGTAGATTAGGGACATATATATTGTATGTACCCTAACTCATTTTTAATGATTGAATCAATAAAAGTTAATTTTTAGGCTTTTTTTTATTGAGTGTTTATTTGGGGTTCTCCCCAATTTGTTAATGTGCAATTTATCCCTCCAAAGCCTGTGCATCCCCAAATTTGCAATTTAAGAGATCTGCAGCTGTAGCAAGACACTTGATGCCCAGAAAAGCAGGTTTCAGACTGGAAGTTGGAAACAAACGCCTAGCACTAGTAATGGCTCCATATGGGCCCCAAGCAACTGCTGCCTTTTTAGTTTGACAATTACTTGCATAAACAGGCGAGTGTGAGCTGCACAATGAGGCAAAGTAGAAAGATTTCACCGAGGAAAAATCAATGACTGATCCTTCCTTCCTATACAATGAGCTGTAACACAGGATATTCAGAGAACATAAAGAAAAATCTGCGGCGCCCGGACAAGGAGTCATCCCTTTATATGGTCAAATTCACACATGCTGATTTTTGGGGCCATGTTCACATGAGACAGATATGCTGTGGTCTTTGTATCAGGATATTCCTGGAGGAAAAGTCCTGCATATTATAATAGTGGCAGCAAGGTGGATACGGTTATATGAAGTCTCATTCACACACTGCGGGAAAAATCTGCACATTAATTAAACTGCAGTATATAAATTAATGCAGAGAAATTTCACTGCAGATTTTGCACTATGCAATGGGCCAAAACTGTAGCTTTTCCAGCAAAAAAAAAAAAAAAAATTTTGTTACACGGTTCGTTGTGGTTTTCCATGTCCAGTTTTCTACACAGTATCATTCCTGTGTGGGGACACCTTTAGGGTATATGCACACATTGCGTATTTGGCTGCGGATTTGATGCTGCAGATTCTCAGCAGTTTTCCATGCATGGTACAGTACCATGTAAACCTATGGAAAACAAAATCTGCAGTGCACATGCTGCGGAAAATTCCCCGCAGAAACGCTGCGTTGTATTTTCCGCAGCATGTCAATTCTTTGTGCAGATTCTGCAGCGTTTTACACCTGCTCCAAAATAGGAATGCGCAGGTGTAAAAAAGCAGGTGAAATCCACGGTAATTCCGCAGGTAGAACGCAGGGCGTTTTACCTGCAGATTTTTTAAAATCTGCATGGAAAAATCCGCACACGAATCCGCAACGTGTGCACATAGCCATAGTGCTGGCTATTGAGGTTGAGGCAAATGCAATATAATGGAATCTATTGGCCTTTGGGAAAAAAAAATAAATTTACTTATGATGTAGGTTTTCAAATGAGAAACATAACAAGTGCATCATGAATTTGCAAGGCAAATGATCAAAGCTAAGCAAATATGTTACACATATGGATTTAGCTCCAAATTATGGTCTTTCATGAGTTTAATGCGGCTGCATCCTATGGAGATCGATAAAAATTGCCAAAATAGAAGAATTCCCTGTAAATATAAAAGTCCTTGAGTTGCCCTCTTCTGTCACATTGAAAATTCTGCTAGGAAACCTCTGAGTCGGTTGGTTGGGGTCCATACCTGCATAACATCCCTGCATTGTCCCCCCTTTGCATCGTCACTCAGAGGCTAGCAATCCAGGATCCTATGTATAATGTAGCTGTATGACAACTTACTGGAGCTGTTCTGGTGGCCGTACGATGAGTTTTATGGTACACACTTTGTGGTTTTTACCATTTTTGCAGTACAATGAGCCTTCAGACACTTCCAGGATGCTCCTTCATAAAGTGATGTGTGGCAGGTCTGATGCAGACATTGGTGCCTCCTACTGGGGCTTGCAGAAATCCATGCACCTGCTACACCACATTCACATGTAGGGAAGAGATCTGGCTGAAATTACAGCCTCCAATCTGAGCCATGTGATCATCCTCAATCTAAGAAGTGCAGCATTCATTTTATGAATGATACTTGGGGATTACACTGTGTTCATGGTGATGAAACAATGGAAAGCCAGTCTACAGATGGGATAATTACATTTATAAGGCTCATTATCACTTTAATATTTGGCTGAGAATTAAAGGCAACGCACAAATTCTTTCATACAATTTTTGCAAAGTCTTCCTACTGACCAAATATCAAACAAGCTTTCCTATACAGTACAGAATAAAATATTGGAGCCATGATCTCTTAATAGGGGAAATTTGGTGTATGTGGCCTAAGGGTGGGGGGATGGGGAGCGCGACTGTAGGGCTATATATAATAATAGATAGGAAATTCCCTCACTGGGAGGCAGAACGAAGACCTCAGCGGAAAACAGACGACTCCCTATTCTATTTACTGCAATTCTGGGAGTAATGAGATAGATAAAGGGGTCACTGTAAAGGGCTACATGTAGCAAAGATCGCTATAATAAACACCGACTCATTGTAACAATATTCAGATTTAAATCCAGTGTGATACATTGTATCATCCACATTACCAGCCCCATCACATGATCTGTGGGGCACTGGCTGCACTGATACATTGTATCCACATTGTAGAAACAGTGGATCAGTGGAACAGAAATATTTACTGTGCTCCCTCCTCGCCTCCCCTCAGCGCACTATATTATAATAATAATCTATTTATATAGCGCCAACATATTCCGCAGCGCTTTATATAGGCGCCTATTAACCTCTTCCTCCCACACTCCAATAATTTAATTATAAATCCCTCAGCAATTAATGAGGCAGACATTTAATTAGCTGCTTACAAAAGCTTCCTATTCCTCATCCTCCTAATGGAAGCAATAGTCAGTGCAGTGATCTGCAGCAAAGCTGCTGTACAGGAGACTAGGAGGAACGAATACAAGTGCTGCTCACCTGGTACCAAGCGCAAGGGGGTCTTTTCTGCTATCCCCTGGGTGATGGAGGCGAGGGAGACCCCCATATGTGAGGTAGATCAGGATACAGCAGTGTCCATCCCAGGACTGCTGCTCCTGCACAAAGAGCAGAGGGTAGCCCCTCTACAGACATAGCCCCGCCTACCGGGCACATCCCTGGGAGGGGCCTGAGCGCTTACACATGACGTCATGCAGGCACTGACCCCAGCTACTGCTCATCACTGCTTATTACTGGTTAGCTGATGATGGGAAGCAAGAAAATGAGACCCCCCAGAAAGTGCCCCATCCAGAGCAGTGGGATCTGCAGATAATGCACTGTTATGTGGGATCTGTGGATGACACACTGTTATGGGGATCTGTGGAGGACGCACTGTTATGGGGATCTGTGGATGACACACTGTTATGGGGATCTGTGGAGGACGCACTGTTATGTGGGATCTGTGGATGACACACTGTTATGGGGATCTGTGGAGGATGCACTGTTATGGGGATCTGTGGAGGACGCACTGTTATGGGGATCTGTGGATGATGCACTGTTATGGGGGATCTGTGGAGGATGCACTGTTATGGGGATCTGTGGAGGACGCACTGTTATGGGGATCTGTGGATGACACACTGTTATGGGGATCTGTGGAGGACGCACTGTTATGTGGGATCTGTGGAGGACGCACTATTATGGAGGATCTGTGGAGGATGCACTGTTATGGGGATCTGTGGAGGACGCACTGTTATGGGGATCTGTGGATGACGCGCTGTTATGGGGGATCTGTGGATGACGCGCTGTTATGTGGGATCTGTGGATGATGCACTGTTATGGGGGATCTGTGGATGACGCACTGTTATGGGGGATCTGTGGATGACGCACTGTTATGGGGGATCTGTGGATGACGCACTGTTATGGGGGATATGTGGAGGACGCCCTGTTATGGGGAATCTGTGGAGGACGCCCTGTTATGGGGGATCTGTGGAGGACGCACTGTTATCGGGGATCTCTGGATGACGCACTGTTATGGGGGATCTGTGGATGATGCACTGTTATGGGGATCTGTGGAGGACGCACTGTTATGGGGATCTGTGGAGGACGCACTGTTATCGGGGATCTCTGGATGACGCACTGTTATGTGGGATATGTGGATGATGCACTGTTATGGGGGATCTGTGGATGACGCACTATTATGGTTGATCTGTGGATGACGCACTGTTATGGGGGATCTGTGGAGGACGCACTGTTATGGGGATCCGTGGAGGACGCACTGTTATGGGGGATATGTGGATGACGCACTGTTATGGGGGATATGTGGATGACGCACTGTTATGGGGGATATGTGGATGACGCACTGTTATGGGGGATATGTGGATGACGCACTGTTATGGTTGATCTGTGGATGATGCACTGTTATGGGGGATCTGTGGATGACGCACTGTTATGGGGGATCTGTGGATGACGCACTGTTATGGGGGATATGTGGATGACGCACTGTTATGGGGGATATGTGGATGACGCACTGTTATGGGGGATATGTGGATGACGCACTGTTATTGGGGATCTGTGGATGACGCACTGTTATGAGGGACCTGTGGATGACGCACTGTTATGGGGGATCTGTGGATGATGCACTGTTATGGGGGATCTGTGGATGACGCACTGTTATGGGGGATCTGTGGATGACGCACTGTTATGGGGGATCTGTGGATGACGCACTGTTATGGGGGATCTGTGGATGACGCACTTATGGGGGATCTGTGGATGACGCACTGTTATGGGGGATCTGTGGATGATGCACTGTTATGGGGGATCTGTGGAGGATGCACTATTATGGGGGATCTGTGGAGGATGCACTGTTATAGGGGATCTGTGGAGGATGCACTGTTATGGGGGATCTGTGGGGGGGACGCACTGTTATGGGGGATCTGTGGAGGACGCACTGTTATGGGGATCTCTGGAGGATGCACAGTTATGGCGGATCTGTGGGGGACACACTGTTATGGGGGATCTGTGGATGACGCACTGTTATGGGGATCTGTGGAGGATGCACAGTTATGGGGATCTGTGGGGGATGCACTGTAAGGGTATGTGTCCACATTCAGGATTGCATCAGTATTTGGTCAGTATTTTACATCAGTATTTGTAGCCAAAACCAGGAGTGGAACAATTAGAGGAAAAGTATAATAGAAACCTCTGCACCACTTCTGCATTTATCACCCACTCCTGGTTTTGGCTACAAATACTGATGAAAAATCCTGACCAAATCCTGATGCAATCCTGAACGTGGACACATACCCTTAGGGTATGTCTCCACGCTCAGGATGGCCGGCGGTATCGCCGCAGCGGCGAAGCCCCGCCCCCTTTCTGGGACGCGATGGTGCCGGATGTGTACAGTACACATCCGGGATCATCGCACCCCTCGCCATAGGGCCCTGTGATATGCCTTGCGGGGACGCTGCGTCCCCGCAAGGTGTACGGACATGCTGCGATCTGAAAAGACGCGCAGCATGTCCGGAGTCGCAGGGCCGCCGCGTGCGGGTTTCCACGCATAGTGGAGACGGGATTTCATAAAATCCCCTCCACTATGCTGGAACATCTGGACGCTGCTTGTGTGACGCTGCAGCGTCAATCACGCAGCGTTTACTTACCGTGGAAACATACCCTTAGGCTACTTTCACACTAGCGTCGGGAACAACCCGTCGCTGTGCGTCGGGCCGAGGTTCCCGACGCTAGCGTGGTCTCCGCCGCACAACGGGGGCAGCGGATGCATTTTTCCCACGCATCCGCTGCCCCATTGTGAGGTGCGGGGAAGTGCGGGGAGGTGGGGGCGGAGTTCCGGCCGCGCATGTGCGGTCGGAAAAAGCGGACCGTCGGGAGCAAAAAACGTTACATGTAACGTTTTTTTCTCCCGACGGTCCGCTACCACACGCCCAAGCGTCGCAAAACGGACGCGACGTTTTGCAATGCGTCGCAAATGCGTCGCTAATGCGTCGCTAATGTTAGTCTATGACGAAAAAACGTATCCAGCAAGAACTTTTGCTGGATGCGTATTTTCGGCAAAACGACGCATTTGCGACGTATTGCAGTTAACGCTAGTGTGAAAGTAGCCTTAGGGTATGTGCACACGCTGTGGATTTTGCTGCGGAACCGCAGCGTTTCTACAGCTGCGGGTCCGCAGCGGTTTCCCATGAGTTTACAGTACAATGTAAACCTATGGGAAACGAAATCCGCAGTGCACATGCTGCGGAAAAAAACACGCGGAAACGCAGCGGTTTACATTCCGCAGCATGTCAATTCTTTGTGCAGATTCCGCTGCAGGTTTACACCTGCTCCAATAGAAATCTGCAGGTGAAAACCCGCAGAGGAAACCGCAATAGAAACTGCGATAAATCCGCAGTAAAAACCGCAGCGGTTTTGCACTGCGGATTTATCAAATCCGCTGAGGAAAATTCCACAATGGAATCCGCAGCGTGTGAACAAGCCCTTATGGGAGATTTGTGGATGACGCACTGTTATGGGGATCTGTGGATGACGCACTGTTATGGGGGATCTGTGGGGGACGCACTGTTATGAGGGATCTGTGGATGACGCACTGTTATGGGGGATCTGTGGATGACGCACTTATGGGGGATCTGTGGATGACGCGCTGTTATGGGGATCTGTGGATGATGCACTGTTATGGGGATCTGTGGAGGACGCACTATTATGGGGGATCTGTGGATGATGCACTGTTATGGGGGATCTGTGGATGATGCACTGTTATGGGGATCTGTGGATGATGCACTGTTATGAGGATCTGTGGAGGACGCACTGTTATGGGGGATCTGTGGGGGGCGCACTGTTATAGGAGATCTGTGGATGACACACTGTTATGGGGGATCTGTGGATGACGCACTGTTATGGGGGATCTGTGGATGACGCACCGTTATGGGGGATCTGTGGAGGATGCACTGTTATGGGGGATCAGTGGATGACGCACAGTTATGGGAGATCTGTGGAGGACGCACTGTTATGGGGGATCTGTGGAGGACGCACTGTTATGGGGGATCTGTGGATGACGCACTTATGGGGGATCTGTGGATGACACGCTGTTATGGGGATCTGTGGATGATGCACTGTTAAGGGGATCTGTGGAGGACGCACTATTATGGGGGATCTGTGGATGATGCACTGTTATGGGGGATCTGTGGATGATGCACTGTTATGGGGATCTGTGGAGGACGCACAGTTATGGGGGATCTGTGGATGATGAACTGTTATGGGGGATCTGTGGATGACGCACTGTTATGGGGGATCTGTGGATGACGCACTGTTATGGGGGATCTGTGGATGACGCACTGTTATGGGGGATCTGTGGATGACGCACTGTTATGGGGGATCTGTGGAGGACGCCCTGTTATGGGGGATCTGTGGATGACGCCCTGTTATGGGGGATCTGTGGAGGACGCCCTGTTATGGGGGATCTGTGGAGGACGCCCTGTTATGGGGGATCTGTGGAGGACGCACTGTTATGGGGATCTGTGGATGACGCACTGTTATGGGGATCTGTGGATGACGCACTGTTATGGGGGATCTGTGGAGGACACACTGTTATGGGGGATCTGTGGATGACGCACTGTTATGGGGGATCTGTGGAGGACGCACTGTTATGGGGATGTGTGGATGATGCACTGTTATGGGGGATCTGTGGATGACGCACTGTTATGGGGGATCTGTGGAGGACGCCCTGTTATGGGGGATCTGTGGCGGACGCCCTGTTATGGGGGATCTGTGGAGGACGCACTGTTATGGGGGATCTGTGGATGATGCACTGTTATGGGGGATCTGTGGATGACGCACTGTTATGGGGGATCTGTGGATGATGCACTGTTATGGGGGATCTGTGGATGACGCACTGTTATGGGGGATCTGTGGATGATGCACTGTTATGGGGGATCTGTGGATGATGCACTGTTATGGGGGATCTGTGGAGGACACCCTGTTATGGGGGATCCGTGGAGGATGCACTGTTATGGGGGATCTGTGGAGGACGCACTGTTATGGGGGATCTGTGGAGGACGCACTGTTATGGGGGATCTGTGGATGACGCCCTGTTATGGGGGATCTGTGGAGGACGCACTGTTATGGGGGATCTGTGGGTGACGCCCTGTTATGGGGGATCTGTGGATGACATGCTGTTATGGGGGATCTGTGGAGGACGCACTGTTATGGGGGATCTGTGGGTGCATCTATGGCCCCTGCACCATTACGGGGTGTATATATTATGGGTGTATATATTATGGGCTGTAGCCTGTACATTATTAGGGGATGTATTTCCGGCTCACAGGTTGCTCTGGGACATCTTTACCAGTTGCTAAGGCTGCATTGGTCTCCATGGAAACACTGTGACGTGACCCCTGATCCGGAAGCGTCACGTGATTGCTGCGATCATGGCGGCCCGCGGTGTGTTCTCTCCTGGACTGTTCAAGAACAAAGTCGCCATTGTGACCGGAGGCGGCACCGGCATCGGGAAGGCCATAGCGGCGGAGCTGCTGGGACTAGGTCCGGTGTGCAGCGGCTCTTGTTAACACTTTCATTGCTGGTATTCCTCGTGGTGACAGCAGAGAGACCCGGCGCCGCTCAGCTCGCTATAGAACTACAAGTCCCGGCATGCCATGCTGGCGACACAGTGGGAACCGCGCTGTGGGAGGTCGGTGTGCTCTGCTGGGATTTGTAGTTCTTCAGCTGCTGTGCGGAACATGTGTATGAGACCAATGGACACAATGTGTCGGTGAGGGGAGGCCGGGACGTGTCCACGGTGAGGGGAGGCCCCACTCGTGTGTCCTCGGTGAGGGGAGACCGGGACGTGTCCGCGGTGAGGGGAGGCCGGGACGTGTCTGCGGTGAGGGGAGGCCGGGACGTGTCCGCGGTGAGGGGAGGCCGGGACGTGTCCGCGGTGAGGGGAGGCCGGAACGTGTCCACGGTGAGGGGAGGCCGGGACGTGTCCACGGTGAGGGGAGGCCGGGACGTGTCCACGGTGAGGGGAGGCCGGGACGTGTCCACGGTGAGGGGAGGCCGGGACGTGTCCTCTGTGAGGGGAGGCCGGGACGTGTCCTCTGTGAGGGGAGGCCGGGACGTGTCCGCGGTGAGGGGAGGCCGGGACGTGTCCGCGGTGAGGGGAGGCCGGGACGTGTCCGCGGTGAGGGGAGGCCGGGACGTGTCCGCGGTGAGGGGAGGCCGGGACGTGTCCTCGGTGAGGGGAGGCCGGGACGTGTCCTCGGTGAGGGGAGGCCGGGACGTGTCCTCGGTGAGGGGAGGCCGGGACGTGTCCGCGGTGAGGGGAGGCCGGGACGTGTCCGCGGTGAGGGGAGGCCGGGACGTGTCCTCGGTGAGGGGAGGCCGGGACGTGTCCTCTGTGAGGGGAGGCCGGGACGTGTCCGCGGTGAGGGGAGGCCGGGACGTGTCCGCGGTGAGGGGAGGCCGGGACGTGTCCTCTGTGAGGCCTCGGCCCCACTCGTGTGTCTGCGGTGGTGGGGACTGATTGTGCCCCTGGTACGTGGACACCAATATTCTCTGGGTGCACCCGCCAGCGCAGAGCGTTGTTCTTAAAGGGGCTGTCCACTATGCGGCTTTATAAGTGGCGATATCGTTTCTTCAGCCTTTATGTCCCCACGTACACGGCGGCGGCCCAGGATTACTTCTGGCCCCAGTGTAGGGTCCTGTCACCGCCGGTGTCTGTCCTCAGCCCCTAGTAAGAAGCAGTGGTGGCGGCACTCGGCTGCGTCTCTGCTGGGATCAGAACGGGACGTTCATGTCGTCTGTGCTAATGACGCGACCTCTGACCTGAGAGGGGTCAATACAAGGCTCAGTATAAGGCCCCGCCGCGGAAATATTCACCGAAGAAAATGGTAAGGTACATGGCCGCGGTCAGGAAATCGCACCGCTTTGGACGCAGTGTATTGTCGCTGCCTCCAAACTACTGATTGGGGGGTAAGCACCCTAAAAGACATCCCTCCAGGTCCCGACCTCGTTATCTCTCCCTGACACTTTCCGTTATGTCCTGTTCTCCCCGGCAGTAAATGCCGTCCTCCTGAATTCCTCTTCTGTCTGGTATGTAAATCCAGTCTTTTGCACTGAGAGGGCGTGGTCAATGAGGAGTAGACCACACCCACTTGGCTTAAAACCTCCCCTAGAGTTATTTACAAGGAAGAGATGGTCCTATCTCAGAAATGCAGAGGAGCCTTGTGTCCCTTGGAAGGGAACTGGAGTAGCAGCTGCAGGGAGAAAACGAAGATTATTATTATTATTTATTGTTATAGCGCCATTTATTCCATGTCGCTTTACAAGTGAGGAGGGGTGTACATAATAAAAACAAGTACAATAATCTTGAACAATACAAGTCATAACTGGTACAGTAGGAGAGAGGACCCTGCCCGCGAGGGCTCACAATCTACAAGGGATGGGTGAGGATACAGTAGGAGAGAGGACCCTGCCCGTGAAGGCTCACAATCTACAAGGGATGGGTGAGGGTAGAGCTAGATGTAATCTCCCTGCAGCCGCTCGCTTCCAGCCATACAGGGAGGAGTAGCCGTCATTGCTCCTCTATACTGTGGGCAGCAGCTGCAGAGAGAAAACGAAGATATAATCTCCCTGCAGCCGCTCACTTCCAGCCATACAGGGAGGAGTAACCGTCACTGTTCTGTATACTGGGGCGTGGCTTCAGTCGCTCCCCGTCACAGTGATTAGGAGCACGCGCTGCACACTGGCTGCAGTGCAGGCGATCAGTGTACAGGGAGTGATTACACTGCCCTAGAGGCCATCGGCTGCAAGGACAATAAAATGTCATTTTCTCCCTGCAGCCGCAGAAGACCAGATGTAAGCGCTATTTATATGAATACTGCCGCTATAGCTCTAAGTATGTGGCTCTCCTTACAGCTTACAGCTCGTGGATGGTATAGTGTGGGAAACCCCTTTAATGTATTGGTGCATCCAGTGTACATGGATTAAAGAGGTGTTCCAGTAAGAGAAGTGTATGCTGTATAATATGGAGGGGAGCATGGCGGTCGGGGGAGGCCGGTGCTCTGCTCCTTGAGGTGTCTGAGATGTGCAAAGTTCAGGGCAATCTCCAGTATCACCGCAGCACAGAACATGTGCAGTGACGACATCCTGCCGTGGCCTCCAAGGATCGGAGTGACGTGGACGTTACACCTTCCTTCTCTTACTGGTAGTCAAGGCCTTGTATAAGACGTCAGATCTGCACTCTCCCATTATCTGTAGGGTTTCTGGTGATTTTAGCTTCCTACTTGTAGCAGCTTCAGTGTGTACTGTGACAATCTCAATGCTGTCCTGATAGTTTGTTACAATGTATCAGTCTGGAGTCTTCACTTTGTATCACAGGGGATTGTCTGGACTGGATACAGTCTCTAATGCAGAAATGACCTTTGTAGCAAGGCTGTTTATGACAAGGGTGTAGTAATCCCCCCCCCCCCCCCCCCCCAGCAGCACAGAGTATCTCAGGAGAGTGGGAGGAGCAGGGTCACAGCAGCACAGAGTATTTCAGGAGAGTGGGAGGAGCAGGGTCACAGCAGCACAGAGTATCTCGGGAGAGTGGGAGGAGCAGGGTCACAGCAGCACAGAGTATCTCAGGAGAGTGGGAGGAGCAGGGTCACAGCAGCACAGAGTATCTCAGGAGAGTGGGAGGAGCAGGGTCACAGCAGCACAGAGTATCTCAGGAGAGTGGGAGGAGCAGGGTCACAGCAGCACAGAGTATCTCGGGAGAGTGGGAGGAGCAGGGTCACAGCAGCACAGAGTATCTCGGGAGAGTGGGAGGAGCAGGGTCACAGCAGCACAGAGTATCTCGGGAGAGTGGGAGGAGCAGGGTCACAGCAGCACAGAGTATCTCAGGAGAGTGGGAGGAGCAGGGTCACAGCAGCACAGAGTATCTCAGGAGAGTGGGAGGAGCAGGGTCACAGCAGCACAGAGTATCTCAGGAGAGTGGGAGGAGCAGGGTCACAGCAGCACAGAGTATCTCGGGAGAGTGGGAGGAGCAGGGTCACAGCAGCACAGAGTATCTCGGGAGAGTGGGAGGAGCAGGGTCACAGCAGCACAGAGTATCTCGGGAGAGTGGGAGGAGCAGGGTCACAGCAGCACAGTATCTCGGGAGAGTGGGAGGAGCAGGGTCACAGCAGCACAGAGTATCTCGGGAGAGTGGGAGGAGCAGGGTCACAGCAGCACAGAGTATCTCGGGAGAGTGGGAGGAGCAGGGTCACAGCAGCACAGAGTATCTCGGGAGAGTGGGAGGAGCAGGGTCACAGCAGCACAGAGTATCTCGGGAGAGTGGGAGGAGCAGGGTCACAGCAGCACAGAGTATCTCAGGAGAGTGGGAGGAGCAGGGTCACAGCAGCACAGAGTATCTCAGGAGAGTGGGAGGAGCAGGGTCACAGCAGCACAGAGTATCTCAGGAGAGTGGGAGGAGCAGGGAGTATTTGGGATGTGTCAGACATGTCCTCAGGGGTTCCCCATGCTGTAACGTGCTGTTACTCTCCCCTGCTCGGAGGGGATACATTTAGCTTCACTCTCTGGTGTCTCGCCTTGTGTCACCCAGCAATATTATCCCCTCTGAAGCAATGACGATCTGTCTTGTGGCTGCAGCGGTCTCGCAGGCTGCTGATCCTGGGGATTGGGGGCTCCACGGCTGTAACTCCAATCATCCATGCTTATCCTTTATTTGTGCTTCGCAGGTTGCAATGTGGTGATCGCCTCCCGGAAACTTGACAGGTTGAAGAAAGCCGCCAATGACCTGGTGTCCCAGTTCTCCCCCACAAACCCGTCTATGGTGACAGCGCTGCAGTGTAACATCCGCAAAGAGGAGGAGGTGAGCGGACGCCCAACAGCTTCTTTCTTCATGTGGGTCATGATGGGAGTGCGGCGGCAGCAGGCCTGCTGTGCAGAGTATTTCAGGAGAAACGTTTGCTGATCTTTTGGGATTCGGTCCCTTCCTGTGATGATGTGGTTGCTGCGTGACAAGGAGTTATACTTTATTGAGCTCCAGCAGAACTATAAGGTTTTGTGTGCAGACATGTTAACCTCTGCAATGCTGGCTCCTTGTTTTCATTCTGATCTGCTATCCTCTGAGAACAGGTAGAATCGCTGGTTCAGTCCACACTGAGCATCTACAGCCGTATCGACTTCTTAGTCAACAATGGAGGAGGTCAATTCCCGTGTCCAAGTGAAGCGATTAATTCTAAAGGATGGAACGCCGTGGTGGAGACCAACCTGACCGGTACTTTCTACTGCTGCAAAGCCGGTAAATATGTCAGGAGGATAATGCAGTATGTGCTGTATGTACACAGTGACTGCACCAGCAGAATAGTGAGTGCAGCTCTGGAGTATAATACAGGATGTAACTCAGGATCAGTAATGTAATGTATGTACACAGTGACTGCACCAGCAGAATAGTGAGTGCAGCTCTGGAGTATAATACAGGATGTAACTCAGGATCAGTAATGTAATGTATGTACACAGTGACTCCACCAGCAGAATAGTGAGTGCAGCTCTGGAGTATAATACAGGATGTAACTCAGGATCAGTAATGTATGTACACAGTGACTGCACCAGCAGAATAGTGAGTGCAGCTCTGAAACAGAATACAGGATGTAACTCAGGATCAGTAATGTAATGTATGTACACAGTGACTGCACCAGCAGAATAGTGAGTGCAGCTCTGAAGTATAATACAGGATGTAACCCAGGATCAGTAATGTATGTACACAGTGACTGCACCAGCAGAATAGGGAGTGCAGCTCTGGAGTATAATACAGGATGTAACTCAGGATCAGTAATGTAATGTCTGTACACAGTGACTGCACCAGCAGAATAGTGAGTGCAGCTCTGGAGTCTATAGTACGTGACGGGGCTGCAGTGCACCAGAACTGAACAGTCTTGGCCATTGGGCAGTGGCCATGAATATCACGGGGTTTAGTACATTATAAGGTTCCATACAGATGTCCTCTGTTCTCCTGCCGGTGGTAGACTTGTCTGATTGTCTGTGTCCTCCTCTAGTGTACAATTCCTGGATGAAAGAACATGGCGGCGCCATAGTGAATATTGTAGCAGACATGTGGCGAGGATTTCCCATCATGGCGTAAGATATAATTTATCACCTCTTGCTTTAATGTTATGTAGCCCCCGAGCCTGCATTGTAGGAGCTCTGCTAAGCTGTTGGGCAGCACGGTGGCTCAGTGGTTAGCACTGCAGCCTTGCAGCGCTGGAGTCCTGGGTTCTAATCCCACCCAGGACAACATCTGCAAAGAGTTTGTATACTCTCCGTGTTTGCGTGAGTTTCCTCCGGGTACTCCGGTTTCCTCCCACATTCCAAAGACATACTGATAGGGAATTTAGATTGTGAGCCCCATCGGGGACAGCGATGATAATGTGTGCAAACTGTAAAGCGCTGCGGAATATGTTAGCGCTATATAAAAATAAAGATTATTATTATTATTATTATTAAGCTGTTAGGTGCATGTCTGATGACAATATTGCTGACTGTTTGCAGTGGCTTAAAACTGAACTGTGAATACTGCTCTGGAGCATAATACTTAAAACTCTCTTAATAAATTGAGGCTGTTTACATGATGGTCCATTTCTTGCGAAGCATGAGTAGGGTTGTGGTCTCTGTGTTCAGCACTTCCATTCATTGCTGTGTTTGCTGTCGGCAGTCACACGGGAGCAGCACGAGCCGCTGTGGACAACCTGACAAAAAGCCTCGCTATTGAGTGGGCTCACTCCGGGGTCCGGGTAAATTCTGTTGCTCCGGTAAGTATCTGGATGTTTGCTACTTTTACTCTCACCATACCAGCGACTGCTTGGACCGGAGACGTGTACCCCGTACGTGCATCTCATCTACACATTGCAGATTGTCTCTTCAGTTTCATTTCACGGTCTTCTCTCTTTTTTTGCAGGGAACCATCTTTTCGAAGACTGCCGTTGAGAATTATAAAGATGGAGGGCCTGCAATGTTTTTTAATTACATCCCTAAAATTCCAGCCAAGAGACTCGGCCTCCCTGAAGAGGTAGGATGTTACCCAGGCCGAGGTCTGCTGCTCCCCTGTCATCCATGTAATACACTGGAAGCCACAGCCTGGAGTAACTAACAAACCTCCACCCTGGGGCAGATAAGTGAATAGGCCCAAGAGAGATGTCGGCCGTGCGTTCTTCCAACAGCTTTCTCTCCTGGATCCCCAGACACAAGAACCCTCAGCTAAGTTGTCCTGACCTGTGTTTGAGAGGGCTGCTGCCATGCTTGTCTGTGCCTCCCCCTTCTGGGTAGCTCATCTGTCCCCTCTGGGTAGCTCATCTGTCCCTTCTGGGTAGCTCATCTGTCCCTTCTGGGTAGCTCATCTGTCCCTTCTGGGTAGCTCATCTGTCCCTTCTGGGTAGCTCATCTGTCCCTTCTGGGTAGCTCATCTGTCCCTTCTGGGTAGCTCATCTGTCCCTTCTGGGTAGCTCATCTGTCCCTTCTGGGTAGCTCATCTGTCCCTTCTGGGTAGCTCATCTGTCCCTTCTGGGTAGCTCATCTGTCCCTTCTGGGTAGCTCATCTGTCCCTTCTGGGTAGCTCATCTGTCCCTTCTGGGTAGCTCATCTGTCCCTTCTGGGTAGCTCATCTGTCCCTTCTGGGTAGCTCATCTGTCCCTTCTGGGTAGCTCATCTGTCCCTTCTGGGTAGCTCATCTGTCCCTTCTGGGTAGCTCATCTGTCCCTTCTGGGTAGCTCATCTGTCCCTTCTGGGTAGCTCATCTGTCCCTTCTGGGTAGCTCATCTGTCCCTTCTGGGTAGCTCATCTGTCCCTTCTGGGTAGCTCATCTGTCTCTTCTGGGTAGCTCATCTGTCCCTTCCGGGCGACTCGTTCGTCTCCTCTCACACTCGTCTGTCCCTATTTCCCCACCCCCAGTCCTTTCAGGCGTCACTTCTGTCCCCTTCAGGGCGGTTCGTGGATTGTCCTCCCCACCCCTCTTCTGGGCGGCTCGTCTAAATCCCCCTTCCTCTACGGTGACTCATGTCGCCCCTTTGAGCATCACGTCTGCCCCTTTCTGGGGGGTCATCTGTCCCCAGCTTATCTCTTAAGTGAACATGTGGGTCTTGCATTGAAATCAGAACTGCCCAATCCTTGTGTCCCCGACAATCTTTGGAGAGTTGAGACCCAATTATCAGATTATTCAGATGTCCGGCCGGAATCATTGAGTTGGAGCAACTTTCATCTGTACATTAAGGTCTCAGCTCGGGTCCTTCTGGTGCCGCACACCCACAGTGGGAGCCTCTGAGGTCACTGGTGAAATCTCCTGATGCAAATGCTGAATGTGTCCGTAGGGCTCTGTTGTCCCGAGGGCCATTGTAGTTTCTGTCTTGCTGCAAAAATGAATCCATTTGTTTTGTAGACTCTGCTTCTTTATCCTACAAAGTCTAGTAAAAAAAAATGTATCTGCCACCGCCTGTCAGTAATGGAGGCTTTATCGTAGCTGTTTAATGATGGAGCCATTGAAAGGCGGCCTCCCTGCTGTGTCTGTCACTCCGAGGGTTAAATCTCCCAACAATCTGAAAAAGCTCCTGGCATGTCTGTAATATGGTGCAAATAGGAGGAAGGACCTGCACACGGCTGATGGAGGCCTCTGTGATGGACAACTGTGACTGATGGAGGCCTCCGTGATGGACCTCTGTGACTGATGGGGGCCTCCGTGATGGACCTCTGTGACTGATGGAGGCCTCCGTGATGGACCTCTGTGACTGATGGAGGCCTCCGTGATGGACCTCTGTGACTGATGGAGGCCTCCGTGATGGACCTCTGTGACTGATGGAGGCCTCCGTGATGGACCTCTGACTGATGGAGGCCTCCGTGATGGACCTCTGACTGATGGAGGCCTCCGTGATGGACCTCTGTGACTGATGGAGGCCTCCGTGATGGACCTCTGTGACTGATGGAGGCCTCCGTGATGGACCTCTGTGACTGATGGAGGCCTCCGTGATGGACCTCTGTGACTGATGGAGGCCTCCGTGATGGACCTCTGTGACTGATGGAGGCCTCCGTGATGGACCTCTGTGACTGATGGAGGCCTCCGTGATGGACCTCTGTGACTGATGGAGGCCTCCGTGATGGACCTCTGTGACTGATGGAGGCCTCCGTGATGGACCTCTGTGACTGATGGAGGCCTCCGTGATGGACCTCTGTGACTGATGGAGGCCTCCGTGATGGACCTCTGTGACTGATGGAGGCCTCCGTGAGGGATCTCTGTGACTGATGGAGGTCTCTGGGAGGGATCTCTGTGACTGATGGAGGTCTCCGGGAGGGATCTCTGTGACTGATGGAGGCCTCCGGGAGGGATCTCTGTGACTGATGGAGGCCTCCGGGAGGGATCTCTGTGACTGATGGAGGCCTCCGTGATGGATCTCTGTGACTGATGGAGGCCTCCGTGAGGGATCTCTGTGACAGATGGAGGTCTCCCTGAGGGATCTCTGTGACTGATGGAGGTCTCCGGGAGGGATCTCTGTGACTGATGGAGGTCTCCGGGAGGGATCTCTGTGACTGATGGAGGCCTCCGGGAGGGATCTCTGTGACTGATGGAGGCCTCCGGGAGGGATCTCTGTGACTGATGGAGGCCTCCGTGATGGATCTCTGTGACTGATGGAGGCCTCCGGGAGGGATCTCTGTGACTGATGGAGGCCTCCGGGAGGGATCTCTGTGACTGATGGAGGCCTCCGGGAGGGATCTCTGTGACTGATGGAGGCCTCCGGGAGGGATCTCTGTGACAGATGGAGGTCTCCCTGAGGGATCTCTGTGACAGATGGAGGTCTCCGGGAGGGATCTCTGTGACTGATGGAGGTCTCCGGGAGGGATCTCTGTGACTGATGGAGGCCTCCGGGAGGGATCTCTGTGACTGATGGAGGCCTCCGGGAGGGATCTCTGTGACTGATGGAGGCCTCCGGGAGGGATCTCTGTGACTGATGGAGGCCTCCGTGATGGATCTCTGTGACTGATGGAGGCCTCCGTGAGGGATCTCTGTGACAGATGGAGGTCTCCGGGAGGGATCTCTGTGACTGATGGAGGTCTCCGGGAGGGATCTCTGACTGGTGGAGGTCTCTTTTAGGAATCTGTCTGAGCATCTGTATAACATGTCGGGAACTTTTTCTGACCTTAAATCTTAATGTGAACATGGCCTTGGACATCAGTCTGAGCCGACATCTCACATCTACGTTTCGAGCTTTCCCAGTATATACAGTAACATCAAGCGATAAAACCTAGTGTGAACAAGACCTAATTGTCCCCGCTTCTTCTTTCCTGCGCAGATCTCACCTATGGTTTGTTTCCTGCTGTCTCCTGCCGCCTCCTTCATCTCTGGAGAGACCGTGAAGGTGGACGCCGGGCAGAGCTTGTACCACAGCCATTGGGAGGTGCCAGGTAGGCGACGTGCGCTGTAGACCGGAGATTCTCCGAGATCTTTCCTTGCAGAATGAAGTCACATTTATTATATAATTCTGGGTTGTATATATTATTGTATCACAGGACGTGGAGCCATATGCAGATCTCTGAGTTTTATTACATGGGGTCTTATAAAAGTCTCATGTGATACGTGGATGCTATTACGTGGTTTCTCACAGAAATGTGAATATTTTTACCTTTAGAAAGCAGGTTCGTGCGAGATCACGTATTACATGGAGGCTATTGAAGATTAAAGGGGTTTGCAGGATGTGTTCAAAAACAGCGCCACACCTGTTTACAGCAGAGATCAGCAGCTGTGCTAAAACTACAAGTCCCAGCATTCTTCTATAGTATCACACAGTTGGCCATCAGGACATGTTGAGACTTGTAGTTTCTCAGCAGCTGGAGTGCCAGAGGTTGCCAACCCCCCCGGTTTTCAGGACCCCATTCACTCCAGTGGGCCTTCTTCTATGATAGACTTGTCAGACGGCAGCCATATTTGTCTAATTCTGGACATTGCCTTTAACCCCTTCCCGACCCATGACGCCTATGCGGCGTCATGGAATGATCGCATCCCTGCAGATCGGGTGAAAGGGTTAATTCCTATTTTACTCGATCTGCAGGGAGAGGGGGAGTTGTACTTCAGCCTAGGGGGGGGTGGCTTTGCCCCCACGTGGCTACGATCGCTCTGATTGGCTGTTGAAAGTGCAACAGCCAATCAGAGCAATTTGCAATATTTCACCTATGAAAATGGTGAAATATTGCAATCCAGCCATGGCCGATGCTGCAATAGCATCTGCCATGGCTGGAAATCATGTACTGGCCCCCCCCACCGCCCCCAATCTCCTCCCCAGTCCTCCGTTCTGTCAGGTACCCCCCTCCGTCCCCCTGTTCGCTCCCCCGTGCTCCTGTCCGCTCCCCCGTGCTCCTGTCCGCTCCCCCCGTCCTCCGATCCCCCCCCCTGTGCTCCGATCCACCCCCCCACCACCCCCTCATACTTACCGATCCTCCCGAAGTCGGTCCGTCTTCTCCCTGGGCGCCGCCATCTTCCAAGATGGCGGGCGCATGCTCAGTACGCCCGCCGAATCTGCAGGCTGGCAGATTCATTACAGGTACATTTTGATCGCTGTGGTAGGTTCTACCACAGCGATCAAAATAAAAAAATAATAAATAAACCCCCCCCTTTATCACCCCCATAGGTAGGGACAATAATAAAATAAAGAAAATATTTTTTTTTCTTTTTCCACTAGGGTTAGGGTTAGAACTAGGGGTAGGGTTAGGGTTACGGGTAGGGTTAGGGGTAGGGTTATGGCATGTGCACACAGAGCGGATCGGCCGCGGATCGGCCGCGGATCGGCCGCGGATCGGCCGCGGATCGGCAGCGGATCGGCCGCGGATCCGCAGTGGATCGGCCGCGGATCGGCCGCGGATCCGCAGCGGATCGGCAGCGGATCGGCCGCGGATCCGCAGCGGATTGGCCGCGGATCCGCAGCGGATCCGCAGCGGATCCGCAGCGGATTGGCCGCGGATCTGCAGCGGATCGGCAGCGGATCGGCAGCGGATTGGCCGCGGATCGGCAGCGGATTGGCCGCGGATCGGCAGCGGATTGGCCGCGGATCGGCAGCGGATTGGCCGCGGATCTGCAGCGGATTGGCCGCGGATCCGCAGCGGATTGGCCGCTGCAAATTCGAAGCAGTTTTCCATCAGGTTTACAGTACCATGTACACCTAAGGAAAACCAAATCTGCTGTGCCCATGGTGCGGAAAATTCCGTGCAGAAACGCTGCATTGTATTTTCCGCAGCATGTCAATTCTTTGTGCGGATTCCGCAGCGTTTTACACCTGTTCCTCAATAGGAATCCGCAGGTGAAATCCGCACAAAAAAACACTGGAAATCTGCTGTAAATCCGCAGGCAAAACGCAGTGCCTTTTACCTGCAGATTTTTCAAAAATCGTGCGGAAAAATCTCACACGAATCCGCAACGTGGGCACATACCCTTAGGGTTAGGGTTGGAATTAGGGCTAGGGTTGGAAATAGGGTTAAGAATAGGCTTGTGGTTAGGGTTACGGATAGGGTTAGGGGTGTGTTGGGGTTACAGTTGTGGTTAGGGTTGGGATTAGGGTTACGGTTGGGATTAGGGTTAGGATTAGGGTTGGAATTAGGGTTACGGTTGTGTTGCGGTTAGGGTTGTGGTTAGGGGTGTGTTGGGGTTAGGGTTGTGATTAGGGTTATGGCTACAGTTGGGATTAGGATTAGGGGTGTGTTGGGGTTAGTGTTGAAGTTAGAATTGAGGGGTTTCCACTGTTTAGGCACATCAGGGGTCTCCAAACGCAACATGGCGCCACCATTGATTCCAGCCAATCTTGCGTTCAAAAAGTCAAATGGTGCTCCCGCCCTTCCAAGCCCCGACGTGCGCCCAAACAGTGGTTTACCCCAACATTTGGGGTACCAGCGTACTCAGGACAAACTGGGCAACAACTGTTGGGGTCCAATTTCTCCTGTTACCCTTGCAAAAATAAAAAATTACTTGCTAAAACATAATTTTTGAGGAAAGAACAATTATTTTTTATTTTCATGGCTCTGCGTTATAAACTTCTGTGAAGCACTTGGGGGTTGAACGTGCTCACCACACATCTAGATAAGTTCCCTTGGGGGTCTAGTTTCCAAAATGGAGTCAATTGTGGGGAGTTCCTACTGTTTAGGCACATCAGGGGCTCTGCAAACGCAACCTGATGCCCGCAGAGCATTCCATCAAAGTCTGCATTTCAAAACGTCACTACTTCCCTTCCGAACCCCGACGTGTGCCAAAACAGTGGTTTACCCCCACATATGGGGTATCATCGTACTCAGGAGAAACTGGAAAACAACTTTTGGGGTCCAATTTCTCCTATTACCCTTGGGAAAATAAAAAATTGTGGGCTAAAAAATCATTTTTGAGAAAAGAAAAATTATTTTTTATTTTCATGGCTCTGCGTTATAAACTTCTGTGAAGCACTTGGGGGTTCAAAGTGCTCACCACACATCTAGATTAGTTCCTTGGGAGGTCTAGTTTCCAAAATGGGGTCACTTGTGCGGGAGCTCCAATGTTTAGGCACACAGGGGCTCTCCAAACGCGACATGGTGTCCGCTAATGATTGGAGCTAATTTTCCATTCAAAAAGCCAAATGGCGTGCCTTCCCTTCCGAGCCCTGCCGTGCGCCCAAACAGTGGTTTACCCCCACATATGGGGTATCATCGTACTCAGGACAAACTGGACAACAACATTTGCGGTCCAATTTCTCCTATTACCCTTGGGAAAATAAAAAATTCTGGGCTAAAAATCATTTTTGAGGAAAGAAAAATTATTTTTTTATTTTCACGGCTCTGCGTTATAAACTTCTGTGAAGCACCTGGGGGTTATAAGTGCTCACTATGCATCTAGATAAGTTCCTTGGGGGGTCTAGTTTCCAAAATGGGGTCACTTGTAGGGGAGCTCCAATGTTTAGGCACACAGGGGCTCTCCAAACGCGACATGGTGTCCGCTAACGATTGGAGCTAATTTTCCATTCAAAAAGTCAAATGGCACGCCTCCCCTTCCGAGCCTTGCCATGCAACCAAACAGTGGTTTACCCCCACATATGAGGTATCGGCATACTCAGGAGAAATTGCCCAACAAATTTTAGGATCCATTTTATCCTGTTGCCCATGTGAAAATGAAAGAATTGAGGCTAAAAGAAATTTTGTGTGAAAAAAAAGTACTTTTTCATTTTTGCGGATCAATTTGTGAAGCACCTGGGGGTTTAAAGTGCTCACTATGCCTCTAGATGAGTTCCTTGGGGGGGTCTAGTTTCCAAAATGGGGTCACTTGTGGAGGAGCTCCAATGTTTAGGCACACAGGGGCTTTCCAAACGCGACATGGTGTCCGCTAAAGATTGGAGCCAATTTTTCATTGAAAAAGTCAAATGGCGCTCCTTCCCTTCCGAGCCCTGCCGTGCGCCCAAACAGTGGTTTACCCCTACATATGAGGTATCAGCGTACTCAGGACAAATTGGACAACAACGTCCGTGGTCCAGTTTCTCCTTTTACCCTTGGGAAAATAAAAAAATTGTTGCTAAAAGATCATTTTTGTGACTAAAAAGTTAAATGTTCATTTTTTACTTCCATGTTGCTTCTGCTGCTGTGAAACACCTGAAGGGTTAATAAACTTCTTGAATGTGGTTTTGAGCACCTTGAGGGGTGCAGTTTTTAGAATGGTGTCACTTTTGGGTATTTTCAGCCATATAGAACCCTCAAAATGACTTCAAATGTGAGGTGGTCCCTAAAAAAAATGGTTTTGTAAATTTTGTTGTAAAAATGAGAAATCACTGGTAAAATTTTAACCCTTATAACTTCCTAGCAAAAAAAAAATTTGTTTCCAAAATTGTGCTGATGTAAAGTAGACATGTGGGAAATGTTATTTATTAACTATTTTGTGTCACATAACTCTCTGGTTTAACAGAATAAAAATTCAAAATGTGAAAATTGCGAAATTTTCAAAATTTTTGCCAAATTTCCGTTTTTTTTCACAAATAAACTCAGAAATTATCGACCTAAATTTACCACTAACATGAAGCCCAATATGTCACGAAAAAACAATCTCAGAATCGCTAGGATCCGTTGAAGCGTTCCTGAGTTATTACCTCATAAAGGGACACTGGTCAGAATTGCAAAAAACGGCAAGGTCATTAAAGGGAACCTGTCACCACGTTTTTGGAAGATGGGATAAAAATAGCGTTAAATAGGGGCAGAGGTGGGCATTACATTAGTGTGTTTGTTATGCGTTTATTACCCACCTAAGTTGCCGAAATACCTTTGCAAAGTCTCCGTTTTCGCCTGTCAATCAGGCTGGTCTGGTCAAAAGGGCGTTGTCTTCCCCCAGATTTTGCGTAGTTTTCCGTTGGTGGCGTAGTGGTGTGCGCATGCCCAAGGTCCCGAATCCTCTGCCAGGGGATTTAAAAGAGCGCGCTGTTCGTTTTCATTGGTGATCGGTGGGCGCGGCCATCTTCCTTTGACCGCGCGTGCGCAGAAGCGGCGCTCTGCTGGCCGCGGCTTCAGGAAAATGGCCGCCGCGATATCCATCTGCGCACGCGCGGCATCCCGCGGCCATTTTCCTGAAGCCGCGGCCAGCAGAGCGCCGCTTCTGCGCACGCGCGGCCAAAGGAAGATGGCCGCGCCCACCGATCACCAATGAAAACGAACAGCGCGCTCTTTTAAATCCCCTGGCAGAGGATTCAGGACTTTAGGCATGCGCACACCACTACGCCACCAACGGAAAACTACGCAAAATCTGGGGGAAGACAAGACGCCCTTTTGACCAGACCAGCCTGATTGACAGGCGAAAACGGAGACTTTGCAAAGGTATTTCGGCAACTTAGGTGGGTAATAAACGCATAACAAACACACTAATGTAATGCCCACCTCTGCCCCTATTTAACGCTATTTTTATCCCATCTTCCAAAAACGTGGTGACAGGTTCCCTTTAAGGCCAAAATAGGCTGGGTCATGAAGGGGTTAACATCAGAGGTGGAAATTCCGTCCTTTGGTGCCCCCCAGTGGAGGATCAGTGGTAATGAATACAAATCAGTTTTTAGGGTCTCACATGTAATTAAAGGCGTATTCCCAACATTGAGTTGTCACTTTTCATAGGATGGGTACTACCTCTGAATGCTGGGACCCCCATGGTTGCCACCACTCCTTTCTTTCTTTATGGGACCTCCGGAGAGGAGTACAGTACTCCATTTTTCTCAGTATGGGGGGGGGGATGCACAGGCTCGTCCGTGGCTCCATTCTGACAGTAGTTTTCCGTGTTGGCAATTACCCGTTAATGGCCACCGGTCGCAGTGGGGGATGTAATCTGTGTTTTATTAGGTGATAATCACAGGTATTAACCAGCCACATGTCATTTCTGTCTAGACCACGATAGATGGCCGCCAGCTCCAGATGGGGAGAACGCCGAAGCTTTGAAGAAAATGATTGCAGACCTCCCGCCATCAAAGCTGTGATGTCCGAAGCCACGATTCTCGCAGCCGCCTGGCTTAATTGCCGAGCTGAATGAATGCCATAATGAGCACTAATTAAAGCGTCGCAGGTTCTTAACAGGCCTTATTATCAGATGAATGGGAAAATTGACTTTTAGCGCTCAGACATAAAGATAAAGGCGCAGCTGCGCAGGACGAGATGTAGCTGAGCCAAATGTGCCTGATGCAGACACTGAGCGCTGCACATGCACAGGATGCATGCAGACTGTACGGGGCAGGAGCCGTCCTATCATCCGTCATTCTGCCCCATGCAGGATTGTGAATAAACCAGCGCAGATCGTCTCGTAACCATCAATTAGCGCCCGTGTAATGGACCTTTAATACATCCGATAGTGATCATCGGGGGAGGGGGCACTTAGAAACTAAAACATTGCAGTAAATCCGCCTGTACTTATAATGGTCGTACACTATCAAAGCTACACATGTAAGGGGGGAACGAAAATGCCTGACCGATCAGTGCCTTATTGTTATGGCTGCCTTAAAGGGCTATTCTCATCTCAGCCTTTTATGGCAGTAACATAAGGGTATATCTTAAGTGCTGGTTCAACTGTTTTCAGAACTCCCATAGAAATCAATGGAGAAAGTTGTACATGAGGCCTCCTCTCTATTAACCGCAGCCTTGAGATGGGGACCCCCAATTTTCAAGATGGCTGTGGGTCCCATCAGAGCCGGGATGACAGCTGACAATACCCACAGGGGGCTCTAGTTTATGTGAATAAATATTCTGTAGCTTTCTGGCTCAATGTCGCACATCTTCACCTCCTGTCAAGACCTCTCCTTGCTGTCAGTGAATGTAAACAATTTGGTTTCCAATCAGAGGCTAAAGAACAGCCCCAATGACTTCCCCTAGGAGGAGGCTCGCTGACGTCCTGTGACCTCCATCTGTCCATACGTGGCTTCAATGTGTCTGTGCAGCAGTTCACAAGGGCTCCTGGAGAGCAGATGAAATTGCAGCAAACCCTCAGCTGTGAGAACTGAATACGTAGATGTTAAGTTTAGATTTTCTGTCAGTTGTTGCCATTCACTGACAGCAAGCAGCAATTTTGAAAATGGTGAGAAATGAAATGTCACACTGCCTCCTCCCCCATTGTAGCTTATGACTAAATTATTTTGTTTTCACTTCATGATCTGTGACTTTTGAATAAGTCAGTATGCTAATTTTGAAAATATGTAATAGTATAATAATAAAGTTTATTTTAATGCACGTTTTTAGATTTTCCTTTTTTCGCATGTTTTGGGATCACTTTATAAATCTATTTTATGAAGGGGATTGTCCAGACTTTTCCAATATAAATCATGATGCGAATTAAAAGTTCTGCAAATGTGTCCCATCAGTCCATGCAGAAAATCGCTCGAGAACTAGCGCATTAGCCGAGGTTGGTCCTTGAGTGTCTGGTTCTCTGAAGGAAGCCCTCCATACACATTAGAAGGAAGATGGCTGGACCTCCAGCTTCACTGACCTCCTCCTACATCCATAGACATTAATATAGTATGTGCCCCCCACATCCACCTCCGGGGGCTTCTCTGTCCTCCATCTACAGCCATAGACATTAATATGGAGAAAAGTATGTGCCCCCCACATCCACCTCCGGGAGCTTCTCTGTCCTCCATCTACAGCCATAGACATTAATATGGAGAAAGTATGTGGCCCCCACATCCTCCAGGGGCTTCTGTCCTCATCTACATCCATAGACATTAATATGGAGAAAGTATGTGCCCCCCACATCCACCTCCGGGGGCTTCTCTGTCCTCATCTACATCCATAGACATTAATATGGAGAAAGTATGTGCCCCCCACATCCTCCTCCGGGGGCTTCTCTATCCTCATCTATATCCATAGACATTAATATGGAGAAAGTATGTGCCCCCCACATCCACCTCCGGGGGCTTCTCTGTCCTCATCTACATCCATAGACATTAATATGGAGAAAGTATGTGCCCCCCACATCCTCCTCCGGGGGCTTCTCTATCCTCATCTATATCCATAGACATTAATATGGAGAAAGTATGTGCCCCCCACATCCTCCAGGGGCTTCTGTCCTCATCTACATCCATAGACATTAATATGGAGAAAGTATGTGCCCCCCACATCCACCTCCGGGGGCTTCTCTGTCCTAACTACATCCATAGACATTAATATGGAGAAAGTATGTGCCCCCCACATCCTCCTCCGGGGGCTTCTCTGTCCTAACTACATCCATAGACATTAATATGGAGAAAGTATGTGCCCCCCACATCCTCCTCCGGGGGCTTCTCTATCCTCATCTACATCCATAGACATTAATATGGAGAAAGTATGTGCCCCCCACATCCTCCTCCGGGGGCTTCTCTGTCCTCATCTACATCCATAGACATTAATATGGAGAAAGTATGTGCCCCCCACATCCTCCTCCGGGGGCTTCTCTGTCCTCATCTACATCCATAGACATTAATATGGAGAAAGTATGTGCCCCCCACATCCACCTCCGGGGGCTTCTCTGTTCTCATCTACATCCATAGACATTAATATGGAGAAAGTATGTGCCCCCCACATCCTCCTCCGGGGGCTTCTCTGTCCTCATCTACATCCATAGACATTAATATGGAGAAAGTATGTGCCCCCCACATCCTCCTCCGGGGGCTTCTCTGTCCTCATCTACATCCATAGACATTAATATGGAGAAAGTATGTGCCCCCCACATCCTCCTCCGGGGGCTTCTCTGTCATCTACATCCATAGACATTAATATGGAGAAAGTATGTGCCCCCCACATCCACCTCCGGGGGCTTCTCTGTCCTCATCTACATCTATAGTCATTAATATGGAGAAAGTATGTGCCCCCCACATCCACCTCCGGGGGCTTCACTGTCCTCATCTACATCCATAGACATTAATATGGAGAAAGTATGTGCCCCCCACATCCACCTCCGGGGGCTTCTCTGTCCTCATCTACATCCATAGACATTAATATGGAGAAAGTATGTGCCCCCCACATCCACCTCCGGGGGCTTCACTGTCCTCATCTACATCCATAGACATTAATATGGAGAAAGTATGTGCCCCCCACATCCTCCTCCGGGGGCTTCTCTGTCCTCATCTACATCCATAGACATTAATATGGAGGAAAGTATGTGCCCCCCACATCCTCCTCCGGGGGCTTCTCCGTCCTCATCTACATCCATAGACATTAATATGGAGAAAGTATGTGCCCCCCACATCCTCCTCCGGGGGCTTCTCTGTCCTCATCTACATCTATAGTCATTAATATGGAGGAAAGTATGTGCCCCCCACATCCTCCTCCGGGGGCTTCTCTGTCCTCATCTACATCCATAGACATTAATATGGAGAAAGTATGTGCCCCCCACATCCTCCTCCGGGGGCTTCTCTGTCCTCATCTACATCCATAGACATTAATATGGAGAAAGTATGTGCCCCCCACATCCACCTCCAGGGGCTTCTCTGTCCTCATCTACATCCATAGACATTAATATGGAGAAAGTATGTGCCCCCCACATCCACCTCCGGGGGCTTCTCTGTCCTCATCTACATCCATAGACATTAATATGGAGAAAGTATGTGCCCCCCACATCCTCCTCCGGGGGCTTCTCTGTCCTCATCTACATCCATAGACATTAATATGGAGAAAGTATGTGCCCCCCACATCCTCCTCCGGGGGCTTCTCTGTCCTCATCTACATCCATAGACATTAATATGGAGAAAGTATGTGCCCCCCACATCCTCCTCCGGGGGCTTCTCTGTCCTCATCTACATCCATAGACATTAATATGGAGAAAGTATGTGCCCCCCACATCCTCCTCCGGGGGCTTCTCTGTCCTCATCTACATCCATAGACATTAATATGGAGAAAGTATGTGCCCCCCACATCCTCCTCCGGGGGCTTCTCTGTCATCTACATCCATAGACATTAATATGGAGAAAGTATGTGCCCCCCACATCCTCCTCCGGGGGCTTCTCTGTCCTCATCTACATCCATAGACATTAATATGGGGAAAGTATGTGCCCCCCACATCCACCTCCGGGGGCTTCTCTGTCCTCATCTACATCCATAGACATTAATATGGAGAAAGTATGTGCCCCCCACATCCACCTCCGGGGGCTTCTCTGTCCTCATCTACATCCATAGACATTAATATGGAGAAAGTATGTGCCCCCCACATCCACCTCCGGGGGCTTCTCTGTCCTCATCTACATCCATAGACATTAATATGGAGAAAGTATGTGCCCCCCACATCCACCTCCGGGGGCTTCACTGTCCTCATCTACATCCATAGACATTAATATGGAGAAAGTATGTGCCCCCCACATCCTCCTCCGGGGGCTTCTCTGTCCTCATCTACATCCATAGACATTAATATGGAGAAAGTATGTGCCCCCCACATCCTCCTCCGGGAGCTTCTCTGTCCTCATCTACATCCATAGACATTAATATGGAGAAAGTATGTGCCCCCCACATCCTCCTCCGGGGGCTTCTCTGTCCTCATCTACATCCATAGACATTAATATGGAGAAAGTATGTGCCCCCCACATCCTCCTCCGGGGGCTTCTCTGTCCTCATCTACATCCATAGACATTAATATGGAGAAAGTATGTGCCCCCCACATCCTCCTCCGGGGGCTTCTCTGTCCTCATCTACATCCATAGACATTAATATGGAGGAAAGTATGTGCCCCCCACATCCTCCTCCGGGGGCTTCTCTGTCCTCACTACATCTATAGACATTAATATGGAGAAAGTATGTGCCCCCCACATCCTCCTCCGGGGGCTTCTCCGTCCTCATCTACATCCATAGACATTAATATGGAGAAAGTATGTGCCCCCCACATCCACCTCCGGGGGCTTCTCTGTCCTCATCTACATCTATAGTCATTAATATGGAGGAAAGTATGTGCCCCCCACATCCTCCTCCGGGGGCTTCTCTGTCCTCATCTACATCCATAGACATTAATATGGAGAAAGTATGTGCCCCCCACATCCTCCTCCGGGGGCTTCTCTGTCCTCATCTACATCCATAGACATTAATATGGAGAAAGTATGTGCCCCCCACATCCACCTCCGGGGGCTTCTCTGTCCTCATCTACATCCATAGACATTAATATGGAGAAAGTATGTGCCCCCCACATCCACCTCCGGGGGCTTCTCTGTCCTCATCTACATCCATAGACATTAATATGGAGAAAGTATGTGCCCCCCACATCCTCCTCCGGGGGCTTCTCTGTCCTCATCTACATCCATAGACATTAATATGGAGAAAGTATGTGCCCCCCACATCCTCCTCCGGGGGCTTCACTGTCCTCATCTACATCCATAGACATTAATATGGAGAAAGTATGTGCCCCCCACATCCACCTCCAGGGGCTTCTCTGTCCTCATCTACATCCATAGACATTAATATGGAGAAAGTATGTGCCCCCCACATCCTCCTCCGGGGGCTTCTCTGTCCTCATCTACATGCATAGACATTAATATGGAGAAAGTATGTGCCCCCCACATCCACCTCCGGGGGCTTCTCTGTCCTCATCTACATCCATAGACATTAATATGGAGAAAGTATGTGCCCCCCACATCCTCCTCCGGGGGCTTCTCTGTCCTCATCTACATCCATAGACATTAATATGGAGAAAGTATGTGCCCCCCACATCCACCTCCGGGGCCTTCTCTGTCCTCATCTACATCCATAGACATTAATATGGAGAAAGTATGTGCCCCCCACATCCACCTCCGGGGGCTTCTCTGTCCTCATCTACATCCATAGACATTAATATGGAGAAAGTATGTGCCCCCCACATCCACCTCCGGGGGCTTCACTGTCCTCATCTACATCCATAGACATTAATATGGAGAAAGTATGTGCCCCCCACATCCTCCTCCGGGGGCTTCTCTGTCCTCATCTACATCCATAGACATTAATATGGAGAAAGTATGTGCCCCCCACATCCTCCTCCGGGGGCTTCTCTGTCCTCATCTACATCCATAGACATTAATATGGAGAAAGTATGTGCCCCCCACATCCTCCTCCGGGGGCTTCTCTGTCATCTACATCCATAGACATTAATATGGAGAAAGTATGTGCCCCCCACATCCACCTCCGGGGGCTTCTCTGTCCTCATCTACATCTATAGTCATTAATATGGAGAAAGTATGTGCCCCCCACATCCACCTCCGGGGGCTTCACTGTCCTCATCTACATCCATAGACATTAATATGGAGAAAGTATGTGCCCCCCACATCCACCTCCGGGGGCTTCTCTGTCCTCATCTACATCCATAGACATTAATATGGAGAAAGTATGTGCCCCCCACATCCACCTCCGGGGGCTTCACTGTCCTCATCTACATCCATAGACATTAATATGGAGAAAGTATGTGCCCCCCACATCCTCCTCCGGGGGCTTCTCTGTCCTCATCTACATCCATAGACATTAATATGGAGGAAAGTATGTGCCCCCCACATCCTCCTCCGGGGGCTTCTCCGTCCTCATCTACATCCATAGACATTAATATGGAGAAAGTATGTGCCCCCCACATCCTCCTCCGGGGGCTTCTCTGTCCTCATCTACATCTATAGTCATTAATATGGAGGAAAGTATGTGCCCCCCACATCCTCCTCCGGGGGCTTCTCTGTCCTCATCTACATCCATAGACATTAATATGGAGAAAGTATGTGCCCCCCACATCCTCCTCCGGGGGCTTCTCTGTCCTCATCTACATCCATAGACATTAATATGGAGAAAGTATGTGCCCCCCACATCCACCTCCAGGGGCTTCTCTGTCCTCATCTACATCCATAGACATTAATATGGAGAAAGTATGTGCCCCCCACATCCACCTCCGGGGGCTTCTCTGTCCTCATCTACATCCATAGACATTAATATGGAGAAAGTATGTGCCCCCCACATCCTCCTCCGGGGGCTTCTCTGTCCTCATCTACATCCATAGACATTAATATGGAGAAAGTATGTGCCCCCCACATCCTCCTCCGGGGGCTTCTCTGTCCTCATCTACATCCATAGACATTAATATGGAGTCCCTCCTCTGCAGATACAATGGCTCCGCTCTTCTAGAAGGAATTGTACACGATTTTGGAGGTGGCCTCCATCCACAAGAGCATTTGTGAGGTCAGACCCTGATGTTGGGGGGGAGGCCGGGTTCACAATCTCTATTATATGTGGAGGATGGGATTGAGGGTCCGGGCTCTGTGCGGCCATTTATGTTCCCCTCATGTCTGTATGGAGCTTGTGCACCGGGCACAGTCGTGGGGGGCAGATAAGGGTCTTCCCCAAACTTCCCCCAAAGCTGAAGCTAAAATTGTCCACAATTTCTGGTGCTGAAAATTAAGCTTTCCCATCAATGGAGCTGAGGGTCCGCAGCCCCCCTGATAACAGTCCATAGCATTATCCCCCTCCATCATCTGTACAGGGGGCACAATGCAGTCAGGGGGGAACGTCCTCCTGGAATCACCAAACCCAGACTCCTCCATCAGATAGAGAAGTGTGATCCATCACTGCACAGAACACGTCTCCTCCAGAGTCCAGTGGTGGCGGCTTTACACCGCTCCATCCGACGCTCGGCATTGTGCTTGGTGATGTACGGCTGCATGCAGCTGCTCGGCCATGAAGCTCCCAGCGGGGGGCGCAGTGTTTGTGCTGATACCAGAGGAGGTCGGGACTCTGCAGTTATGGGGGCAGCAGAGCGGTGATGTCTTTTCTATCCTCTGCTCCTCAGCATTCGGCCCCCCGCTCAGTAATTTTACGTGGTCTTCACTTCGTGGCTGAGCTGCTGCAGTTCCTTCCAGTTCTACATAATATGGATGTGATGGAGGAAGAAATGTCATGGACGGAATTGTTACTCCAGTGGCTCCTATTACAGGACTGTGCTGGTACCAGTGATCTCCGCACCACAGGCCGATCAGTCACATGGTAGTAAAGGCGATGGCATGGCGGGGGGCCGGAGGTTATATACAGGGGGTAATGGAGATTACTAATCGAACAATACAGCATGTCTATAGTGTGTATATAAAAACTAAACAGAAAATATAACATGGAGTCAGACTTATTAAAAATGTCAGGACAAATTGTTAAATAGCAGAATGGACACAAACAAGAAAGAAAAAAAAGGATATAATGTCCTCAAACAATCCAAATACAAAAGTGTATTGTAAGGTCAGGCGCTGGGGGCAGGGAGGGTATATAGACACATGGAGAGCGTGGACGCACATCACATACAAGTATTGGCCTATGGCCATATATCAAATAATCCAATGATGGCTTCATAGCTCAGTGCAGAATGGCACAGTATACATACAATGTAATTATCTACACCGCAGGTTAGCTGTGTCATAGCATTAGTCAAGATGTAGCACATAAATCTAAATGGTAACAGTGCAAGCAATCACCTGGGGATAAATCTCACCACATATTCCGAGGCTCCTGAAGAGACGTGTGTCCACTCCGACGCGCGTTTTGGCAAAGCTTTGAATTATTCTTTTCTGTAACTTTCAGTGTCCAGTTTGGAGATTTTTTTTCCACCAGAACGTGTTTTCTGGTTGCGCCATGCACCTTTTCGCCCCCAAAAGATGATTTTCATAACCTGAAGCTAAGAAAAAACAAACACTCAAAAGATTCGCTATAAACAGCAAAGTGGTGTTCCCTGGAACTGAATATATATAATATAGTAGTGCGTGGGATAAATGAGTGACTGCTATTTTTAAATATAAGGTTGTGTTAAACTCCATTCATTTTCAATACAAAGAAAAACTAAAAATGTGTATAGCTCTGTAATGAAAATACTGCTGTCACTCACAGCAACCAATCAGCTTCCAGCTCTTAGGGAGGTTAGAAAATGAAAGCAGCGACCTGATTGGTGGTGACAGGTAACGCTTCGATTTTGCATATAAACAGATTTTACCGCCCCGGGCTCTCGATGTCTCGGAGACCGGCTTCAATGTTTTTGATTTTGACTTAATTTTGCTGCGTCAGTAAATTTTCATAGAAGAAATATTCACGTCGCTCTCGAAGCTTCAGTGCAGATTGTTATTGTGAAGTCGGCACAGTAAACGTGAGGACGTGTGAAGCGTCAGGACATGGCGCCACCATATTAGAGTGTGTCCACCCATCCCAGGTGTTTATCAGGTGGTCGCTGCAGTGGAGGAAAACGGGACAAATCTAAATGCTACAGAAATGTATCAGGAGTAAAGCAACATTATAGCATTAAAATGATCTGTGATGAAACCCGGCAATCCTCCACACAGTACACCGCTCGTCTCTGCAGATCAACATAGATGTCCGTGGTCTGTAGACCTCCAGTGCACGTATCACAGGGTTACAGGCTATTAGGGGTCTCTCCGCAGCGCTCATCTGTCTCAGGACTCCGCATTCATTTTGTTACCATCATTCTGCATCAAAATGTCATCCTCTTTGGAGCTGAGTTCTATCTCTACACGTGGTACCGCCATGGGGTCCTCCAAATGTGGTACTGCCATGGGGGTCCTCCAAATGTGGTACCGCCATGGGGTTAAATGTGGGTCCTCCTGTATTACGGACAGCACACGTTCTTCTTTGGTCGCTCTGTGTCCTGACGCCTCACACTTTATCATGAGCTCACAGTAAGGCCGGCGTCACACATGCGAGTTTCACGGACGTAAGAGCGCAGAAACTACGTCCGTAAAACTCGCATAACATACGGCACAATTATTCTCAATGGGGCTGCTCCTATCAGCCGTATATTACGGATCCGTAATATACGGCTTTCTACGGCCGTACAAAATCGCAGCATGCTGCGTTTGTCAGCGTATTGCGCAAAAAAATCGCCAATGAAAGTCTATGGGGGCGAGAAAAATACGGATTCCACACGGACCAGCAGTGTGACTTGCGAGAAATACGCAGCGGTGTTAGTGAAAAGCCGGTAATTCAATTGCCGGCTTTTCATTTCTCCTGCACAAACCCGACAGGATATGAGACATGATTACATACAGTAAACCATCTCATATCCCTTTTTTTTTGCATATTCCACACTACTAATGTTAGTAGTGTGTATGTGCCAAATTTCAGCGCTGTAGCTGCTAAAATAAAGGGTTAAATTGCGGAAAAAATTGGCGTGGGCTCCCGCGCAATTTTCTCCGCCAGAATGGTAAAGCCAGTGACTGAGGGCAGATATTAATAGCCAGGAGAGGGTCCATGGTTATTGGCCCCCCCGTGGCTACAAACATCTGCCCCCAGCCACCCCAGAAAAGGCACATCTGGAAGATGCGCCTATTCTGGCACTTGGCCACTCTCTTCCCACTCCCGTGTAGCGGTGGGATATGGGGTAATGAAGGGTTAATGCCACCTTGCTATTGGAAGGTGACATTAAGCCAGATTAATAATGGAGAGGCGTCAATTATGTCACCTATCCATTATTAATCCAATTGTATGAAAGGGTTAAAAAACACACACACACATTATTAAAAAGTATTTTAATGAAATAAACACAGCGGTTGTTTTAATAATTTATTGCTCTCTCAATCCATTTGCAGGCCCTCGCTTGGCAAAATAATAAACGCACAAGATACATACCTTCAGCTGACCCGTCACGTCCCACGAAGTAATCCATCTGAAGGGGTTAAAATAATTTACAAGCAGGAGCCCTGCTAATGCAGCTGTGCTCGTGCTTGTAATTCCCTGGCGAATGAATGAAATGTAGGTCATTGACCTACATTTCCTTCAGTCGCGGTGATGCGCCCCTGCTGGATGTTCTCATGAACTGCAGCCTGGGAACTTTTTCCCACGCTCCAGGTCATATGAGGACATCCACCAGGGGGCGCATCACCGCGACTGAAGGAAATGTAGGTCAATGACCTACATTTCATTCATTCGCCAGGGAATTACAAGCACGAGCACAGCTGCATTAGCAGGGCTCCTGCTTGTAAATTATTTTAACCCCTTCAGATGGATTACTTCGTGGGACGTGACGGGTCAGCTGAAGGTATGTATCTTGTGCGTTTATTATTTTGCCAAGCGAGGGTGTTCCTGATGGATTGAGAGAGCAATAAATTATTAAAACAACCTGTGTGTTTATTTCATTAAAATACTTTTTAATCATGTGTGTGCGTGTTTTTTAACCCTTTCATACAATTGGATTAATAATGGATAGGTGTCATAATTGACGCCTCTCCATTATTAATCTGGCTTAATGTCACCTTACAATAGCAAGGTGGCATTAACCCTTCATTACCCCATATCCCACCGCTACACGGGAGTGGGAAGAGAGTGGCCAAGTGCCAGAATAGGCGCATCTTCCAGATGTGCCTTTTCTGGGGTGGCTGGGGGCAGATGTTTGTAGCCAGGGGGGGGCCAATAACCATGGACCCTCTCTAGGCTATTAATATCTGCCCTCAGTCACTGGCTTTACCACTCTGGCGGAGAAAATTGCGCGGGGCCCACGCCAATTTTTTCCACGATTTAACCCTTTATTTTAGCAGCTACAGCGCCCACATTTTGCACATACACACTACTAACATTAGTAGTGTGGAATATGCAAAAAAAAGGGATATGAGATGGTTTACTGTATGTAATCATGTCTCATATCCTGTCGGGTTTGTGCAGGAGAAATGAAAAGCCGGCAATTGAATTACCGGCTGTTCACAGATATCGCGCTGAATGAAATATAAATACAGAATATATATATATGTGTCTCAATGACATATATATATATACTGTATATATGTTTTCCCGAACATTTGAGCACATAAATCCATTAGATGTCGGTTTTGCAAGCCTGCGCCAAAATCTCGCAGTACGGATGCCATACGGATTACATACGGAGGATGCCATGCGCAAAATACGCTGACACACCCTGACTACGGATCACTATTTTGGGAACATTTCTCCGTATTATGGCCGTAGTACAGACGTATAATACGGACCGTATTGTCTTACGCCGAGTGTGACGCCGGCCTTAGAAATCTGCACCGAAGCTTCAAGAATGCAGAGAATGTACCGCGCCTGCGCCATTTACAAGTTCACCGCTCACCTCAGCAAATGTGCAGCCACCTGTCAATCAAATGCCGTGAGACCCGCCCCCCTTAACCACGCCCCTGGTGAGACGTCAGCCAGAGAACGCCCCTCAGCTTATCAACGCCACGAAGGAGGCAGCGCCCGCCCCCCCGTGACGTCACGTGTGTGGCCGCCGCTCGGTTCTGGTCGCTGCTTGTTGCGCGCTCTCCTCGGCGCCCGGATTACCGCAGGATCCGCCGGACCCGCCGCCTCGTGCAGCCCCGACACCGGCTCCGGAGCGCGTGCTCCTCTCTGACTGCAGTCGCCGCCGAGTCCGAATGGTCGCCATCTTGTGACAGGGCCGCTGGAGAGCTGCGGAGCCGCGGACTCATGTGACTGGTCCTCGGGCGGAGAGAAGAGCTGCCCCCGGGCCTGTGTCCCCCCCGGACCCCGGGAGGAGCGGGCTGGGGGGCGGGGGAGGTGAGACCGGGGAAGACCGGACGGAGCGAGCACAAGTGAGTGACCCCGATATGTCCGATACCGCCGACACTGAGGAAACCGCCGATATGTCCGACACCGCCGACATTTCTGTGCTGGTTCTGTAGTAGTCCCCCCACCACTAATGGTCCCGGCCCTGTAGACCCCGCACGGACTCCACATCCGGCCCCCAATAGCGTCAGGTTCTGCCTCTAATGTAAGAAGTTAATAAAATCTGTGACCCTGAAAGAGCAAGTGGTGGGGAGCAGATTACTGGATCCCCTGCAGTGATCCTGTCCCTCCATTACTGGCACTGCCCTGTCGCCCAGCGGCTAGGGGCTCCCCATCCTAACGTTGTCACCCTACTGGGGACCCCCTGCGCCCCCCACTGACTTGTCACCCCATAGGGATCTCCCACTACCCCTCCTCTATCTTGTCGCCCCACTGTGGACCCCACACCCCAGCCTTCTCTCACCCCGCAGGAGACCCCCTGCCCCCCCTGTCTTGTTGCCCCACTGTGGACCCCACACCCCAGCCTTCTCTCACCCCGCAGGAGACCCCCTGCCCCCCCTGTCTTGTTGCCCCACTGTGGACCCCACACCCCAGCCTTCTCTCACCCCGCAGGAGACCCCCTGCCCCCCCTGTCTTGTTGCCCCACTGTGGACCCCACACCCCAGCCTTCTCTCACCCCGCAGGAGACCCCCTGCCCCCCCCGTCTTGTCGCCCCACTGCTGCTGGTTTCTGCTTGTCGTACAGTAGATGTGTCCTGTGCACCGGGTGTGATGATGAAACGTGTCCTGTGAGCTCCTCACTTCCCTTTTCTCTGCACCTCGTACATGTTCTGCTACATTGTGCGGGGTGAGGACATATCTGCAGCCTGGAGACCTCCTGCCTCGGGGCTTATTCACACAGCTCATCTGTTCCCAGTCCTTATAAGCAGCACTTGCCCGATTATAGTCAATGGCATCATTTAGAAAATCAGCAACAAAGATCATTGGGGAGAATTGATGGATCCGATACAGGATCCCAGGGAACTGATCATCTTTGTTATATGAAGGTGAATCACACAGTGGATCAAATAAACACAAAATAAGTGACAAAGCTGACCCCATTACCAGGTCCCGTTACTCCCCACTGACGGCAGCGTTTACGCAGCTGCTGATCTTCTTCACTTTGAGTCCTGCACATGGACAGGGTCGAGTCTTGGGGAGCAGCCGAGCTCCGGACCGGTCTGCTGCTCGTTTATAGCAATAATATTTCATAACATCTTTTCTTGTTGATTTCTGTTATGCGAGTGCGGATACAATGTATATGTCTGGAGTTCAGGCTGTTTATATCACAGAGCAATATCTGGGCTGGATGCAATTGTTACAAACTCTCAGCTGTGACTGTTTAGAAGGGTTTTCAGCATCTGAATGTAAATGTGTTAATTCATTTATAGCAAGCAGAGATCTTGTAAACTCTTATTAGAGATATTTATTGGATTGTCGTCTTCTGGCAGTGTCTCTTGGCCAGTAACAGGTTGTCTGGCTTGTTTCTGGGCCTCATCACCACAAGAGCATGTGCTGTACCTCATTGTGTTTCCCATGGCGGGGGCTGCATCATTTCTACCAAGGACTTCAGGCTGATTCCACAGGAGCGATGCTTCCTTGTGTGGGGCGACACTGAGATTTATGGACTTGCACCCAGTGTAATATGGATGGAAAATGTCAAAAGAGGAATCTGCATTACCCGGGCTCTTAACATGTCCCAAACAGCAAGAGTGCTGCCTCTACACGGCCACTTCCACATTTTTGGCACCTCTCTATATTAAATGTTTCAGATGGGAGCAGCCCCTGGGTAAGTTGTCATGAGACTGATACAACACACATTTGTTTATAAATAAAGGGAACTTGCAATAAGAGTAAGTTCACACTAGGTGTTTTTTTTCTCTGAAGCAACACCTGATCTCTTGGCAGGAAAGAAGCTGCAGAAAGTGTTTTCCTTGTTTTTTTTTTGCTATATTGATGGCATGCTAGAGTTCTCTTGTGCATGCCGATAGTTTAGTGCAAAAAAAGTCATATTCTGTAGAATTGGGTTTTGGCACAAAAAAAAAAAAACAGAAAAGCCTGATACCTGCATTTTTGCTGATTTTCAGCGTTTTTTCACCACTTATGTCAATGGGTGAAAAACATTGGAAAAAAAACAAGTCACATGCTCTATTGTGCAAAAAACATGCAAAGCACAAAATACCGATGACAAAAAAACCCACGATGTGTGAGATTTTAGAAATCTCATTTGCGTAGCTGGTACTGTAAAACACAGCTAAAAATTTGCATAAAAACGCAATAAAAGCGCCTGGTGTGAACTTACTGTAAAGGGAACCTGTCGGCTTATACGTACTGCCCAATCCCTGGGCCACATCAGTCTTTGGCTGCATGAACTCACCAGGTATGTTTGACTCTGAATCGCTGCGGTTTCATTCAAAGACAGACTGCCACAGACTGAACCGGGCTGGGCACTAGTCAGATTGTCAGGTCCCCGGTGGCTTCTCCCGACCCGCTGGCCTAGAGGGTCAGTCTCTGCTTATATGCCCAGGTAGGCAGAGACCTGTCAATCCAGGGCAGGAGGTGGGGAGAAGCCGCCAGGGACCTGCCTGTCTGTCTCCTGAGCGGTTCGGTCCTCTGGGATTTTGTATGCAGTGTTTCAGTCAGATATACCTACCTGGCTGACCTACAGCCAGTGCCTATGTGCTGTCCACAGATCCCTTTACAGTGAACCTATGTTCAGATATTGGCAAAGTGCTTGTTAACCCCCAGAGCTTTTTTCGGTTTTGCATTTTTGTTTTTAGCTCCACTCCTTCCCAGAGCCATATCTTTTTTTATTTTTCTGTCATTATGGCCATGTGAGGGCTTATTTTTTGCGGGACGAGTTGTGCGTTCGAATGACACCATCGCTTTTACCATGTCGTGCACTAGAAAACAGGAAAGAAAATCCAAGTGCGGTGAAATTGCAAAAAAAGTTCAATCCCACACTTTGTTTGGCTCTCACAGCAAACTGGCATCAACAACCATAGAGGTCTTCAGGAGACGTCTGGTTGTCATGCCGACGCACTGCTGACCCCCAATCACATGACGGGGGTCAGCGGTGCGCGTATTTCCGGCCCATTGGCCGGAAGCACTTGTTAAATGCCGCTGTCAGTTTGACAGCGGCAATTAACTGGTTAATAGGTGTGGGACGATCGTGATTCCGCCTGCGCCTATTGCGGGCACATGTCTGCTGTTCAAAACAGCTGACATGTCGTGGCTTTGAGGTGGGCTCACCATTGGAGCCCACCTCAGAGTGGGGGTATTGACGTCGGACGTACTATTCCGTCCGACAACAGTAAGGGGTTAAACCAACTGATTGGCAGTTTTCTTCTGCAGTTTAGCAGCTGTGGCCATACATATGCAGAGTTTACAAGCTCTTTCCAATAGTGCTCTGAAGCAGGCAGGATTGCGGGGGCACGTTGTGATCTCCCAATCCAGCCTCGATGCCCCTGCCCCCCATCCAGTGCTGTGAAGTAGAGTACACAGTTCAGGCCAGTGGCACAACAATTAGTCCATGAGCCAAGAACCAAATTTGACGATATCGGTACCAAGCGGAGTGACTAATTCTCTTTGGTATTTTTAGGTAGATGCATGTCTGTAGTTTATTTTTTGATATGATAGCCCTTACATATACGTAGCTTATTAACCCCTTCAGCCCTAGGCCTATTTGTACCCAAGTGCCTAAGCCAATCTGACCTGTGCCACTTCATGGGCTAATAACTTTGGAACGCTTTCACCTATCCAAGCCATTCTGAGATTGTTTTCTCGTGACATATTGTACTTCACGTCAGTGCTAAATGGGAGTCAATATATTTTACCTTTCTATATAAAAAAATGCTAAATATTCGGAAATTTTGGAAAAATCGGCAATTTTTTAACTTTGAAATTCTCTGCTTTTTACAAAAATACTGATACCCCCCATAATAGTTATTAATTTACACTCCCCACATGTTTACTTCATATTGGCATCATTTTGAAAATGAAACCTTATTGTTTTACGACGTAATAGGGCTTATAGTTTTATGCGCAATTTTTCACATTTACAGCAAAACCCACTTTTCAAAGGACCAAGTCACTTCTGAAGTCACTTTAAGGGGCTTACATAACAGAAACCACCCATAAATTACCCCATTTTGCAAACTACACCCCTCAAGCTGTTCAAAACTCATTTTTAAAAACTGTTAACCCTTTAGGTGTTCCACAGGAATTTTAGCAGAATGAAGGCGAAATTTCAAAATTTCATTTTTTTTCCAGATATTACATTGTAATCCAATTTTACCTGCAACCTAGCAAGGGTTAACGGCAAACCCAAACTTGGTTACCCTAATTCTGCAGTTTATAGAAACACCCCACATGTACTCGTAAACTAAAGTATGGGCACACAGCACAGCTCAACACGGAAGGAGCGCTATGTGGTTTTTGGGTGGCGGATTCACTGGAAGAAATCTAGGGGGCCATGTCACATTTGAAGGCTGCCTGAGGTACCCCCACAGTGGAAACCCCAAAAAGTGACCCTATTTTGGAAACTACACCCCCAAGGAATCTTTTAGGGGGTATAGTGACCACTTTGACCCAACCAGTGTTTCACAGTAGTTGGAAACACTTGGTTGAGAAAATGGAAAAAGTGCATTTTTTACATGAAGGTGTCATTTTAGGCTCATTTTTTTATTTTTAAGAGGTGTACCAGCAAAAAATGCACCCCACTATTTGTTCACCAATCTCTCCCGAACACAACAACACCCGATATGTTGTCGTACACTGCAGTATTGGGGAACGGCAGGCCTCGGAAGGGAAGGAGCGCCAAATGACTTTTGGAGTGCAAATTTTACTGGAAGAAATCTAGGGGGCTATGTCACATTTGAAGACACCCTGAGGTGCCCCAACACACGCACACACACTGACACATACACGTTCTGTGCTGAACAGGACTCTCCGGTCTTCTCTGCAGAGCTCCTATCTCCCTCTGTAGAGGCTGACACCTCCCAGGCTTGTGACTGATCACATGGCCGTGACATCACCACAGGTCCTGTAGTCCTGTACTGTGTGCTGCTGCTGGTAAGGAACTTGTGGAGAGAGGGGGAACAGTCACCTAGCACCAGCGCTCCCAGCTCTAAGAACGAGCGCCTCATGAAGGTGGGCCCCTGCCTCCTCCTTCCCTGCGCGGCGGCCTTTCCCCCCGGCGGCTGTATTCGGCGTATAAGACAACCGCCCTCTTGGAGCCATGTTTTTCATGGCTAAAAAGTCGTCTTATACGCCAGGAAATACGGTAAATAAAATTTTAATGTTTTTCTTTGTGTTTGCAGGTGTTTACTGACTATCTAACGGCATGATGGAAGTACCAGCAAGGAAGAAATCACGGATCGACTGTATCATACACTGCTCTAATGATGACAGCGATGATCTGGCGTCCCTTAAGGATTTGGACTCCTGGAAAACATTGCTTAGGGCTGCAGAGATCAGGCAGCATGAATCAGTCCTGGTAGCAGCTAAGGGCCTTGAAGAAGGAGAAATACCACACATACAATATCACCGTAAATGTCGTAGTATCTTTACAATGAAGAAGTCACTGGATTCTATCCTTGGCAAGGGTGTCAATGTCGAAACAGCAAGCAAAATCTCCATGAGGAAGCTACCGAGGGGTGCCCCCAGTGATAGCAGGGTGTATGCCAAAGTATGTATCTTCTGTGAGAAGTCAAGCAAGTACCTAAAAGGAAAACAAACAAGGGAGCCAATTGTCCAGTGTGTTGAGCTACGAGCAGATGAGACGATCCGCAGAGCAGCGATAAGGAAAGGCACACAGAGAATACTTGGTTTACTTAGCAGAGACCTTGTTGCTGCAGAGGGGCACTACCACAAGTCGTGCTACAAACTATTCACAAAAGATGATTCCCAAGTGGCCTGTAGGTCTAGTGCAGCTGAAAATCAGGTCGAAAGCGAGGAAGTACGCTACGAAGAGGCAGAGAAAGAGGCCCTTGAAGAACTCTTCTTGTATATAAGGACTAAATTGTCCTAAATTGTTAGAACACCCAGAGGTCCATGAATACTTCATGCAAGGTGGCTTTTCGGTCCAGATCGGTAGCAAGAATCCTTTTGGACGAATTCCTGTGGACCAGACCATTGAAGAGACAATCAACAAAGACACCCAGACACCAGGGGGCACAAAAGGCTTCAGCCTCAAAGTTGGAGCTGTTTCCAGGTTCTACCTGACATCAGAGTACCGCAGTATGTACTTGAGGCAGCTGAGGGCCCTGGTAGGCCAACAATATACTGACTTCAGCCATTCAGACCTACAGGTGTCTAGGATTAGAAGAGATGAAGCCGATGTCCAATCTTTCGTTCAACTGCTGGAGACAGGTTGGGTGAACCCCTTCAACAAAGAGCATAATGGTGAACTTATCAGTTTGTCAACAGCGACTGTAGCACCACCAGATGTAGCCAAAGACCTTCAAGGGGCATACAGTATAGGAGAGGATGCATATCAAACATTCAAGGATGAGCGTTTGGGTACCGATAAGCCAACTACATTGTTTCATGACAAGATGACGAAGAACAAACTTAAAACGTTCTCTAACATCCAAATGAAGACACGCAGACAAGGTCTTGGCAAGGAGGTAATTTTGAAGGCTGACAGAAACCTATTTGGCCAGATGATACTTGTAGCTGAGAACAGAAAGCTACAAATGAGTGATGTCTTGACTCATCCCCTGGGTCCATTGCCATGGGCACTTGCCAATGGTGATGGGTCTATCCGCAAGACCAACAAGGCTGCCCTCGCAAGGGAGTTGGAGAGGAATGCTCGTCCTGCAGAAGTGATCCCCGAGCCCTCTGCAACCATCATTGATGGGATGAGCCTGGTTCAGAAACTGAAGGGAAACAATGCAACATTTGGCCAGCTAGCAGGCACAGCAATGAGTCGCGCTATCCATGAGGGTGCTAAGAGCAAGCGCATTGATATTGTCTTTGACGTCTACAAGGAGACATCCATCAAAGATACAGAAAGAGTCAACAGATATGAAGGCACAGGGATCCATTTCAAGAACATTCAACATGGGCACAACATCCAGCAGTGGAAAAAGCTTCTAAGTAGTTCCTCCAACAAGGCAAGTCTCATAAAGTTTCTGGTAGAAGAATGGAAGGCGAAACACCACAGGGAGAAGCTTGAGGAGAAGGAGCTGTATGTCACATGTGAGCAGCTCTGCTTTAAGATCACCAAAGAACAGTGGGAAGAGGCTGCTGACCTTAAGTCAAATCAAGAAGAAGCAGACACACGCCTCCTTCTCCATGCTCTTCATGCAGCAGAATCTGGTTACAAGTCGGTCATCATCACTTCGGAGGATACTGATGTCATGGTCCTGTGTCTGGGCATGTGCCACAAAATCCCATCCCACCTGTTCCAGAAATGCGGTACACAGAACCGGACAAGATTCCTGGATATCACCACTCTGAGCCGAACATTGGGAGGCAGCGTATGTGATTCATTGATTGGTATGCATGCATTTACAGGCTGTGACACCGTCAGTGCATTCGCTGGCCGTGGGAAGATGACGACACTCAAGCAGTTGAAGATGAACAAGACATACCAGGATGCCTTTCAGGAAGTTGGTCGTTCATGGGAAGTGTCTACCGAACTTTTTGAGAAGTTACAGGAAATCACCTGCCACATGTACCTGCCAACTACCCAAACAACTGAGGTAAACAGGCTCCGTTATCAGCTGTTCTGTGCCAGACGTGGAGTGGTAGAGTCAAGTCAACTCCCTCCTTGCCAGGACTGCCTTTTCATGCATGCACTGCGTGCAAACTACCAGGCTGCGATCTGGAGGAGAAGTCTGCAGAGCCAGCCATGGGTTGCAAACCCAACAGACTGCGGTTGGATGATAGATAACGACGGAAAGCTTGTTGTCAAGTGGATGCAAGGGGCACCAGCACCAGAAGCTATTATACAGCTACTGTCCTGCAAGTGTGTGCGGTCATGTGAACTTCCTCAGTGTACTTGCCTCAGCAATGGCCTGAAGTGCACAGACATGTGCAGATTACAGACATGCCAGAACAAGGGTACTGAAGACGAGCCAGTAGAACAACAGTCAGATTCAGAGTCCGATGTTGAAGATATTATGGAGTAACATATATATATATATATATATATATATATATATATATATATATATATATATATATATATATATATATATATATATATATATATATATATATATATATATATATATATATATATATATATATATATATATATATATGCACATGACATGTTCAGTGTGTATTTACATAACTTGGATTAAATTTTGTTACAAATACTACATCTAGTCACTCCGGGTGGTACCGATATCGTCATATTTGGTTCTTGGCTCATGCTAAAATTCCTGTGGAACACCTAAAGGGTTAACAGTTTTTAAAAATGAGTTTTGAACAGCTTGAGGGGTGTAGTTTGCAAAATGGGGTAATTTATGGGTGGTTTCTGTTATGTAAGCCCCTTAAAGTGACTTCAGAAGTGACTTGGTCCTTTGAAAAGTGGGTTTTGCTGTAAATGTGAAAAATTGCGCATAAAACTATAAGCCCTATTACGTCGTAAAACAATAAGGTTTCATTTTCAAAATGATGCCAATATGAAGTAAACATGTGGGGAGTGTAAATTAATAACTATTATGGGGGGTATCAGTATTTTTGTAAAAAGCAGAGAATTTCAAAGTTAAAAAATTGCCGATTTTTCCAAAATTTCCGAATATTTAGCATTTTTTTATATAGAAAGGTAAAATATATTGACTCCCATTTAGCACTGACGTGAAGTACAATATGTCACGAGAAAACAATCTCAGAATGGCTTGGATAGGTGAAAGCGTTCCAAAGTTATTAGCCCATGAAGTGGCACAGGTCAGATTGGCTTAGGCACTTGGGTACAAATAGGCCTAGGGCTGAAGGGGTTAATAAGCTACGTATATGTAAGGGCTATCATATCAAAAAATAAACTACAGACATGCATCTACCTAAAAATACCAAAGAAAATTAGTCACTCCGGGTGGTACCGATATCTGGCCCGGCTCATGGACTAAATGCTGCAGGGTCTGTCAAGCAGAGGCTCACTGTCCCCAAAAATACGCGGCTGGGAGTGATACACTGCTGCAGGAGACCTTGGCACAACCCATGTAAAGATAGATTAATATTAGGAATTTTGCAAAACTGCAGTGGGGTAGCTGCACGCACCAGCATTTCACCAAATCCTTGGCTAGTCCTCTTGTTGCACATGTTTATTGTGATGCAGAATTACTGCAAAACTGCTGTAAAATCAGCAGTGGAAAATGTGCTCAATGTCTGACTGTAGTCCTGGATGAGGCTTCTGAGCTCAGTCGTCGAGACATGACTTCACACAGCTCGGTCTGCTTGGATGTGACATGGTTTATTTGGTACGTTAGTGGTCTCTTTCCACCTGTCCTATGTTTTGTGTGGGGGTGACCCTCCTGTGTCATTACGCTAGGTGCCCACCTTGTAGATTCAGCCTTGTGCTCTGCGCTCAGTAACTTTTCTGCAAGGCCTGGTCCCAGGGGGCATCGATACTTTCAGTGTTTGTTTGGTGTTTAGTCTGCGGAGCGCTCCGCCGTCTGCACGTAATGTTCTGCTGCATCTTATTTTGCTACTTCAGGAACCACGCACAACCATATTAGAGCTAGAAACACGATCTGTCTTCTGCCTGGGAAAATGAGCTGTATGATTTTTGGGTAGAATCCGAAGTCCTGCTGCTGCTCTTGAATTTCCAGCTGGACTGGTTTGCAGGTTTCAGACTTGTTCTGGTTGTGTTTCCATGGCCGTGTACCCCCTTGTGGTCCTGGGGGATGGGGGTGGGTTATCTAGGAATGTATGGGAAGACTTGGACCTGCCAAATTGCAATGCTGCTTTACTAAAAATGAACTGTGCCCGACCTGTCTGCTGGGACTGCACCTCATAAAGGATCGGTCTTGGCCTTGGGGAGATCCCGGATTTATTTTACTTTTATGTATATTTTGAAGAAAGCATCTAGATATAACACGTTTTCCTCTTGTTGCAGGAGAGGCGGGCGCTGCACATGGGACGCTTATCTCCCTGAGGCGACTGCTTGTACCAGGCTGCCATCATGGGTAAGTTACATCAGTGGAGCTGTGTTTGCTGCAGCAATCACTCAATATATTATATGTAAAACGGGGTTGTCTGCACTCGGTAAAAAACCATCATTACTAGTATTTTGTCTCATCCATAATCCTCACATGATCACAACTGCTATCGGCGGACATACCATTGGTGCATCCTGTGCTGCCACACAGGGGCTCAGGACATCAAGGGGCCACTATCGCCTCCAAGCAGGTGGAATTGTGCATTATGAGAAGCTTTTGAACTTTAAAGGGCCAATGTATTGTTGTTGAACAGGGAGCCTCTTCTGTCTGTGTTCTCTCTTGATTACAGCCAATAACATACTGTACATCCAGGTATTTCTGCTGAGGTCGGTGATTGGCTGCAGTGGTCACACAATTAATGGCTGTGCTGCCATCACTGCAGGATTACTGGAGTGGGCTGACGGAATTAAATACTTGAGAAATCATTTATTTTTATAGCATTTCTTGCCCTTTGTCAGGTTTTGAAACATATTAATGCTTTATTGTTACAGAATGAAATGTTCTGCAACTTATTACTGGACTTTGTGTTTCTTTTACCCAATATCTTTGAGCTGACTGTCTGTGAATTATGTTCCTGATTACATTCAGACTGAGAACCATGTACAGAACTAATAATTCTTCCATCTGATGATTGGATTCAATTGTATTCAGTCTAAACAACCTGAATGTGAAATGGTTACATTATATCTGTACAGGAAGCATGCATTAAACTCTCTGGTCTGGATTCATTCACAGAACATTGTCTAAACTGATTATGAATATTCAAAGCATATAGCTGTGAGAAATATACAGCTAGAATGGTAAAAAAAAAAAAGTGAAAGTTCTTTAACCCCTTCTCGCCGCGGCCCTTTTTCGTTTGTGTTTTCGTTTTTCGCTCCCCTCCTTCCCAGAGCCATAACTTTTTTATTTTTCAGTCAATTTGGCCATGTTAGGGCTTATTTTTTGCGGGACGAGTTGTACTTTTGAACGACACCATTGATTTTACCATGTCTTGTACTAGAAAACGGGAAAAAAAATCCAAGTGCGGTGAAATTGCAAAAAAGTGCAATCCCACACTTGTTTTTTGTTTGGCTTTTTTGCTAGGGTCACTAAATACTAAAACTGAGCTGATATTCTGATTCTCCAGGTCATTGCGAGTTCATAGACACCTAACTTGTCTAGGTTATTTTTTATCTAAGTGGTGAAAAAAAAAATTCAAAACTTTGCAAAAAAAAATGCGCCATTTTCCGATACCCGTAGCATCTCCATTTTTCGTGATCTGGGGTCGGGTGAGGGCTTTTTTTTTGCATGCCGAGATCACGTTTTTAATGATACCACTTTTGTGCAGATACGTTCCTTTGATCACCCGTTATTGCATTTTAATGCAAGGTCGCGGCAACCCAAAAAAACCCTAATTCTGGCGTTTCGAATTTTTTTTCTCGCTACGCCGTTTAGCGATCAGGTTAATGCTTTTTTTATTGATCGGGTGATTCTGAACGTGGCGATACCAAATATGTGTAGGTTTGATTTTTTTTTTTTTTTTTATTTTGGATGGGGCGAAAGGGGTGGTGATTTAAACTTTTATATTTTTTTTTTATTTTTTTCATATTTTTTAAAACTTTTTTTCTTACTTTTGCCATGCTTCAATAGTCTCCATGGGAGGCTAGAAGCTGGCACAACTCGATCAACTCTGCTGCATAGCAGCAATCATCAGAGCGCTGCTATGTAGCTGAAATGCAGGCTTGCTATGAGCGCCGACCACAGGGTGGCGCTCACAGCAGGCCTACATCAGTAACCATAGAGGTCTCAAGGACCTCTATGGTTACCATCCTGATGCATCACCGACCCCCGATCATGTGACGGGGGTCGGCGATGCGCTCATTTCCGGCCGCGCGGCTGGAAGCGGTATTTAAATGCCGCTGTCAGCATTTGACAGCGGCATTTAACAGGTTAATAGTGGCATGTGAATCGCGATTTCACCCGCCGCTATTGCACGCACATGTCAGCTGACATGTCGCGACTTTTATGTGGGCTCACCGCCAGAGCCCACATCAAAGGGGGAGACACAACATGTGCAGTACTAGTACGGCGCATGTCGTGAAGGGGCCGGACCCCATCCAGAGCAGCACTCGCTATTCTGCTTGTGCAGTCCCTTTGTACATTCATTACTGATCCTGAGTTACATCCTGTATTATACTCCAGAGCTGCACTCACTATTCTGCTGGTGCAGTCACTGTGTACATACATTACATTACTGATCCTGAGTCACATCCTGTATTATATTCCAGAGCTGCACTCACTATTCTGCTGGTGCAGTCACTGTGTACATACATTACTGATCCTAAGTTACCTCCTGCATTATACTCCAGAGCTGCACTCACCCGCCGCTGGTGCAGTCACTGTGTACATACATTACATTACTGATCCTGAGTTACATCCTGTATTATACTCCAGAGCTGCACTCACTATTCTGCTGGTGCAGTCACTGGGTACATACATTACTGATCCTGAGTTACATCCTGTGTTATACTCCAGAGCTGCACTCACTATTCTGCTGGTGCAGTCACTGTGTACATACATTACATTACTGATCCTGAGTTACATCCTGTATTATACCCCAGAGCTGCACTCACTATTCTGCTGGTGCAGTCACTGTGTACATACATTACATTACTGATCCTGAGTTACATCCTGTATTATACTCCAGAGCTGCACTCACTATTCTGCTGGTGCAGTCACTGTGTACATACATTACATTACTGATCCTGAGTTACATCCTGTATTATACCCCAGAGCTGCACTCACTATTCTGCTGGTGCAGTCACTGTGTACATACATTACATTACTGATCCTGAGTTACATCCTGTATTATACTCCAGAGCTGCACTCAATATTCTGCTGGTGCAGTCACTGTGTACATACATTACAGTGCTGATCCTGAGTTACCGCCTGCCTTAGGGTATGTGTCCACGTTCCGTATTTGCTGCGGATTGGACACGGCGTACAGCTGCAGCATCCAATCTGCAGCGTCCAGATGTTGCAGCATAGTTGATGGGATTTTATGAAATCCCGTCTCCACAATGCGTGCAGGGACACCCGCGGCTTCCCTGTGTAGTCGCACATGCGGCTCATCTTTCTAGTCAATTTATCTTGTGGAGACGCACAGTCTCCGCAAGATAAATATCACCGTCCTACGTATAGGATGCAGTGATTCCGCATTGTTCAATGAACACATGCGAAATCACCGTGCACAGGCCATCACCAGACCCTGATGATGGTGGCGACGGGCCGTCACCAGACACTGATGCAGATGACAGGTGGTCACCAGATATTGATGGGATTTACATTTCTCTTTTCTTGTTTCTTTTTTCTTTTTTAATTGATACAAATAAACTATTAACCCTTCTTGTTTTTATAACTTCCTTACTGCGCAGCATTTTTTCACACCTTCCTAAAACACTTGCTCAATGCTGTATGTTGGATTGTGCAGTTTTGCAGTGAATGGTGTTCTCTGTTCTTCAGACTGGTGCACAGTGCCTGCATTGTGGGTGCTGGATCTTGCTGTGCTGATGTTTTCTTCACCATCGCAGCTGCTGCTGTAGAACCTCTTGCTTTTAGTGGTTTCCGCTACCTTTTCCCCATCAGACATGGCTGAGGGGTGCCATTGTCTGTGCAGAATAAATGCGCCTTGGGGAGGATTGCGGTGTACAAATACATGATGTCATGTCTCGCATTGTACTCGTGATCAGATGGGAATTCCTAGTGTTGGTAATTGCAGCGTTCACTTCATCACTGGCGCGTTATGGTGGCACCTGGGCTCGTCACCTTCAAATAAATATGTGGAGGTCTAGTAATGTAGGAGCAGAGATGAGCAGAGACGATTCTTATGTACCGTTAGGTTTTCTCGCTGATCTCTGCTGTCACTGGAGCCGTCTCTGCATCCTGTAGAGCTATAGATATCAGCACTGATCTCTCCTGATCTGAGTCTGTTACAATGTTTCGGTCCGGACTACACAATGTTCTTCACACAGAATTTTTTACAATGGTAAAATTGTTGCAAATCTTCAGCTCTGAGGAGTATTCACTTTCTACACCTTGTTTGTGTAATTACAGCAAACAGTGATCTTGAAAGTGTTTAAAGAACTTGTTTATTATTTTTCTCTAACCCTGTGTAATGTGTGTATTAATCCACTCGCTGATCGCCGTCTTCCCTGTCTGCTCCTCTTCTTCGTCATGTGACAGTGACTTTTACAATGCAAGTGTGCGGCTTCTCTCACGCTCCATAGTATATACACTATACAGAGCCCAGTGTGAGATGGCAAGTTGTAAGAGCCGTCACGTGCCTCAGAGGACTGGAAGAGCGCTAGAAACCCGGGAAGACTGCGATCGGTGAGGTCTCCTCTACACAAACCTAAAAATGACGGAAGTGCATCTTTAGGAATGAAAGCATTACAGGACCAAGTCATCATTTGCCTTTTTTAAGCCCCTTTACTCTTTTGCGATTCGTTGATTTATTTTTTTCTTACTTGCCAAATTCTTGACTTTGCACAATATAAAATTATGCTCTTTATTTTTTTTTCTTTTCACAATTTTTGACTCAAAATAAATGAACGCCTGTAAAAGAAATTTGAAAAGAATAAGGTGAAAATGAAAAACGCCAAAACTAAGCAAAAAAAAAAAGGCAGACGCAATATTAAACAGTGCCGAAGTATACCGGTAATCTTAGAGGCTACGGCGTTAATGATGGCAGCAATGATCTGTGGAGGCCAAAGTTTGCAGGCCATGAGTATATACTGGTTTTACAATGTGTAGTGGCATAGCCATCGAATATTAGTAGGAAATGCCGCCGCTTTGACTGCCAGTATCCGAAAACTTTAGTATAAAAGATTTTCCATGCACTTGGTGCTACCCGTCATCAAGATTTGCAGGGAATTGTTTTTGGCCTTATTCATTTGGGGTGTAAAAAGTGAACAAAATGTAGGGTAAAATCAGCGTTGTGTCCCGGTCATTTTTAGGATTGATGAGTATCCTATAGTCAGACCCTGTGCATGAAATGATGGACTTTACATTTTGGTTGGGTTTTAACTTAATCTGCCTTGTGTTGCAGCTTCACTGTTAGAGAATATAAATAGGCAGGGGAGCACCACAATTGGGGAAAAGAATCAATACCATATATATACAATAATAATAGGGGTGCAATTCAAAACGCGGCCAAAGGGCATAATAGAGAAAAAAAGAAAAAAGATGGCGACGTAGAAAGAATGCACACCCAAAAGGGTATAGACTAAATGGTCAAAAAATGCAAAAGTTCATTGAGAACAGAGGCCAATACACACAATAAAAACATATTAAAATCTGATAACCACACCCCTGGTCCCAGGATAGATATTGAACAACAGACAGTACAATTATGCTGACGATGTTATAACGCACAAGAGGGTAATCAGTAATATACCACACAACAATAATTATGGTACAGCGCTATATACCGTATTTTTTGGCATATAAGACGCACCGTACTATAAGACGCACCTCAAATTTGGGGTGAAAAATGCAGAAAAAAAAGATTTTTTATAAGATGGGGGTCCGTCTTATTGTCCGAATTTAAGATCTCTTACCTGAGGGCAGGCAGTGGCAGAGCAGGGTCACAGGAGGCATGGTGGTGGCAGAGGTGAGGTGATGCTGAGGTGCGGTGGGCGGAACGGCGTGCACCTGAGCAGGGTCCCATCCTGCTTAGGTGGGCGACGCCATGGCCTGGTGTCCATGGGGAGGTTGCTGTGGCGGTGGCAGACGTGCGGTCACTTCCTCAGGTGGCAGCGGCCAGGGTCCCTTCCACATTTGAGGTGACGCCACAGCAGTAGTGAAGGAGAGCAGCAGAGCTGGGTGGTTTTCCTGGTGGCGGCGGGCTTACCGGCATTGTGGCGGCAACAGAGGTGCGGGCATGATGTGGCACGGTGAGCTGTATGGCGTGAGCAGGTCCAATCCATATTTGAGGTGAATCCGCGGCCCGGTATTGATGGAGAGCAGCAGCGCTGGTGGTACGGTATTTTCCGGTGGAGGCGGCCATCTTGCTGATGCCGCGCGTGCGCAGATTCACTACTCTGCGTCCCAGGGCTTCAGGAAAATGGCCGCCGCGATCTCCATCTGCGCACGCGCGGCCTCCCGCGGCCATTTTCCTGAAGCCCTGGGACGCAGAGTAGTGAATCTGCGCACGCGCGGCCTCAGCAAGATGGCCGCCGCCACCGGAAAATACCGTAACTCACCAGCGCTGCTGCTCTCCATCAATACCGGGCCGCGGATTCACCTCAAATATGGATGGAACCTGCTCACGCCATACAGCTCACCGTGCCACATCATCCCCGCACCTCTGTCGCCGCCACAATGCCGGTAAGCCTGCGTTCCGAATATAAGACGCACCCCCCATTTTCCTCACAATTTTTTTGGGGAAAAAGTGCGTCTTATATGCCAAAAAATACGGTAACCTTAAGCCCTATATAAGCATGATATAATATCGCTCAGAGAGTTGAAGGCCCAGGTATGACAATATTATATAAAATGCCAAGATACATGAGGTCTGGGCATCCCCAGACAAGCCTATAGGGGGCCCCAATCAATCAAATGGCACAACAACACCGGTAAGGCATAGCGCAGAGAAAATATATATGAAAAGCAATAGAAAATATATATAAGGGGTAGCCTAATAGAAAAATCCTGTAACCCTAATTATGAGACGGTACTCATGAAAATAAGGTGAAGTGCCATAAAGATGAGAGGAGCACAAGGGTAAGAAATAAATTACCCAACCCAGTAGTCCAGTCTGTAATGTGGGCCGTCAGCTGTCAAGATGTAAGGGTAAGAAAGGGCGATCCCGGGATCCAAGAGGTGTGGGGGGAGCCCCACGCGTATCGCATCTGAACGCAGCTTCGTCAGGGGAAGACTTTTTAATATGTTTTTGTGTGTATTGGCAACTTTAGCAGCTTCACTGTTAGTCGCTGCTTATAGGCAGCATATATGTGGATTAGTAGGGGGTGTCTGCCTGGGATGGGGATTATCACAGCGGTGTTTGTAGGAATAACGTGTGACTGCGTTGTGTATTTTTCTATACAGTTGATGACATGTAGCTAAATGTTTTTCTAACCATTTGTCTGTATGTGATCCATGGTTATCCTCTCCCCCTGCAGATGAGCAGCAGGCCCTGGACTCCATCATGCAAGATCTGGTTGTCCTCCACAAGGCCAGCAGACCGTCCCTGTCTCTGCATGAATCCAGCGCAACCAAATCCAGCTCTCCCAAGAAGCAGGTAGGCGTCTGCATGCAGGAGACAGACCATGACACCCGACATGCTGTAACTTAGGTCTGTTCACCTCTTTAAAGGGGTTTTCAGGTTTTGTAAAATGCCTGTACCCTGGCTGTAGTTTTTTTTTTTTTTTAATAAAATAAAAAAACCCTTACATTTCACAGCTGTGATAGTTTTGCTGCTGATTTTTACTGCAGGTTTCACTATTTGCAATACATGGGGTTAAATCTGCATCAGAATCCACCACAAATCAACATACAATTTTCTTGCAGAATCTTCAGCTGAAGATCTGTAAATGCACCCATAAAGGTATATGTACTCTACACTGGAGCTACTGGGATTGTGCTTTTCTGATCTTTTGTCCTTTCTTACCCTCCAGTCACACCCAGAGCTGCGAGCACAATCCTGTAGCTCCGGTACAGGTCTGTTCCACCTATCTGATTTATTTCTTACTCTTTTGCAGAATGATGTCCGTGTAAAGTTTGAACATCGTGGAGAGAAAAGGTGAGCTGAAAATAACGATCTGTCTCTAACTATTGGCCTTCACCATGGTACATACATACATAAAGTATATGCACCTCCACCCCTGACAACGGGTCTGGTCATTACAGCATCACCCATTGGTGCAAAGTTGAGAACCGCAGTCTCCATAGTCAGCCCTTATCCTGTGTTCCCTGGTAGTGGCTGCCGCCTTTATTCTTGTGCTCTTGTGGTGTTACTTCATTGCTGGTGATCCCCAGGTCATCTGCATGTGCGGTCACTATGAAGGGGGGAAGGCAGCAGATTCATAGTCTGGGCTTTCTGTGATCAAGCAGCCATACACTGAGATCACCATGTATAATGCCAAGCCCAGGTTGTACAGATGTAAAGCCACTAGCACTGGACCCTCGAGCATCCACGCTATCGTGTCTAATGGAGGCAGATACCAGGAGAACTTATTCTGTGATGTCCACAGTCTGGAGGAGAAGCCAGGATGATTCAGTGCCTTTAGGGTAAACTAAATCATAATCCTATAGCTGCAGTGACGGCTAGAGTTGTGAGTTTTCCTCTTTCCAGCCATATTATGGGAAAACTCTTTCCATGTAAGTACATCCATGAACCCAGGCACAAATTGAGGCTCAGAGAGTGCAAGAGCCCAACTTGGGCCCGATCCAACACCTCTGGGATAAACGTGGAGCTCAGACTGTATGGTCCGTTATTGTCCAACCTGTGCTGCTCCGATGGCTGAATGCACACGTTTCTTGCAGCCTGGTCCCTCCAACTAGTGGCGTGGCTCCCACAGTCTAAATGGAGCAGTGGTGCATAAACCAGATCTCCAATCCATTCAGACAGGACTCTACAGTGATCAGACCCCTAAAGATTAGGAAATTATTCCAATAAGACAGATGAGACGGAACTTATCCAGTTGGTGCAAACCTCTTAAAGGGCAGTAATAAAAGCAAAGCTGCCCCAGCTCCGTGATTTGGTAAGGGTGTTGTGCCATTCTGGTGTGACGATTGTGGGGTCACATATGGTTGGTAACAGTGCAATAATTTATCATGTCTGCTGAAAAGACGCCAGATATTTCTTATCCATTATATGAGGGGTTATTACATGAAGCTGTGTGCTGATTCTCCCCCGGCGCTGTCACTTTACTGCAGCTGATCCCTCACATTCCTCTGGTGTTGGTATGTACCGCACTTATCAATGCCACCACATGACAGTGAGCAAAGGTTACCGACACCGGCCGCAGCCGCACACCATGTACTACCAAGTGTCCTTCAGTGCTATTGAACCAGGACCCATTGAACAATAGGATTATGTCCTTATCTTCAAGTGAAACTCCAGTTTCCAGTAATAATTTGCTAGGACGTGACTGCGACTGTAAATCCTCCTGAGGATCCAATCACATGGGCCGTGCTGGCGCAGCGGAAGAACTTGAAGCTTTTATAGCGTTTTTTGGAAAATAAACTGGTTCTAGAAAAAAGTGTTCCTAGAACTGTAAGGCCGGACGTGAAGTTCTACTTGTGGTTACAATGTGGTTAACATTTCTTATTGAAGTCATCAGTGAGTGACAAATACTTGGCATGTGAATGACATTTCATAAAAAAAACACCTTCGCCATCTCATCGCGTCTGCAAGAAAAATGCAACAAAACCACAAATCATGTAAGCCCGTAACAGCGACGTCCTGGACAAAACCAGCCCTGCGGCATCTCGTCATCCGTGGGGGCTCGTCTTAAGGAGAAGGCCACATGTGCCAGGAGAAAATCTGCATAAATATCTGCTTGTGTTAGATGTAGATGCCATGTATCAGACATTTCACCCCTGATACTTTAAGGGGTAAAATCTGCAACAGACATTGACTTACTGCAGATCTGAAAATCCGCACAAAAATGTTTACCAACTGCAGAATCGCATCCACTTGACTAGTACTATCGGAAAATTAATGTGGCGGAATTTCTTTTTTAAACTTTTTATTGAAAGATTCCACAGGATAAAAAGTTACAAACATATAATATAGTATAAGGTCAGAATGATTCAAACATTTACCTTTATCCATTCAATACAATAACATGGATGTAACATTACACTCTCAATAATAAACAAATAGAGAAATGCGAACAAACAGATTGGAGCATAGTGTATTAGGACAGGTTCCGTTATGAAGCATTGCACTCTCGACTAAATTAGCTGGTTCCTTATCAGAATTCAGAACACGTACCAATTCAGGCCATATCCGAAGTACACACCTTTAGTCTGTGTATATCATATGTCACAATCCATGTGTCTAAAGGCGCACACACCAGGGCTCGTAACGTGAGACTGACCAAGTCAGGGCATTAGGGGATAAAGTGTGTAAGGTGAGTCACACCATCTCTCCCATATCCTATGGAACTTCAGGGGACATCCTCTATTTCTATACAATATATTCTCATATGGTATTATATCATTCACTATTTTTTATTTTTTATTTTTTTTTTTACCCTCTGCTTAATAGTGGGATGTTTCTCCACCATCCATCTAATGCTTTTGTTTTCCTAGTAATAAATATATTCTCCCTGAGAAATATCCTATCATAGGGCGACCACAAGTCTTCATCCACAATGCCCAAGGTACATATCTCTGGACCAAATTCAACTGGTATCCCATTCATCCTTATCCATACGTGGTGGAATTTCCTGGGGATTTTGTCCCATACTACTTGCTAAAATCTAGTGCAGATGCCTAAGCGTGCTGATTTGAATTCTTCATTGTGAGATAAAGACATGCTGCTACATCTTCATGCAGAAAGTGCATTAGTAGCCGTGCATGTACATCTACAGAATTTCAAATTGCAAATCTATGGCATAAAATCCGAGTCTCAGCTTGGTACTGTCAGGAATTATGGAATCTCAATACACAGCTTTATACAGCCACCACTAGGGAGAGGTCGCTACATACAGATTTATACAGCCACCACTAGGGGGAGGTCGCAATATACAGATCTATACAGCCAACAGGAGAGCGAGCTTACGACATACAGATTTATACAGCCGGTGCTAGTAGGAGCTCACTACATACAGATTTATACAGCCACCACTAGGAAGAACTCACTACATACAGATTTATACAGTCACCACTAGGGGGAGCTCACTACATACAGATTTATACAGTCACCACTAGGGGGAGCTCACTACATACAGATTTATACAGCCACCACTAGGGGAGGTCGCTACATAGAGATCTATACAGCCACCAGGAGAGCGAGCTTACGACATACAGATTTATACAGCCGGTGCTAGTAGGAGCTCACTACATACAGATTTAGATAAAGCTACCACTAGGAGGAACTCACTATATACAGAATTATACAGCCACCACTAGGGAGAGCACACTAAATTCAGATTTATACAGCCACCACTAGGGAGAGCACACTAAATTCAGATTTATACAGCCACCACTAGAGGGAGCTTACGACATACAGATTTATACAGCCACCACTAGGGGGAGCTCACTACATACAGATTTAGACAGTTGCCACTAGGAGGAGCTCACTACATACAGATTTAGACAGTCGCCACTAGGAGGAGCTCACTACATACAGATTTATACGCCCACCACTAGGGGGAGCTCACTACATACAGATTTAGGCTACGTTCACATTAGCGTTGTGCGGCGCAACGTCGGCGACGCATGCGTCATGCGCCCCTATATTTAACATGGGGGGTGCATGGACATGCGTTGTCTTGCGTTTTGTGACGCATGCGTCATTTTGGCGCAACTGTCAGGGCGCAGAGGACGCTGCATGATGCAGTTTTTTCTGCGCAAAAAATCATGCAAAAAATGAACGCATGCGTCACAAAACGCTGCGTTGTGCATGCGTTTTGCATGCGCTGTGCGTTGCGTCGCCGACGCACCACACAACGCAAATGTGAACGTAGCCTTAGACCGTCACCACTAGGGGGAGCTCACTACATACAGATTTATACACCCACCACTAGGAGGAGCTCACTACATACAGATTTATACAGTCACCACTAGGGGGAGCTCACTACATACAGATTTATACAGTCACCACTAGGGGGAGCTCACTACATACAGATTTATACAGTCACCACTAGAGGGAGCTCACTACATACAGATTTATACAGTCACCACTAGGAGTAGCTCACTACATACAGATTTAGACAGTCGCCACTAGGAGGAGCTCACTACATACAGATTTATACAGTCACCACTAGGGGGAGCTCACTACATACAGATTTATACAGTCACCACTAGGGGGAGCTCACTACATACAGATTTAGACAGCCACCACTAGGAGGAGCTCACTACATACAGATTTATACAGTCACTACTAGGAGTAGCTCACTACATACAGATTTAGACAGTCGCCACTAGGAGGAGCTCACTACATACAGATTTATACAGTCACCACTAGGGGGAGCTCACTACATACAGATTTATACAGTCACTACTAGGAGTAGCTCACTACATACAGATTTAGACAGTCGCCACTAGGAGGAGCTCACTACATACAGATTTATACAGTCACCACTAGGGGGAGCTCACTACATACAGATTTATACAGTCACTACTAGGAGTAGCTCACTACATACAGAATTAGACAGTCGCCACTAGGAGGAGCTCACTACATACAGATTTATACAGTCACCACTAGAGGGAGCTCACAACATACAGAATTATACAGTCACCACTAGCGGGAGCTCTCTACATACAGATTTATACACCCACCACTAGGAGGAGCTCACTACATACAGATTTACACCAGAGCAAGCCTATATAGATCTCCATATTAAATCTAAATACATTGATCTATCCCACCTAGTGGAGCCTTCAGAAAGGCATGATTTGTCATTAAAGTGCCACTCCGGCGTTCTTATTTTTGTTTTTTTATTACAGTTGTGGAACTAATCTAAGTGCTCCTAGTCTTACCCTTTCCAGCCGCCGTCTTCATCTTTTATCGACAACGCTCCTGTCTTCTGCACTTTGTGACTTCTGGATCGTTGCAGTGTTTTCTGGAGTGATCCACTAGTCACAGCTCCATAGCCTGAGGCCTGAATGAGGCTCATAGACTTACATTGAGAGCTTGGGACTTCTGGTCAGTCAGAATTTGTGGTCGCAGAATGGCGGCACAGAACCAGAGCGGTGCCGGGAGAAGCAGAAGACGGCGGGTGTTGAGTATAATACTGGGGTCAGGGATCTTAGATTGGTTGCACCTTTCCAACGCTGACATAAAGTGGTGCTTTAAAGGAAAGCCGGGGATTTAGAGCTCTGATTTGGGAGATTGGATGTTCATGTACACAAGTTTTCTCCCACTTAGCTACATGCACATTTTGAGCTCTGCTGCCTGCAGTTTCCCGGGTGCGGACCGTCGCTCTGGTGGTGTGGATGTGTGACTTGTTCTGGGACTTGGTAATTGTGTTTTCCTCTGACCTGGCTGACTCCGTGAGAAGGCCGAACCAGGCAGCCGGGCTAATGCAATAATCTCTTGTTTACAGGATCCTGCAGTTCCCCCGGCCGGTCCTATTGGAGGATCTGTGCGCTAAAGCTAAAGTGGCCTTCGGGCAGTGCATGGATCTGCACTACAGCAATAATGAGGTGAGAGGCTTCTGATTAACTCATGAAATGCTGGAGGATGAGAGCGTGTACTCCTGGCCCAATATTCCTCCCCGCTGAGGGCTTGGTAAGTTATCCCCGGCCCAGGCTATCCTCCGAGCTCAAATCTCTCTCGTCCTGATAGTTTGTTACAGTGTATCAGTGCAGGTAAGTTTTACCTGGAAACGGGAGCTGTTTTCACTAAGGCTCACATAAGGGGTGCACTGGGAGACCCCATTCTTTAACACCTAGATAGTACAGGGGTTTGCAGAGAAGATGGCAATAGCATGGATCTAGCCTTATGCAGGACTAACCCGGTGTCCTTCTCTGTAGCTGGTGATCCCATTGAAAACCCAGGACGATTTGGACAAAGCAGTGGAACTGCTGGACAGGAGCGCTCACATGAAGAGCCTGAAGATCCTGCTGGTCCTACATGTTCACAGCCAGGTGAGAGCCCGCACGCACCCATATCTATGCTCTCACAAAAGCGAGTACACCTTTAGCATTTTTTTAACATATTGTATTCTATCTTCTCATGGGACAACACTAAAAATCTGACACTTTGACACAATGTACAGCAGTCAGTGTAAAGCTTGTCTAACTATGTAAATTTGGTGTCCTCTAACTCAACACCGCCTCTGGCAACAAAAGTGAATACACCCCTAAGTGAAAATTGCCAAACTGTGCCCAATTAGCGTTTTTCCGTCCTCTTCTAAAGATAATGCGCAGGAAAGCTGTAAACACTGTGCTAAGACAAGCAAACTAAGGAGGTGGATTACTGCCACCATGTCATGTGGTCTGATGAGACGAAGATAAACTTATCTGGTTCAGATGGTGTAAAGCGTGTGTGGCGGCAATCACGTGAGGAGTACAAAGACAAATGTGTTCTGCCTACAGTCGAGCATGGTGGTGGAAGTGTCATGGTTTGGGGCTGCATGAGTGCTGCCTGCTGTGAGGGGCTACAGGTCATTGAGGGAATCATGAATGCCAACATGTACTGTGACAGACTGAAGCAGAGCATGATCCCCCTCCCTCCAGAAACTGGGCCGCAGGGCAGTATTGTAACATGATGACCCCAAACACGTTCAAGACCACCACTGCCTTGTAAAGAAACTGAGGGTAAAGGTGCTGGACTGGCCAAGCATGTCTCCAGGCCTAAACCCTAGTGATCATCTGTGGGGCATCCTCAAATGGAAAATGGAGGAGCGCGAGGTATCCAACATCCACCAGCCCCGTGATGTCGTCACGGAAGAGGAAAAGGACTCCAGTGGCCACCGGTGACCCTCTAGTAACCTCCATGGCCAGGAGAATTAAGGCAGAAAATAATGGTGGCCACACAAAATATTGACCCTTTGGGTGAGATTTGTCCATTTTCACTTTGGGGTATACTCACTTTTGTTGCCAGAGGCTTAGACATTACTGGCTGTGTTGGTTTAATTAGAGGACGCACAATATTTACACTGATATACAAGTTGTACACCGACTACTGTACATTGTATCAGTGTCAGATCTTCAGTGTTGTCCCATGAAAAGATATAATAAAATATTAACCAAACTGTCAGGGGTGTACTAACTCTTGTGATAAACTTAATACACCATGTTTTATGATGGGACCCTTTCCTGGGGCCCCCAGGGATCCCCTCTAGTCTCAGAGTTTGCAATACGACAGGAGCTGAGGATATTATGGCTCTTTCTGACTGATGTTTTTGGCTTTTCAGGCCACCCACGTGTGTGATACGGAGCACATGCCGTCCCTGGAAGATCTGGATAACTCTGTGTTTAAGGGGACCAAGACAAAAGACAGGTTGCCCATCATCGGTAGGTGGAGATGACCGGAGCCGCTTGTCCTGATGGCTGCAGCGATCACTGGTACTGACCATTATTACTATTCCTAGGAAATCACACCAGAGACAGGAGCTCTCCTCCTCCGGGTTACATTCCAGACGAGCTGCACCAAGGCGTCCGAAACGGATCCTTCACGAGCATCAACAGCGAGGGCGAGTTCATTCCTGAGACTATGGACCAGGTAAGACTCTTCACAGTCCTGTGATGTCGGTGTCCTCTGCATGGAGCGATGAAGCCGCACCCCAAGGCAACCGCCTAACATCTACCGCCATGTGCTTGGCTCTTAGGCCTGGTCACCAACCAACTTTCCTTTTTTTCCAAATGCCTTTATGATTTTAGTCTCTCCATAGCTTTATGGAAGCTTTACCATATAATAACTGACAAATAACTGACACATTGTAAACAGGGTGAAATGGTGAAAAATAACAAAACTTAAAAGAAAACAAAAACCCACAATTCCAGCATTATTTTTTGGGGACATTTTTTACGAGCTTTTCACTTGCAGTAAAAATGACCTGGTATCATAATTTATGGCGCTATTTTCTGTGAACCAGAACTTTCTCTATTTCTCCTACGCCTCATTGGGGGACACAGGACCATGGGTGTTATGCTGCTGCCACTAGGAGGACACTAAGTAAACAGAAAGATTAACTCCTCCTCTGCAGTATACACCCCTTCACTGGATACAATTTCAACCAGTTCTTGCTTAGTGTCTGTAGGAGGCACTTGGGTCTGTTTTCAGGCCCCAACTTTCTTATTTTAATTTTTATTTTAAAGTTTTTAGTTTTCTGTAAATTTTTAATTTTTTACTTAACGGAGTGAAGGGGGCGACGGGTCCTTTTTTAATAGGGTCCGCTCTCCCCCGAACCATCAACAGGCGAGCACGGCGAGTATACCTCCCCGTCCCTCTCCTGTGACGTATGGGGCATGCCTAATCTACGCTAGGGCGACGGTTCCTATACGGTCCCGCTCTCCCCCCTGTAAGATGGCGAGCACATGGAGTATACCTCTTATGTGCATCTCCCGGGCTCCACCGCACTCAAGCCCTCATCTTGGCGTCTCGTAGTCCCCACAGTAGCCGTAAGCCCCCTGTGGCAGGCGCAGAAGAACCCTGCAAGATCTCCATGCGGCAGGCACAGCTGTAAGTCCCCTGAGAAGGCAAGCATGCTTCAGGAGGCTCTCCGTCCCCCGACACAGGGAGGATCGATTGAGCTGGAGGTGGTCCCTCCTTCGGTGAGTACTATCTTCCTCACGCTGCCGGCGTGGGAAGCAGCGGTCCGGGTCCCTGGGGAGAGGTACCGCTGGCTAGATGCCAGCGACGATCGTTAGGCGTGGCGTCGCGGCCGCCAGAGCGCTTCGCCGGCCGGCTCCACTAATTTAGTCCCCGGCTTCTCCAGCCGGACTAGGCCGCAGTTCAAAAACCCCGCCCACGCCAGAGCCCCGCCCACTGTTCAGGCGCTTCTCGTTTTGAATGAGAAGAGCCCTGCAAATCTCGGGCGCCATCTTGGGACTCCACTGATACAGGGAAATACAGCCGAAAACGCTACCTCCCTCTCTTCCTCCCTGTTCAGTTCAGGACCGTGGGTAAGCTGCTCCGCTGCATAGGGAAAAGCTTAACCCCTTCCCTGCTCACATAACTGCTACTGCGGTTTATCGGAGATAGACATTCACTATGTCTCAATCTATGGACGCAAAAAAGGGGACAAAAAGCACACTGTATTTTTTACCATTTGTGCCACTTGCAAGTCTGCTTTGCCAAATGCCCACAGTACCCCCTTGTGCCAGAACTGTGACCTGGCCAGTGCGCAGCCGCCTTCTGCCGCCACTTCCTATGTCGTCTCCTGAGTGGGCCGCGCACGTTCAGTGGAATCCTTGGTCAAGGCATTGGACTCTTTCCGTGGGTCCTCCTTAAACCAGAATTCACCTCCGTTGGCTGCAACGGAATCTGGTAACGGCGCGGGGCTGACCACAGGGGGCGCACCGTTGTACGGGACTCCCGGGGTTCCAGGAAAAGGACCCTTTCCCCATCTCCCGTACACGCTCGAGCTTCAGCTTCTGCAAGCTCATTTTCTCGCTCCCCCTCCCCTGAGGGTCGCAGCGTACAGGGCTTAGTATATGAGTCGGAGGAATCTTTAACCAAGACTCCTCTATTGGTCAGGCATTAATGGTGGACGATGAATCTGCTTCCTCTCAGGAAAACGCGTCCAAAAGATATTTGCTAATCACCCTGAGTTTCAGGATATTATCCAAAACACAGGGAGCACCCAGAAAAGCGCTTTACGGCTCAAAAAGCCACGGAAGCTAAATATCCTTTCTCAAGGGATCTGGTGAAGGGCTTACTTCTTTCTCCTTCTGGATCCTGCCGTGTCGCGGCTTGCATCCAAAACAATCTTCACTCTGTCAGACGATTCATCAGTCAAAAACCCTTCTGACCGCCAGACTGATTATTTGGCTCGCTCAGTCTTTGAAGTCTCAGGAGCAGCCCTCCTTCCATCCTTTGCAGCTACCTGGGTAGCTAAGGCAATGGTGACCTGGGCTGAGGTGTTGAGTAATCTTCCCCCAGAGACGGCCAGACTAGCTAACCAGTTAGCTCAGGCCGGAGATTTTGTTGTTAGCGCCTCCATAGATGCGGCTAATTGCGCAGCGCAAGCGGCTGCTAACGCAATTTCCATCGGGGGGGCCCTATGGCTCCGCGATTGGTGAGCAGACTCTGCTTCCAAAAAGTCGCTGACCTCTCTTCCTTACCAAGCGGGTCGTTTATTTGGGGGAAAACCTAGACCAAATCATTTCTGACGCTACCGGGAAAAAAAAAAAAAAAAAGTGAATTTCTTCCCCAGCAAAAACCGGCCCGGCCCTTTCGGAATCAGCAGCAGTTTCGATTCCGGTCATTTCATAACAACTCCAGTTTGTCGTCCTCTTCCCCTGGTTCGGGACGTCGGGACAACAGAACTTCCCAGGTCTCATACGGACCAAACCGTTCCTGGAAACCCGGACCCAGGCCGTCTGCCCCTGAGCCGTCCGCATCCCTTAAACCTTCTCAATGACTCGTTGGCGTGTCCGGCGGACACCGACAAAGTAGGCTGACGCCTTCTTTTGTTCCGTCAACAGTGGCTCTCGGTCGTTCACGACGAGTGGGTCAGAGAGCTCGTGTCTTCCGGATACAAAATCGAGTTTTTTCTTCACGCCATACAGGCGCTTCAAAAGGATGGTGTCATCATTCCAGTCCCTCGAGACCAAAGGTTCACAGGGTTTTACTCCAACCTTTTAGTGGTCCCAAAGAAGGACGGGACTCTACGGCCCATACTGGATCTCAAACTGCTAAAACAAATTCGTACGGGTCCGACACTTCAGGATGGACTCCCTCTGTTCCGTTGTCGCGTCCCTGGAAAAAGGAGAGTTCCTTGCATCCATAGACATCAAAGATGCCTATCTACACATCCCAATTTTTCCCTCTCATCAGCAGTTCCTGCTCTTCGCAGCCCAAGAAGAACACTTCCAGTTTGTGGCCTTGCCCTTCGGACTTGCCACCGCCCCCAGAGTCTTCACAAAGGTCATGGCGGCTGTCATGGCCATTGTTCACGCTCGGGGAGTGGTAGTCCTGCCATATCTGGACGACCTATTAATCAAAGGTCCGTCCCAGTCTGCCTGCGAGGAGTCGGTGAGCATCACCGTGGATTCTCTTTCTCGCCTGGGTTGTAAGATCAACTTCGAGAAATCATCTCCAGTGTCGGCCCAGCAAATCTGCTTCCTGGGCATGATTTTGAACTCTTCCCGCGGGCTGGTCATTCTCCCTCCAGAGAAGGTTCTATCCTTACAACAGGGAGCGCGCAGGCTCTTCCGCCCAGTCCCTCACTCCATTCGCTTTGCGATGCGCATCCTCGGGAAAATGGTTGCGGCGATGGAAGCCATTCTGTTTGCGCAGTGCCATCCCCGTCCCTTGCAACAGGCGCTCCTTTTAGCCTGGGACAGAAGCCCGGTTTCTCTCGATCGTCGCTTTCATCTACCCCCACAGGTCAGGCAGACCCTCAGGTGGTGGACACTACAGTCTTCCTTGAACCAAGGGAAATCCTTTCTTCCTGTGCGCTGGTTAGTGGTGACTACCAATGCCAGCCTTTTTGGCTGGGGTTCAGTTTTTATTCACCACACGGCACAGGGTCATTGGTCCACGAGAGAGTCACGTCTCCCAATCAATATCCTGGAAATTTGAGTGATCATTCTCGCTTTACACAACTTTCACCACCTTCTCGCAGGTCATCCCATCAGAATTCAATCCGACAACGCCACAGCCGTGGCGTACATCAACCCACAAGGGGGAACCCGCAGCAGAGCAGCCATGCGCGAAGTCTCCCACATCCTGCGCTTGGCAGAGACCAATCACTCGCTCATATCGGCGATCCACATACCGGGCGTGGAGAATTGGGAAGCGGACTTCCTCAGTCGCCAAAGTCTTGCTTCGGGCGAGTGGTTCCTCCATCCGGAAGTCTTCCAGCAGATTTGCCTTCGCTGGCTGACGCCGGATGTGGATCTCATGACCTTGAGGTTCAACAACCAGGTTCCCCAGTTCATTGCCCGTTCCCACGATCCTCGCGCCATCGGGGCAGATGCCCTGTTTCTGTCGTGGCATCCGTTCCAGCTGCCATACATTTTTCCGCCCCTTCCTCTGCTTCCGAGAGTCATCAAAAAGATCAGAGCAGAGGGGAGACCGGTGATTCTCGTCGCGCCCGACTGGCTGCGCCGAGCATGGTACGCGGAACTCGTCCAAATGGTCGCCGACACCCCCTGGTGCCTTCCAGATCGCACGGACCTTCTCTTCCAGGGCCCGATTTGCCACCAGAACTCTGGGGCCCTGTCTTTGATGGTGTGGCCGTTGAATCCTGGATTTTAGCCCAAGCCGGATTCTCTCCGGGGGTTTCTTCCACCATGACTCGCGCTAGGAAACCTGTATCCATGCGCATTTATCATCGCACCTGGCATATCTTCTTTTCATAGTGCAATACCCATGGACGTTTGCCCTTAGTCTTTTCCATTCCGTCCATTCTGGAGTTTCTCCAATCAAGTTTAGAGTCAGGCCTTGCCCTAAGCTCGCTCAAGGGACAAGTGTCCGCCTTGTCTGTTCTATTCCAACGAAGGATCGCTTCCAGACTGCCGGTGAAGACGTTCATCCAAGGAGTCTCCCGGGTGGTCCCACCTTATAGAATGCCTTTGGCGTCATGGGATCTTAACTTGGTTCTCGGAGTTCTTCAGGAGGCCTCTTTCGAACCATTGCAGGACATCTCTCTCACGCTCCTCTCATCGAAGGTGGTCTTTCTAGATTACGTCAATTAGGAGAGTTTCTGAGTTGGCGGCTCTCTTGCCGACCCCCCCCCCCCCCCCTTTTGTAAATTTTCACCCAGACAAGGTGGTTTTGAGAACCTCTCCCGAGGACATTGTCTTGCCGTCTTTCTGTCCTGCACCTACTCATTGTATCGAGAAAGCTCTCCATACTCTGGATCTGGTTAGAGCTCTTCGGAGGTGCATATCTCGCACGGCTCCCTTCCGTAAGTCGGATGTCCTCTTCGTGCTTCCGGAGGGACATAGGAAGGGTCTACCTGCCTCAAAGGCCACTCTAGCCAAGTAGATTTGTTCCGCTATTCAGGAATCCTATCGTGTCAGGAACACTCCTGTCCCAGCTGGGATTAAGGCACATTCCACCCGGTCGGTCGGTGCTTCTTGGGCCATTCGGCACCAGGCGTCCGCACATCAGCTTGTAAAGCTACGACTTGGTCCAGTCTGCATACTTTCACGAAGCACTACCTCATCCATACTCAGGCTTCGGCAGACGCTGCCCTCGGCAGGCGCATTCTGCACACAACGGTACCTCAGTAAGCTGGTGGTACATGGGGTATTAGCATATTGCTCCCCACCCAGGGACTGCTTTTGTACGTCCCATGGTCCTGTGTCCCCCAATGAGGCGTAGGAGAAAAGGAGATTTTTGTGTACTCACCGTAAAATCTTTTTCTCCGAGCCACTCATTGGGGGACACAGCACCCACCCTGTTAGCCTGTTTTGGCTTGTTGTTACTTCTTTGGTTTTGACATAGTTTGTCTTTGTTCATGCTCCTACTGCTTTACTACCGAACTGGTTGAAATTGTATCCAGTGAAGGGGTGTATACTGCAGAGGAGGAGTTAATCTTTCTGTTTACTTAGTGTCCTCCTAGTGGCAGCAGCATAACACCCATGGTCCTGTGTCCCCCAATGAGTGGCTCGGACAAAAAGATTTTACGGTGAGTACACAAAAATCTCCTTTTTTTTTTTTCTTACAGGGAAGCGGCTGCTTTTTGCTTTTTTTTTGTTTTTTTAATAAAGCAATTTCAATACTTTTTTTCCCCCTAGGCTTTGTGAGCTTGCGTTTGATGGCTCTGTGCTAATATTCTGCGATACCTCAGTATTCAGATGTAGAGATGTTAATAATGTTGTTTTGAACCTTAATTGGATTACAAACACGGCAGCGATGGTGGTCTTCATCAGGACCCTGTTGCCGTAATACAGTAATCCATTAACAGCTCAAAGACTTCCTTGCTAATCAATTGGTGGGAGGGGTAATCAAAATGGACCCAGCATGTGGTTGCATCTTTCCTCTTTTAGAAGGTTGCCATATAGGTGCTCCTTTTTATTTTTTGGATGATATGGAGGTTTTCTGTTAGCAGGGTTGTAAGGAAGCGCTGGTTTTAGGGAGGATACCTGTGTCTGTACAGCTGTGCTCGTAGGACCCTCGTTGCCCTCCTGCAGAGCTGTAGGCCATACAGGGCTGTCCTGCGGCCAACTCGAGGTCTCAGACTTTGGTCGGAGGCCATTTTTAGAAATCTCAGTGCTAAAGCTTCTTTCAGATGCATTTATGCTGATTGCCCAATCTTGCGTGTTCTCGCACTGTAGATGCTGGACCCTCTGTCTCTCAGCAGTCCGGAAAACTCTGGCTCCGGGAGCTGTCCATCACTTGATAGTCCTTTAGACGGGTAAGTAGTCTTGTTTGAATCTTGGGGAAAAATTCCAGATGGCAGAATCTACAGAAACCTTTCTGAGAATCTACAGAAGAGGAGTAGAATTGTCACAGGTTTCACACTTTGAATCTCAAACTATTAATTTTTTTTTTTTTTTTACAATTTTTTTTTTCATGTTATTTATTTTTAAATCCGCTGCATACCAGATAATCTGCAGATGTTTTGCTGAACTCCATTTCCTTCCTTTGTACTGTCATTGGTGGAGAATCCGCACTGCCTGTCCCCGTGTCGTTCCCTGGATGATGATGAGACACTTTTATCTTCTATCCTCAGAGAAAGTTTTCACAAGTCCAGAATGCCGAGAGCTCAGAGCTACCCGGATAACTACCAGGAGTTTTCAGGTGAGGTTCGCCCGCCCGTTACCTCTGTTCTCCAGATAAACCACACTTTGCACCGATTGACAAGATCATAAACAAAAGGTCGGGTTAATGTTTTGCTGAGAGGAAATCTGCAGGATTCATTGTAAGGATCTGTGCACATGGAGTCTCTTTTCTCCTGGTGGGAGAAACGGGTGCATGGCGCCACTTATTAAAGCGGCTCCTGATGGAAACTGCTCTGTCCAATCACACGGCTGCAAAACATTATTATGGAAAAAACTCAATGACCTTCGAAAAACTCTTTTAAATCCATTCCAGGAAACAAAAAAAGTCCCCAAAGTAGGAGCATTTCCGGAAGAGTTTGCCACTGGAAAACACTTTTAACAAACAACCCATAATATCGTGAAACTGTGCACACTACAGGTTTTATTTTCAGGCAACCAATAACTTATTGTTTTCAAGTGCAAGACGCTTCAGAAAACGCTCAGTTTTAAAAGTGCTGACAAAATTCTCAGAAAGATGTCGGGCGTTTTATTGAGCTTCCTCTTGACTTGTATTGTTAAGTATGGAGAATCTTTACAGTGGAAGACTCCAGAACGGAACGGTCTCTTAACTATGTGGCGTCTTAGTAAAACATAAGCAATTTGAAAGATTCCTAAAATTCTGAACATGAGCAGCGAGCCGTCCTTACATAGACGTGAATGGCGTTTTTAGCTTTTTGTGAGCGCTGTTTCAGTTGCTCAGGACTTCTAATGTATGAATGAATGTATTACATTTTATTTGCTCGTCTCGCCGTAGGACGTCCTGCTGTGGCATAAACGGAATCATTTTTCCTATGACATTAATGATTTTCTGAAGGATTTTGAATGGGGGCAAATATAAAAAAGTCACCTTAGCATGCCAAATATTCCCATTTTTATACAAGTACCTTCACATCCCACTGTGGATACTGCACACGTCCTGGTATTCTCTCATTCTAATACTTCTGTCCATAATTTGTTTCCATCGTTCATCTGTTCTGTTGCCTGTTTCAGAATACGACATTCCAGTGTTTGAAAAATTCGGAAAAGGTGGCACATACCCCCGGAGATACCACATATCATACCTACATCAGGATTACAGCGATGGTGAGTGGAAATAACCCCAGTGTAATGCCTGACATGTCACTTGCTCCCCAAAATATTGAGTGAAATACCTTGTAAAATACCTGAGCTCCCCTTATTCTGCCGCTCTTTTCCTTTTTACTCTTTGTCACTCCATTGCAGAAATATTCACATTTGTTGCCTTGGAGCGCAGTATGTGAAATCTCTGCTTGCAGGCCAACTTTGCTTTTTTTAGAATCTTCTCTGGGGGGCTGCACTTTGTCTTTCCTCCCACATACTGTCAATCACAGGTCGGCAGCCTCTGGATGTGCTAGGTCAGCTGCCGGACTGAGATTGGCTGCTTCTTGGAAGAAGGGTTGAAGGAGCACAACACCCCCAGAGAACACTGGACACACCCAGTTGCACTAAAAGAAGAGATTTCACATACTGCTCTCCAAAGCAACAAATGTGAATTTCTCTGAAATAGCGCAGCAGAATCGGCAACATATTTCACGCATATTTTCTTTTGGCCAAGTGACTTGTCCTCTTTAAGCTGAGACTTCACTGACTGATAAAACGGCTGCTGTCACCAGAAATCCTTAGCGCAGCAGTTGTGGTTAAATGACACTGAAACGTGTAGAAAAGCCCCCGAGAGTTTGGAGACACAAACTTGGAATCAGCAATTTTCTGCTTAATTCTAGGTCGCAAAACTTTTCCAAGAGCCCGAAGAACCCAAGGGAACAGCTTCCGCTCTCCTGTCAGCTTCAGCCCCACGGATCACTCCCTGAGCACCAGCAGCGGTAGCAGCGTCTTCACCCCTGAGTACGAGGACAGCCGACTGCGGAGGAGAGGGAGCGACATAGACAACCCCACCCTCACAGTGATGGACATCAGTCCCCCCAGCCGATGTAAGTGCCGGTGGCTCTCCAGCTATCAGAAATGGCAACTGGATGCTGGGAGTTGTAGTTTTGTAACAGCAGTAAAGCCACTTCTTGCATATTATCCGGTCAGGATGAGCATAGCACATCGTCTTCTTTATCACAGTCCTGAATTAATTGCTTTGTATGTTGTTTTAGCGCCACGTGCCCCGTCTAACTGGAGGCTTGGGAAACTCTTAGGACAAGGGGCTTTCGGCAGGGTGTACCTGTGCTACGATGCTGATACTGGAAGAGAACTGGCTGTGAAACAAGTCCAGTTTGATCCCGACAGCCCAGAGACCAGTAAGGTAACCAGTGCACGACCCACGCATGCGGTCCACACGGACACTCGCTTCTGCTAGGACTTCAGAGGGCTGACAAAACTAACTCTTAGCCTTTGTGTATTTATATGGCAGTCATTTTTGCAATCATTTTTATTGCTTGAATTGATCTACAATTTTAAAGTCAGTCGATATCTCTGCATGTAGATATATATTTGTAAAATTCCGTATTTTGTGTCTGCAGCTCCAATGCAGAGCGATGTGTCTCTGTGGTTATTGGCTACGGCAGTTCTCATGCAGTCATGAGGGCTGATGGGGGTGGAAACCGCATGACTGCAGGATCAGAATACACAATATATGATAGGCTGATTGGGGACAAATTTGTCTCAGACTTTTGATATTTAAGGATTTAATAAAACAAACTGCAGATAAAAACAATAAACCTTATATCCGAGTGTCTGTCAATCCTACTAAAGTTTATCTTTTTCTGATTGATGCACATTGCCGGCTTGTTAATAGCAGTACAGAGCGTCCACGGACTGTGCTGCAGGATGGCCGTGTCCTGTGATCTCCTAGCCCCCGTATTCAGTACTGCGGCCATCACTGCAGGATGTAATGCGGTTCCACAGTGTATTGTACTGGAGGTTGGGGCTCGGCACGAAGCAGGACGCTCTCCTTCTGCCCGGTTATAAGCCTTCTTCAGCATGGGCCATGGCCGCTCGGAGGCTATTAAAAGCCGAATAGACAAGACCACGGGAAGAACGCCTGCACATAAAATGTCTGTAGAGTAGATCCACAATGTATTCCTTATAGTTTATTTGTATGTCTCCCAGGAAGTGAATGCGCTGGAGTGTGAAATTCAGCTGCTGAAAAACCTCCTTCACGAGCGCATCGTTCAGTATTACGGCTGCTTGAGAGATTCCCTGGAGAAGACCCTCTCTATATTCATGGAGTACATGCCAGGGGTGAGTGTCGGTGAACGTCGGGCCACAAGAGAACCAAGGTCAGAGAATCTAAAACTAGATTTCTTCTTCTTAGGGATCAATAAAGGACCAACTTAAAGCGTACGGAGCGCTTACTGAGTTTGTGACCAGGAAATACACCCGCCAGATCCTGGAGGGAGTCCACTATTTGCACAGTAATATGATTGTACATAGAGATATTAAAGGTAGGTTCTGTGCTCTGCGAGTAGCCACAATTACATATTGATCCGAACATTGATCAGCCAAGCAGCTGTGATCACCAATACGGGGCCATTACCAGCGATAATCTGTGAGAACGGCAACATCCTGGTGGTGACAGAAGCTGAAGGGATCGTGTGTCTGATCACCATCAGATCACCGGTGATGACCATCAGATCACGCTGCATTTTGTTTTTAGCTGCATATTTAATTTTCTTATATCATAAAGTTGTGGGATCCTGAGCAACTCCTGTGATAATATGGGCTTGTGTTCATCCCTCAGGAGCCAATATACTGAGAGACTCTTCAGGCAATGTCAAACTGGGCGACTTTGGTGCCAGCAAACGCCTTCAGACCATCTGCCTCTCTGGTACTGGGATGAAGTCTGTCACAGGCACCCCCTACTGGATGAGCCCAGAAGTCATCAGTGGAGAAGGATATGGCAGAAAAGCAGACATTTGGTGAGTGAAAAATTAATATTCTGACCTGAGCTGCACTCACTATTCTGCTGGTGCAGTCACTGTGTACATACATTACTGATCCTGAGTAACATCCTGTATTATACCCCAGAGCTGCACTCACTATTCTGCTGGTGCAGTCACTGTGTACATACATTACTGATCCTGAGTAACATCCTGTATTATACCCCTGAGCTGCACTCACTATTCTGCTGGTGCAGTCACTGTGTACATACATTACATTACTGATCCTGAGTTACCTCCTGTATTATACCCCAGAGCTGCACTCACTATTCTGCTGGTGCAGTCACTGTGTACATACATTACATTACTGATCCTGAGTTACATCCTGTATTATACCCCAGAGCTGCACTCACTATTCTGCTGGTGCAGTCACTGTGTACATACATTACATTACTGATCCTGAGTTACCTCCTGTATTATACCCCAGAGCTGCACTCACTATTCTGCTGGTGCAGTCACTGTGTACATACATTACATTACTGATCCTGAGTTACCTCCTGTATTATACCCCAGAGCTGCACTCACTATTCTGCTGGTGCAGTCACTGTGTACATACATTACGTTACTGATCCTGAGTTACATCCTGTATTATACCCCAGAGCTGCACTCACTATTCTGCTGGTGCAGCCACTGTGTACATACATTACGTTACTGATCCTGAGTTACCTCCTGTATTATACCCCAGAGCTGCACTCACTATTCTGCTGGTGCAGTCATTGTGTACATACATTACATTACTGATCCTGAGTTACATCCTGTATTATACTCCAGAGCTGCACTCACTATTCTGCTGGTGCAGTCACTGTGTACATACATTACATTACTGATCCTGAGTTACCTCCTGTATTATACCCCAGAGCTGCACTCACTATTCTGCTGGTGCAGTCACTGTGTACATACATTGCATTACTGATCCTGAGTTACCTCCTGTATCATACACCAGAGCTGCACTCACTATTCTGCTGGTGCAGTCACTGTGTACATACATTACATTACTGATCCTGAGTTACATCCTGTATTATACTCCAGAGCTGCACTCACTATTCTGCTGGTGCAGTCACTGTGTATATACATTACATTACTGATCCTGAGTTACATCCTGTATTTTACCCCAGAGCTGCACTCACTATTCTGCTGGTGCAGTCGCTGTGTACATACATTACATTACTGATCCTGAGTTACCTCCTGTAATATACCCCAGAGCTGCACTCACTATTCTGCTGGTGCAGTCACTGTGTACATACATTACATTACTGATCCTGAGTTACATCATGTATTATACCCCAGAGCTGCACTCACTATTCTGCTGGTGCAGTCACTGTGTACATACATTACATTACTGATCCTGAGTTACATCCTGTATTGTACCCCAGAGTGATATACCCCAGAGCTGCACTCACTATTCTGCTGGTGCAGTCACTGTGTACATACATTACATTACTGTCCTGAGTTACATCCTGTATTATACTCCAGAGCTGCACTCACTATTCTGCTGATGCAGTCACTATGCTCTCATACTTTGTATTATAATACCGCAGTTCTTTTATTTTTCATTATTTTTCTCTCCCAGGAGTGTCGGTTGTACAGTTGTGGAAATGCTGACGGAGAAGCCCCCGTGGGCAGAGTTTGAGGCCATGGCTGCCATTTTTAAAATCGCCACTCAAGCCACGAATCCACAGTTGCCAGCAAATGTTTCGGACCACACACGGGACTTCTTGAAAAGGATTTTTGTGGAGGCTAAGCTCCGGCCGTCGGCTGAGGACCTCCTTAGGCACACGTTCTCCCAGTGTCACTAGCGGCTCCGTTCAGCTCTTCCTTTTCTTTCCTTCCAAAGCTGATGGCACTTTAGAAGCCTCCGCAGAACGACAAGAGAGGTCCTGTGATTCCTCTCGATTCCTCCGAGGCCGGATGTTTATGGTCTAGTGATGGATGTTGATTTCCCCACTCGGAGATTGTTTTTTTTTTTTTTTTTTCCCTGACACGGTACAGCGACATTACTCCAGTGGAAGCACTTTATAAGATTTTCCTTCCCCGTCCGGCAGAGACTAAAACCTTTTGGTACCAAGCAGAAGTGTAATGTGTGTGAAGGACATCGGACGTCCGACATGTGGCAGCTTTATAATGTGCCCCGTGGGTCTTCACTGCTGGGGATCACGGCTGCTTTTCAATTTTTCGTTGTGTTTTATGTTGTCTGTCTGGCTTGTCATACATACATGTAGGAACCCATCAGCAAGGTGGTGATGTGTAATCACCTAAGGCATGAGTGCCAAGAAGTGCGGCGTTTACCCTTGGTACATGAGACTTGCTTCTTTCCAGTGCTTGATTATCAATTTGGGGCATCTCTGTAGTAAGTGGGATCACTGCCCAACAGTTATTAGGTGTTTGGACAATTCTTGCTGATGGTTTCCATTTAAGCTAGAATTTAGAGGTGTTGGGAGCGGTAGGTACAAGTCTGAATGAAACTTGAATAACTGTTTGCTGGATTGTGGGCTCCTTCTCTGTCCTGAGGACGCCGTCATGGCTGCCATGTGTCTTTCATCACGTGTTTTAGTTGTGCTTTTGAGCAACCCCGACGCGCTGCCAATCAATCCTAGATGCCCCATGGGTCGTGGGACGGGCTGCCACAGGGTTCAGTATTCTTCTCAGGCAGGTAGATGGCCCCATGGCCACACATTAAGGGGCTTCACTTTTTGAATCTTGTTTTGTCTTCTATTTAATGAATTATTAATCTGTGGATGTCACTGCGGTCGCATGTGCAGAAGGCGGGTCGCAGCGAGAGTCACGCATGTCCCTGTAATGGCACGTGGCTGATGGCACGTGGCTGGGCTATTATTACAAGGAAAGGGGGACAATTCAGCTCCTGAGAAGGAAGTTTTTAGCTCTGCATCATTTTCATGTTTTTGTCCTGCACAATGGCGCTAGGGAAATGCGGCACCGCTCCACTCAAGTGCCTATGATCCATCCCTTTATCACTGGTCTGCCTTCTGCAGCTCTCCACATGTTGGGAAACAGACGCCAACGTGCCCCACAACTGGTGTAGATGGGAATTAGAGCCGTGATGCCTGTGCTGGCCTGATTGCCATCCGAACCTGCACAGGTCATCTACATTGCATATGGTTTTTCGGAGGATGTGGCTGGAAGTGGCTTTTCAAGGGTATGCCTAGTTTGGGCATCCCTTGGTAAAAAGAGGCATACTGTTCCTCTGTGTATCCCATGCAGTGCCCAAACTCTGCAGCTCCTGCTCCGTGCAGTGACCAAACTCTGCAGTTCCTGCTCCGTGCGGTGCCCAGACTGCGCAGCTCCTGCTCGGTGTGGTGCCCAGACTGCGCAGCTCCTGCTCCATGCGGTGCCCAAACTCTACAGCTCCTCCTCGGTTCAGTGCACAGACTGCGCAGTTCCTGCTCGGTGCGGTGCCCAGACTGCTCAGCTCCTGCTCGGTGCGGTGCCCAGACTGCGCAGCTCCTGCTCGGTGCGGTGCCCAGACTGCGCAGCTCCTGCTCGGTGCGGTGCCCAGACTGCGCAGCTCCTGCTCGGTGCGGTGCCCAGACTGCGCAGCTCCTGCTCGGTGCGGTGCCCAGACTGCGCAGCTCCTGCTCGGTGCGGTGCCCAGACTGCGCAGCTCCTGCTCGGTGCGGTGCCCAGACTGCGCAGCTCCTGCTCGGTGCGGTGCCCAGACTGCGCAGCTTCTGCTCTTTGCAGCAGCTCTCTCCTGTCTCGTATATTGGGGCCTCATCCTCCTTATAAGCTCTCCTGCCGTTATCAGCAGCACTGATTTTCAGATCTTCAGAAGCCATAATTCCGGGGTGCAATTTTTTCTCTTGCCCTATAACTGCAATTTATACAGAGTCCAGCATTTTTTTTTTCTTTAATCGCCCCTTAGAAATTCTGTTGGTCATGGTGGCACATCAGCGCAGGTGTCGGTATCACGTTCATTACTGCGGCTGCTTCATGTGGGTGCAGGCTGCGGGTTTGTCTCAAAAGCCATTACTGACCGTCTTGGTCGTGCGCAGTGCCTTTATCTCACGTCTGTGTGGTTGTGTTTTGTATCCTTGTCGGGGGTTGTGTGTGTTAAGTGCATGTGTGTGTGTATGTGTGCGACTCTTGGGCTGCGTGTATGCAGAAAGTGCCAAATGTTTGCTCCGCTCTGTACACTCCTGCCGTGCTCGGGGTGCATGGATGCTCAGCGGTGGAGTATTGCAGTCCGTTTCCAGGGCAGGATCACTGCTGTCAATTAAAAGGGGGTATTACGTAAATGAAGTTTAATCATGGTGTGATAACTTCTGTATTTGTATAATATACTGTTTCACGTCTTTACCATTTACACGTTCTGTGCTTGCTGTCAGGGAATGGAGACATTCTCATTAGACATGTACAGACACCATTTGTCTGTGGGTTGCTTACACCTGCATCTGGTGCAGCCTATGCTTTTCAGCGTAAAGCTATGAACCCCAGGCAGACACGTTTCAGCTGCACGGCACCGAGATATATGCTTCTGCTAATATGGGATGCAACAGCAGCAAACCCACAGCTGTAGAAAGTAAAGGTGCAAGTATGAGCAGAAAGTTTTGTAATACCGGATATCGGTCATGTGTTTCTGGCAGACTATAACCCTGTGAACCTGCTCCTATAGCCGACGTTCTCATCGTGGTCCTGGTACGACGTCATGTCCGCGTCACACCAGCTCTACTAATGCGTAGTGGAGCCAGGAGCGTTGGCCGGTAGGAGGTTTGCAAGGCTGTAGTTTGGCGACAATGGATTGCCGATGTGTCCGCTGGACCAGACTCCTGCAAATAGTTTTGCTCGACTCTAGAATTTTCCCATTTTCTGACAGCAAGCAGAGATGAGGAAAGTTGCAGAACTTTTCCATTATCTTTTCTTATGCTTTTTCTCGGAGCAGATGCAGAATTACGGTACGGTCGGTTCTGACCAAACTCTTGGATTTTACTTTATTTGCCGGTTTGTTTTTTAACCCTTAAATGCCAAAGATGTGTCATGTATGGACCAGGATTACTTTCTTCCCTGCCTCTCCCCTTCTGTGGAGTTCTGGTCTCCTGAGAAGCCTTGATTTCCCAGTGGATGTGATATTACAGGAATTACTTGCAGCCATATCTTATTAAACGCCACCGGCCCCTCAGGTACTCCCCGCACTACAGCTGCCATGACTCGGGCGGCGTGTGATCCATAGGTCCTCAGATAATGGAGGGCATACAGTGAGGGTGGTCCCAGTCGCTTCAGGTGGCCGTTAGTGGGTGTTTCACATTCTTAATGATTATACAGGGTCGTGTTTCCCAGTGCCTGCTCCGTAGGCATTACACGGTATGTCCAGATCACATGGGTTAAGGCTATGCTTCCCCTCCCAGGGGCCATGCCGTGGACTCCCCCGTACAATGCAGGAGATGTGTGCGTTTTCTCATCGGTCGCCGTGCAGTGACCGCCATACTAAACTTGAGATTGCACACAATGATCGAGGGAATGCGGCGCGGATTCTGGGAGATGACGGCTGATAAACTACGATAACCATTGTACATGCAGGAAATTAGGGGCCACACGTTAATGGCCCCTCTACAATCAGCTGTTCCCACCATTAGTGCCTGAGCGGAGTGGTAGTAGCTGGACAGGAACCTAAACTGATGAAAAAGTTTATATAGTTCAGACTAAGACATAGACCGTAGAGGGACTCTGGATATTGGGGGATCCGGGGCTCGGTGCAATTCGTCACAATCGATGGAAACTTAGCATTTCATGGTGAGAGCCTCGTACTCACTGTATGTAGTGGTTGTCCTCGAGCTTTCACCTGTGCACTATTACAATACTGCCCCCTATGGGTAAGAATATGGAGCCCTGACTAATTTGAGAATGCTAATAAGGTTCACACAAAGTCTAATGCACACATTAGAGTTTCTAGCATACTTTTTTTTTTTTTATTCATTTTTGGTACTGCTACTAATCTATGACAGTAGTGTGAACAGGATGTCTCCTTCCCCCTCTGGCAGCTGATTGCTCCCATGTTACCAGCCTGCAGCTGGAGTCTTCTCAGGTTTACTGCAGGGGCTCTGTTCCTTCCCTGACAAGCAGGCAGAAGACGATCTGTCACTGCAGAGACCTGGCGGAGGTGAGGGTGGCTGAGTATGCATGTCCTCCACTATGCTGCTATAGTATGTAGTAATGTCGGATCTGTATGTATGTGGGGATTATTGCTTATTTCTTACCTGTGCAATGAATATCCTATTTACAGTCTTCCACCCCCCCCCCCCCCAAATGCATATTGTGATACTTAAACATTTTCTATAGACTTGTAGTTGCAGATAAATTCTCACATCAAGCGCTCCCTAGACTCTGATTGCATGCGCACTGACACTGGAGGAGCCCAGCGGCGTGCTCACATTGTCGGTGCAGGTGCGAGCCCGCTGTGATCTCTGGCTCCTGCCAGTCTGTGGAATTCACCCTCACTACACCCAGAAGTGTGGCGAGCGTCTTCAGAGATGAGCTGGTGATCAGAGCGCATCCACATGGAGTGACTGCCTGCCCTTGACAGTGTGACTGCGCCGCTAGGCTCCTCCGGTGTCGGTGCACACGCAAAAGAGTGATTTGAGTTTCGGAAGCACCTGCTATGAGAAGGTGAAACCTGTCAATCAGCATCAGAGTCACTGCTGGAAATGCAAATCACAGGGCGTCATGGTGCACCGAGACATTGACCACAACAAGGAGGCTCCAAGCGATGTACCACAACAAGGGTGTTTCAAGCCATGGACCACAACAAGGGGGCTCTGAGCCATGGACTACAACAAGGAGGCTCCAAGCGATGGACCACAACAAGGGGGCTCTGAGCCATGGACTACAACAAGGAGGCTCCAAGCAATGGACCACAACAAGGAGGCTCTAAGCCATGGACTACAACAAGGAGGCTCCAAGCAATGGACCACAACAAGGAGGCTCCAAGCAATGGACCACAACAAGGGGGCTCTGAGCCATGGACTACAACAAGGAGGCTCCAAGCAATGGACCACAACAAGGAGGCTCCAAGCAATGGACCACAACAAGGAGGCTCTGGGCCATGGACTACAACAAGGAGGCTCCAAGCGATGGACCACAACAAGGGTGTTTCAAGCCATGGACCACAACAAGGGGGCTCTGAGCCATGGACTACAACAAGGAGGCTCCAAGCCATGGACCACAAGGGTGTTTCAAGCCATGGACCACAACAAGGGGGCTCTGAGCCATGGACTACAACAAGGAGGCTCCAAGCAATGGAACACAACAAGGAGGCTCCAAGCAATGGACTACAACAAGGAGGCTCCAAGCCATGAACCATAGCAAGAGGCTCCAAGGGATGGATCATAACGAGGGTGCACCGAGCCATGGACCACAACAAGGGGGCTCTAGTTTGTGCGAAATTACATATGGATGATAAATGTATTTAACTGCAACTACAAGACTAAGCAGTATATTCCTGGTATGATTTTTTTTTATGAGGGCTAGGGTCGGTCTCTATATAAATGTTTAAGTTGATGTATTTGCATTTTTTGGGGTGACGGACCCCCTCTAAATCGTAGGACACCCTCTTTAGAACCTATGACTGGAGTTGCACCAGTGTTTAGTCAGTGTCTTCCCTCCTGCGTGCATTATTTCATCAGTTTCCATCTTGCAGAATTACATTCGGTGTAACGTTCACCTCCGACCCCGCAGTCACCACATTTCTATAGAAGCGGCACGCAGTCTGGAGATATCGGGAGCCCACTCCAGACAGGGCCGCCTCCATGTAGAGCAGAAATCGTATCAAAGTGAAGACTGAGAGATACTCGTTACAAATGATTGCCGCAGCCGCCTGTGGGTGGGGTGTAGCTTTACGGCAGCTGCGGGGGCCGCACGTGGAAGGGAGGCCATATTGATCATCGTCTAGTTCTGGTTGATACATTTGGCACATTGTTATATTGTCTGTTCTGAGTTTACATCACCTTCTTGTCGTCTCTTGTGTCCGGTAATGTTCACCACTTTTTTGCTCGATGTATCGCGGTTTCAGCCATGTTTCTTTTCCGGGCAGGCCTTGCCTCTTTCTGATGCCCCTTCTATTGAGCGAGTATAAAACACATCATGAATGTGATGCAAAGTATCTAATACGGTTGAGTGAACTAAACATAGTAAAAAAAAAAAAAATCTGCCCCAGTGTGTCCATTCATTGACAGCAATCAGTGGCCATTAGAAAGCTGCAGAACGTTTCATAACCAATGACTAAGCTTTACCTAAAGGACCCCGGTGCACCCATCCCAATAATGTCAGACATCCACACGGCGTCCAGTCTGCCGTTATACAGTTATGACTGCGCCTGCGGTCGGGCACTATACATAGTATATATAGCTATATAAATATATCTTACTGTACAGCATTTTTTTATTAGTCTGTAAATGTTTTTTGCACATTTTTTTAAGATTTTGTTTTAATTGATACATTGATTGTAAAACTGCGAGCAGCTGCAGATGTGTGGTGAGTGTGTGAACGCGTCCGTGCGATGTACTACTGTCTGTGCTTGTCAAACATGGAGATTTTAATATACCGAGCTACTTAATCGCTTCTGGGTGTTCTTATACTGTACCTTTTTATTATGTACTGAAGCTTATTATGGCATTGCTGGCACAGGGGCGGCCGCTGGCATTAATGAGACCCCTTATGTCCTGAGCGACCACTCTGTCCTCCCCTGTAGACTCTGGGGTGAATAGCGCCCCGTGTGGCAGGGCAGAGAAGTCCTCATCAGACAGGTTCTCTGCTCGCCGCTGTGCCAGCAATACGTTCTAAGTGACCCGTCATAGTAAAGAAACACAATGGACTTGAATACATATTGTATCGCGTGTTTGAGGCTGGATCCAACACTAGTTTATGTTTTGATGAATTTTTTTTATGACTTTTTTTTTTTTTTTTTTTTTTTTTTTATATACTCCCGATGGAATGGTTGCACTTGATTAAATGGCTTGTCTGAATCGATATCTTAAGAATTAGAAATCTGACATGCAGGCACCTCCTGTCCAATTGTGTTTATAGCATTAAATAAATTCGGTTTTACCCTCTTCAATGTGTGGACAGCGGTGATAATGGTGGGATTCTGATCATCTGGGACTCGTAAGGATATTCGGGGCCTCCTGGCTTCTTCACATCCCATAGGGGTGGTGCAGACCCTCACACTTGCACAACTGACTTGTGGCTTGGGGCCAACATATGTCCTGTGATGCAGCTGTGTGGCCCCCAACCATCCAGACACGGACATGGTAATTTGGTGTCTGTTCACGTATTTCCAATACTAAATTGAGAGCGCAGCTCTGAAGCACGGGTGAGAAGCTACTAATGGTGAATCATAGAGAACCAGAAACTAATTGTTCTCTTGTTTCTACAAGACTGGGGAGTCCACCACTCCTCTGTGGGTCATTTGCATTTAAGCTGTTCCATCCTGCATGTCCACATGGATAGTCCTTCTCTGAACCCTGCTTATACAGGTACTATACAGATGATCAGGTTTTGAATACATCAGATAGGGATTGCATACATTAGTTAGGACTGCTCTATAAGGGTATACCTTGACGATTTGGTGGAGCAGCTTAGTATACATTTTTTTGCAAAAAAAACGTATCAACTAAATACCCTGTTTTCTTTACATCTTTTGACTAGCACTTGCTGATTACTGTGATTTTTTTTTTTTTTTACAACAGAGTATTTTTGACCTCACTGTGCTCTTTTGTGTCTTCTAATGGTGAATCATGTTGGCATCTCTAGGACCCCTATAAGTTAGTATAATGGGGGCCTCCTGGCACTTAAGAAAGGAGTACATTAGGTGTGAAGGTGGCCATGTATGAGTTTGGCTATCTTTCTTGTAGATTATGGGGTAGCCATAATGGGCTGCACTATATACATGCGCAAGGTGTCGTTTTTTTGGATTGAAACTGACCCCCATACACTGGGTGAGCGTCGGTTCCCTCTCTAATGCTCCGACCTATCAGCCGTCTGACATTAATACCAAAACAAGGCAACATACTAGATACTAGGAGAGGAGAGATAGCGCTAAATAGTGCCAAACTACCCCTCACCATAAAAAAAACCAACTCTATATAGGCCATAGGAGGAAAGGAGAGACTTTGGAGTATATAGGTAATAAATACTTTATTGATACAAATACATAGTAATTAATCCATACAAAAAAGGATAATTAATAAAATACACAACCAGGATGGTAGAAAAAATGAGTGGGGATCACCAGGTGTGCACCACCTATGGGGCCAGCATGCAAACCATACTTGGTAAGAGACCTATTGCTATAGTAGCATGTGAATCTATGAGCCAAACTGGCGTGAAAATGACCGATAATAAAGGAAACTCTTACCGCTGCTGAACACCACAGTGGCGCACACCCGGACAGATCCTTAGGCACAGTCCCCGACGCGCGTTTCGCCCACGATGTTAAGTTGCTTTATCAAGGGGAGATGATCTCAGCCGTCTGACATGTATGGCCTATCGGACACACACGTCTCTCACGGTGGTGGTAACCTTGCGATTTTTAGTGCGGCCCTGGGATCGGTTTCATCTAATAATGCTGCTCTCCGGTTTTACAGGATGGTGTGAAACTAGTAAGGCTGGGGGGACATGGCAAAATCGCATCCTGACACATTGCCACCTACATGGGTTACAGCACATAGTCACGGAGGCTTCTGTGTTTCATATTGTCGCTGATCACAAAGCACTTGAGGCTCGGCAGAGACCTATGCAAGTTGTATGTGAGGTGTTAGTGATTTGATAAAATATATATATATATATCAATCTCATTACAATGTCGGCTTTGTCGTGCATCAGCCAGTTGCATGCAATGTTTTTGCTTGTGTGGAACCTGTCGCCATGTAGGTTAAATAGCAGAAAAATGCAATGTTAACACAGCCTAAGGTCGGTTTCACACATCCGTGTGTCCGGTACATGTGGTGACCGTTTTCACACGTACTGGAGACACTGACACACACAGACCCATTCAAATGAATGTGTCTATGCCCATAACTGTTTTTTTTTTTTTCATGGACCGTGTGTACCACACGTAGACATGTCAGTTTTTGTGCAGCTGCACGGATCACATGGACCCATACAAGTCAATGGGTTTGTGTAAACACGTACAGCACACAGATGCCATCCTTGTCATGCATCAGTATCACACGGACGGCTTCTGGGGAAGAAGCGCTACAGTAAGCGCTGTTCCCCGGCGGCTGGTGCTGAAGCAGGCTCTCATCATTCTCCCCTGCTCTGTCGGCAAGCAGAGGAGAATGATGAGCGTTATATTAAAGTCCGAACGACAGCAGGTGGTGGATTTTGGGACTGTTACCCCCATCATCCGACACCTGCTGTTGCTAATAACATTCACCAGTGGTGACATCATCACGGCTGGCCTGAACTGAGGTGACCTGGACCGTGGGAAAAAGCCAGTGATTATGTCACTGCTGGTGAACGATGCTGCGCTTTCTGCAGCTCATTCACCAGTGGTTTTCAGCCAGGACAATCGCATCTTGGCGCCGTCCTGTTAGAAAACTATTTAGCCCCCAGACTTGAGTCCGTACATTTCACCCTCGCTCCATAGATGGCGGCAGAACCGGACCCCACCAATCAGCAGCTCTGTACAGTGCAGAGTCTTGAGTCCAACATGCAGATGTATATACTACAGTTATATGGCGATGCTGATGGTTGTGCATAGTAATCTGACCACCGTGCCACTTCTGAAAAACGCTTAAAGCCGATCTGTCACATTTCACAAATTCAACTTACACCATTAAATAAGATTTTGATCCTGATGAGGCTGGTGTAATTACCATGAAAATCCATGCTGAAATCACTGTAATGCGCTGATATTAAAATGTGCATTTTAGGAATATATTTCTAGCTGGACTCATAAAATGCTACTACTAATAAAAGATAATGAAAACACACTCACAGAGAACATGGATCCCATATAAAACATATGTAGATTTAAATAAATATCTAACTCTACCCATGTAAGTATAAGGACAGTAAAGTATACTCCGGATAATCAAAACAACAAAAAATTGGAGTTCCATACAAAATTGTTATAATATAAATATATTTTATTACAGAAAATATTTAAAAACCATAATTTGGTAATAAATACAAAGGCAGCAAGGAGACCCTAGTAAAAAACATCCTAATCACAGGCACGAAGCTGTATATTCATGATGTCACCATGGTATTAATGAAAATACACCAATACTAGCACACAATGGTATGGTGTACGCCAATATACAGTGGGGCAAAAAAGTATTTAGTCAGTCAGCAATAGTGCAAGTTCCACCACTTAAAAAGATGAGAGGCGTCTGTAATTTACATCAAGGTAGAACTCAACTATGGGAGACAAACTGAGAAAAAAAATCCAGAAAATCACATTGTCTGTTTTTTTATCATTTTATTTGCATATTATGGTGGAAAATAAGTATTTGGTCAGAAACAAACAATCAAGATTTCTGGCTCACAGACCTGTAACTTCTTCTTTAAGAGTCTCCTCTTTCCTCCACTCATTACCTGTAGTAATGGCACCTGTTTAAACTTGTTATCAGTATAAAAAGACACCTGTGCACACCCTCAAACAGTCTGACTCCAAACTCCACTATGGTGAAGACCAAAGAGCTGTCAAAGGACACCAGAAACAAAATTGTAGCCCTGCACCAGGCTGGGAAGACTGAATCTGCAATAGCCAACCAGCTTGGAGTGAAGAAATCAACAGTGGGAGCAATAATTAGAAAATGGAAGACATTCAAGACCACTGATAATCTCCCTCGATCTGGGGCTCCACGCAAAATCCCACCCCGTGGGGTCAGAATGATCACAAGAACGGTGAGCAAAAATCCCAGAACCACGTGGGGGGACCTAGTGAATGAACTGCAGAGAGCTGGGACCAATGTAACAAGGCCTACCATAAGTAACACACTACACTACCATGGACTCAGATCCTGCAGTGCCAGACGTGTCCCACTGCTTAAGCCAGTACATGTCCGGGCCCGTCTGAAGTTTGCTAGAGAGCATTTGGATGATCCAGAGGAGTTTTGGGAGAATGTCCTATGGTCTGATGAAACCAAACTGGAACTGTTTGGTAGAAACACAACTTGTCGTGTTTGGAGGAAAAAGAATACTGAGTTGCATCCATCCAACACCATACCTACTGTAAAGCATGGTGGTGGAAACATCATGCTTTGGGGCTGTTTCTCTGCAAAGGGGCCAGGACGACTGATCCGGGTACATGAAAGAATGAATGGGGCCATGTATCGTGAGATTTTGAGTGCAAACCTCCTTCCATCAGCAAGGGCATTGAAGATGAAACGTGGCTGGGTCTTTCAACATGACAATGATCCAAAGCACACCGCCAGGGCAACGAAGGAGTGGCTTCGTAAGAAGCATTTCAAGGTCCTGGAGTGGCCTAGCCAGTCTCCAGATCTCAACCCTATAGAAAACCTTTGGAGGGAGTTGAAAGTCCGTGTTGCCAAGCGAAAAGCCAAAAACATCACTGCTCTAGAGGAGATCTGCATGGAGGAATGGGCCAACATACCAACAACAGTGTGTGGCAACCTTGTGAAGACTTACAGAAAACGTTTGACCTCTGTCATTGCCAACAAAAGCTATATTACAAAGTATTGAGATGAAATTTTGTTTCTGACCAAATACTTATTTTCCACCAGAATATGCAAATAAAATGATAAAAAAAACAGACAATGTGATTTTCTGGATTTTTTTTTCTCAGTTTGTCTCCCATAGTTGAGGTCTACCTATGATGTAAATTACAGACGCCTCTCATCTTTTTAAGTGGTGGAACTTGCACTATTGCTGACTGACTAAATACTTTTTTGCCCCACTGTATAACTGGCTTATATTAACATATAGTATGAACCACCATACAGCAAAGAGTAGTACTGGTTTCCATATAAACAAGTGTCATACACACGGGAAGGAAACAAAAACAATTGTGGTGCATATCAGGTGCAAAATGTCTTACCCATGGTGAAGTGACCGGCGCCTGGGACCCTTGATACCCCCTAACGCGCATTTCGCGTAGCTTTCTCTTTTTTTTTTTTACTAATAAAAGATAATTTCTTTATTTATTGTTATCACTTTATATAACCCCTTCCAGGCTCTGGCAGACGGTGCTTGGAGAGAACTCTGCCCCCAGAGCTTGTTTTATATGAAGGTGTTCCTAGTGTGAAACAAGGCACCAACACAGGAGAAATTAAGTTTGTCTTCTTTCAAATACATCTTTGTTTCGCTCTCAGCTCTGCTGTAGTGTAACACTATTGTCTCCCTGTCTGCTGAGAGCTGGAGGCCGAAGCTGAGAGGAACCTGTAGATGTCGGTTATAAGCACCCAGAGTTCTGCAGGGAGAGCAGAGAGCGGCCATCACACATCACACTGGTGCTGCCGCCTTATATTTAAAACCAGCTCTGGAGGCAGAGTTATCCCCAGACACCATCCACCCCGGAGTCTGGAAGAAGTCACTTTTATATCAAGTGATAAAAGATAATCTCAGCAGCAACTCAGCTGCTATGAGCCGCACAGGGAGGACTGTCTTCAGCAGTTCATAGCCTGTGTACACATATTAATTATTTAGATAGGTCAAAAATTGTGACGGATTCCCTTTAAAGAACCTGTGATCAAGATTTTGTAAAGTAAAGACACGGCAGTAATACAGATTACATGGATACAATTTGTTTTGTTATTTAATCACCATTTGAAATTTTGTAATTAGATTTTGATGCACAGGAGCAGGACTGCGCCCTCAGTCTTCTCCTCTCTGTGCCTTCCTGGCCCACCTCTGAGCTTCTGCTGCAATTTCCCCCTGCCCCTCGCAGGCAGATCACTGAATGAACAGTTATTCAAACACCGAGGGAAGGATTAGGGGGCAGAGCATCAAAGACGGGGAGGAGATTCTATGTACAGTCCAGGCTCCTTTCCACTGAAATTAATTAAAGGGAATTTTACTTTGGATTGCTCAAGTGCTCAGACTGCACCACCATGCTTTACCCTGCAGGAGGAATGGGTATAGCTTGCTGTAGGCTTTCATAGTCTGGATGCCTCTTCCAGCTCTAAACACTGTACTGTTAGAGAAATCCTGCCCTTCTTCATGCACTACTCCTCACAGCCACCAGGCCAGTGTGGCGCTGCTTCAGGTTGGTGCATTCTGTTTAATATCTATGAGGCTGTTAGCTGAAGTCAGGCCTGGAGCGGTGGCTGTAATGTGATCTTACCTTAAGGTGGTGTGCACAGTGCCTTAAAGGGAATCTGGCACCAAATTTGACCTATCTAGACTAGTAATCTGGGCGTGTAGTGCGAACAGTTAACCCTGTGTGTCTCATATCAGCTGTGCTGCTGCTGAGAGATCATCTTTTGTCACTTTATATAAATGAGCACTTCCAGGCTCTGGGGGAATGGGGCCTGGAGAGAACTCTGCCTCCAGAGCTTATTTTACATGAAGACAAGACAAGAACCGGCAAAAAAAAAAAAGCAAAGCACAAAATACTGAAGACAAAAAAAAACAAAACTGTGCATGACATTTCTGAAATCTCATAGGCTTTGATGGAACTGTAAAATGCAGCTGAACATTAGCATAAAAAACCAGCAAAGGCGCCCAGTGTGAACTTAGGGTAGTTTCACATTAGCGTCTATGTGCACAGCACATCATCCGCAACAGCTTACGCATGACGGCAAAAAAGTGCAGTGTTTGTGCTTTTTATGCGCATGCGTTTGATATTTCCAGGAGGGCGTGTCTGAATCAATTCCTGGACAGGTGCAGCCTGAAGTACGCAAGCGCATCGAACGTATGCGTTCCCATAGACACTAATGCGTTTTTTTAACCCACTCATCCACGTGCGCACATTTGACGCCTCAAATAAATGCAACATTGTTGAGTTAGGCTGCTTTCACACTAGCGTCGGTACGGGCACGTCGCAGTGCGTCGGCCCGACGTACTGACGCATGCTGTGAAAGAAATGCCCGACGTGGGCAGCGGAAGCAGTCTTACGACGCTTCTGCTGCCCCATTGTAAGGTCCAGGGAGGAGGGGGCGGAGTTTCAGCCGCGCATGCGCGGTCGAAAATGGCGGTCTCGACGCACAAAAAAAGTTACATGTAACTTTTTTTTGTGCCGGCGGTGCGTCAAAACACGACGGATGCGACGTGTGGCGATACATCGCAATGCGTCGGTAATGTAAGTCTATGGGGGGAAAACCGCATCCTGCAGACAACTTTGCAGGATGTTTTTTCTCCTGAATGATGCATTGCGACGTATTGCAAACGACGCTAGTGTGAAAGTAGCCTTAGGCTTTCACACTAGCGTCGTACTCGGCCCGTCGCACCGACGCTAGCAGTGAATGCGCCGCACAACGGGGGCAGCGGATGTTGTTTTTCCACGCATCCGCTGCCCCATTGTGAGATGTGGGGAGGTGGGGGCGGAGAAATGGCGGTCCGTCGGCAGCAAAACACGTTACATGTAACGTTTTTTGCAGCCGATGGTCCGCCACAACACGGCGGTTGCGACGTGTGGCAAATCAATGGTGAAAAAACGCATCCTGCAAGCACTTTTGCAGGATGTGTTTTTTCAACCAAACGACGCATTACGACGTGCAGTGCACGACGCTAGTGTGAAAGTAGCCTTAGCGGCGCCACGATGCAAACCGGGAAACGACGCATGCAAACGTATATCCCTGCGTACACCATGGTAAAGATATGGACACATGCGGATGAAACGCTGCGTTCACAGACACAAATGTGAAACCAGCCTTATCCTGCCACAGGTCTAGGGTCCTATAATCTCCAGGCACCAGCCCCAGAGCCTGGTCACTGATATACAGCTGATTTCTCAGCACTAGCATACCTCCCAACTTTTGAAGATGGGAAAGAGGGACAAAGTTTGCGGCGCGCAAATTTTAGGCCACGCCTCTGACCACACCCATTCATAATTAGTCACACCCATATCCACGTCCCAAGCACACCCATTTAGCACTGCTGATCACACTGTTTCATATACAATAGTTATAAACAAAAAAATATGGCCACACAGTGCTCCATACTGTATAATGGCCACACATGATGCCCCATACTGTATAACGGCCACACATGACGCTCCATACTGTATAATGAACACACATGACGCTCCATACTGTATAATGACCGCATGCATACTGTATAATGGCCGCACATGATGCTCCATACTGTATAATGACCGCACATGATGCTCCATACTGTATAATGACCGCACATGATGCTCCATACTGTATAATGGCCACACATGATGCTCCATACTGTATAATGGCCGCACATGATGCTCCATACTGTATAATGACCGCACATGATGCTCCATACTGTATAATGACCGCACATGATGCTCCATACTGTATAATGACCGCACATGATGCTCCATACTGTATAATGACCGCATGCATACTGTATAATGGCCGCACATGATGCTCCATACTGTATAATGAACGCACATGATGCTCCATACTGTATAATGACCGCACATGATGCTCCATATTGTATAATGACCGCACATGATGCTCCATACTGTATACTGGCTGCACATGATGCTCCATACTGTATAATGACCGCACATGATGCTCCATATTGTATAATGACCGCACATGATGCTCCATACTGTATACTGGCTGCACATGATGCTCCATACTGTATACTGGCTGCACATGATGCTCCATATTGTATAATGACCGCACATGATGCTCCATACTGTATAATGACCGCATGCATACTGTATAATGGCCGCACATGATGCTCCATACTGTATAATGAACGCACATGATGCTCCATACTGTATAATGGCCGCACATGATGCTCCATACTGTATAATGGCTGCACATGATGCTCCATACTGTATAATGACCGCACATGATGCTCCATACTGTATAATGACCGCATGCATACTGTATAATGGCCGCACATGATGCTCCATACTGTATAATGAACGCACATGATGCTCCATACTGTATACTGGCTGCACATGATGCTCCATACTGTATACTGGCTGCACATGATGCTCCATATTGTATAATGACCGCACATGATGCTCCATACTGTATAATGGCCGCACATGATGCTCCATACTGTATAATGAACGCACATGATGCTCCATACTGTATACTGGCTGCACATGATGCTCCATACTGTATACTGGCTGCACATGATGCTCCATATTGTATAATGACCGCACATGATGCTCCATACTGTATACTGGCTGCACATGATGCTCCATACTGTATAATGACCGCACATGATGCTCCATATTGTATAATGACCGCACATGATGCTCCATACTGTATACTGGCTGCACATGATGCTCCATACTGTATACTGGCTGCACATGATGCTCCACACCGTATACTGGCTGCACATGATGCTCCATATTGTATAATGACCGCACATGATGCTCCATACTGTATACTGGCTGCACATGATGCTCCATACTGTATAATGACCGCACATGATGCTCCATACTGTATAATGACCGCACATGATGCTCCATACTGTATAATGACCGCACATGATGCTCCATACTGTATACTGGCTGCACATGATGCTCCATATTGTATAATGACCGCACATGATGCTCCATACTGTATAATGACTGCACATGATGCTCCATACTGTATAATGACCGCACATGATGCTCCATACTGTATAATGACCCCACATGATGCTCCATACTGTATTATGGCCACAGTTCTCCATACTGTATAATGACATACAGGCACGCAGCTCACACACATGCAGCATCACACACACAGTATCACACATACACACGCAGCATCACAAACGCAGCTCACAAACACATGCAGCTTTGACACAAATGCATCACACATGCAGCCATCACACACACACACAGCCATCACACACACACGCAGTCATCACACACACGCAGTCATCACACACACACGCAGCCATCACACACACACACGCAGCCATCACACACACACACGCAGCCATCACACACACACACGCAGCCATCACACACACATGCAGCCATCACACACACACACACGCAGCCATCACACACACATGCAGCCATCACACACACACACACACACGCAGCCATCACACACACACACGCAGCCATCACACACACACACGCACACGCAGCCATCACACACACACACACATGCAGCCATCACACACATGCAGCCATCACACACACACGCAGCCATCACACACACACACACACGCAGCCATCACACACATGCAGCCATCACACACACCCAGCCATCACACACACACACACCCAGCCATCACACACACACACACACCCATCACACACACACACTCAGCCATCACACACACACACTCAGCCATCACACACACACACCCAGCCATCACACACACACACACAGCCATCACACACACACACCCAGCCATCACACACACCCACACGCAGCCATCACACACATGCAGCCATCACACACACCCAGCCATCACACACACCCAGCCATCACACACACACACACCCAGCCATCACACACACACACCCAGCCATCACACACACACCCAGCCATCACACACACACACTCAGCCATCACACACACACACACAGCCATCACACACACACACCCAGCCATCACACACACCAGATACCTCATACACACATGACACACACACAAATGCAGCATCACACATCACACACACACACACATCACACACACACACAATCTCCTCTGTGGTGCAGGGGCGGCTGATCTGTCCATGTGCAGCTCTTCAGTTTCTCCGGCTGCTCACAGCTCTGCACTGTCCCGGCACCTCCCCCGTCTCTCCTTCTCTGCCGGGATAGCAGCTAAGAGCAGGAGACGCCAGAGCTCTGTGCACACACCTCAGGTAGTGAGTCGCTGACCTCTCATCTTGATCGCTGCTGGCTCTCTTCCTCAGCGTGGCAGCGCCGCACACACAGGGGGCGGGGGCGGGGGAGGGATCGGTCGGGAGGAGACCCAGCATGTATAAGAAAAAAAAAACAGCCACAAACCTAATCGGGCTCTCTCTACGTCCCGGAAGTGGGCGGGGCTTCACCGGCGGCCGCAAATTCGGGATTTTTAAATGCCCGAAGCGGGACAGCGGGACCCCGGTGCCAAAGCGGGACTGTGACTGTGACTGAAATCGGGACGGTTGGGAGGTATGGGCCACTAGCACAGCTGATACGAGCCACACAGGGAGGACCGGTCCCACCACGCTGTAGCCTGGACGCCCATAGCAATTGATCACATCGGTGAAATGTGACGGATTAGTGATAAATCAATCATAAGACCCTGTGTGCAGTCACTCAGCCAAGTGATGAGGAGCATGCGCAGTTCAGTCTCCTCGGACAGCAACATTCATTGTAACAACAAACAACACGGCAGCTTCCAATCACAAGCTCGACAAGCCACGCCCCTGATGCTGATTGGTCGATTTGCCGGAAGTTGAAGGCGTTTCCGGTTGTCGTTTTCTGCTGAGCGGTGTTATTGGCCAGTCCTCTGCAGGGGGCGGGGCTCTGCTGCTGTGGTGCTCCTGCTGCTCCTGGTTTCCTGTCATCACCTGCGGCCGCGGAATGGGCAAGAAGGACAGAGGCGACCGAGGTAGGAGACTGCGGGCGGCACCGGGACTACAGCGCCTGTCAGCCGTGCGACCACAGCTGGTGGAGGGGAGTCTGCCTGCTGGGGGCTGTAGTGCCGCAGTTGTGTCATATAAGAGATGCTGGGAGTTGTAGTTCTCCCATTACTCTGTAGTTAGATGAGGAGTTGTTGCATACCTCCCAACTTTTGAAGATGGGAAAGAGGGACAAAGTTTGCGGCGCGCAAATTTTAGGCCACGCCTCTGACCACACCCATTCATAATTAGTCACACCCATATCCACGTCCCAAGCACACCCATTTAGCACTGCTGATCACACTGTTTCATATACAATAGTTATAAACAAAAAAATATGGCCACACAGTGCTCCATACTGTATAATGGCCACACATGATGCCCCATACTGTATAATGGCCACACATGACGCTCCATACTGTATAATGAACACACATGACGCTCCATAGTGTATAATGGCCGCACATGATGCTCCATACTGTATAATGAACGCACATGATGCTCCATACTGTATAATGGCCGCACATGATGCTCCATACTGTATAATGGCCACACATGATGCTCCACACTGTATAATGACCACACATGATGCTCCATACTGTATAATGGCCGCACATGATGCTCCATACTGTATAATGACCGCACATGATGCTCCATATTGTATAATGACCGCACATGATGCTCCATACTGTATACTGGCTGCACATGATGCTCCATACTGTATAATGACCGCACATGATGCTCCATACTGTATAATGACCACACATGATGCTCCATACTGTATAATGACCACACATGAAGCTCCATACTGTATAATGGCCGCACATGATGCTCCATACTGTATAATGACCGCACATGATGCTCCATACTGTATAATGACCGCACATGATGCTCCATACTGTATAATGACCGCACATGATGCTCCATACTGTATAATGGCCGCACATGATGCTCCATACTGTATAATGACCGCACATGATGCTCCATACTGTATAATGACCGCATGCATACTGTATAATGGCCGCACATGATGCTCCATACTGTATAATGAACGCACATGATGCTCCATACTGTATAATGACCGCACATGATGCTCCATATTGTATAATGACCGCACATGATGCTCCATACTGTATACTGGCTGCACATGATGCTCCATACTGTATAATGACCGCACATGATGCTCCATATTGTATAATGACCGCACATGATGCTCCATACTGTATACTGGCTGCACATGATGCTCCATACTGTATACTGGCTGCACATGATGCTCCATATTGTATAATGACCGCACATGATGCTCCATACTGTATAATGACCGCATGCATACTGTATAATGGCCGCACATGATGCTCCATACTGTATAATGAACGCACATGATGCTCCATACTGTATAATGACCGCACATGATGCTCCATACTGTATAATGGCCGCACATGATGCTCCATACTGTATAATGACCGCACATGATGCTCCATACTGTATAATGACCGCATGCACACTGTATAATGGCCGCACATGATGCTCCATACTGTATAATGAACGCACATGATGCTCCATACTGTATAATGACCGCACATGATGCTCCATATTGTATAATGACCGCACATGATGCTCCATACTGTATACTGGCTGCACATGATGCTCCATACTGTATAATGACCGCACATGATGCTCCATATTGTATAATGACCGCACATGATGCTCCATACTGTATACTGGCTGCACATGATGCTCCATACTGTATACTGGCTGCACATGATGCTCCATATTGTATAATGACCGCACATGATGCTCCATACTGTATACTGGCTGCACATGATGCTCCATACTGTATAATGACCGCACATGATGCTCCATACTGTATAATGACCGCACATGATGCTCCATACTGTATAATGACCGCACATGATGCTCCATATTGTATAATGACCGCACATGATGCTCCATACTGTATAATGACTGCACATGATGCTCCATATTGTATAATGACCACACATGATGCTCCATACTGTATACTGGCTGCACATGATGCTCCATATTGTATAATGACCGCACATGATGCTCCATACTGTATAATGACTGCACATGATGCTCCATACTGTATAATGACCCCACATGATGCTCCATACTGTATTATGGCCACAGTTCTCCATACTGTATAATGACATACAGGCACGCAGCTCACACACATGCAGCATCACACACACAGTATCACACATACACACGCAGCATCACAAACGCAGCTCACAAACACATGCAGCTTTGACACAAATGCATCACACATGCAGCCATCACACACACACACACAGCCATCACACACACACGCAGTCATCACACACACGCAGTCATCACACACACACGCAGCCATCACACACACACACGCAGCCATCACACACACACACACGCAGCCATCACACACACATGCAGCCATCACACACACACACACACACACACACGCAGCCATCACACACACACACGCAGCCATCACACACACACACACACACGCAGCCATCACACACACGCAGCCATCACACACATGCAGCCATCACACACACACGCAGCCATCACACACACACACACGCAGCCATCACACACATGCAGCCATCACACACACCCAGCCATCACACACACACACACCCAGCCATCACACACACACACACACCCATCACACACACACACTCAGCCATCACACACACACACCCAGCCATCACACACACACACCCAGCCATCACACACACCCACACGCAGCCATCACACACATGCAGCCATCACACACACCCAGCCATCACACACACCCAGCCATCACACACACACACACCCAGCCATCACACACACACACACACCCAGCCATCACACACACACACACACCCAGCCATCACACACACACACTCAGCCATCACACACACACACCCAGCCATCACACACACACACCCAGCCATCACACACACCCAGCCATCACACACACCAGATACCTCATACACACATGACACACACACAAATGCAGCATCACACATCACACACACACATCACACACACACACACACAATCTCCTCTGTGGTGCAGGGGCGGCTGATCTGTCCATGTGCAGCTCTTCAGTTTCTCCGGCTGCTCACAGCTCTGCACTGTCCCGGCACCTCCCCCGTCTCTCCTTCTCTGCCGGGATAGCAGCTAAGAGCAGGAGACGCCGGAGCTCTGTGCACACACCTCAGGTAGTGAGTCGCTGACCTCTCATCTTGATCGCTGCTGGCTCTCTGCCTCAGCGTGGCAGCGCCGCACACACAGGGGGCGGGGGCGGGGGAGGGATCGGTCGGGAGGAGACCCAGCATGTATAAGAAAAAAAAAACAGCCACAAACCTAATCGGGCTCTCTCTACGTCCCGGAAGTGGGCGGGGCTTCACCGGCGGCCGCAAATTCGGGATTTTAAATGCCCGAAGCGGGACAGCGGGACCCCGGTGCCAAAGCGGGACTGTGACGCTGAAATCGGGACGGTTGGGAGGTATGGTTGTTGGCTAATCACACTGTAGAAACTTGGGCATAAGGAATGCTGGGAGTTGTAGTGCTATCTTGGTGTGGCTTGTTGAGACTTGTGGTCCTTCTCTGCCCTGTCTGCTGTGAGTCGTAGCCTGTGCTGATATCTGCCCATGTCTGACTGGCTCCTCACTGTGGGGGTCCGAGCCTGTGCTGATACCTGACCCATGTCTGACTGGCTCCTCACTGTGGGGGTCTGAGCCTGTGCTGATTTCTGCCTCATGACAGGCTGTGGCTCCTCACTGTGGAGGTCTGAGGGCTTGTTCACACTTTGCAGATTTTGCTGCGGATTTTTCCGCAGAGGATTTGGAAAAAACGCAGTGCAAAACCGCTGCGGTTTTCACTGCGGATTTTCCTGCAGTTTCTTCTGCGGATTCCTCTGCGGGTTTTCAACAGCACTTTCCTATTGGTGCATGTTGAAAACCGCTGCGGAATCCGCAGAAGGAAGTGACTTGCTCCTTCTTTTTTTCCGCAGCAATTCCGCGCGGTTTTTAAAGGGATTTTCCGCAATGTGGGCACAGCGGTTTTTGTTTTCCATAGGGTAACATTGTACTGTACCCTGCATGGAAAACTGCTGCGGATCCGCAGCAAAAACCGCAAAGTGTGAACATAGCCTGAGCCTGTGCTGATATCTGCCCCATGTCCGGCTGTTGCTTCTCACTGTGGGGGTCTGAGCCTGTGCTGATATCTGCCCCATGTCCGACTGGCTCCTCACTGTGGGGGGTCTGAGCCTGTGCTGATTTCTGCCTCATGTCCGGCTGTGGCTCCTCACTGTGGGGGTCTGAGCCTGTGCTGATATCTGCCCCATGTCCGGCTGTGGTTCCTCACTGTGGGGGTCTGAGCCTGTGCTGATATCTGCCCCATGTCCGGCTGTGGCTCCTCACTGTGGAGGTCCGTGCCTGTGCTGATTTCTGCCTCATGACAGGCTGTGGCTCCTCACTGCGAAGGTCCGAGCCTGTGCTGATATCTGCCCCATGTCCAAAATAGTAAAGCAACAGCGCTCCATCCGGGTGTAGTAGTTCAAAAAGACAAGTTTATTTTGCCATAGTAGAGCAACATTTCGACCAAGTAGGTCTTTTTCTGATATCTGCCCCATGTCTGACTGTCTCCTCACTGCGGGGGTCTGAGCCTGTGCTGACATCTGCCCCATGTCCGACTGGCTCCTCACTGCGGGGGTCTGAGCCTGTGCTGATATCTGCCCCATGTCAGGAATGAACGTCTTTCCTGGAGCTGCCCCCTATGAACCAGCTGCCATCTGGGATTTTCTGGTCAGTGCGGTCACCTGGGTCTGTCCAGTCCTAATGTCCGGACAGCGTCGGCCCTGTGGGCCGGATATGCAGCTTTGTCTAGTGTTTCTCACAGCGATGCAGGGGATATTAACCCTCGGTGTTAATCCTCCTTACAGACAAGAAAAAATCCAAGAAGCGTCACTATGATGAAGAGGAGGAAGATGACGATGACGTGGCGCCCACTTATGACCAGGAGGCTGTGCCCTCTGCGGCTGGAAAGCAAGTGGACGAGGCCAGCACCAAACTGGACGAGTACAACGCCAAAGATTACAGATCGGAAATGCCCCTGAAGGGCGACCACACGTCCCGTCCTCTCTGGGTGGTAGGTGTCTGAGTCCAGCTATAAAATGGACGTGTGCCCCCCCCACCGCCTGCATATTCCCTGCTGATCAGCGGCGCCCGGTTGTGCGGCGGCCACTTCTCATAGCTATTACAAAGTTTGAATGAATGAATGAGACAATTAAGTCTTATCCAGATCCTCACCTACTATGACTTGGGGTATAAGGGCACCACCGGGTGAAAAAGGAAACCTAAATTACCGTGGAGCGCCCCTACCGAATAATTTACAAATGAAGAGACATATATTTCACCCACTTTAATATAGAAAAAAAAAAAAAGCCCCCCTGGATTGAAGCAACCTCTCATCACATGGGGGGGGGGGGCTCCTGTGCGTCCAGTGTTCTGTGCTTCCTCCTGAACGATGCTGAAAACTCCATGATGTCGTTATATATTGGCGACGACATGAAGGTGCAAACTGGGAGGCCGCGCTGGTCTCCTGCTCGTCCCCCCCCCTGCGCTGGTCTCCTTCTCGTCCCCCCCCCCCCCCTGCGCTGGTCTCCTTCTCGTCCCCCCCCCCCCCCCCCCCGCGCTGGTCTCCTGCTCATCGTCGTCCCCCCCCCCCCCCGCGCTGGTCTCCTGCTCATCGCCCCCCCCCCGCGCTGGTCTCCTGCTCGTCCCCCCCCCTGCGCTGGTCTCCTTCTCGTCCCCCCCCCCCCCCTGCGCTGGTCTCCTTCTCGTCCCCCCCCCCCCCCCCCCCCGCGCTGGTCTCCTGCTCATCGTCCCCCCCCCCCCCCCCCCCGCGCTGGTCTCCTGCTCATCGCCCCCCCCCCCCCGCGCTGGTCTCCTGCTCGTCGCCCTTACCACCAGTTTTTTCACAGGTTGTTCCTTCATCCCGGTTGATAAACGCCGATTTAGGTTAAGGTCCCACGTTGAGTTAGTGACTTTGGTGCAAAAAACTGAGCATTTTCCAGTTCCAGCAAAGTGGATAAGGCTGATAAAAATTTCCTGCCCACTGAGCTTTTTTTTTTTTTTTTTTTTTTTTTAAATACTCTGTAAACTATGACTATCAATAAAGTTTTGGCAAAATCAAAGCCAAATATCACAAATTATCAAACACTAAGCAGCTTTATTTAAAACTTGATGTAAAAAAATAGACAAAACTGTAGTGTCAAAAGTGCAATGAAAAAAAGTGCAAGTTACCAAACAGCTAAAAGGTTTCAGATTGTTTGCACATCAGAAGCTGATCAGAAGCTGAGCAGGGAACGCTGGCTGCTGCCGATCTCTGAGGACGCTGGTTGGTGGATAATCCTTGTCAATCTGCTGCAGAGAAAACCGCAATCCTGCAGCCCAGCCTCGGGGTCGGCCTCTGATTTCTGCCACTGATTTTATGCGTGTGCTCCATTTCCGTGTGCAGAGTCTCGTTTTTGCGATCGCTGGGTTCTTAGCAGTTGAGCCCCCAGTTACTGTATGAATTTAAAGGGGGTCTGTCTCACCAAAACTTTGATTAACACAACTTATATACTCCTTTCGGGGACTTGGCCTCTATAACATCATCCCTGACGTCCAAATGTCACATATTTAATTGTACAAAAAAAAGTTTTCTTTCGTTTGTAAATGAGTGCTCCTCGCCTCAGCGTTCCAGGTGCTCACATACAGTGGCAGTACACGTGAGTGGTTATCGCCCTCCTGCCTGCATCAGCCGCACTGCCACCGTGCCGGTACTTGCTGGGCTCTGTAGTGAGCCAGTGCTGTGGAGCGCTGCCTGGCATGCTGACTGAGGGGGCATCGGTGCACTGAGCTCTTGGTCACGCCAAGGGGGCACCGAGGAGCCCTCATGTGCATAACTAAAGTTACCTCCTATACTGCGGGGATGGATTTTTGGGGGCTAAGACCCTTGTGGGACTGTATGAATAGTTTTGGTGGTGACACTCCCTTTAAGTGATATTATTATTGTAGAATTTAGGATTGTAAATTGGGGAATTTTTGAGGGAAATTCAGGTGATCATCAGTGATTTATGTTTGCTCCAGGCCCCAGACGGACACATCTTTTTGGAAGCCTTCTCTCCGGTCTATAAATACGCCCAGGACTTCCTTGTCGCCATCTCGGAGCCCGTCTGCCGTCCGGTGCATGTCCACGAGTACAAGCTCACGGCCTACTCCCTGTACGCTGCCGTCAGTGTTGGGCTGCAGACCTCAGACATCATTGAGTATCTACAGAAGCTGAGCAAAACCGGCGTGCCCGAGGGAATCGTGCAGTTCATCAAGGTGAGCGCTCGAGACGGGGGTCTGGCAGGTGCTTAAGGGGACAGTCTCATGTTAAATGCTTCCCCCATACTGGTCCGTAGAACGCTCTGCCCTTAGCGAGGTCAATGAGATCAATGGACGACTCTGTAAGCCTAGACTTATCGAAGGACCAGTCAGAGACCACCCTGAAAGCTGGAGGACCCCTATAATTAAGAGCATTTGTCCATGTTACTTGTGCTCTATAAAGATGAAACGCCAATAATAATGAGGTTCTGTAACTTTATGCCATACATTCTTCTGTACATCCAGAGGCTGAAATGCGCTGTGGTTATGTGCGAGTGACACGGCTGCAGAGCTTGTTAGTGTCGCGTGGGTTTTGTTTTGAGCTCGGCACTTGTGTAACTAGTCAGGAGGAGTTTCTAGTCACTGGTTCCTTCATTTTAGGACTTATGGGGGTCTCCGAGACAAGAAAGGACTTGGTAGAAATGTCTGTGACCCGCTAACTGCCCAGTAGGGTTAGTTAATAGAAATCTTTTGTTTCTCACCTGCAGCTCTGCACTGTCAGCTATGGGAAAGTCAAGCTGGTATTGAAGCACAACAGGTGAGGTATGATCTACGCTGCGGCTTGTGCCGGTCCGTGCGCTGTGTGGACCCCGAGCAGGTGCAAGACCCCGGCAGGGCTGCTCATCTCTCCTGCTGAGTGCACATAGCCCGACCATGGAGCTGTAGCTGCTGTTTGCTGTGCTGCTGCGCCATGCTTTCCTGTGCACTGCAGTTACTACAGAGAGTCCTAACCAAAGACTAGAGGGGTCTGCTGCCGAGACCCCCACCGATTCACAGCACGGTGCTCTCATGTGTTTATTCAGGGCTGTGCGGCTGGCATTGGTGCTGGCCTATGCTCTGGCTTGGAGCGGGGCTTGTTCACACAGCGTTTTGTCCGTTCTGTTTTAGCAGCAGGAAAAAAAGTGTTTCCCAGTAGCCGCAAAATAAATGAGATTTCTAAAATGTCACTCACTCACTCCTCTCCTTTTTTCATTTTTTAAGCACTGCATTTATTTGCTCAGCGTTTTAAGGTTATGTTCACACATTGCATTTTTGCAGTGTTTTGTTTCTACACCAAAAACTACAGTATAGTGGTGGCAGTAAAACATTCGCATTCTATACACAGGTTTTGGTTGCATTTTTATTTGCTTTCTTTTCATTCATTTGAATGGGTGAAAAAGGGGAAGGAATTGACAGCTGCAGGTTTTAAAAATCTCATTCTATCTGCTGGTTCTGTAAAATGCAGCGTTTTTTGGCCACTGAGAAAAACGCAAAAAGTCTCTGCAAAAATGCCACGTGTGAACATAACCTTACAACTTTTTGTCAATCAGACCAATTAAACTGCATCAGAAATACATATTTTAATACAGGTTAGCTCCTTCATTTTCCTTGTGATTGAGTTTTTCCTACGGAGAAAAAATGCAACAAAAACGCGTTGTGTGAACGTATCCTGAGCTGCTGTTAAACAAAGTGGATGTGATTCCATGAACTCTCCTGACAGCTGTGTTTTTAAAGATGCTGCAGAACCTCACTTTGGAATTTTTTTATTTTTAAATTACTGTAACTGTAGTCCCGTACTCCTTCCCAAGTGCGGAGACTCTGCGTGTTTTCCCAGCACATTTTGCGCTCTTGTTCACACCAAAATATGCGACTTTGCATTTCCCATTTTCACTGCAGATTAGTTCAGACGTCATTGTGTGTTACACAATCGATTACAGGTTTCGTCAGCGTTTTTTATACAGTTTTTTTTCTGTAGATGATACGATTCTACACTTGGACGCGATTGCAGATTTACAAATGTTTTTTCTCGGGTTCCTTATATGAAACTATGGAGAAAAAAAAAATGAAAATTTCTACTTTCTTTGAATGACTGGTGGGCAGGAGTTTTCATGAAACTGCATACACTTTGCTTGAACTCGAAGAACGGTAGATATTCCGCCCCCAGAAAACACATTATTTATGCTACGTGGAACATGGTCGTAGAGACATGAAAAATGCATTAAAAACGTTTGTATTTCTGCTCTAAAAAAGCATTAAGACCGGCAAAATTTGCATAAAAAAACTCAGTGCAAAAACCACAACTGCAATAAATGCAGCAGATTGCTATCGTGTAATTTGGGGGGGACGTCCGGGAAGAACATGCAGCGTTTCCACATGGCCTAAATGTGATCACATGACCTGCAGATACTTCGTGGAGAGCGCTCACCCAGACGTCATCCAGGATCTTCTAAAAGACAGAGTCGTCCGCGGCTGCAGACTGAGGAATGAGGAGGGAGAAGAGACAGAGCTGATCACCGAGACCTTTACTAGCAAATCCGCGGTAAGTCCATTCACTGACTGCTAGCAGACTTATACTGTGAAACCCGTCCGCCAGGAACGATCATTGTCGTTTATCCTGTACAAAATGGCACTAAAGAAACTTCATGAAACTTCTAGAAGAAATAGGAAAGAGGCAAAATCAGCACGTGCCCCTCATCCAGACGTACTGTCCCTGCACATATGGAAAGGTGAAGTCCTCGCCCTCCACCTCGTATATCCTCAGACTTGCTGCCCCGTGCTTTACACTGCAGCGCAGCTCATTCACATTGGTGCACGTTTAGATCCTTACTGCAGTATGTTCTGCGGCCGACCAGAGACGAGACTTCTTCTTACGGCACATTTATTCCCAGATCTCCAAGACGACGGATCCGGCCGGGGGCCCCTCCACTTCCCAGACCCCTGAGACGCAGAATAAGACCGACGTCCCGGCCGACCTGTTTGAGTTCTACGAACAGATGGACAAAGAAGAAGAGGAGGAGGAAGAGACACAGACTGTATCATTCGAGGTTAAACAGGTAAAACCGCTCGTATTTAGTCCTCGCTGTCGTAGGCATTGGTCCACCAGCTTGCTGACTATTTCCTATAGCACAGAGCGCTGTGAGTCGCTTCTACACGTCAGATTTGCTTTCCTCTCCAGCCTGACGATAGATGTGATGATGATGGTTCCACATCGGCAGCAAAAAGCAAAAGTATTGTCAAAGTTGCTGCAAAGTAAATCTAGGTGCATTGGCATAAAGGAACTGGCTGTAAGAACCCCCCGGCCTCGCGTCTTCCCCGCTAGTAATGGCTGCCATGGTGTCTTTTTCAGGAATTGATTGAGGATCTCCAGAAGCGGTGCATCTACCTGGAGTACCCGCTCCTGGCAGAGTACGACTTCAGGAATGACACCATGAACCCGGACATCAACATTGACCTGAAGCCCACCGCCGTCCTGCGCCCGTACCAAGAGAGGAGCCTGCGCAAGATGTTTGGCAATGGCCGCGCCCGCTCCGGGGTGATTGTGCTCCCCTGCGGTGAGGGTCTTTGTCGGTTCAGCTTTCTTCAGTGGTTTCCTATGTGGTGTTAGCCGTACACTGTAAATTCAGAGAACTGGAAGTTATTCCCTGTCCTATGCATGGCGCAGAGCGCACTCCTGCACTTGCTCGAACATTGTCCTGTTCACATTGGTCTTTGCACCCAGTGCTCAGGATCAGTGCAGGTCAATGCATTATCCAACTTTCAGTTCTCAGAATTTCCCTCTACCCCTTTGACAATGGTCGGTGAGGGGTGGATGCAACAAGCTGGAACTGCCAGCAGAGGGGGCATTTTCAGTAATTGCGGCAGTGGAGGGGAGCTGCCAGCAGAGGGCGCAATATACCAGTAGTTTGCAGCAGGACAGACGGCAATGGATCACAGGTGGTCAGTGCAATATCCAGGGTCGCAGAGAGCCGCTCCCTCCTCTCCAGCTGCCTATTCCACATGGGTCTCAATATTTATGCAATTGTTTAGGCTTTTATTAACTCAATGCCTCAGGATCTGTTTAAGATCTTGGTCGCAACAATGTATCAAATCAATCAAAATGTGTTCTACTGTCAGCAGAGGATTAGTTACAATTATATCTGATGTATCCCCTGCACTGATAGTTTGTTACAATGTGTCAGTGCAGGTAAAGTCTTCTAGTTTGAGATGTTTAGACGACTTGTATGCAATTGTAACAAACTCTCAGCAGTATCGTGTTGGGTCAGGATGAGTTTCATTTGTGCTGATGTAAACAGGAATTCAATGACACGAAGCAGAGATACCTGAATACAAAGTGTAATAGAAAGTTTCAGGACTCTTCTTCGTCCTGTTAATCTGTGCTGCGGCTGGACCTGATGTTCTTGATGAGAGCGTTTCTATCTGCAGGTGCCGGGAAGTCTCTGGTTGGTGTCACCGCCGCCTGCACCGTGCGGAAAAGGTGCCTGGTGCTGGGTAATTCTGCCGTGTCAGTGGAGCAGTGGAAAGCGCAGTTTAAGATGTGGTCGACCATTGACGACAGCCAGATCTGTCGCTTCACCTCCGACGCCAAGGACAAGCCCATCGGGTGCTCCATCGCCATAAGCACGTACTCCATGCTGGGGCACACAACCAAGAGGTCATGGGAAGCAGAGCGGGTGATGGAGTGGCTGAAAAGTCAGGAGTGGGGTCTGATGATACTGGACGAGGTGCATACTATTCCAGGTACAGGGGAGCAAAGTTTTTTTTTTTTTACTCTGGTTACATCCAATGCTGCGGTAACTATAGATTGTACAGGACATTCCTGTACAGGGAGACTGAAAACTGACCTAAGGTATGCAGCTCTGGATGTGACTAGAGTGTAATGTCTGATAAGTGACCAACACTTTGCACTTTCTCTCGTCTTTATTAGACTTCCATAACCTTCTGCTTCTTTACGTTGATTTGCATCAGCTTTTTATTTCTTGCAGCAAAGATGTTCCGCCGCGTCCTGACCATCGTCCAGGCTCACTGTAAGCTCGGGCTCACCGCCACCCTAGTCCGAGAGGACGACAAAATAGTCGACCTGAATTTTCTGATTGGCCCAAAGTTGTACGAAGCCAACTGGATGGAGCTGCAGAACAACGGCTACATCGCAAAGGTGCAGTGTGCGGAGGTAAGGGGGCAGGTGGGTTATGTTGGGGGCTACTCATCCCTATCCATCATGGACCTGCCTTCTTCAGGACCGAGTGCTCCACAATGTCTGCACGGCGCCATTGTCACCTTCTTATGCACAGTGGAGAGGGCACAATTGGGGCATTTCTGGGCATGCCCCATAGGTCGGTGTTGTGGTAGTGATCGTTATCCGACCTGTTAGTGTAGTCTTACTATTATGTCTCGGGCAATGCAGGGTCTGCTGGGGAGGAGCCTTGTTATAATGGCCGACATCCATGCAAGAGTTTAATCTTGCGTTATAGTGGTAATTTATGGAGCTTTTATGCCTTGTTAACCCCTTAAAGACACTGTCCAGTTTGAGCCTTCTAGGTATTTTCCAGATTGGGGCCAGGTTTTTGCGAGCACTATGACACTGCTAGGTGTCCACCTCTATGTAGGACGGATTGAGTGGCCGAGATCAGAGTTTACTCCGATCCTGTAAGTTGGTGCCGGCTGCGGATGGCGCGGTCCCGTCTCCCGAATCTCTGTCATACCTCCACTGCAATAAGCTTTCTCACAGCTCGTCATAGTATGACGCGTTTCCTGACTGCTTAAATGTCTTCGCCCCCCATAACGTTTTCCTCGCCCCTCCTGCAGACTCTCTGCTGTTTGTCACTTTTTTCCTCGTTCCGCTTTCATTGTTGCTTTTTTCTTCTGCTAATTCCATGAAAGCCTTGGAGCTGATTAAGACGTTGTCTTTTCTTCCCGGCGGTCGGAGGAGGCTGTTGCCGTGGTGAGCCGCCGCTCTTGTACCCCGTGGCTCGTATTGAGGCTTTTACCTTCGGGGTCTATTCAGCTTCTTCCTCTCACCAGACAAACGAGCTGCGTGTTCAGAATACGGCCCAGGCCTCCATGTTGGCCGCCTGCTTCCTCCTCTCCTTCCTTTCTCCCTCAGGTCTGGTGCCCCATGTCCCCCGAGTTTTACAGAGAATACGTCGCCATCAAGACAAAGAAGCGGATTCTGTTATACACCATGAACCCAAATAAATTCCGAGCCTGCCAGTTCCTGATTAAGTTCCATGAGCGGCGGAATGACAAGATCATTGTGTTCGCAGACAATGTGTTTGCGCTGAAGGAGTACGCCATCAGGCTCAACAAGTAAGTGGCCCTGCATGACAATGAGCCGCAAGCTCCTGGGATTTTTGTTTTAAACTTTTTTAGCAGAGGGTGAGTTACTGGGGCGTTTGACTTCAGTCTTCAGCGGTGGAAAGATTTCTGCTTTGGTAGTGAGAACAAAGAAAATAATGCAAAAAAATATGTGAATCTGTCAAAACGGCCGACTGCTTGTGTATGTACATGAAAAGAGCACTATTTCTGGCCTTTATATCACTTTTATTTTGCATTTTTCACCAGTTTTTCCCTCTGCTCCATCTCTAATGTTCAGTTGTCTCTGTGGGGGTAGACGAGCTGCTATGTCTCCTATACACCATACACAGAGACGAGAAAGCAGGAATCCCTGTCTGTATGTAGCACATGATCAAAAGTTGCAGCAGCATTATTTTTCAACAGTGTAGCTGTGAATCCAGCTCTGGGCTGAGATAGACACTTACTAAAAGCAGCAGCAAGAACGTTTACATTAGTACTGAGCAGTGTAGCTGTGAATAAAACGCTAGGAGATCTAAAACACTCAATACAGAGCAGCAGCATGGAGGACATTCCTCAGTAGTACTGAGCAATGTTGCTGTGAGTACACCACCACACCTGTTCACAGATTACTAGTGCTATTGAAATTTAGCCTCATTCAATTGAAAGCAGCTGAGCTGCAATACCAGACACAACCTGTGGTCAGATGTGGGGGTGTTTCTTAAAGAAGCAGCAATGTTTTCCAGTGCCCAGATAAGGTTGCATTGTAACAGGCCAAGCGTAAATGTGGCTGTTCTGCTACATGTGATGTGATACAAATTCGACACGTGTGAAGTCCCGATGTAGTTTGTCGGCGATCATGAATTACTTTTGCAGCAGGGAGACCCATGGAAGTATCTTGTTTGCAAATCCTGACCAGCATGCGACTCCCGGCCAGATCGCACCAGAAAGTCGTGCGACTTCACTGCAGCAGCCGTCACACACATTCTGGGGCCCAAAAGTCTCCAAATAACCCTGAAAATAGAATGTAAAAGCAAAAGAAAAAAACGGGTCGTCCACTGGACTCGCGATTCTGGACTCGCGATTCTGGACTCGCGATTCTGGACTCCATCACTTGCAGTTTGTAATTAAAAATCCATCAAGTTACATTTTTCACAATTGTTAGTTGTTATATGGCTACAGGGTGACATCAGAGCACTTAAAATAACTGTGATAGTGTAAATGGTGCGTCTCCTACCCGGCGGCGACAAACTCCCCACTAGAGATTATCGAACATTTTCATACCATCTGGTCATTACTTGTCTGTCGCCTCAGCGATACATTGTTTCCAGTTAAGTCTAGAAATGTATCACTTTGTGACAAGTGGTTACAAGCGACCTGACAGGTGGCAATTGTCCTGTGTTGTGACTGCAGATGTGCTAATTTTCCTTTCTTCTGCTCTGCACTGGCGTGACCCAACCTTGTGCGTTATTATACGACACTGAATGCTGATCCTCAATCCAGACAGATGTTTTTTTTGTTTTTTTTTATTTCTGGGAAGGATCCTTTAATCTTTCTCAAATTGGCCTGAAAAGAGATTAGCAGCAGCGCTGCTGGAGGAATGTCATTAGATGTGTTCACTGTTCCGTGTGAGCGGGCAAGGAATGACCTCAGGGCGTTATTTCACCTCTCCCTCCGTCCTGGGGTGCGACCCCCTTATATGTGCTCGGCCTCTTACTGTCAAAATAGTTTTCAAAGCTTTTTCCATTTGCATGTATTGGAGTCTTGTTCCCTACAGACGACACCGTAAGTTCCTGCTTAGGTCGGGTCTAAACCTGTGCGCAGGATCTGCAGACACTGAGCTTCATCTGATCTGCTCTATAACTTCATGCTTTATCAATGCAGCTCTGGATGTGAATACTGTCATTCAGGATCCTATGGTGAAACATTGATTTAAGGCCGCCGTAACATTAACTTTCTTTATTTTTTCCCCAGACCTTACATCTACGGCCCGACCTCCCAGGGGGAACGGATGCAAATTCTGCAAAACTTTAAGCACAATCCAAAAATCAATACCATCTTTATATCAAAGGTAAGAAGGCAAATCAAATATCTGCAGCTTTCCAATCGCCTTCGTTGACATTTGTCACCATTCTAAAGATCTCTGCTTGCTGGATCAAGGGAAAGAAAATCTGCAAAGCTGGTTACGGTGTTGGCTTTCATTTATGAGCAGGACTCGCTCTGGAGGTCTAAGGGTCGGTCATATGTTCCATGATTCACATTGCAGCACCCTACTGAGAACACTCCCTGCTACTCAGTAACAAGCAAAGCCCGGATATTAATGACAGGTTTCCAGGTTCTAGTCACTGACTGCAAGCAATACAAAAAATACATAAATCAAAACTCTAGGCTGCTCGGAGTAACCTGTCACTGACCGACGACCGAGGGAATTTGTTGTCAATTTCTTTTCTATATTTGGGTATTTTAGCTGAACACTCGGTACATTTTGTTTTCGGCAGGTAGGTGACACTTCCTTTGATTTACCTGAAGCCAACGTTCTGATCCAGATCTCCTCACACGGAGGGTCCCGAAGGCAGGAGGCACAGCGTCTGGGCCGTGTCCTGAGAGCAAAAAAAGGTAAAGCTCTGTCCGTGAAGTTACTGTCAGCAGATACCTGCAGTGCATATAATGCTATCCTGGAGATCAGCAGCTGCTCCGTCACGTGGGACTCGCAAGGTCCAGATATTGGCTAATAATCAGGAAGATCCACAAGAAAGTAACTAAGGAGCAAGTAATTGGCAACACCCTCCCAATATCTCCATCAGTCAGATTTGTTAAATATACAGAATTATCCCAGGTGCGAATATTTGCCGTGTTGTAACTTTATTTTATCATCCTAGCCGATCAATGTATACATACATTACTGATCCCGAGTTATATCCTGTATTATACCCCAGAGCTGCACTCACTATTCTGCTGGTGCAGTCACTGTGTACATACATTACATTACTGATCCTGAGATACATCCTGTATTATACTCCAGAGCTGCACTCACTAATCTGCTGGTGCAGTCACTGTGTACATACATTACATTACTGATCCTGAGTTACATCCTGTATTATACTCCAGAGCTGCACTCACTATTCTGCTGGTGCAGTCACTGTGTACATACATTCCATTACTGATCCCGAGTTATATCCTGTATTATACTCCAGAGCTGCACTCACTATTCTGCTGGTGCAGTCACTGTGTACATACATTACATTACTGATCCTGAGTTACATCCTGTATTATACCCCAGAGCTGCACTCACTATTCTGCTGGTGCAGTCACTGTGTACATACATTACTGATCCTGAGTTACCTCCTGTATTATATTCCAGAGCTGCACTCACTATTCTGCTGGTGCAGTCACTGTGTACATACATTACATTACTGATCCTGAGTTACCTCCTGTATTATACTCCAGAGCTGCACTCACTAATCTGCTGGTGCAGTCACTGTGTACATACATTACATTACTGATCCTGAGTTACATCCTGTATTATACTCCAGAGCTGCACTCACTATTCTGCTGGTGCAGTCACTGTGTACATACATTCCATTACTGATCCCGAGTTATATCCTGTATTATACTCCAGAGCTGCACTCACTATTCTGCTGGTGCAGTCACTGTGTACATACATTACATTACTGATCCTGAGTTACATCCTGTATTATACCCCAGAGCTGCACTCACTATTCTGCTGGTGCAGTCACTGTGTACATACATTACTGATCCTGAGTTACCTCCTGTATTATATTCCAGAGCTGCACTCACTATTCTGCTGGTGCAGTCACTGTGTACATACATTACATTACTGATCCTGAGTTACATCCTGTATTATACTCCAGAGCTGCACTCACTATTCTGCTGGTGCAGTCACTGTGTACATAGATTACACTGCTTAGTTTAGCCATGCTGTTTCCGTCGCTCCTGCACATAATTAGTTTCGCCGGTCAGGAGTCCTGGAGAGCTGGGTGTTGAGCTGTTGGTGGCCATCACATGACTCGGCTGTAAAGTTTGTGCACCCTGATAGTTTCCGCTTTGCACTGCTGTTGTGATCGCTCTGTGGGTGGATTATTCCCACGTATCGGCGTGGTCTCACAGCTGGGCGCTGACGAGGTGAGACGACCGGAACGTGCGTTTCCGTCACTTATTAAATGCAGCTAATAGGCTTGAACGTTTCTCACGGCCTCTGACGCCATGACTTTACCATGTGGGGGGCCGACCTTTCCCTGCGGCCCCCGTGCCGCCTTCATCTCCTCCCTCGCCCGGCGTTCTGCCTGCGTCCTCTGATTTATGCCTCTTTATAAGCCCGGCTGCGGCTCCTACCTGTTACTGACTACGATGTGGTCGCTATTTTTTTTTTTCCTTTGTATTTTAATCTGCAGTCTCCTCTTGATGTGGCCTCAGTGGACATTGATGACACTTATGATTCTATGATTCTGATTGTCGCTGTTAATTTATTTTCCATTTTTTAAACGTAATAAAAATATTAATAAAAAAAAAAAAAAAAAAAAAAGAAGAAAACTGGTGGTTAAAGTCACGTTTTCTACTCAGTAGGAGGAGGCATGACTTCTCACCGCCCAATAGATTCGCTCTTAATTTTTTTAAATCCTGCAATGATTTAGCCGAAAATCTCCGGATAATGAAAACCGCAGTCACATCGGTAAAAGCTAAAGGATGCGGGGGCTGAACAAACCTGCAAAAGCCGGAATAAATGTTCCGCAAACCTAAGATAACCAAAAGAATGATGTCTCCAATCCCACAGGTTTGTCCCCATCTCTGCTGCTTTTACTGAATGGAAACATCGTCTTCAGAGGGTGAATACCGAACAGCTTGTTACAATTGTATCCTGTCTGGACAATCAACGGTACCTGCACTGACACATTGTAGCAAACTGTCAAGGACTTGGTTCTTCTGATGAATGCAGCTCACTGTACACTGGCTGTATACATTGTAACAAACGCTCAGCTGTGTGAAATATCAGGTCCATATGGGTGGGGGGGTTTAACCCTTTGCTTTACCCATTCTTTGTATTTCCCCTGTGTTCATACAGATGATATATTCACTGTCCTGCAGATTTCCTGACCCAGGGCTCCTAGCTGGACCCCCCCTTTACCAGGGCGTACACCCCTCTTATACCTATACGTGTCATGTGTGTTCTCTCTTTCCAGGAATGGTGGCTGAGGAATACAACGCCTTCTTCTATTCTCTGGTGTCGCAGGACACTCAGGAAATGGCCTATTCCACCAAGAGGCAGAGGTTCCTGGTGGATCAGGGCTACAGCTTTAAGGTAAGGGCAGGAGGGGTCCTGAGATCTAGGACAAGTCTGTGCAGCACTGAGAGGCAGTCTGCTGTACAGAAGATACAACCACTACTTTTTTATATGTACTTAAAGGGGTCATCCAGGCAGGGGGATAAGCAGGGAGGGGGCGATAGAAGGAGAACTCCATCACTGCTGGGTAATGGGGGGTCAAGGGGGGCCAAATAAAGTAACTACTGCAGGTTTACTGCTCTTCCTGAGGGCGTGGCATCTGCAGGGAGGAGGGGCCATCAGATAATGTATTCATAGTGGCCTTGCTGCTCATTTACATAACTGTGACAACCAAGTAATTTCCTCGTCCCCTTTCGACCAGGTGATCACAAAGCTGGCTGGCATGGAGGAGGAGGACCTGAGCTTCTCCACCAAGGATGACCAGCAGCTTCTCCTCCAGAAAGTGTTGGCCGCCTCCGACCTCGACGCCGAAGAGGAAGTGGTGGCCGGAGAGTTCGGATCCAAATCTTCCACCCACGTAAGTACGAGAGCGTCGCCTTGTAACCTCCTCTTCATGAGTGGACATCTGTGTCTTAAAGGGGAACTCCACAGTAAATCCCTGTGCACCCCCAGACTGAGATGGTAAAAAATCCTCACTCCCGCCAATGGGAAATGTGGGGCTTGTTGGTTTGTGGCCGAGCTTTAACCGAGAACGTCACTATTCACTGCAATCTCTAGGACAAGATCTTGGGTTCAAGTCCCTAAACGAGACGAAAAAATAAAGTAAAAAAAATAAATAAATCTCCTCCTTTTAAAGATAAAGGAATAAAAATATTTGGTTAGGAGTCTGTGAAAATGTTGACAAATGTAATATTTTATTAAATTTTTTTATTATAATGGGTTTTTTTTTTTTTTTTAATACTCTTCAAATTTGCCATCTCTGGAAACACACAGAGCTGATGAATCTTGTCACCGGCTCATTTTTACCATCTAGTGTCGTAAAAACAGAGCGTAAAAATCAATGGCAAATTTTTTTATTTTTTTTTTACCCATTTTATTACTTGAGTTTTTTTTTTTTCCCTCCCCCGCTGTTTTCAGTATATTGTTGGTAAAGGAAATTGTCATTCAAAACAACTTCTCTTGCAAAACAAACCCAAGCCCTCATATGACGTCCTCCTTTTGAGACAGTGATGGCTCTTGGAAGAAGTGAAGGGAAAAAAACTAAATTAGACTGCAGCAGGAAGGGGTTAATAAATGTTGCAAAATGCGCCAAAAAGCAGACACAAATGATACATTCCCTGATTGTCCTTCGTTCTTTCCTCCCCTCCGCAGGTCGCGCGGCGCGTCGGCACCATGAGCTCCATGTCTGGGGCAGACGACACTGTGTACATGGAATATCAGGCTCCCAGGAACAAGGGCGCCGGCAACAAACACGTGCACCCGCTCTTCAAGCGCTTCCGCAAATGAACCCCGCGGTTCTGCTGCTGCAGATCTGACGCGTCGTCCACACTGCGATAGTGGAACGCCGCTGACCCGCAGGACTCAAAATGCGCCGCTCAGGTTTATTTTTGAAGTTTTTTTTTCCCCCCTTTAAAAAACTATTTATCATTTTCGTGTGGATGATGTGATCGCAGGTGGATGCGGAGATGAATATTCCTATATTCCTTGCAGGAATAGTAATGAGTTTTCTTTCTGACCAGTAACATGTGTTTCTGGTTACAATGTAGCGATACATTGGCACGGACTGGCGGCTGTGGTACCCAGCGTGGGGGCGCAGCTGCTGCCAGCGACTCTTTTTATACGATGTGTATAAAGTCTGACTATACGGGCGTCTGTTTTACTTCCTTGCAATAAAGGTTTCAATTTGTTGTGACTTTTGTTCCGCTGCTGCTCTCTGGTATCAGCTCTTTTGTTTTGATCCAATGGGCGAAATTTCGAATCTGTGCCCTTAAGAGCTACGTCCGTACAGAACAGACATAACTGCTCATCCTGAGCCCTCTGGTTCATGAATAGAATGCTAGAAGTGCAGTAAGGACTGACCTACGCAATGGTAGAAGATGAAAGGAAGGAATAACTTCAGAGCAATTCACATTTATGACCCAATGAGGGTTGATTTCGATGTATGAGGGGCTCACAGCAAGATGACTGGACCCCAGAAAGATTTTAGTTCTGTAACTGTGATGCCTAATTGAAAAACGGCGCAGTAAAGATGTGACCGTTTCTGTCTGTTCACTGAAAGCAAGCGTAGATTTTGAAAACCAATAATACATAAGGAGAATCTTTGTTTTATGATCACGGAGTCTAATGGGCTGAATGCCTACGGACACGGGATTGTGAGTGCGGCTTTGGATGTGACTAGAGCAGATCTTGACACCTAGTGCTTTACATCTTGCGTCTCTTCACTCACGGCCTCAGGACAGAAGAGCGGAGACGTCGCTGCTCTTGTAGTCATGCCATATTACAGATGCTGGACTGGTGACTTTTCCGATTATCGGCCCCGGTGTCAGTGACGTCGCACATCTGGTTCTTATATTCCAATCTTTTCTGTGCCAACTTTTTTTTTTTTTTTTGGACTTTAACAGAAAAGATAAAATATAATCCGATTGTCCGACACTGATGGAATAAGGACGAATGATTCAGCGTTCTTCATGGACCGGGCATTTAAAGGGCCAGTAACCGTACACCTGACATCAGCCACATATGGCTGCTAACTGGGAACAATACATTGCATCTGCCTGGCCTTCAGTGGAGCCTGTCCATGATGTGACCATGCCGATGACGGGAGACCGCTCTTGTTAATTACCTGATGGCTGATAACATGGAGCAATAGTTAACAGGCAAAGCCACATTGCATTATTTATACAGGGGTCGTCATAACACTGAGGCCACCGGCGGGATAATGAATGTTCCCCATGCACTCGCCCAGCAAGGACCCTGCCAGATCGGTGCGGGGCATGGTACATGTCCCTGTTGTGCTGTCATGGCTGCAATGCTCTGCGCGTCCAGGCACATCTGTCTTCTGTGGGCTCAGACCAGACTGGTGCCACCAACTCCCCACATGTGCTGGGAAACCTCTGATAGCCAATTAGTGTCACTTCATAGGTATTAACCTAGGGAAGCGCCCCGCGAGACTGGCCACGTAGCGGGAGTGCGCCCCTCCAGACCCGCCACGTAGCGGGAGTGCGCCCCTCCAGACCCGCCACGTAGCGGGAGCCCGCTTCGCCAGACCGGCCGTATCTCACTTTTACAGCTGTAACGACGGCGACTTTCATTAGGGGATAAATCCCTACAGTGTCAATCATGGTGGAACTGCAAGCTGGACATTTCCTAATAGTCACATGCAAATTATTATATTTTTAGGAAACCATCAAAGTTGTAACATAATAACAATTTTACTGCAATTCATTTGTGACTTCATGAAGAATATGACTGATTTCTTTCAAAAAACAGCGCCACCCCTGCCCATAGGTTGTGTGTGGTATTACAGCTCAACCCCATAAGGTGCAATACCAGCCACTACCTGCAGACAGATGTGGTGCTGTTTCTGAAAGCCGCAGCCCTGTTTTCCTAATCCTGTATAATCCCCCCCATGCCCCTCATCTGTGATCTGTCCGCAGCAGGCAGACGGGGCGACGTGAATGACAAATAACAGAAGTATTTCACCGTTCTCTGCCAAGTCTCATGAATAACATGCTGACGTTTTGTCTGCATCTGGTTGAATAGGAGCTGATCCCTGCGCTGATCGGGGGCAGTGTAAACCACGCACCTCATAAGTGAGGAAGCTTCCCGCTCGGCCTTTCCCAGCTGCTCATTTATCCGATTCAGGTCCTGATGGATAAGAAACACGAGGAGCAAATTTCCTGCAGCCGGATGACAGACGTGTTCATGGGAGACCTTGGGCACCGGAAAGAAAGCGCTGCGCTGACTGCAGAAGTTTAGGTTTCTGTACAGCGGGAGAAATAAGCATTTCTGAAGGTGCTATTGACACGTCGGGAACATCCAATACACACAGGAAATAAATCACCAGAGATGTCCATAAAGTATGTAATAATGAGAAATGACACGGAAAAGTACTGAACACATGGAGAAAGAGAGGAGCAAAAAGCCCTGGAAAGTCCTGACACCGGCTGAAATGTATCGGTAATTAGAAAACAATCCTGCCACTTAAAGTCTTAGTAATAAATATCAGTCGATCAACTGATGGCCTATATAAAGGTGTCTCATTACCAAGGTGCCACACAAAAAACATCTCGTGATGGGTTAAACCAGTGAGCTGTCTCAAGACCTTCATAACCTTATTGTTGCAAAACATCCTGATGGCATTGGTTGCAGAAGAATTTCTAAATACTGAAGGATCCGGTGAGCACTGTTGGGACCATAACCTGGAAGTGGAAAGAACATCATTTTGCCATAAACCGGCCACAACCAGGTGCTCCCCACAAGATTTCAGACAGAGGAGTGTAAATAATTATCAGAAGAGTTGTCCAAGAGCCAAGGACACCTGTGGAGACCTACAGAAAGACCTAGAATCAACAGCTACATTTGTTTCACAGAAGACTATAAGTAATGAATTCGACCTCCATGGCCTGTATGCACGCTCACCATACAACCTCCATGGCCTGTATGCACACACACCTCGCAACCTCCATGGCCTGTATACACGCTCACCTCGCAACCTCCATGGCCTGTATGCACGCTCACCACACAACCTCCATGGCCTGTATGTACGCTCACCACACAACCTCCATGGCCTGTACGCACGCTCACCACACAACCTCCATGGCCTGTATGCACGCTCACCACACAACCTCCATGGCCTGTATGCACGCTCACCACACAACCTCCATGGCCTGTATGCACGCTCACCACACAACCTCCATGGCCTGTATGCACGCTCACCACACAACTTCCATTAGCTATATTCATGCTCATCACTCAACCTCCATGGCCTGTATGCACGCTCCTCACACAAGGGTCCATTGCTGACCAAAGAGCATGTTTAAGCGCTTTTACAGTTTGGTCAACAACGTTTAAACAAGTCTGAATTAGGCCGGGGACACACTGGTGCGAGATACGGCCGAGTCTCGCTGGTTAAAAGCAAGCTGTGGCACCTGCAGTCCGGAGCGGAGCGTGCAGCTCCATGTATTGCTATGCAGCCGCACGCTCCGCTCCGGAGTGCAGGTGCCACAGCTTGCTTTTAACCAGCGAGACTCGGCCGTATCTCGCACCAGTGTGTCCCCGGCCTTACTGGGAGAATATCCTCTGAGACCAAAATTTAACTTGTTGGATGCCATAATACACACCACATTTGGAGGCCAAAAGACACCCCAAAAACACCATACCAACAGTGAAGTGTACAGGTGGGAACATCACGGTGTGGGCTGTTTTTTTCCCACAAAGCACTGCCAAACTTTATGTAATTGAAGGAACGCTGAATGGACAAATGTACCGAGATACTGTGGATAAAAATCTGCCATCTACCAGGATGATGAAGATGAAACGAGGGTGGACATTTCAGCAAGACAATGATCCCAAACACACGGCCAAGGAAACTATTGGTTTTAGAGAAAGAAAATAAATCTGCTAGAATGGCCGAGCCGATCACCGGACCTGAATCATAGTAGCATAGTTAGCAAGGCTGGAAAAAGCCATGTGTCCATCCAGTTCAGCCTATATTCCGTCACAGATCTAAATCCTTCTAAAGAACCTAATAGCTGTAAGATACAATATTGTTACGCTCCAGGAAGACATCCAGGCCTCTCCTGAACCCCTCGACTGAGTTCGCCATCACCACCTCCTCAGGCAAGGAACTCCAGATTCTCACTGCCCTAACAGCCAATAACCAATAGAAAATGTACGGAAGGAACTAAAGCTCAGAGATCACTGAAGGAGCAGGATGTGCAGAGTGTTTGTGTGGAAGAATGGGCCAAAATCGCACCTGTGCAATGCCTGCGACTAGTTTCTCCATACTGGAGGCGTATTGAAGCTTCATCACCGACAAAGGCTTTTATACAAAGTATTAATTGCATTTCAGTAACCTGTTCAATACTTTCCCCTGTGTCATTTCTCATTATTACACACAATTTATGAGACCTATGGTGATTTCTTTCCTGTGTAGATTGGAGGGGCTGTTACCGACATCTGGGGAGAACTTCATGTCAATAGCACCTTTACAAATAGATATATTGAGAAAATTGGTGACGTGTCCAGTACTCATTTCGCCCGCCGTTTAATGCTGAGGAGCTACGTCATGTATCACCAGTCACATCCAAAGCTGCCACATTGCTAAGGCCTCACAGAATCTCAGCAGCAGAGATGTAGGTCCATTCATTTTGCATCTGTGCATGTTTTTTCTTCTGTTTTTTTCCTGTTATGAAGTTACTTTAATTTTTGCATCATATTCCTCTTTTAAATTTTGCTTATGTTTGATGTCTTTTTCTTACTACTTCGTCTACTTGCTTCTCAGCTCATCGTCACGGACGTGGTTTGTGTTATCCAGATGTTTGCAGCTGATTATTCGCAACTTTTTTCTTTACATTTCATTAGCGTTGCGTGCAACATTGTAATGGCTTATGTGACTTTTTGCAGCTGATACCATATGATTAAACCGACAGAAACTCTCCCACAAATCATGAATTCTTCCATAGATCCTAATAACTGGTCAGATTTGGAGCTTTAACCTCCTGAGCCTCAAACCACCCATGAGCCATTCATAATTTTGGCATCTTGTGTGGTAGAGGGGCTTCTTGGCCCCCCGTACTCATCAGGGCCTAGGTGTCCATGTTACCTCTGCACCCCGCAGAGTCATCACTATACTCTGCTGTAATGCATTGTGGGAGATGTGGCTCGTTTTCAGATGATCACAGCAGAACTTTTCATGTTCAGACCCCAGGATCCAGCAGCAGTAAAGGGTATTGCAGTCTGGAACTGCAGAACAATGTTTGCAGCTTTGGATGTGACTAGAGTAAGTAATCTTATTTACAGATTTACCACTGAGATGGTAAAAATGTTGATGACGGTAACATGTCCTGATTCCAGTGTGTATCCAGAGGCGATATCACAATTGTGTTTTGGAGAGACCGCAGAACTCCCGAGCGTGAGCAGATCCTCGCTTACATCAATTCCTTCCAACTCGTAAATAAGCTGCAGCATCTCATTTGCATTTTGTGTTTTTCCACTGACATTTGATAAAAATGAAGAGTTAAACGACTCGGCCTAATCTTTGCATCGGGAAAAGTTCTGCAACTTTCTAATAACTTCTTTTAAGTTGCGTCTATTTTGAAGTCTATTTTCTACTTCGTCTGTTTTATTTTCTGTTTACTATTGTGGCTGCGGCTTTTGCAATCCAGATGTTTGCAGCCGATTCATCAATTGCAATTTTTTAAAAAGTGGAAAAAAAATTTAAGCAAATGTCCTCCTGCCTCCCCTTCAGGACTGATTACTTTGTCTGACAGAAATTATTGCAGAAATATTAGGCATTTTGCAAAAAAAAAATCATTACCCCAACGTCATTTTAAATAATTTTAATGGTAACATTCTTGTCTCATCAGATACTATGGACACAGTTTGAATTTCTTACAATGTGACAATCCTCTGAGCTAAACACACGAGCTGCGCAAATCTCTCATCCTGAACTTCAGGTTAGCAGCTTTTTTAAGCTTTCTGCAGTCACACATCAGGTCACTATTGTAAAAGTTTGATTTTAGAACCCAAGTTCAGTATCACAGCAGTGAGATAAGGTTTCTAACAAGCCTTATTTACATTCAGTGTAAAAAACAAACAAATCCCAGGAAGCTTCATCTGTTATGGAAATGGACGAATTGTCTGCAGATTTCACTGAATGGCATAAATCTGCATGGGATTGGGGCTGATTTGTGTAATTTCAGCCTTATCCTTATACAATGTAACAAATTAATTCTAAACAAACTAAACAAACATTCATTAAAGCAAACATTGATAATGAAAAGGATGAGCTGGTGAAACACTTATCAGACAACCACTTCTGATATTAAAGGGAACCTGTCACCTGAATTTGGCGGGACCAGTTTTGGGTCGAAAGGGCGAATCAAACACCCGAAAACCTCGCCCATATGACCCAAAACTGGTCCCGCCAAATTCAGGTGACAGGTTCCCTTTAACCTCAAATGTATCCAGTTCCTGCAACTAAACACCTACTTGTATGACAACCTAAATTCTCATTAATGTAACGCTGTTAGCTGCTGTATAAAACTTCACTGATAAATCACTGGTGATCGGCCCCTTAAAAAAAAAAAAAAATCTGTTTCTATGTGAAGAAAATTCTAGTGACCATCCTGCATGTGCATAGACAGAACAAAAACAAGACTAACACGGAGCAGAAGCGTGACGCTCAGTCCTGTCGCTGGGGTGTAACCGTCCTGGGGCCGATGTGTAATGTAATAAAACGTAATAAAATGTGACACACAGCAATGCCAGTGCTGGAAGGGGGAGAGGAACAAGATTGTGGATGGGGAACCCAGCAATATGTATAATGTCCCATCCTCAGCACCCAGCGATATCTACAATGTCCGATCCTCAGCACCCAGCGATAACTACAATGTCCGATCCTTAGTACCCAGCGATATCTACAATGTCCGATCCTCAGCACCCAGTGATATCTACAATGTCCGGTCCTCAGTACCCAGCGATAACTACAATGTCCGATCCTCAGTACCCAGCGATAACTACAATGTCCGGTCCTTAGTACCCAGCGATATCTACAATGTCCAGTCCTCAGTACCCAGCGATAACTACAATGTCCGATCCTCAGTACCCAGCGATAACTACAATGTCCGGTCCTTAGTACCCAGCGATATCTACAATGTCCGGTCCTTAGTACCCAGTGATATCTACAATGTCCGGTCCTTAGTACCCAGTGATATCTACAATGTCCAGTCCTCAGTACCCAGCAATAACTACAATGTCCGATCCTCAGTACCCAGCGATATCTACAATGTCCGGTCCTCAGCACCCAGTGATATCTACAATGTCCGATCCTTAGTACCCAGTGATATCTACAATGTCCGGTCCTTAGTACCCAGTGATATCTACAATGTCCAGTCCTCAGTACCCAGCAATAACTACAATGTCCGATCCTCAGTACCCAGCGATATCTACAATGTCCGGTCCTCAGCACCCAGTGATATCTACAATGTCCGATCCTTAGTACACAGTGATATCTACAATGTCCGATCCTTAGTACCCAGTGATATCTACAATGTCCGATCCTTAGTACACAGTGATATCTACAATGTCCGATCCTCAGTACCCAGTGATATCTACAATGTCCGATCCTTAGTACACAGTGATATCTACAATGTCCGATCCTTAGTACCCAGTGATATCTACAATGTCCGATCCTTAGTACCCAGTGATATCTACAATGTCCGGTCCTCAGCACCCAGTGATATCTACAATGTCCGGTCCTTAGTACCCAGTGATATCTACAATGTCCGATCCTTAGTACCCAGTGATATCTACAATGTCCGATCCTTAGTACCCAGCGATAACTACAATGTCCGGTCCTTAGTACCCAGTGATATCTACAATGTCCGATCCTTAGTACCCAGTGATATCTACAATGTCCGATCCTTAGTACCCAGTGATATCTACAATGTCCGGTCCTCAGCACCCAGTGATATCTACAATGTCCGATCCTTAGTACCCAGCGATATCTACAATGTCCGGTCCTCAGCACCCAGTGATATCTACAATGTCCGGTCCTTAGTACCCAGTGATATCTACAATGTCCGGTCCTCAGTACCCAGTGATATCTACAATGTCCGGTCCTCAGTACCCAGTGATATCTACAATGTCCGGTCCTCAGCACCCAGTGATATCTACAATGTCCGGTCCTTAGTACCCAGTGATATCTACAATGTCCGGTCCTTAGTACCCAGTGATATCTACAATGTCCAGTCCTCAGTACCCAGCAATAACTACAATGTCCGATCCTCAGTACCCAGCGATATCTACAATGTCCGGTCCTCAGCACCCAGTGATATCTACAATGTCCGATCCTCAGTACCCAGTGATATCTACAATGTCCGATCCTTAGTACCCAGCGATATCTACAATGTCCGATCCTTAGTACCCAGTGATATCTACAATGTCCGATCCTTAGTACACAGTGATATCTACAATGTCCGATCCTTAGTACCCAGTGATATCTACAATGTCCGATCCTCAGTACACAGCGATATCTACAATGTCCGATCCTCAGTACCCAGTGATATCTACAATGTCCGATCCTCAGCACCCAGTGATATCTACAATGTCCGATCCTTAGTACACAGTGATATCTACAATGTCCGATCCTCAGTACCCAGTGATATCTACAATGTCCGATCCTTAGTACACAGTGATATCTACAATGTCCGATCCTTAGTACCCAGTGATATCTACAATGTCCGATCCTTAGTACCCAGTGATATCTACAATGTCCGGTCCTCAGCACCCAGTGATATCTACAATGTCCGGTCCTTAGTACCCAGTGATATCTACAATGTCCGATCCTCAGTACCCAGCGATATCTACAATGTCCGATCCTTAGTACCCAGTGATATCTACAATGTCCGATCCTTAGTACACAGCGATATCTACAATGTCCGATCCTCAGCACACAGCGATATCTACAATGTCCGATCCTTAGTACCCAGCGATAACTACAATGTCCGATCCTCAGTACCCAGTGATATCTACAATGTCCGATCCTCAGTACCCAGTGATATCTACAATGTCCGATCCTCAGTACCCAGCGATATCTACAATGTCCGATCCTCAGTACCCAGCGATATCTACAATGTCCGATCCTTAGTACCCAGCGATATCTACAATGTCCGGTCCTCAGTACCCAGCGATATCTACAATGTCCGATCCTCAGTACCCAGCGATATCTACAATGTCCGGTCCTCAGCACCCAGTGATATCTACAATGTCCGATCCTCAGTACCCAGTGATAACTACAATGTCCGATCCTCAGCACCCAGTGATATCTACAATGTCCGGTCCTCAGCACCCAGCGATAACTACAATGTCCGGTCCTCAGTACCCAGTGATATCTACAATGTCCGGTCCTCAGCACCCAGCGATATCTACAATGTCCGATCCTTAGTACCCAGCGATATCTACAATGTCCGATCCTCAGTACCCAGTGATATCTACAATGTCCGATCCTTAGTACCCAGCGATATCTACAATGTCCGATCCTTAGTACCCAGCGATATCTACAATGTCCGATCCTTAGTACCCAGTGATATCTACAATGTCCGGTCATCAGTACCCGCGATATCTACAATGTCCGATCCTTAGTACCCAGCGATATCTACAATGTCCGATCCTCAGTACCCAGTGATATCTACAATGTCCGATCCTCAGTACCCAGTGATATCTACAATGTCCGATCCTTAGTACCCAGCAATAACTACAATGTCCGATCCTTAGTACCCAGTGATATCTACAATGTCCGGTCATCAGTACCCGCGATATCTACAATGTCCGATCCTTAGTACCCAGTGATATCTACAATGTCCGATCCTTAGTACCCAGCGATATCTACAATGTCCGATCCTCAGTACCCAGTGATATCTACAATGTCCGATCCTTAGTACCCAGCAATAACTACAATGTCCGATCCTTAGTACCCAGTGATATCTACAATGTCCGATCCTCAGTACCCAGCGATATCTACAATGTCCGATCCTTAGTACCCAGTGATATCTACAATGTCCGATCCTCAGTACCCAGTGATATCTACAATGTCCGATCCTCAGTACCCAGTGATATCTACAATGTCCGATCCTTAGTACCCAGCAATAACTACAATGTCCGATCCTTAGTACCCAGTGATATCTACAATGTCCGGTCATCAGTACCCGCGATATCTACAATGTCCGATCCTTAGTACCCAGTGATATCTACAATGTCCGATCCTTAGTACCCAGCGATATCTACAATGTCCGATCCTCAGTACCCAGTGATATCTACAATGTCCGATCCTTAGTACCCAGCAATAACTACAATGTCCGATCCTTAGTACCCAGTGATATCTACAATGTCCGATCCTCAGTACCCAGTGATATCTACAATGTCCGATCCTTAGTACCCAGCGATATCTACAATGTCCGGTCCTCAGCACCCAGTGATATCTACAATGTCCGGTCATCAGTACCCGCGATATCTACAATGTCCGATCCTTAGTACCCAGCGATATCTACAATGTCCGATCCTCAGTACCCAGTGATATCTACAATGTCCGATCCTCAGTACCCAGTGATATCTACAATGTCCGATCCTTAGTACCCAGCAATAACTACAATGTCCGATCCTTAGTACCCAGCGATATCTACAATGTCCGGTCCTCAGCATCCAGCGATATCTACAATGTCCGATCCTTAGTACCCAGCGATATCTACAATGTCCGATCCTCAGCACCCAGTGATATCTACAATGTCCGGTCCTTAGTACCCAGTGATATCTACAATGTCCGATCCTTAGTACCCAGCGATATCTACAATGTCCGATCCTTAGTACCCAGTGATATCTACAATGTCCGATCCTTAGTACCCAGCGATATCTACAATGTCCGATCCTTAGTACCCAGCAATAACTACAATGTCCGATCCTTAGTACCCAGCGATATCTACAATGTCCGGTCCTCAGCACCCAGTGATATCTACAATGTCCGGTCCTCAGCACCCAGCGATATCTACAATGTCCGATCCTTAGTACCCAGCGATATCTACAATGTCCGGTCCTTAGTACCCAGCGATATCTACAATGTCCGGTCCTCAGCACCCAGCGATATCTACAATGTCCGGTCCTCACTACACAGCGATAACAACGATGTCCGGTCCTTAGTACCCAGCGATATCTACAATGTCCGATCCTTAGTACCCAGCGATATCTACAATGTCCGGTCCTCAGCACCCAGCGATATCTACAATGTCCGGTCCTTAGTACCCAGCGATATCTATGCAGCGCCCCAGAGTCCTGGTCGTTGCAGTACTGTGGCTCCGCCACTAAGGGGGGCTATGGTGCGTCTGATGGCACTGAAGGAGCTCATCTGATCAGGTATCACAGACACCAATACATTTCACAGCCGGGCCTCCGGGGGGAGCTAAGGGTGCTATTCATTAGGCCACTCCCCACCATAGTGGGTAAACTGGGGGTCAGGCAGGAAGTTAGATCGGAAAGCTGACTGGGTTGGAACCAGGCAACACCTTGTGGCAGAGGGTGTTGTGGGGGAAGATACAGTAGGGTCTCTGTCAGGGGTGGGATCCTGACAGAGGCTTGGCAACGAGAACGAACGTAACGGGACCGTGCCTGCTCCGGGTAGCGGCGGTGCCCAAGAAAGGATTAGAAGAGAGATAGATTGTGCTGAGTGAGAAACGGGATCACGCAAAGGAGAATATACCAGTAGGAGTCGTGCTGTAAGACCGAAGCAACATCCTACTGAGGCGCAATACCGGTGGCCGGAACGCCGAGGGAGTAGAACAACATTCAGCTTCAAGCAATACTCCAAACAGCGGCAGGACAGTCAGTCTCAGGCGGGCTGTCTAACTCAAATCACCTATGAAGTCTTGGGAGGCAATTGTGGGAGAGGGGCGTCTCTAGGGTCCCGGAAGAACTCCAGGCCTACCCGTCAAACGGGTGCCGTTCCTACCCGAACCTCAGGGAGGGACGGAAGATTAGCAGAACATCATCTAGTCGAGTTGTGAGGGAACATCAGAAACAGACACAACAGTTGTGGGGACTTTCCGTAAGCACAGCAGGGAAGGACCACAACACATAGCGCTAGGGGGAAGGCACAGATTTCCTCCTGTGAAGAGAACTCTGGAAGTGTCATTGGACCGGCCGGACTTGCGCAGCCTGGTGAGCCGTATTCTGGATTGAGGACCCAGAGATCTTCAGTAAAGAGGTAAAGAGACTGCAACCTGGTGTCCTCGTTATTTATCGCGACCTGCACCCCACAACTGCACCGTTACACCACTTATTGCACCGGACGTCCCCCACTGACAGACAGGGCCACGGACCGGGTCTAGCCACCGTGACAACCCCAGGACTGAGATCCCAGAGGCCCGGTACCGGGTACCCCTCGGCCCTGCGGCGGTGTAGGGGCGCTCTAATTTGGCGTCACGAACAGGATCTACTTAAGCCTGAAGAATCAGGTCATGTGTGCCTTGGAACTGTGATTTATTGCGCTTGAATTGTACTTTATTGAAAAGACTGTGTGCTGCGCCACTTGCCGCCAAAACCGCCGCCATTGCAGCGCTGAGGAGAGGCGCAGGAGAAGAAGAGGGGCGTGAAGTGGGCGTAGGCGAGCTGGAGAGCGCGAACAGCAATGGCCGCCCAGTCCAAATATTTCTGTGTCCTGAGGACGTGTCCGTCAACAGCTGAGGTCCGCCTCCTGATCCTGTTTGGAGGGTGGAGACCATGGAGACGGGGCCGCCCACGAAAGAGACCGCGGGAAGAAGACATTGGAGGAAAGGCAAAGATGGGGACACCAGGAGCACCGCGTGGGGCTGACCCGATCCGGCCTGAGGCTGCACAACCTGACACAGCCCCAGAAGCGCCGATTGACTTGGTCAGAGCTCCAGAGATCCCGCCGTCACACTGGGGTGTGGTAGTGTCTTTTAACTCCCGGCACGGAAGAGGAGTTATCCAGGAGATTGGAGAGCCGCTGCAGGTCCGTGTCGATCGGGAGGAGGTGGAGCCCTGCAGCATGAGGTTCGCTCGTGATCTGGAGCCGGGCGACGCTGTGACCTACACGAGGTGGAGGAGGGAAGCTGGTGAGACGGGCTGGATAGCCCGAGGCGTACAGCGATGCATTGCCCTCTGGGCTGCTGCCGGAACACCGGAAGAAGAAGATCCCGTGAAGGAGGCAGCAGAGCCCGGCCCTGCGGAACCTCGAGAAGCCCGGCCTCGCCGTGCCCCGGAGGGACGTGTGCACCTGCCAGTGAGAAGGGCCTCCCGGCGAGGGATCTTATCGCTGCTGGGACCGGAACCGCGTCCTGGCTCACCAGTGCGATCCGTTGGCCTGGTGAGGCCAGATCGGAGACCATCCGGTTCCACAAAGAACGAGTAAGCATAATTGCTTTATTAATATGTATATAGTTTTTAACTGGTTGTTTCCTGCTTGGCTGCTAAACCCGCTCAGGGTAAACTCTTAAAGGGATCCCTTTGTTGACCCGGGATCCCTATTGTTTTTGGTTGTTTTCTATTTTTCTACGTTATTTAAAAGAACTGCTGAAATCATGAACAGTGCATGATCCGAACTCCTTGTATATAGTTGCACCTTATTAAAGGCGCTCCCTACTGGTTTTACTTAAAGAAGGACTCTTTGCGAAGATACCGCACTGGAACCTTTGCTGAGTATGGACTGGTAGCTTGAGAAAATACGCTACCTCACAGAGACTTGGTCCTCTCTTAAAGGGGATGTTCATTTGCCGCATTTCGATAGAAATATTGCTTAAGACAAGTAGCAATAATGTTGATGAGAGAAAAGTGATGATAATGTTGTACGAGAAAGTTATATGTGTTTAATTAGTTAAATGTGAAGAAATACTGATGATGTGCTCTGAGAAGTAAAAAAGGTGAAAGGTAGAAGAAGGATGCAGTGGACCCGTAGGGATAGACGTGGAGTCCAGCATGCATGATAGAAAGAAAGATAATGAGAAGGCTTAATGTTCAATAGAAAATGTTCTGATAATGTTGATAGATAGTTAGGATAGAAGGTAAACCCTGAGTCCTCATAGGAGTCATGTAGAGATGGCTCAGTGCTCTTAAACTGAAAGTATGTTATGTTCTATACTGTGTATAGTAGTTGAAAAGGCAGTAGGCCCGGGCTGAACGGGGCGGTCCTGTAACAGAAAGGAGAGGCAGTAGGTCTGGTGCCGATAGGACAGGCGGTCCTGCAGATTCAAAGAAGGAGAATGAAAAAAAAGTTAATTTACCTTATAATGTGATTATAAGAAGGTCTTTAATGGATACAGAGTGTATGTCCTTAAAGGCAATGTTAAAGTATTGTTCAACAATTTTTGCACTTAGTAGAATACCCGGTTGGGTAACAGGAGTTATTTATAGCCTGTAATTTATAATGTTTAATATTTAACCATGTTTTGTAACGTTCAAGTGTCCTCACCTCCCATAAAGGGAAGCTTGTTCAAGTATACTTATTGTTATTGCACTCAACCAAACTGTATGTCTTTTTGCTAAACTTGTATTGTTGTTTTCTTCCCAGTCCCGGAGTACTGTGTTTAACCAGGGGGGAGTGCAGCGCCCCAGAGTCCTGGTCGTTGCAGTACTGTGGCTCCGCCGCTATGGGGAGCTACGGTGCGTCTGATGGCACTGAAGGAGTTCATCTGATCAGGTATCACAGACACCAATACATTTCACAGCCGGGCCTCCGGGGGGAGCTAAGGGTGCTATTCATTAGGCCACTCCCCACCATAGTGGGTAAACTGGGGGTCAGGCAGGAAGTTAGATCAGAAAGCTGACTGGGTTGGAACCAGGCAACACCTTGTGGCAGAGGGTGTTGTAGGGGAAGATACAGTAGGGTCTCTGTCAGGGGTGGGATCCTGACAGAGGCTTGGCAACGAGAAAGAACGTAACGGGACCGTGCCTGCTCCGGGTAGCGGCGGTGCCCAAGAAAGGATTAGAAGCGAGATAGATTGTGCTGAGTGAGAAACGGGATCACGCAAAGGAGAATATACCAGTAGGAGTCGTGCTGTAAGACCGAAGCAACATCCTACTGAGGCGCACTACCGGTGGCCGGAACGCCGAGGGAGTAGAACAACATTCAGCTTCAAGCAATACTCCAAACAGCGGCAGGACAGTCAGTCTCAGGCGGGCTGTCTAACTCAAATCACCTATGAAGTCTTGGGAGGCAATTGTGGGAGAGGGGCGACTCTAGGGTCCCGAAAGAGCTCCGAGCCTACCCGTCAAACGGGTGCCGTCCCAACCAGAACATCAGGGAGGGACGGAGGATTAGCAGAACATCATCTAATCGAGTTGTGAGGGAACATCAGAAACAGACACAACGGTTGTGGGGACTTTCTGTAAGCACAGCAGGGAAGGACCGCAACACATAGCGCTAGGGGGAAGGCACAGATTTCCTCCTGTGAAGAGAACTCTGGAAGTGCCATTGGACCGGCCGGACTTGCGCAGCCTGGTGAGCCGTATTCTGGATTGAGGACCCAGAGATCTCCAGTAAAGAGGTAAAGAGACTGCAACCTGGTGTCCTCATTATTTATCGCGACCTGCACCCCACAACTGCACCGTTACACCACCACTTATTGCACCGTACGTCCCCCACTGACAGACAGGGCCACGGACCGGGTCTAGCCACCGTGACAACCCCAGGACTGAGATCCCAGAGGCCCGGCTCCGGGTACCCCTCGGCCCTGCGGCGGTGTGGGGGCGCTCTATCTACAATGTCCAATCCTCAGCACCCAGCGATAACTACAATGTCCGGTCCTCAGTACACAGTGATATCTACAATGTCCGGTCCTTAGTACCCAGTGATATCTACAATGTCCGATCCTTAGTACCAGAGGCGTAGCTAGGGTTTTGGTCCAGGGGGGGCGAAGGTTCTGAGTGGGCCCCTAACCAGGTAACCTTCATTACAATTCAGTGATGCGCCCTAATAGTGGAGGAGACCGCGCTGTTACTGAAGATAATCTCTATATAAAGACCAACACTGATATTACCGCCATATGGTCAGTGGTAGATACCAGTCCTACAGAACATATAACAGATCACTGCACAGTTACAGATAATGACTTACCTCTGACGTTCTTTCTGATAGAATTGTTCATTTTTCCCGTCTTTTCCATCTGGCCCAGACCGACATGACAACTTCTTCCAGCTACAACTCATCTGCAGAGAATACAACAAAGACACGTTTCACTTCTCACATTCCAGCACCATCACCATCTATTCCCAACCTGCACAACCTCCTCATCCTGCTGATACCTCAATACAGAGCCGCTGCTGCCGTATGTGTCCCTATTACTGCACCTGCTGTGTGGTTCTCTGTGCCCTCTAAATTCTAAAGCACCCCTCTATAATATAGTAATGCCGGGTGCAAGTGCCCTAGAAAACAGTGCCCACATTTTGTCCCCTAGAAAGTAATAATGCCCTCTGTGTGTGACCCTTTGATAGTCACAGTAACCTGAGTCCCCCTGTAAGAATAAGTGCCCACTTTACATTTAATAAAGTCCTGAGTCTCCCCCACTGTACAGCTCCCCTATACACAGTATGATGCCCCCTCACTGTATATACTGACCCGTTAATATCCTCCAAACTGGCTCCAACACTGTATGATGGCCCCGTCGCTGTAATCTCCACACTGAATGATGGCCCTCTAGATAGCCTCCATATAGCATAATACACCGGATAGTCCTCAATATGGTATAATACATTCCCCATAGGCCTCCATATAGTATCATGCACTCCCCATAGGCAGACCCTATAGTATAATGCCCTTCACATAGGAAGACTATATAGTATAATGCAGCTCCCATAGGCAGCCTCTATAAGGAAGGCTGTAAATGTGTCCCCAATCCCCTCCTCAAGGCATAAAAATTACCTCTCATTATACTCACCAATGGCTCTCACCAAGGCATCGCTGGTCTTGACTTAAGATCGCCATCCTCCATTACTGCTTCATCTGTATGACACATCCTATGTCATCCACACAGTGTCACCCATTGCGCTCCTGTGCAGGCGCACTTCTCTCTAGGCTGCTGAAAGCAGAGCCAAGTACTGTAGTGCATGTGCGCTGGGAAAGGCCAAAGGGCGCTGATGACCTGGAAATAAAGCCGGCGCATGCGCACTACAATACTGTGCTCTGACTTCAGCAGGGCAAAGAGAAGTGCACCTGCACGGGAGTGTGATAGAGGACACTGAATGCATGATGTAGGACGCATCTTCCACACGAAGCGGGACAGCGATCACAGGAAGAAAGACGGCGCCGGGTCAAGACTGTGACGCCCGGACTGCGCCATCCGTGAGTATAATAAAAGCTCTTTTTTGTGCCTTGCATAGAGGATTGGGGACATAGAGAGCATTCTAGAACACTATGTTAGGGTGTACAGATGCTGGCCGGACCTTATATGATGACAGGCTCCCACATGTAAAAGCCGTCCTGCAAGATTCCAGCCGCTCGCAAACTTAAGAAAATAATCATTCTCCTTCTCATAAGCTAATCAGCAGTAAATAAATGATGTGCGAAGACACGAAGATTGCAGGATAAACAAGACATACAAGTTTAAAGGGAACCTGTCACCCCGTTTTTTAAAGATGAGATAAAAATAGCGTTAAATAGGGGCAGAGCTGTGCTTTACATTGGTGTCTTTTGTGTGCCTTGATTCCCCAGCTATGCTGCCGAAATACCTTTGTAAAGTCGCCATTTTGGGCTGTCACTCACGCTGGTCTGGTCAAATGGGCGTGGTGACATCGCTGTTTCTTCCCCCAGACCTTGCTTATCTGTCCGTTGGTGGCGTAGTGGTGTGCGCCATCTTCCTGAGGCTGCGCGTGCGCAGATGGAGTGCTCGGCTTCCCGGGGCTTCAGGAAAATGGCCGCCGCGATCTCCATCTGCTCACGCGCGACATCCCGCAGCCATTTTCCTGAAGCCCCGTGCAGCAGAGCACTCCATCTGCGCACGTGCGGCCTCAGGAAGATGGCCGCCCCCACCGATCACCAGGGGAACAGCGCAGATCGCGTTCTTTTCCTTCACCTGGGCAGTGGATTCGGCAGCTGGACATGCGCAAACCACTACACCACCAACGGACAGATAAGCAAGATCTGGGGGAGAAACAGCGCTGTCACCACGCCCATTTGACCAGACCAGTGTGAGTGACAGCCCAAAATGGTGACTTTACAAAGGTATTTCGACAGCATAGCTGGGGAATAAAGGCACAAAAAAGACGCTAATGTAAAGCACAGCTCTGCCCCTATTTAACGCTATTTTTATCTCATCTTTTAAAAACGGGGTGACAGGTTCCCTTTAAGAACCTTCATTGCTTTATATACTGTGCCTGTATGTATGTATTCAAGGCAACAGATCAGACATATGAAATAGCAAATGACATGTGCCAAGATACTCATCATGCTGTGTGGAGAGTGTCCTCTGGTCCTGGGGGCTGCTCCTCAGGCTCCTCCCAGTCAGATGCTGCAGACATCATGTGCAGGCAGTGAGCTCAGGTCACAGTCAGAGGCAGAGTCCCCCTGCGTCCCCTGCTGCTGCCCCTGCTGCTGGAGCTGATCACTTCTCTGCAGCACACAGGAGCTTTGAGCAGAGCGCGCTCAGCCGGGATTGGGTGAGTGACCTCCCTTCCCCCTCTCCTCCACAGACTGCAGAAGAGCGATCACATGACTCACTCCCTGCACTCTGATTGGAGGCCTTCTCTTCCATCTCTCTGCTGACTCCCTGTGAGTGTTTGTACCGTGCATGTTACTTTAGCTACATACACAGTACAAACGCAGGGGAAATTACAGATAAACATTGACCGGACTAGGCAGGGGCCCCTAACGCCGGCCCTGACAGTAGCGTAGCTCCGGGTGGGCCCCCTCAGAGCACAGGGCCCGGGCGACCGCCCCCTCTGCCCCCCTGGTAGCTACGCTACTGCTTAGTACCCAGCGATATCTACAATGTCCGGTCCTTAGCACCCAGTGATATCTACAATGTCCGATCCTTAGTACCCAGCGATATCTACAATGTCCGGTCCTCAGCACCCAGTGATATCTACAATGTCCGATCCTTAGTACCCAGCGATATCTACAATGTCCGGTCCTCAGCACCCAGTGATATCTACAATGTCCGATCCTCAGTACCCAGTGATATCTACAATGTCCGGTCCTCAGCACCCAGTGATATCTACAATGTCCGATCCTTAGTACCCAGCGATATCTACAATGTCCGGTCCTCAGCACCCAGTGATATCTACAATGTCCGATCCTTAGTACCCAGCGATATCTACAATGTCCGATCCTTAGTACCCAGCGATATCTACAATGTCCGATCCTTAGTACCCAGCGATATCTACAATGTCCGATCCTTAGTACCCAGCGATATCTACAATGTCCGATCCTTAGTACCCAGCGATATCTACAATGTCCGGTCCTCAGCACCCAGCGATATCTACAATGTCCGGTCCTCAGCACCCAGTGATATCTACAATGTCCGATCCTTAGTACCCAGCGATATCTACAATGTCCGATCCTTAGTACCCAGCGATATCTACAATGTCCGATCCTTAGTACCCAGTGATATATACAATGTCCGGTCCTCAGCACCCAGTGATATCTACAATGTCCGATCCTTAGTACCCAGCGATATCTACAATGTCCGGTCCTCAGCACCCAGTGATATCTACAATGTCCGGTCCTCAGCACCCAGTGATATCTACAATGTCCGATCCTTAGTACCCAGTGATATCTACAATGTCCGATCCTCAGTACCCAGCGATATCTACAATGTCCGATCCTTAGTACCCAGTGATATCTACAATGTCCGATCCTCAGCACCCAGCGATAACTACAATGTCCGGTCCTCAGCACCCAGCGATATCTACAATGTCCGGTCCTTAGTACCCAGCGATATCTACAATGTCCGGTCCTTAGTACCCAGTGATATCTACAATGTCCGATCCTTAGTACCCAGCGATATCTACAATGTCCGGTCCTCAGCACCCAGTGATATCTACAATGTCCGGTCCTTAGTACCCAGCGATATCTACAATGTCCGGTCCTCAGCACCCAGTGATATCTACAATGTCTGATCCTTAGTACCCAGCGATAACTACAATGTCCGATCCTTAGTACCCAGTGATATCTACAGTGTCCGATCCTTAGTACCCAGTGATATATACAATGTCCGATCCTTAGTACCCAGTGATATCTACAATGTCCGGTCCTCAGTACACAGTGATATCTACAATGTCCGATCCTTAGTACCCAGTGATATATACAATGTCCGATCCTCAGTACACAGTGATATCTACAATGTCCGATCCTTAGTACCCAGTGATATCTACAATGTCCGGTCCTCAGCACCCAGTGATATCTACAATGTCCGGTCCTCAGTACACAGTGATATCTACAATGTCCGGTCCTTAGTACCCAGTGATATCTACAATGTCCGGTCCTTAGTACCCAGTGATATCTACAATGTCCGATCCTTAGTACCCAGTGATATCTACAATGTCCGGTCCTCAGCACCCAGTGATATCTACAATGTCCGGTCCTCAGTACACAGTGATATCTACAATGTCCGATCCTTAGTACCCAGTGATATCTACAATGTCCGGTCCTTAGTACCCAGTGATATCTACAATGTCCGATCCTCAGTACCCAGCGATATCTACAATGTCCGGTCCTCAGCACCCAGCGATATCTACAATGTCCGATCCTTAGTACCCAGCGATATCTACAATGTCCGATCCTTAGTACCCAGTGATATATACAATGTCCGGTCCTCAGCACCCAGTGATATCTACAATGTCCGATCCTCAGTACCCAGTGATATCTACAATGTCCGGTCCTTAGTACCCAGTGATATCTACAATGTCCGATCCTCAGTACCCAGCGATATCTACAATGTCCGGTCCTCAGCACCCAGCGATATCTACAATGTCCGGTCCTTAGTACCCAGCGATATCTACAATGTCCGGTCCTTAGTACCCAGTGATATCTACAATGTCCGATCCTTAGTACCCAGCGATATCTACAATGTCCGGTCCTCAGCACCCAGTGATATCTACAATGTCCGGTCCTTAGTACCCAGCGATATCTACAATGTCCGGTCCTCAGCACCCAGTGATATCTACAATGTCTGATCCTTAGTACCCAGCGATAACTACAATGTCCGATCCTTAGTACCCAGTGATATCTACAGTGTCCGATCCTTAGTACCCAGTGATATATACAGTGTCCGATCCTTAGTACCCAGTGATATCTACAATGTCCGGTCCTCAGTACACAGTGATATCTACAATGTCCGATCCTTAGTACCCAGTGATATATACAATGTCCGATCCTCAGTACACAGTGATATCTACAATGTCCGATCCTTAGTACCCAGTGATATCTACAATGTCCGGTCCTCAGCACCCAGTGATATCTACAATGTCCGGTCCTCAGTACACAGTGATATCTACAATGTCCGGTCCTTAGTACCCAGCGATATCTACAATGTCCGGTCCTCAGTACACAGTGATATCTACAATGTCCGGTCCTTAGTACCCAGTGATATCTACAATGTCCGGTCCTCAGTACACAGTGATATCTACAATGTCCGATCCTTAGTACCCAGTGATATATACAATGTCCGGTCCTCAGCACCCAGTGATATCTACAATGTCCGGTCCTTAGTACCCAGCGATATCTACAATGTCCGGTCCTCAGCACCCAGTGATATCTACAATGTCCGGTCCTTAGTACCCAGCGATATCTACAATGTCCAATCCTCAGCACCCAGTGATATCTACAATGTCTGATCCTCAGCACCCAGTGATATCTACAATGTCCGATCCTCAGTACACAGTGATATCTACAATGTCCGATCCTTAGTACCCAGCGATAACTACAATGTCCGATCCTTAGTACCCAGCGATAACTACAATGTCCGGTCGTTAGTACCCAGTGATATCTACAATGTCCGGTCCTTAGTACCCAGTGATATCTACAATGTCCGATCCTTAGTACCCAGCGATAACTACAATGTCCGATCCTTAGCACCCAGTGATATCTACAATGTCCGATCCTTAGTACCCAGTGATATCTACAATGTCCGATCCTTAGTACCCAGCGATAACTACAATGTCCGATCCTTAGTACCCAGTGATATCTACAATGTCCGATCCTTAGCACCCAGCGATAACTACAATGTCCGATCCTTAGTACCCAGTGATATCTACAATGTCCGATCCTTAGTACCCAGCGATAACTACAATGTCCGATCCTTAGTACCCAGTGATATCTACAATGTCCGATCCTTAGTACCCAGCGATAACTACAATGTCCGATCCTTAGTACCCAGTGATATCTACAATGTCCGATCCTTAGTACCCAGCGATATCTACAATGTCCGATCCTTAGTACCCAGCGATATCTACAATGTCCGGTCCTCAGTACCCAGCGATATCTACAATGTCCGGTCCTTAGTACCCAGCGATATCTACAATGTCCGATCCTTAGTACCCAGCGATATCTACAATGTCCGATCCTTAGTACCCAGCGATATCTACAATGTCCGATCCTTAGTACCCAGCGATATCTACAATGTCCGGTCCTCAGTACCCAGCGATATCTACAATGTCCGGTCCTTAGTACCCAGCGATATCTACAATGTCCGGTCCTTAGTACCCAGCGATATCTACAATGTCCGGTCCTCAGCACCCAGCGATATCTACAATGTCCGGTCCTTAGTACCCAGCGATATCTACAATGTCCGATCCTTAGTACCCAGCGATATCTACAATGTCCAGTCCTTAGTACCCAGTGATATCTACAATGTCCGGTCTTCAGCACCCAGTGATATCTACAATGTCCGATCCTTAGTACCCAGCGATAACTACAATGTCCGGTCCTCAGCACCCAGTGATATCTACAATGTCTGATCCTTAGTACACAGCGATAACTACAATGTCCGATCCTCAGTACCCAGCGATATCTACAATGTCCGATCCTCAGTACCCAGTGATATCTACAATGTCCGATCCTTAGTACCCAGTGATATCTACAATGTCCGATCCTTAGTACCCAGTGATATCTACAATGTCCGGTCCTTAGTACCCAGTGATATCTACAATGTCCGATCCTTAGTACCCAGTGATATCTACAATGTCCGATCCTTAGTACCCAGCGATATCTACAATGTCCGATCCTTAGTACCCAGCGATAACTACAATGTCCGATCCTTAGTACCCAGCGATATCTACAATGTCCGATCCTTAGTACCCAGCGATATCTACAATGTCCGATCCTTAGTACCCAGCGATAACTACAATGTCCGATCCTTAGTACCCAGTGATATCTACAATGTCCGATCCTTAGTACCCAGCGATAACTACAATGTCCGGTCCTCAGCACCCAGCGATATCTACAATGTCCGATCCTCAGCACCCAGCGATAACTACAATGTCCGGTCCTTAGTACCCAGCGATATCTACAATGTCCGGTCCTTAGTACCCAGCGATAACTACAATGTCCGGTCCTTAGTACCCAGTGATATCTACAATGTCCGATCCTTAGTACCCAGTGATATCTACAATGTCCGATCCTTAGTACCCAGCGATATCTACAATGTCCGATCCTTAGTACCCAGCGATAACTACAATGTCCGATCCTTAGTACCCAGTGATATCTACAATGTCCGGTCCTTAGTACCCAGTGATATCTACAATGTCCGATCCTTAGTACCCAGTGATATCTACAATGTCCGGTCCTTAGTACCCAGTGATATCTACAATGTCCGATCCTTAGTACCCAGTGATATCTACAATGTCCGATCCTTAGTACCCAGCGATATCTACAATGTCCGATCCTTAGTACCCAGCGATAACTACAATGTCCGATCCTTAGTACCCAGTGATATCTACAATGTCCGATCCTTAGTACCCAGCGATAACTACAATGTCCGATCCTTAGTACCCAGCGATATCTACAATGTCCGATCCTTAGTACCCAGCGATATCTACAATGTCCAATCCTCAGCACCCAGTGATATCTACAATGTCCGATCCTCAGCACCCAGCGATAACTACAATGTCCGATCCTTAGTACCCAGTGATATCTACAATGTCCGATCCTTAGTACCCAGTGATATCTACAATGTCCGGTCCTTAGTACCCAGTGATATCTACAATGTCCGATCCTTAGTACCCAGTGATATCTACAATGTCCGGTCCTTAGTACCCAGCGATATCTACAATGTCCGGTCCTCAGTACCCAGCAATAACTACAATGTCCGATCCTTAGTACCCAGTGATATCTACAATGTCTGGTCCTTAGTACCCAGTGATATCTACAATGTCCGGTCCTAAGTACCCAGCGATAACTACAATGTCCGGTCCTCAGCACCCAGTGATATCTACAATGTCCGATCCTCAGCACCCAGTGATATCTACAATGTCCGATCCTTAGTACCCAGCGATAACTACAATGTCCGATCCTTAGTACCCAGCGATAACTACAATGTCCGGTCCTCAGCACCCAGCGATATCTACAATGTCCGGTCCTCAGTACACAGCGATAACTACAATGTCCGGTCCTCAGCACCCAGTGATATCTACAATGTCCGATCCTTAGTACCCAGCGATATCTACAATGTCCGATCCTTAGTACCCAGCGATATCTACAATGTCCGATCCTTAGTACCCAGCGATAACTACAATGTCCGATCCTTAGTACCCAGCGATATCTACAATGTCCGATCCTTAGTACCCAGCGATATCTACAATGTCCGATCCTTAGTACCCAGTGATATCTACAATGTCCGGTCCTCAGCACCCAGTGATATCTACAATGTCCGATCCTTAGTACCCAGCGATAACTACAATGTCCGGTCCTTAGTACCCAGCGATAACTACAATGTCCGATCCTTAGTACCCAGCGATATCTACAATGTCCGATCCTTAGTACCCAGCGATATCTACAATGTCCGATCCTTAGTACCCAGTGATATCTACAATGTCCGGTCCTCAGCACCCAGTGATATCTACAATGTCCGATCCTTAGTACCCAGCGATATCTACAATGTCCGATCCTTAGTACCCAGTGATATCTACAATGTCCGGTCCTCAGCACCCAGCGATAACTACAATGTCCGATCCTTAGTACCCAGCGATAACTACAATGTCCGGTCCTCAGCACCCAGCGATAACTACAATGTCCGGTCCTCAGCACCCAGCGATAACTACAATGTCCGGTCCTCAGCACCCAGCGATATCTACAATGTCCGATCCTTAGTACCCAGCGATATCTACAATGTCCGATCCTTAGTACCCAGCGATATCTACAATGTCCGATCCTTAGTACCCAGCGATATCTACAATGTCCGATCCTTAGTACCCAGTGATATCTACAATGTCCGATCCTCAGTACCCAGCGATAACTACAATGTCCGATCCTTAGTACCCAGCGATATCTACAATGTCCGATCCTTAGTACCCAGCGATATCTACAATGTCCGATCCTTAGTACCCAGTGATATCTACAATGTCCGATCCTTAGTACCCAGCGATATCTACAATGTCCGATCCTCAGCACCCAGTGATATCTACAATGTCCGATCCTTAGTACCCAGTGATATCTACAATGTCCGGTCCTTAGTACCCAGTGATATCTACAATGTCCGATCCTCAGTACCCGCGATATCTACAATGTCCGGTCCTTAGTACCCAGCGATAACTACAATGTCCGATCCTTAGTACCCAGCGATATCTACAATGTCCGATCCTTAGTACCCAGCGATAACTACAATGTCCGATCCTCAGTACCCGCGATATCTACAATGTCCGATCCTTAGTACCCAGCGATAACTACAATGTCCGATCCTTAGTACCCAGTGATATCTACAATGTCCGATCCTCAGTACCCGCGATATCTACAATGTCCGGTCCTTAGTACCCAGCGATAACTACAATGTCCGATCCTTAGTACCCAGCGATATCTACAATGTCCGATCCTTAGTACCCAGCGACATCTACAATGTCCGATCCTTAGTACCCAGCGATAACTACAATGTCCGATCCTTAGTACCCAGCGACATCTACAATGTCCGATCCTTAGTACCCAGCGATAACTACAATGTCCGATCCTTAGTACCCAGCGATAACTACAATGTCCGATCCTTAGTACCCAGTGATATCTACAATGTCCGGTCCTTAGTACCCAGCGATATCTACAATGTCCGATCCTTAGTACCCAGCGATATCTACAATGTCCGGTCCTCAGTACCCAGCGATAACTACAATGTCCGATCCTTAGTACCCAGCGATAACTACAATGTCCGATCCTTAGTACCCAGTGATATCTACAATGTCCGGTCCTCAGTACCCAGCGATAACTACAATGTCCGATCCTTAGTACCCAGCGATAACTACAATGTCCGGTCCTTAGTACCCAGCGATAACTACAATGTCCGATCCTTAGTACCCAGCGATATCTACAATGTCCGATCCTTAGTACCCAGCGATAACTACAATGTCCGATCCTTAGTACCCAGCGACATCTACAATGTCCGATCCTTAGTACCCAGCGATAACTACAATGTCCGATCCTTAGTACCCAGCGACATCTACAATGTCCGATCCTTAGTACCCAGCGATATCTACAATGTCCGGTCCTTAGTACCCAGTGATATCTACAATGTCCGGTCCTTAGTACCCAGCGATAACTACAATGTCCGATCCTTAGTACCCAGCGATAACTACAATGTCCGATCCTTAGTACCCAGTGATATCTACAATGTCCGATCCTTAGTACCCAGCGATATCTACAATGTCCGATCCTTAGTACCCAGCGATATCTACAATGTCCGATCCTCAGTACCCGCGATATCTACAATGTCCGGTCCTTAGTACCCAGCGATAACTACAATGTCCGATCCTTAGTACCCAGCGATAACTACAATGTCCGATCCTTAGTACCCAGTGATATCTACAATGTCCGATCCTTAGTACCCAGCGATATCTACAATGTCCGATCCTTAGTACCCAGCGATATCTACAATGTCCGATCCTCAGTACCCGCGATATCTACAATGTCCGATCCTTAGTACCCAGTGATATCTACAATGTCCGATCCTTAGTACCCAGCGATAACTACAATGTCCGATCCTTAGTACCCAGCGATAACTACAATGTCCGATCCTTAGTACCCAGCGACATCTACAATGTCCGATCCTTAGTACCCAGCGATAACTACAATGTCCGATCCTTAGTACCCAGTGATATCTACAATGTCCGGTCCTTAGTACCCAGCGATATCTACAATGTCCGATCCTTAGTACCCAGCGATATCTACAATGTCCGGTCCTCAGCACCCAGTGATATCTACAATGTCCGATCCTCAGTACCCGCGATATCTACAATGTCCGGTCCTTAGTACCCAGCGATATCTACAATGTCCGGTCCTCAGTACCCGCGATATCTACAATGTCCGGTCCTTAGTACCCAGTGATATCTACAATGTCCGATCCTTAGTACCCAGTGATATCTACAATGTCCGATCCTTAGTACCCAGCAATAACTACAATGTCCGGTCATCAGTAATCAACGATGTCTACAATTTCTCCGCCTGCTGCATACTGGAAAATGCTAAAAGTCAGTAAAATAACTACTGTCAGAATGTCCCTACAGTCCAGTGCTCCAATGGGTCAGGAAAGATAAAGGATGATGTACTACACTCCAATCACATCCAGAGCTGCATTCACAATTCTGCTGGCTTCTGTTCAAGTGCAAGTAGCAAACCATAGCATCTGCTTTTCTCTTGTGTTAGTAAAATACTGTTTTCTGATAAGAATGGTCATCTGTAGTATACGGGGTCATCAGTTCTTGTGGAACTACGACTCTCATCGTGTCCTGACTGCTGCAGCAAGTTTCCTATTTAATAGGTTTTCATTAAGTAGGACATAAAACACCACGTACAGAGGCCACCTGACAACTTCATAAAGACGACCCTGAGCTGAACCCAAAGTGACTCCACAAATTTTCCAATCCTGACGCCGAGGTCACAACGTGTCACCCACAGCTGCCCCCATTGTGTTCTGGAAAACGGAATATTTCACAGAATGACGGCGACGTGACTTGTGAATATATAACCTGTTTACATCAGGGGCATTAATAGAATTTCTAGTTTCCATTTTAGGATTGCAAGTGACCCAATATCACGTCTGTGAGGGGTAAAAGTAAGTGACCCCTTTGCTGTCAGTATCTGGTGTGCAGCAATAACTGCATCCAATCGTATCCGGTAATTGCGGATTATTAATGCAAATCGGAGGGAGAAATTTTAACCCCTTCCTTCGTACAGGCCAGCTTCACCTGTGATTTTGGTGCTTGCTCCCATGATCTGCTCACGTCAGGTCCTTCTACGACATCTCTATAGGATTTAGCTGCAGACTGTGACTTCCCAGAACGTCACCTTGATTCTTGCTTCTTTAGTAGGACGTCTTGTGTCTTTTGGTCGCCGTTTTGCTTCATGTTCCCTCTTGAGTTTCAGTTCATGCACAGACGTCGGGACATTTTCCTTTAGAATTTGCTGGTATAATTCAGAATTCATTGTTCCGTCAATGATGGAGGCCATCCTGACCCAGATGCAAAACAGGTCCGAACCCTGATACTACAGCCGTCTATCACACATATAGGAGGTTTTATGCTATAGTGCAGGGCTTTTCTTGTTCCAAATATAAACATATTTCATTTATAGCAATAAATCTTTATTTTTCCATCATACATGACGGCACCACGAGAGAGGGGATCCGCCCATCAAGGACAGGAAACCTTCAAGATAAAAGGGGCGGCTCCTCTCTCCACATCAGTTGGTTTCCTGTCCTTGACGGGGAACCCTCAAGATGGAAGACGTCTGATGAAGACAGAAGAGGATGCCGGGGCCTGGGTCGGGTGGATTTGGGCAGGCGCTGGTCTGCTGCGCCCGTCACCAGGTACCCGTAGTCGCCTCGGGGACCATGTATACCATGACCCCCTGAACGAAGCATGGCCACAGCCCGCGAGGCGAACGCCCGGGTGAAAATTATCCACGGGGACCGCAGGTGGCGCTCTCCCCCTGTCGATTTTAAAATCCTGCTGTTCATGGTGGTCACTTTATGGTGCCCCCCTGTTGACTACTGGTGGCCATGCAGCCCGTGAGGCACATCAGTGCCCGGGCTAGGTAAGCTCCTCGGAGGTATTGGGGCCCTCCCTGTCGAGCGTGAAGTGCAGGTCTCCCCCTCCCTCCTTCCTCTCCCCTCCTTCCTGGTTGGTACCTGAGAAGGGAGAAGCATGGAGCAGTGTCTGGCGAGGGACGCTGAGGGTAAGTGCTGCTGTCTTCCTGAAGGGCAGGGCATCCGTGGCGTGGACACCGTCAGCGCTGCGAGCCTCCTTCCAGCCGGCGCCGGGTTCCTGGAAATGGGCTAAGGGGCAGGGGGATCGAAAAAGGCGTCGCACACCGGAAGTGATGCGCACCTGGAGCACAGTTCAGCAGCGCGCACCGGAAGTAAGTTCGGGTGCGCGCGCAGGCCGTTGGTGGTGGCAGGCCAGGTAAATGGGAGCGCGCACCGGAAGTGGTTGCCTGGTGCGCGCTCAAGTATCACTTTGCTGCGCAAGCGTCGCGCTGGACGGCCGGCAGGATCAGCCAGGTAAATGGTAATAGCGCGCACCGGAAGTGGTTGCCGGGTGCGCGCTCTGACTTGATTATACAGCGCAGGCGTTGCGCTTGCGGCGGCAGGATCAACCAGGTGTTTGATTGCTTATAGGAGCACCGGAAGTGGTGCAGGCACGATCAACCAGGTAATCATTCATGACAGGTGCAATCATACACCTGATTTTTGAGGCGACCAGTAAAAGGCAGGATCAACCGGGTGATCCATTAAAAAAAAAAAAAAGAGTGAATCTATTTAAACAAGCCAGACGCGCAGCCCTGTGTCGCTAAACCAGGTCAGGTTGAAGGTGACTGCTCTTGTTGCGTGGTGGTGTGTATGATGGAGAGCTTTTCACCAGAGCATTTGATGCCACAGCAAGAGGTGCAAGAGAGGCGGTCTCGCTCAAGCGAAAAGAGCCAGATCCGCCATGGCAGCAGCAGAAGCTGCTCGGACAGCATACGGACGGATCGCCATAACAAGGAGGGGTCCCTAGTCTCAGTGGGAGACACGGAGAAAACCAGCCAACCTCCGGATCCGGTACCCGTACTTTGAAAGCGTCCGAGTGGTGAGTGAACTGCGAGAAAGTCCAGCACGCTAATGTCTGTTCTTTTCTCTTATCTCCTCTCTCCCCTCTTTTCTTACATACATTGGGGGGTGGAGTATAGGAGGTCCCCAAAAAGTATAAGGCGAAAATTAAAAATAAAGAATGTCCCTTATGTAAAAAGCCTTTAATGACATCTTGGGGTAAAAGACTGTGTCAGGAGTGTATCCCCCGGTACCGTCCTCCCAAGAGAAACAAGACAGTCTGGAGGGGGAAGTAACATCACTCCTAGACAAACACGTCTTGGAAGAAGTTCCAATAGAGGAAAGGAGGGAAGGATTTTATTCCCCCCCTTTTTCTCATAAAAAAAACGGACAATTCTTGGAGGACAATAATAAATTTAAAAGGCCTCAACAAATTTCTTGTAATACCATCATTCAAGATGGAAACCATAAAGTCAGCGGTGAAACTTCTATATCCCCAGTGTTACATGTCCGTCCTCGACCTCAAGGACGCTTATTATCACTTCCCAATCAGACAACAAGATCGTCGGTTTCTCAGAGTTGCAGTCCAGATGGGGTCCCAGCTGCGTCACTTCCAGTACAGGGCTCTGCCCTTTGGGATAGCAACAGCCCCACGGGTATTCACAAAGCTGATAGCAGAGGTCACAGCACATCTCCGAGAAAAAGACACTCTGATAATACCCTACCTGGACGACTTCCTGATTGTGGGGAAGAACTTTTCTCACTGTCAGGAGCAGGTCAAGATAGTGATGGACACTCTTCAGACACTGGGATGGCAACTAAACCTCAAAAAATCAAAACTAGAGCCAGCTATGGTCCAGAATTTCCTGGGGATAACGGTGGACTCCGTGGCACAGGAGTGTCGCCTCCCAGAAGAAAAAGAGGAAAAAATCAAACAGATGATTATGGCCACTTTAAAAAAGCCAGAGATGACTTTAAGAAGGGCCATGTCGGTGTTAGGGTCCCTAACCTCCTGCATACCGGCAGTAAAATGGGCCCAGTTCCATGCAAGAGAACTGCAGTGGTGTGTGCTGCAGAACGACCTGGAACTTCAGGGGCAGCTAGAGCAAAAGATCATTCTCCCACTCTCTGTGCTCTGTCATGATCTCCATGGCCAGAGAACTAGCATAAGCCTCAATAGGAACAAGCTCTTGGAAGATGTAACTATACTGACCATGAACTAAACCTACCGCATCATCTAGAAGTAGCCAGGTAGCATGTCCTACTTTTTATCCCTATATGCCCAGCGCCGGCCGGAGAACTAAATAATACTAGCAGAGGGAAATATAAGACCTGACTCACCTCTAGAGAAATGCCCAAAAAGGAGACAGAAGCCCCCCACATATATTGGCGGTGATATGAGATGAAACAACAAACGCAGCAGGAAAATAGTTTTAGCAAATTTGAGGTCCGCTTTCTAGATAGCAGAAGACAGAAAGCATACTTTCATGGTCAGTAGAAACCCCTAACAAAACACATCCAGAAATTACTTTAGGACTCTGGCATTAACTCATAATACCAGAGTGGCAATTCCTGATCAACAAGAGCTTTCCAGACACAGTAACGAAACTGCAGCTGTGAACTGGAACCAAAATACAAAAACAAAACATGGACGAATGTCCAACTTATCTAGTAGATGTCTGGGAGCAGGAACAAGCACAGAGAGGCTTCTGATAACATTGTTGACCGGCAAGCATCTAACAGAGAAGCCAGGTTATATAGCGACACCCAGATCTAATCAGAACAGGTGAACAGGGAAGATGATGTCACAAGTTCAATTCCACCAGTAGCCACCGGGGGAGCCCAGAATCCAAATTCACAACAGTACCCCCCCCTCAAGGAGGGGGCACCGAACCCTCACCAGAACCACCAGGGCGATCAGGATGGGCCCTATGAAAGGCACGAACCAGATCAGAGGCATGAACATCAGATGCAGTGACCCAAGAATTATCCTCCTGGCCGTATCCCTTCCACTTGACCAGATACTGGAGTCTCCGTCTGGAAACACGGGAGTCTAGGATTTTTTCCACAACGTACTCCAACTCACCCTCAACCAACACCGGAGCAGGAGGCTCAACGGAAGGCACAACCGGTGCCTCATACCTGCGCAATAACGACCGATGAAAAACGTTATGAATAGAAAAGGATGCAGGGAGGTCCAAACGGAAGGAAACAGGGTTAAGAATCTCCAATATTTTATACGGACCGATGAACCGAGGCTTAAACTTAGGAGATGAGACCCTCATAGGGACAAAACGAGAAGACAACCACACCAAATCTCCAACACAAAGCCGAGGACCAACACGACGGTGACGGTTGGCAAAAAGCTGAGTCTTCTCCTGGGACAACTTTAAATTGTCCATCACCTGCCCCCAGATATGATGCAATCTCTCCACCACCGCATCCACTCCAGGACAATCCGAGGATTCCATCTGACCGGAGGAAAATCGAGGGTGGAACCCCGAATTACAGAAAAACGGGGACACCAAAGTGGCAGAGCTGGCCCGATTATTGAGGGCGAACTCCGCCAATGGCAAAAAAAGCAACCCAATCATCCTGGTCAGCAGACACAAAACACCTCAGATATGTCTCCAGGGTCTGATTAGTCCGCTCGGTCTGGCCATTAGTCTGAGGGTGAAAAGCAGACGAAAAAGACAAATCTATGCCCATCCTAGCACAGAATGCCCGCCAAAATCTAGACACAAATTGGGTTCCTCTGTCAGAAACGATATTCTCAGGAATACCATGCAAACGAACAACATTTTGAAAAAACAGGGGCACCAACTCGGAAGAAGAAGGCAATTTGGGCAGGGGAACCAAATGGACCATCTTAGAAAAACGGTCACACACCACCCAGATGACAGACATCTTCTGAGAAACAGGCAGATCTGAAATAAAATCCATCGAGATGTGTGTCCAAGGCCTCTTAGGAATAGGCAAGGGCAACAATAATCCACTAGCCCGAGAACAACAAGGCTTGGCCCGAGCACAAACGTCACAAGACTGCACAAAGCCTCGCACATCTCGTGACAGGGAAGGCCACCAGAAGGATCTTGCCACCAAATCCCTGGTACCAAAAATTCCAGGATGACCTGCCAATGCAGAAGAATGTACCTCAGAGATGACTCTACTGGTCCAATCATCAGGAACAAACAACCTATCAGGCGGACAACGATCCGGTCTATCCGCCTGAAACTCCTGCAAGGCCCGCCGCAGGTCTGGAGAAACGGCTGACAAGATAACTCCCTCCTTAAGAATACCTGTGGGGTCAGAGTTGCCGGGTGAATCAGGCTCAAAACTCCTAGAAAGGGCATCCGCCTTAACATTCTTAGAACCCGGTAGGTATGACACCACAAAATTAAACCGAGAGAAAAATAATGACCAGCGCGCCTGTCTAGGATTCAGGCGCCTGGCGGTCTCAAGATAGATCAAATTTTTGTGGTCAGTCAATACCACCACCTGATGTCTGGCCCCCTCGAGCCAATGGCGCCACTCCTCAAACGCCCACTTCATGGCCAAAAGCTCCCGATTCCCAACATCATAATTCCGCTCAGCGGGCGAAAATTTACGGGAAAAGAAGGCACAAGGCCTCATCACGGCGCAGTCAGAACTTTTCTGCGACAACACTGCCCCAGCCCCGATCTCAGAAGCGTCGACCTCAACCTGAAAAGGAAGAGTCACATCAGGCTGACGCAACACAGGGGCAGAAGAAAAACGGCGCTTAAGCTCCTGAAAGGCCTCCACAGCATCAGGGGACCAATTAGCAACATCAGCACCCTGTCTAGTCAAATCGGTCAATGGCTTAACGACATCCGAAAAACCAGAAATAAATCGACGATAAAAGTTGGCAAAGCCCAAAAATTTCTGAAGACTTTTAAGAGAAGAGGGCTGCGTCCAATCACAAATAGCTTGAACCTTGACAGGATCCATCTCAATGGAAGAGGGAGAAAAAATATATCCCAAAAAGGAAATTCTCTGAACCCCAAAAACGCACTTAGAACCCTTGACACACAGAGAATTAGACCGCAAAACCTGAAAAACCCTCTTAACTTGCCGGACATGAGAGTCCCAGTCATCCGAAAAAATCAGAATATCATCCAGATACACTATCATAAATTTATCCAAAAAATCGCGGAAAATGTCATGCATAAAGGACTGGAAGACTGAAGGGGCATTAGAAAGACCAAAAGGCATCACCAAATACTCAAAGTGGCCCTCGGGCGTATTAAATGCGGTTTTCCACTCATCCCCCTGCCTGATCCGCACCAAATTATACGCCCCACGGAGATCAATCTTAGAGAACCACTTGGCCCCCTTTATGCGAGCAAACAAATCAGTCAGCAACGGCAATGGGTATTGATATTTAACCGTGATTTTATTCAAAAGCCGATAATCAATACATGGTCTCAAAGAGCCGTCTTTTTTTGACACAAAGAAAAAACCGGCTCCTAAGGGAGATGACGATGGACGAATATGTCCCTTTTCCAAGGACTCCTTTATATATTCTCGCATAGCAGTATGTTCAGGCACAGACAGATTAAATAAACGACCCTTTGGGTATTTACTACCCGGAATTAAATCTATAGCACAATCGCACTCACGGTGCGGAGGTAGTGAACCCAGCTTGGGTTCTTCAAAGACGTCACGATAATCAGACAGGAACTCAGGGATTTCAGAGGGAATAGATGATGAAATGGACACCAAAGGTACGTCCCCATGAGTCCCCTTACATCCCCAGCTCAACACAGACATAGCTCTCCAGTCAAGGACTGGGTTGTGAGACTGCAGCCATGGCAATCCTAGCACCAAATCATCATGTAGATTATACAGCACCAGAAAGCGAATAATCTCCTGGTGATCCGGATTAATACGCATAGTTACTTGTGTCCAGTATTGTGGTTTATTATTAGCCAATGGGGTGGAGTCAATCCCCTTCAGAGGAATAAGAGTCTCCAAAGGCTCTAAATCATACCCACAACGATTGGCAAAGGACCAATCCATAAGACTCAAAGCGGCGCCAGAGTCGATATAGGCGTCCGTAGTAATAGATGACAAAGAGCAAATCAGGGTCACAGACAAAATAAATTTAGACTGTAAAGTGCCAATGGGAACGGATTTATCAAGCTTTTTAGTACGCTTAAAGCATGCTGATATAACATGAGTAGAATCCCCACAATAGAAACACAACCCATTTTTCCGTCTAAAATTCTGCCGCTCGCTTCTGGACAGAATTCTATCACACTGCATGTTTTCTGGCGTCTTCTCAGTGGACACCGCCAGATGGTGCACTGGTTTGCGCTCCCGCAGACGCCTATCGATCTGAATGGCCATTGTCATGGACTCATTCAGACCCGCAGGCACAGGGAACCCCACCATAACATCCTTAATGGCATCAGAGAGACCCTCTCTGAAAGTAGCCGCCAAGGCACACTCATTCCACTGAGTAAGCACAGACCATTTACGGAATTTTTGGCAGTAAATTTCAGCTTCATCTTGCCCCTGCGATAGGGACATCAAAGTTTTTTCTGCCTGAAGTTCCAAATGAGGTTCCTCATACAGCAAGCCCAAGGCCAGAAAAAACGCATCCACATTGAGCAACGCAGGATCCCCTGGTGCCAATGCAAAAGCCCAGTCTTGAGGGTCGCCGCGGAGCAAGGAAATCACAATCCCAACCTGCTGTGCAGGGTCTCCAGCAGAACGAGATTTCAGGGACAAAAATAACTTACAATTATTTCTAAAATTCTGAAAGCTAGATCTATTCCCTGAGAAGAATTCCGGCAAAGGAATTCTCGGCTCTGATACCGGAGCATGAACAACAAAATCTTGCAAACTTTGTACTTTCGTGGCGAGATTATTCAAACCTGCAGTTACACTCTGTAGATCCATTATAGACAGGTGAACATAGAGCCATTCAAAGATTAGAAGGAGAGAGAAAAAAAAGAAAGACTGCAGCATAGACAGACTGGCAAGTGATCCAATTAAGAGCACACTAACTACTAGAGAAAAAAAAAAAAAAAAAAAAAAAAAAAATTTTCAGCAGACTTCTTATTTCTCTCCTTTCTCAGCCAAGGATTTTAACCCTTTAGTGGGCCGGTCAAACTGTCATGATCTCCATGGCCAGAGAACTAGCATAAGCCTCAATAGGAACAAGCTCTTGGAAGATGTAACTGTACTGACCATGAACTAAACCTACCGCATCATCTAGAAGTAGCCAGGTAGCATGTCCTACTTTTTATCCCTATATGCCCAGCGCCGGCCGGAGAACTAAATAATACTAGCAGAGGGAAATATAAGACCTGACTCACCTCTAGAGAAATGCCCAAAAAGGAGACAGAAGCCCCCCACATATATTGGCGGTGATATGAGATGAAACAACAAACGCAGCAGGAAAATAGTTTTAGCAAATTTGAGGTCCGCTTTCTAGATAGCAGAAGACAGAAAGCATACTTTCATGGTCAGTAGAAACCCCTAACAAAACACATCCAGAAATTACTTTAGGACTCTGGCATTAACTCATAATACCAGAGTGGCAATTCCTGATCAACAAGAGCTTTCCAGACACAGTAACGAAACTGCAGCTGTGAACTGGAACCAAAATACAAAAACAAAACATGGACGAATGTCCAACTTATCTAGTAGATGTCTGGGAGCAGGAACAAGCACAGAGAGGCTTCTGATAACATTGTTGACCGGCAAGCATCTAACAGAGAAGCCAGGTTATATAGCGACACCCAGATCTAATCAGAACAGGTGAACAGGGAAGATGATGTCACAAGTTCAATTCCACCAGTAGCCACCGGGGGAGCCCAGAATCCAAATTCACAACAGTGCTCCAGTCGCTCAGGTGGTGGTTACAGATAGAGTCATCCCCGAGAGGAGTTCCCTGGGCATATAGAGCCTCCAAAATAGTCACAACAGACGCCAGTCCATGGGGGTGGGGAGCTTGCTCAGACACACTATGGGTCCAAGACCCCTGGGCTCAAGAGGAGAAAGATCTATCCTCAAACAAGTGGGAGCTCCTAGCAACAGAAAAGGCGCTAGAGAAGTTACTTCCTCACTTGGCAGGGCATCATGTGAGGGTCCTATCGGACAACCGAACAGCGGTCGCATACGTGAACCACCAGGGGGGCACCCGCTCCCGGGCTCTGATGCACGTAACCACAAGACTCATGTCTCTAGCGAAAAGGCATCTCCTTTCATTATCGGCCCTGCATATTCGAGGTGTGGACAACATAAAGGCAGACTTTTTAAGCAGGAACCACTTGAGGCAAGGGGAATGGTCCCTAAAAAAGTCAATTTTTCAATGGATAGTACACGTGGGGAAGACCCAGGGTAGACCTCTTTGCCTCAAAAGCCAACAAGAAAGTTGAAAAGTTCTGCTCCCTGAACCCAGCAGACAGGCCGCTGGCAGTAGACGCCTTCAGTCTAGGATGGACGTCAGGACTCCTGTATGCCTTCCCACCGATATGTCTAGTTCCAGCAGTTCTGAAGATGATCAGGGAGGACAAGGCCAGGGTAATTGTCATAGCTCCCTTCTGGCCGAAAAGGCCATGGTTTTACTGGCAGAGAGTGATGTCAGTGACGGACCCGTGGGTTCTCCCGGAAGACCAGGACCTTCTAACAAAGGGTACCTTCAACCACCCGCAGAACTCCGGGCTTCATTTGACAGCCTGGCATTTGAGCGGTCATTACTAGAGAAAGAAGGGTTCTCAGCTGGGTTAATATCCACCTTGCTCAGCAGCAGAAAACCAGTAAAGACCAAGATCTATGGGAGAATATGGAAGAAATTCCTCTCCAGCTCAGAGCCAATACGGGAAGGGGAGGTCCCGATAATGGCAATACTGGAGTTCCTGCAAAAGGGCTTAGATCTGGGATTAGCTGTTAGTACCCTCAATGTACACATTTCAGCCTTATTCAACTGTGACCTGGTAAGAATAGGTGGGTGGTGAGGTTTGTCCGAGCCTGTAGTAGGGCTGATTCTGTTCCATCCCCTACTCCTCCACCATGGGATCTAAATCTAGTGTTAACAGCTTTGACAGAAAGCCCCTTTGAGCCGTTAAATACAACTTAAGATAAAGTACTAACATTAAAGACAGCTTTGTTATTGGCATTTACATCGGCCCATAGGGTTGGGGATTTACACGCGTTGTCAGCTGACCCCCCTTACACACAAACTATGGACGATAGGGTTGTATTAAAATTAGATCCGGCATATCTCCCCAAAGTGGTATCGAGATTCCATAGGGCTCAGGATATAACCCTACCCTCTTTCTGTCCCAATCCTAGTAACAAGAAAGAGGAGAGACTCCATTGCCTAGACGTTAGGAGATGTATCCTACAGTATATAGAGGTGACAAAATCCTGGAGGAAGCAGAGGGCTTTATTTGTTTCGTTCCAGGGGTCAAGGAAGGGCCTTAAAGCCTCGAAACAGACTATAGCTAGATGGGTGAGAGGCCATTATTCTAGCATATAGTAGTGCAGGCAGGGTTATTCCACAGGGTCTGAAAGCCCACTCCACGAGGGCCATGGCGACGTCGTGGGCGGAGAGAGCAGATGCTACCATCGACCAAATCTGTAAGGCGGCCACTTGGTCCTCTCCGTCTAAATTTTTTAAACATTATAGGCTAGACCTATCTGCTACCTCTGATCTCACATTTGGGAGAAGAGTGTTACAAGCAGTGATCCCTCCCTAAAAGAGAATACAAATCTCTGTAACTCTCTCGTGGTGCCGTCATGTATGATGGAAAAACACGGGTATTACATACCTGGTAATGTGCTTTTTCATGAGACATGACGGCACCCTTATATTCCCACCCTTTTGATCACGTCATTAGTTGGGTGCATTATTAGCATTATTTGTATTATACACTCCCTGGGGTATCGGTGAATAGAACCGTATAGGATGTATTATTTATGTTTACACTAACCGGCGGAGTTCCTCTCGTACTCTCTAACACAACTGATGTGGAGAGAGGACCCGCCCCTTTTATCTTGAAGGTTTCCTGTCCTTGATGGGCGGATCCCCTCTCTTGTGGTGCCGTCATGTCTCATGAAAAAACACATTACCAGGTATGTAATACCCGTGTTTTAATCTCATCCGTTCACAAAATATTGCTCCCATCGCCTTCTGGCTTGTCTGTGTGATCTTTAGCAAACTGCAGGTGAACAGCAATGTTATTTTTGGAGAGCAGTGACTTTCTCCTTGTAATCCTGCCCTGCACACCATTGTTCAGTGTCCCCCGATGGTCTCATAAACATCAGCTAATGTAAGAGAGGCCTTTAGTTGCTTAGCGGTTACCTTGGGTTACTTTGTGACCTCGCAGATTATTATACAAATTTCCCTTGGACGGATCTTTGATGGTCGACTCTCCTGAGAAGGGTAATAATGGCCTTGAATTTCCTCCATTTGTAGCAAATCTATCTGTCTGACTGTGAATTGGTGGAGCATGAATTCTTTAGGCCTCATTCAGACATCCAGTCGTGACCTGGATGGAGCAGAGTTGTGCCTGCCCGGCCTCTGCTCTCTCCATTATCTATAGAGCTGCTGAGCCCTGCGCTCGGCTGCTTCCATCAGTCCCATAGACAAAGAATAGAGCAGAAGTCAAGCATGCACCCTCCAATCCATTCATGGCTGAGCTGCAGAGTCCTGTTCTAATCACCGGGATTGGGGATAACTTGATTTATTGGGGAATAACCTTTATCAGACCCCAGATCATATAGATACCAGATATACAATATAATATATATACATGGTTAGGCTCAGCAGAACTGAATCCTAATGGAGATATACAGTATATCTCCACCTCAGTAAAAAAATATAAATATATATTATTGGAGGTGCAGGGGCCCAAATAGAATTTGTGCTATAGGGACCTGTGAACTCTATGTACGCCCCCGCCTGCAGGGCGGTGATAATGAGGACAATCTGACCTGTTGCTCAGAGCCCGATCCCATCTACCTATGGGGGTCCCATGGCTAGATTGTCTTCATCATAAGCGGCATGGCGGACAGGGAGGGGGGTCCAGACATATATCCTGTACAGGGGCCCTGAGCTGCCTTGATAAATATACAGATACGGTAGAAAAATGGTCATGTCTCCATGAGTCTGGCACAGATCCACATCACAATCTATGAATAAACACCAGCACCATAGATTATAATGGGTACGTGTCATATCTGTGGAATATACGGAGAGAACACATACAGGTGCTTCTCACAAAATTAGAATATCATCAAAAAGTGAATTTATTTCAGTTCTTCAATACAAAAAGTGAATCTCCTATATTCTATAGAGTCATTACACACAGTGATCTATTTCATGTGTTTATTACTCTTAATGTTGATGATTATGGCTTACAGCCAATGAAAATTACAGAGTGATCTATTTCATGTGTTTATTTCTGTTAATGTTGATGATTATGGCTTACAGCCAATGAAAACCCAAAAGTCATTATCTCAGTAAATTAGAATAATTAACAATAAACACCTGCAAAGGCTCCTAAGTGTTTATAAAGGTCCCTTAGTTTGTTTCAGTGGCTCCACAATCATGGGGAAGACTGCTGACCTGACAGATGTCCAGAAGGCGTCACTGACACACTCCACAAGGAGGGGAAGCCACAAAAGGTCAAGAAGCCGCTGTTCACACAGTGCTGTATATGTAACACGGACCTAGTGATGGTTCTGTTACTTTTTCCAGCCTCATGAACATCAAGGTCTCTTCTTCGGAGCTCCGCAGAAGTCTCCTGTGTTCCGGCCATGTTACACTTGTGTTGTGAGGATCAGCCTTTTATAGATCCGTGTTCTGGTCGCCCGCTCACACCTGGGTCTCATCCCATTGATTTGTCATTACAATCTAATGTCACCTTCAAAAGATCTGTTCATCCTAAGAGTCATGTATTTTTGCAACTCACAGACGTGACATTGGATCATTTCCCTCAGTAAAAATAATGACTGCGGCCCTGATGTTTCCAAGTGTTTTCACCAGAAGAACAAGGTCTAAGGGGCAACATCTCTTCTTGTGGAGAGTGACAAGCCTGACATGCCAGTGTGAGGAGACTTATACGCCATGCAACGCACCAGAAGAAAAAAAGTTTGGTGACTTTTGTCATTTTCACACCAGTTTTGCCCAGTTCCTCCAATCCTGGCAGAGCCGGAGCTTGATGGGGTCGAATAGAGATCTGAGGCCACATCGAATTCCTGATGAGCTGCGACCCCAGAGTCTTACTCCGGTCCCTGACTGGAGTAAGGTTTGTTCACCATTTTTCATTAATCGGCGCTCTGACTCCAGCGCTTCTCAGAATTGTGAGACATTTATTTAATTGGTGCGAAAATCTGATGTCGCTTTAGGACAAATTTATGCAGAAAAATAAATAATTCTGGAAAGTTCACAAAATGTTCAAGCTCCGCGGCAAATAGATATAAAACAGACAGACGGGTGTGGGCGACTCTGGCCGATATTGAGGGTCTGCGGACGTGTGGATCCCGGAGATCTGCTCCCATACACTGCACTGATTTGTACACTAGGAGTCAATGGGCGCCGGGATCTGTTGGGATCCATCGTGTGGGATCGCCATATGGTCAGCATATACATATAGTGGGACACAGGGTCCCGGACCCCACACAGGGACATGGCACTTGGTTGCATGTTAACCCTTTCAGGATTTTTTCTTCCCGGTGATTTTGGTTGTTTCTTCTTATAAAAGAATAATAATATAAAATGTAACAAATAACAAAAGAATCAGAAAGTCTCCAGGACTCCAGGGGTTAATGCAAGAGCTCCGCGTGAGGGAGCAGTTGCCCGCTGAGGAGGGGTTAATGCTGGGGGTCCTGGGCAGAGGGTCCCCGTGATGGGGAAACTTCCATGAAGAAGCCATTGATCGCAGCCCTGTGACCACCCCTTCCTCTGGGATGGGGGGAGGGAGGCTTTAATAATGGTGTAAGCTGATGCCCGGCGGCCAGTCTGCGGCGGAGCACGGAGCCGAGCGGAGGATGGCGGCGGTGCTGGGGGGGCGGCGGCTGCTGCAGCACACGGGGCTCTGGGGGCTCCGCAGGAGGGGGGTGCACAGGACCCCCGGGGCAGCAGGGCAGGCGGTCAGGCAGGAGGCTGGGGGCGCTGAGAGAAGGGGGCTCAGCAGCGGGGAGGCGCTGGGGAGAAGCCTGAAGGAGATGCCCGGACCCCGCACCCTCACCAACCTGCTGGAGCTGTTCTGGAGAGACGGGTTCAGCCGCATCCATGAGATCCAGGTACGGGGGGCTCGGGATACGGGGGGCTGCGTGTGGTGAGGAGATACCGGGGGGCTGCGTGTGGTGAGGGGATACCGGGGGGCTGCGTGTGGTGAGGGGATACTGGGGGGCTGCGTGTGGTGAGGGGATACCGGGGGGCTGCGTGTGGTGAGGGGATACCGGGGGGCTGCGTGTGGTGAGGGGATACCGGGGGGCTGCGTGTGGTGAGGAGATACCGGGGGGCTGCGTGTGGTGAGGGGATACCGGGGGGCTGCGTGTGGTGAGGGGATACCGGGGGGCTGCGTGTGGTGAGGGGATACCGGGGGGCTGCGTGTGGTGAGGGGATACCGGGGGGCTGCGTGTGGTGAGGAGATACCGGGGGGCTGCGTGTGGTGAGGGGATACCGGGGGGCTGCGTGTGGTGAGGGGATACCGGGGGGCTGCGTGTGGTGAGGGGATACCGGGGGGCTGCGTGTGGTGAGGGGATACTGGGGGGCTGCGTGTTAGGGGATACTGGGGGGCTGCGTGTGGTGAGGAGATACCGGGGGGCTGCGTGTGGTGAGGGGATACTGGGGGGCTGCGTGTCGTGAGGGGATACTGGGGGGCTGCGTGTTAGGGGATACTGGGGGGGCTGCGTGTTGTGAGGAGATACTGGGGGGCTGCATGCTGGGCGACACTAGGGGGCTGTGTGGATGGAGGTACTGCAGGCGGCTGTGTATATTGGGCGGCACTGTAGGGGTGCTTGCTGTTTTTTTTTTTTTGGGGGGGACCATGTCCCGTGCAGCCTTGTCTGGGGGTCTGCAGTGCTTCTCTCCGGAGGGGGGGGGGGGGGGGGGTCATCCTCAGATGTCAGTGCTGCGGGGGTTAATGTTTGTGTTTTTCCTGCAGGGGCAGGTGCTGGGAGTTTCCGGAGCTGCAGGGGTTAACATTTGTAATGAAGCCCCAGTTAACCCTCTCCTCTCCTGCTCCACGTGCTCTGAGTTGCAGTTATACAACTAGGGGCGTGGCCTCAGTGGGTGCTGTCAGCAGGCCCCGCCCACTAATGTGCAGAGTAATGTAAGTGGGCGTGGCCGCTCAGTGTTTATATCCAGAAAGTGACACGTTGTAACTGCAGAGCTGCTGCAACATCTACAGGCTGAGAGACCCCGAGACAAAGGGGGGGGCGCCTGGGGCTGAGAGACCCCTCGAGACAAAGGGGGGGCGCCTGGGGCTGAGAGACCCCGAAACAAAGGGGGGGGGGGGGCGCCTGGGGCTGAGAGACCCCGAGACAAAGGGGGGGGGGGCGCCTGGGGCTGAGAGACCCCTCGAGACAAAGGGGGGGGGGCGCCTGGGGCTGAGAGACCCCGAGACAAAGGGGGGGGGCGCCTGGGGCTGAGACCCCTCGAGACAAAGGGGGGGGCGCCTGGGGCTGAGAGACCCCGAGACAAAGGGGGGGGGGGCGCCTGGGGCTGAGACCCCGAGACAAAGGGGGACGCCTGGGGCTGAGAGACCCCGAGACATAGGGGGACGCCTGGGGCTGAGAGACCCCGAGAAAAAGGGGGGGCGCCTGGGGCTGAGAGACCCCGAGACAAAGGGGCGCCTGGGGCTATGAGACCCCCGAGACAAAGGGGGGGGGGGGGGTGCCTGGGGCTGAGAGACCCAGGAAGGGAATGGTTGATGCCTGTGGGCTGAGATCCATATGGATTCCAATAAGTGTGAATACATGTAACAGACATTTCATTGGCTCAGCTATGTGACTGACAGGCAGTATCACACGTGGCGGGCTTGGGTGCGTGGCGGGCTTGGGTGCGTGGCGGGCTTGGGTGCGTGGCGGGCTTGGATACACAGCTCAGCGTGCTCCATCCCCGGCAGGTGACTGCTGCTCTTGTTCTTTGTTCTCGGACAGGTGTTTGGTATTTGGTCCCCGGCGCGCAGTAACCTGATCCGCTGCCTCCCTGTCTCTACCTGCACATTCATCGCTGACTTGTCTGGAATTATCCTAGATTAGAGCAGGATGATGGGTGTGGTGGTTGCTGGGACAATGTCGCCTAATAGTTCTCACATATTTGCATCCAGGTTATGTGTAAAATAACCACATAAGCAGCGGAAATCTTTCTTGTTCTGTTAGTTTGTTACAATGTATCAGAGACATCTTCCCTGTAGGATCGGGCTGTTTGGCGCACAGAGAATTGTCCGACTAAAGACATATGATGAGAATGATGAGAAAATGAAACACACGGGGTCCGATACATCATTGCATTTTAAGTCCGTTTCCCTTTTTTATCGTTCATTGTGCCGAGTTCTTCTAAGTGACACATATTGATTCATGGATTTTGCTTAAAATAAAAAATTGCAAAATTTTGTACTCTAATCTAGATTTTCCCATTACTGAGATAGGAGATGACAATTGGTGCTTATACAACTCTATGAAGGTAGAGGAGGGCGGAGATGGAGGCTACTCAGACCTCTGACACAAGAGGTAAAGTTTAGATCTATGGTAAAGAAGAAGAAAGTTAGTGTAACCGGCATTTCAGGAGAACTTGTCGGCTCCGAGATCTTCCTCGATAGCGTTTTAAAAGCACCAACATCTCAGGAATGGGAAAGTCTGACTTCACCGAACACTGATTTTACCCATGAATTGAGAGTGAACAATCGGTCCAGGAGGAGGAGACTGATTTCTGTGATCAGATCTGTTACAAAGTTGTTTATTTTTATTTGTATTATTGATTTATGAAATCTAAATGAAAACAAAGCTTAGTTGTTAACCTTTTTTTTTTCTTAAACTTTTTAGCACAAAAAGTTGCATATTCCCTTTTACAAAATAGCAAAATTTCCACAAAAATTCCAGGTGTCTATAAATTCACAAAAAAAAAGAAAAAAATGTTCCTGCTTCTGGTAAAATTTTCAGAGTAATCTTTACTCCATCAAAAAACAATTAAAAAAATATGGTGAAAAGGAACAGGAGCGCGATTGATGAAGAACATCCATGTGTGAAATGCGTCGCTTGCTCCTGTTCACTTTTTTTTTTTTTTTTTTTTAATTGTTTTTTTGATGGAATAAAGATTACTCTGAAAATGTTACCAGGAACAGGAACATTTTTTTTTTTCTTTTTTTGTCTTCTTTTTTTTTGCAATTGCTACACGAGTGCTCGGTCGTGGTTCCTGCACGCTGGATCTTTATAAACTTCAGCGGTGAGCTGGCATTATCCTTTTCTGTTTTCTGTCTATAAATTTGCCCCTGTGGGGCTGTGTACACTTGCGCTAATTTTGCCAACATTTTAATAAGTCTCAATTGATCAGTCGGACACCAACATCTGAAAAACAAGAACCCAGCGACAAAGCCGAGCATGAAAATAAAAACCTACAAAAATCCTGCATTAAAAATAGTTCAAATATAAAGAATTGGGCGCAAGTGAAATTAAAAAGGCTAAAAATGCCAAAGACTAGGAAAAAAGGAGGCGCAAATACAGCAATAATAAACAGGTCCCCAAGTACACTAGAACTTGCAGGACTTTTTTTTTTTTTTTTTTCAGCTTCGTTTCTTGAAATTTCCTTTCTTGGAGCGAGTTGTCTCAGTGCCCGATTCCGGGGGTCGGCTCGCCCTCCATTGCGTCTCGTGCAGTTTTATATTTGATGGTGTTGGTCGGTTTTCCACTGGGATCCAAGAGAAAGGGCTGAAATGTCCAGGAGTGACTCGATTTCTGCGCTCTCGCATTTAGTGTTCGGTTTCCTGGGCCGGGAGCCAAGCAGCTGCCTCCCTGAAATATCTTCACAATTCCCCTCACAAAATGGACAAATTAAATTCTTCAGTTGCACGGACAAATCCTTCCACCCGAATATGACGTCTGCTTGTACCAGGCGCGGTGTGAGAAATTTCACCATCACTGTGCCCATTGGCGCTACCCCCCCCATCTACTTCTCTGCAGTCCTAGTTCTAGTCACTGACAGGTGTAATTTCTAGGTACAATGTAACTTTTCCAAATTCATATTCCGCCCCTGTTACATTGTTTTTTCCTAATTGGGCATTACTCATTCAAAATGACGGTACGCTTCTAAAGTTAAATACATTGGCCAGAAAACAAAACTTATTTCATATTTTTTTTCTGGAAATTTAATAAGACTTGCGAAGCCCTATAATTACAGTTTCTCCATCTGCTGTAGCCCAAGGAGATGGAGTGGTATCTCAAGTTTGGAAAGAATGAGTCCACAAACCAGAGAGCAGCCTTTACTGACAGAGAAATAACTTTCCTTGTCCACCCCACGTTCCCCTTTGCACCCACCATCCTTCTACCCACCCTGACTTTTCACACCTGTGGTTCCCTTATAGAGCTGTGGAATGGATCCTATGATGGAGTGAGGGCTCCTCCTGGTGGACAGAGGTGTGAACTGCACCCTGCTGTCAAGACCCATGCAGGGAATTGATGCAAGAAATCAGGAAATTCTGAACAGCGACAAATCTAGGAACGTTTACTATTGACTGCTGGCAATAGTCTACACACAAACTTTTTCATTAGACATCGATTATTTTGAACTTCAAGGTTCAGCATATAGATTTTTTTTTTTTTTTTTGCATTTTGAATACTTTATCGTTAAACATCCAGGATAGGAGTCATCTCTGATCTTGGTGGTTTGGGGTGTGGGCACTGGGCACGGACCCTTTGGTTGCACTTTTATGGTAATTTGCAGGAACTGTTGCTCCTGTGATGTGCTGCAGAGCTGGTCTGTCTTCTGCTGATGTCACGATCTCTCCCCCGCTGCTGTTTCCTATGGATGACGGGTGACGATTGCCCCCAATCCTATGTACCCCACCCTGCAGGGGTCTGCACGCTGCCTGTGACCTGCAGCTTCTCCCCTGCATCTCCAATCACTTTAAAAATGAGTTTCTGATAACCTAACGAGATGGGCCGGGGGAAAGATGATGATTAATATGTGAGTTATGTGAAGGGCGCAAGGGATGACGCTATATCTGCTGGATATGAATGTGGAGAATGGCGCAGACCGAACCTTCATCACCTCCTCCCTCTACTTCCAGCAAAAGCACATCCGAGAGTACGGCCGAATCTTCAAGTCGCACTTTGGTCCTCAGTTTGTGGTATCGATAGCGGACAGAGACATGGTGGCTCAGGTTCTACGAGCGGAGAGAGACGCCCCCCAGAGGGCGAACATGGAGTCCTGGCAGGAGTACCGGGACTTGAGGGGACGATCGACCGGCCTCATATCTGCGTGAGTAGCAATCCTCTTCTACACATAGAATTATATACAGGAGATGCCCAGGTTATACCAGCTGTACATATATAATTATATACAGGAGATACCCAGGTTATATCGGCTGTACTTATATAATTATATACAGGAGATGCCCAGGTTATACCAGCTGAACATATAACCTGGGCATCTCCTGTATATAATTATATATGTTCAGCTGGTATAACCTGGGCATCTCCTGTATATAATTATATACCAGCTGTACATATATAATTATATACAGGAGATGCCCAGGTTATACCAGCTGTACATGTATAATTATATACAGGAGATACCCAGGTTATATCAGCTATACATATATAATTATATACAGGTGATACCCAGGTTATACCAGCTGTACATATATAATTATATACATGCCCAGGTTATACCAGCTGTACATATATAATTATATACAGGAGATGCCCAGGTTATACCAGTTGTACATATATAATTATATACATGCCCAGGTTATACCAGCTGTACATATATAATTATATACAGGTGACGCCCAGGTTATACCAGCTGTACATATATAATTATATACAGGAGATGCCCAGGTTATACCAGCTGTACATATATATTTATATACAGGAGATGCCCAGGTTATACCAGCTGTACATATATAATTATATACAGTATATACCCAGGTTATACCAGCTGTACATATATAATTATTTACAGGAGATACCCAGGTTATACCAGCTGTACATATATAATTATATATAGAAGATACCCAGGTTATACCAGCTGTGCATATATAATTATATACAGGAGATACCCAGGTTATAGCATATGTGTAGAGAATAGGTGTATGTGTGTATAAAATATATATCTCAACTCTTGTATTTCCGGAAGCTTCTGGCTCTGCAGCAGTTTTTCCTCGCCTGCCTAAGACTTTTGCACAGCGCTGTATCACCCACCTATCTTTATCTTCTGCCTCCGCAGGGAAGGTAAGAAGTGGCTCGCTATGCGCAGTGTTCTTCGTCAGAAAATCCTCAGGCCCAGAGATGTGGTTGCTTATTCCGGGGGAGTAAATGAAGTTGTCGTTGACTTGATCAAGAGGATCCGATTCCTTCGATCTCGGGAAGACGATGGAGAAACTGTGACCAACGTCAATGACCTTTACTTCAAGTATTCCATGGAAGGTAGAGCCTCTGTGATCGCACACTTCCTCCTAGAAGTTTAGAAACTTTAGATTAAAAATGAAAAAGTACAAAAGTTATTTATTTATTTTTTTAATGTCCTACTTTCCCTGTGCTCCGCTCCTCCAGCCGTGGCCACCATACTGTACGAGTGTCGGCTCGGCTGCTTGGACAAGGACGTCCCGGAGCAGACCCTGCGGTACATCGAAGCCCTGGAGCTGATGTTCAGCATGTTTAAGACCACCATGTACGCCGGAGCCATCCCCAAGTGGCTGCGCCCGTTCATCCCTCGCCCCTGGGAGGAGTTCTGCCGCTCCTGGGACGGACTCTTCAGATTTAGTAAGAACAGAACATCTTCATCAATCATACGTTGGGTTTTGTTACTTATTTTTCATGTTTTTTTTTTTTCTTAATCTCCAGGTCAAATTCATGTGGATAACAAACTGCGGGAGATTGAATCCCAGCTGCAGAAGGGGGAGGAGGTGAAAGGTGGTCTCCTGACGTCACTGCTGGTCAGCAAGGAGCTGTCTCTGGAGGAACTCTACGCCAACATGACCGAGATGCTTCTCGCAGGCGTGGATACGGTAATCGGGGCTCCATCATGGTTTGGGGGGGAGGGCAGATCATGGAGGGGCAGTTTCTGATCCCCTTTTTGCCCCTCTTTCTTCAGACCTCCTTTACTCTTTCTTGGGCGACCTTCCTACTGGCAAAGAACCCTCAGATCCAGCAATCGGTCTACAACGAGATCGTGAGGAATCTGGGGAAGGACGTGGTGCCGACCGGGGAGGACGTTCCCAGGCTGCCGCTGGTCAGAGCCGTGCTAAAGGAGACGCTCCGGTGAGGGGTAGGGTGTACCGGGGGACACGATTATGTCTGATAGAATATCCGGAAATGGATTTTTGGGAAACAACTCAAGTGACCCCCAAGGTTACATTGTTTCCATATGGAAGCTGAGGACTTGAGATAATAGATCAGAAAGTGAGAATTACAGGAATCTGCTATAAGGTGGCAATAATATATAGATCACCGATGTCGTCGTGTATCAATATCATAACATGTACATCGTATATACAGAGATGAGACTGTATCACCGCACAACCGGAGTGAATGGTAGAGAAGAAAAACAATGTGGGAAGATAAATTACTATCCAGACCAGAAAATGGAAAGCCGTGCCAGCTAGAGATGTCGGTGGAAATATGCCAACGAGTATCGCTGCTTAAAGTGGCTTCATCAGGGATAAAGACCTATCCTCTGCAGTGTAAAGTATGGCGGGTTTTCACACAGGTTGCCATGGCGTCGCCTATTGTGTACACATCTCATGTATTTCTTTGATACTCCGTTTTGTTGGAGCGGATGCTTTATATTACAGTAGTCGTCATCATGAAAAAAGTATCTGTACAGAAACCACCATTCTTTACACTGCAGCCTGGATTCAGAGAACTATTGTGATCAGGTGACTTCATGACTAGACAAGCCGTGTTCCTCCAGAATGTGCATTACCGGTGTTCCGTCCCTGCCATTAAGCTGCGGGGCGCCCACGTGTCTGTGACCCTTCCTGGGATCTATAGGGGTCACCTGATCCATATAGTCTGAGGCCGGCTGACGCTGTGATGTCTGTAGGGACTGGAGGGTCTTATTGTGTCACATGGTCTGGCAGCCGCTTATCTCCCCCCATATAGACACATGTTCACATTGTGCAGGAGATGTCTGTTTTCCGTTTGGTAACTTTTTTTTTTTTCATAGATTATTTCCAGTTTTACCAGGGAACGGCCGGGTGACCCAGGACGACTTGGTTATCGGGGGCTATTTGATCCCTAAAGGGGTGAGTGTCGCGCTGCGCCCTTAAAGGGGTTCTTCCTGTTCAGTGTAAATGAAGCTGAATCCTTTCCACAAGTGACTTTGTTTCAGTTTTTGACACTTTTAGGAGTTTTGTTTGCGGTCAGTGACTAGGACGATCTTGCCTGGCTTTATTCACTTCACAGCTGGAGGCGCCATCTGTCCCAGCACAGAGAAACCTGATCCAGTAATAAAGCGGGTGTGAACGGAGCCTTTACTGTGATACAATGTATCAGAGGATTGCCCAGACCTTGTGCACAGGAGTCTAGAAGGTCTGTACAATCCTCTGTGAGCCGGACAGACTGATACATTGTAACAAACCACCAGAGAGGCTTGTGCAGCTGCACTGGATACAATGCCCTTCCGAGCTCTGCATCGGTTGCTGCCTGTGGATATATGCGATTACCTCCATTCACTGACAGCAAGCACAGGTCTTGAAAATGTTGATGGAATGAAGCCTGAAGTTTCTTAGCCGGCGGTGACGTTCTGGAGGCATGAACCTTCTTAGCGCTCCTGTGAATATTCTTTTTGCCCGTCCGTTGCTGTAGTCAGACTTGTCCTCTGTGCCGCAGACCCAGCTGGCGCTGTGCCATTATTCCACCTCCTATGACGAGGACTACTTCTCGGCGGCAGAAGAGTTTCAGCCCACCCGCTGGTTACGGCACGGACACCTGGACCGAGTGGAGAATTTCGGCTCCATTCCCTTTGGCTACGGGATCCGCAGCTGCATCGGGAAAAGGATTGCGGAGCTGGAGATCCACCTGGCGCTAATACAGGTAGACCCCGCTGATGGCCGCTGCTGGAAATGGGACACAACTGGCGCGTCGGCCCCCCACACACTGAGCTGGTAATGGAGGAGGGACGTTCTCAGCCAAGGACTGAGAAATGGTGCCGTGTTCTGAAGGGTTAATGGTGCCTGAGCTTTAAATGTTGCCATGCAGGGAATATGGCGACTTACATCAAGGTTTTCTCTAGAGCAGTCCTTAATTTTTTTTATTTATTTTTTTTTTTTCGGGGGTGCTCTACCTCCACTCTTTTCTTTGTCTGCGGGACATCCGGGACAGGCTGAGCCCTCGCTCCACTCTTGCCAGCAGCCCCATAGACAATGAATGGTCGCGCACACTCCCCTCTGCACCATGCAATATGCAGAAGGCCATTCTTGGATTATTGGGGGTCCCAGGGATCAGTTATATTGTATCCCATGGCAGGGGGGGATACATTTTGATTCTGGGAATGCCCTTCTAATGCAATAACTGTGCAGAGGTCTGGGGTTCTGTATCAGGAAAATGAAGATCTGATCGATATACCCTAAAATGATTGTCATAGGGTCTTAGTAAAATAATCTGAAATTCTAATTTCTGCTGTCCTCTGACATTTTCCTACAGCTCCTCCAGAAATTTGAGATCAAGACTTCACCGAAGACACAAAGTGTCGTCCCAAAAACCCACGGACTGCTGTGCCCGGCGGGGGCCATCAATGTGTGTTACGCGGACCGTGAGTAAGGACCCTGACGACGTGCTGCTGTCCCTCCGGGGAACACAACACCCATCAGGGAACACAACCCCCATCAGGAGACTTTTTTTTTTTTAATCTGGACTTCTGATATTTTAAGGCTTTTATATGAAGGAGATTGTGACGTTTGTCCTCGCATTCACCAATCTGCCTTGCACTTTCCTTGTACTGTACGAAGGAGGCGATAAATGTGCCCGCGCAGTGGGAATGAAGCGGACACATTCTCCCGTGTCCCGATACTTGGGCCCCAGCGCTTCATCATCTGGACATGAGATTTCTGCACAGAACATTTTGTTTTAAGAGTTCGCTGAGATTCTACCCAAAATTAGATTTTATTTTAACAGTTGAATCCAAGTAAAAAGCAAGTTATGCAACTTTCGAATATACAGAAGCTTTAACGTCGCCTACATCTTTAGTCCTCCTCGTACAGCTGAGGGTTTGCTACAGTTGTATCTTGTCTTGGGACAGTTTTGTGCCATAAAGGGGTTGTACAACTTTGGGAACCTTTTTTATTTATTTTTCTTAAACTGATGTATTTTGGACCAAAAAGCCCTTTTTTTTTGCAATTGGTTCTCATAACAAAAATATATATATAGAAAGGAAAGAGTGCAAAAGATTTTAACAAAACCCATTTTCAAAATTGTTTTTTAGCCCCAAATATATGCAGTTAACTTAAAAAAAAAAAAAAAAAAGTCCCTAAAAGAGTACAACACCCCTTTCTGATCTTTCTCCTATACTGATACATTGTAACAAACTATCAGTCTTGTATGCAGTATAGACCTTCCTCTGGACTAGCTGTACAAACCCTCAGCTGTAAGAAGTATCCGCAGCCACGAGTATCCGCAGCCACGAATAGTTGTGCCAAATGCATAAGGGCTCCATGTATCCGATGGCGACTGGCTGTGGATTTGCCACCACGTGGCGTTCCGTGTGGGGTTTTTTGGACGCTGCGTCCCACTGCTGGGCGAGCGCTGCGGATTGAAGGAGCCAGTCTGTAATATTGTGTTACTGTTTAATGTGTCAAAAACAAGCTGCAGCCTTGAATGGTGAGAAATTGAATCAAAAGGCGCCGATTCAGCAACACTTTTATACCAGAAAACTGTCGTAAAATACTTTGGAAAGTTGCAACTTTTGCCGTTTTCACACCTGTTTGAAGCAGCACAAATGGGCTTTTCACACCAGCGCCTCGTTCCCCCTCTGTGTCAAGAGGTTACGTGTTAATGGGGACGTCTATTTCTTGAGAAGCTGAGTGGTCTTCACTTGAATGAGGAATTGGGGAAAGCTGGGTGTCCCCTTAAGTCCCTCACAAGATGTATACCCACCTTCTTTACTGCCTGCAGTCGAGGTCCATACAAAGTGTAGAAGGTCCAATGCTGGCAGCTGCTCCTGCCCATCACCATCATATGAGACCTACTGCCTGTTGGTAGGAATGTCGGGGGTAATATTATGGGGGCAGTCTGGGTGGTAGGTAGGGTCTCCCCAGCTGCTCCTGCCCATCACCATCATATGAGACCTACTGCCTGTCGGTAGGGATGTCAGGGGTAATAATATGGGGGCAGTCTGGGTGGTAGGTAGGGTCTCCCCAGCTGCTCCTGCCCATCATACGAGACCTACTGCCTGTCAGTAGGGATGTCGGGGATAATGTTATGGGGGCAGTCTGGGTGGTAGGCAGGATCTCCCCAGCTGCTCCTGCCCATATGAGACCTGCTGCCTGTCAGTAGAGATGTCGGGGGTTATATTATGGGGGCAGTCTGGGTGGTAGGCAGGGTCTCCCCAGCTGCTCCTGCCCATATGAGACCTGCTGCCTGTCGGTAGGGATGTCGGGGATAATGTTATGGGGGCAGTCTGGGTGGTAGGTAGGGTCTCCCCAGCTGCTCCTGCCCATCATACGAGACCTACTGCCTGTCGGTAGGGATGTCGGGGGTAATAATATGGGGGCAGTCTGGGTGGTAGGCAGGGTCTCCCCAGCTGCTCCTGCCCATCATATGAGACCTGCTGCCTGTCGGTAGGGATGTCGGGGGTAATATTATGGGGGCATTCTGAGTGGTAGGCAGGGTCTCCCCAGCTGCTCCTGCCCATCATATGAGACCTGCTGCCTGTCGGTAGGGATGTCGGGGGTAATATTATGGGGGCATTCTGAGTGGTAGGCAGGGTCTCCCCAGCTGCTCCTGCCCATCATATGAGACCTACTGCCTGTCAGTAGAGATGTCGGGGGGGTAATATTATGGGGGCAGTCTGGGTGGTAGGCAGGGTCTCCCCAGCTGCTCCTGCCCATCATATGAGACCTGCTGCCTGTCTGTAGGAATGTCGGGGGTAATAATATGGGGGCAGTCTGGGTGGTAGGCAGGGTCTCCCCAGCTGCTCCTGCCCATATGAGACCTGCTGCCTGTCAGTAGGGATGTCGGGGGTTATATTATGGGGGCAGTCTGGGTGGTAGGTAGGGTCTTCCCAGCTGCTCCTGCCCATCATACGAGACCTGCTGCCTGTCGGTAGGGATGTCGGGGGTAATATTATGGGGGCAGTCTGGGTGGTAGGCAGGGTCTCCCCAGCTGCTCCTGCCCATCATGAGACCTGCTGCCTGTCAGAGATGTCGGGGGTAATAATATGGGGGCAGTCTGGGTGGTAGGCAGGGTCTCCCCAGCTGCTCCTGCCCATCATATGAGACCTGCTGCCTGTCAGTAGGGATGTCGGGGGTAATATTATGGGGGCAGTCTGGGTGGTAGGTAGGGTCTCCCCAGCTGCTCCTGCCCATCATATGAGACCTGCTGCCTGTCGGTAGGGATGTCGGGGGTAATATTATGGGGGCATTCTGGGTGGTAGGCAGGGTCTCCCCAGCTGCTCCTGCCCATCATATGAGACCTGCTGCCTGTCAGTAGGGATGTCGGGGGTTATATTATGGGGGCAGTCTGGGTGGTAGGCAGGGTCTCCCCAGCTGCTCCTGCCCATCATATGAGACCTGCTGCCTGTCAGTAGGGATGTCGGGGGTAATATTATGGGGGCAGTCTGGGTGGTAGGTAGGGTCTCCCCAGCTGCTCCTGCCCATCATATGAGACCTGCTGCCTGTCGGTAGGGATGTCGGGGGTAATATTATGGGGGCATTCTGGGTGGTAGGCAGGGTCTCCCCAGCTGCTCCTGCCCATCATATGAGACCTGCTGCCTGTCAGTAGGGATGTCGGGGGTTATATTATGGGGGCAGTCTGGGTGGTAGGCAGGGTCTCCTGTTCAGGCAGCACAGCAGCTGCAGCCTTCGTGCCTGTTCATTGCTGCCCAGATATTTGCATTATTATACAGTGTGCACCAAACCAATGCTGAGAAGAAAGCAGAGGGGGTGTAGAGGAGGCAGAGGGGGTCTCCGCTCCATAGTAGGTGCCCAGATCTCCTTCAGAGGGGCCTCTTTTAGAACTACGGTACATTTTTAGGAGTAAGATTCTCGTGTGGCACCTTGGCCCGACCAGTGCGCTCAGCAGCTAATGGCCAAGGATATCAAGTCGGCACTTATCTATAGGAAGTCCATTAAAAAAAGAAAAAATGCAGCAACACTTCAGAATCCAGTGACGAGAAAACCTTAGTCCTTTATTTCAAGCGAATTGGACAAGGTAATGCAAGCAGGTACAGGGCAGATGGTACAGGACGATGGCCGTTTCGCGTTATACACGCTTCCACGGGTCCAGACCATCTGCCCTGTACCTGCTTGCATTACCTTGTCCAATTCGCTTGAAATAAAGGACTAAGGTTTTCTCGTCACTGGATTCTGAAGTGTTGCTGCATTTTTTTTCTTTTTTTAATGGACTTCCTTATGTGCACTTCTTGTCATGCACCTTCAATACCGTGAACTACGTTTCTGCATTGAGGCCTGTGATTCAGAGACCACTTCACCACACCAGTGAGTAAAGCACGCTACTCAGTGCCGTTCTTTTTCTCTTTTTTTTTATTTTAGGCACTTATCTATAGGATGAAGGATAACTTCCTGCCTGGGGGTCCGACTGCTCAGGCCTCCAGCAATCCTGAAAATCGGGCTCTGAAGCATGGAGTGAAGGATAAGCATGGACCCCGCACTCCATACATTGTCAATGGGCCGACTGGAGACGGCGAGGGCAGCGATCCGCGGTCTCCGGCAGGGAGGGGCCCGTACAATCTTCTTACACCAGGGCCCTTTCCCCCCCAGTGTCAGCTCCTGGTGCCTTTTCATATTAAACCTGTTGTAAATATTTGCAGTGTCGGGGATTATTCAGACGTTACATTTACCATGAAATGTGTCAGTGCCGCCACAATGAGACAAATCTGGTCACTTCTATAGGAGACTTGACCCATGAACCCTGAATTAACACCTGATCATTGTAGAAGATGTTCTGTAACTTTTGTTGCTGTTTTCTCTGCTATTTACTAGACCTCCGCTGGCTGTCAGTGAATAAGAACTTTCTTTAGAACACTGTTCTACCGAATACTTCTCGCAGCTGAGGGTTTGTTCTCAGACTGGTGCTCGCAGCCTCCACAATTCACACTTCAGAGGCTTTTCCACATTGGATACAATTCGTCTGTATTTGATCTGTGCCGATTTTCAGTCTCTGGATGTAAATTGTTTCCATTCACTGACCTAAAGCAGAGAAGCAGAAACCTAAAGTTTCCCAACTTCTCATTCTGCAATTAAGTTTTATTTCCATTAAAACTGGAAAACCTTTTACTTGGACATAAAATGTAAAATTCCAGAGCAGCACTCCCAATTCTGCTTGCCTGTTTGCTCGCTCGCAGATTAGACCTTGGACCAGAAGGGAACAGGTCCTACTGTAGTGCGTGTAACCGGTGCAGTGCTCACCCCAGACATTGTGCGATAAGAATAAAAGGCAGCTTTGTGATCGCAGCTCTGGCTGGATTATATGTAGTGAGATACAGATGTAGCGCTGCTGAGTTTGTGTTTCATGCAGTTTCTGTGTCCTTTTGTAATAATTCCTGGGGCACGATCCATTTTTGGGTTTACACCTATTTTTTGTTCTCTAGTTTTTCCTGCTTTATAAGAATTGTCCACTACTTGGAAAACCTCTTCTTAATTGCCATAGTGCTCCGAGAAAAAAAAGAAACCCTCATACTCTCCTCTCGTACCAGCACCGTTCCAGTGATGCCGCCGGTCACATGACCTAATCGATGGCCCCTGATTGGCTGCAGGCTTTACTATTTTGCTAGAGGAGAAGTGCGCACCGATGGAATAATGATGAGCAGCAACATAACATCACGTGGGGAGAGCATATAAAAAGAGGTGTAAGATGAACAATAAAATTACAATATTTTATTAGAAATAATTTAAAAGCCAAACAATGTTACAAAAGTGCCAATATAGTGCAAGGTGATGAGCTAAAGAAAGAAAAAGTCACCAGCAGAGGGCAGGCAAGAGCAAGATGTAACGCTAATAAACAAGGTAGTCGTAGTTATGGGAATATAGTTAATACACTATATGATTTTTTTCTAGTCTCTGGATGCAAGTTTTATTCATATATTTTCAATCTTTGACTACATTGTTTATTAGCGTTACCTCTTGCCTGCCCTCTGGTGGTGACACTTTCTTTGGCTCATCACCTTGCACTATATTGGCACTTTTTAAACATTGTTTATCTTTTAAATTATTTCTACTAAAATATTGTAATTTTATTGTTCATCTTACGATCTTCTTATATGCTCTCTCTGTTGTAGCATAGAACAGTTTTGTGTTTTTTTACAGCCCTATTTGGATGCTAGAAAACTTTGTCCCACTGGACCATATAATTGTGATTATTATTAGCATCAGTTGCTAGGGATTCAATCTCTGCTTTTTTATAATGTCACGCGGGCGCAGACCTCACTGAAACTGGCGCGGGGCATAAACTTCTTATCCTACTCTGAGGACTATGGCATGTAAGAAGGTGGAGGACTTCTCCCTTTGTTTCTGTTTTGTGCCAAATTCTTATTTTAAGTTGTGCCTATTTTCTACTTGTTAGTGGGCTTTTGTCCTCCATTGTGGGTGCAGTTTTGGTACTCCCTGCACTTTGTGGCGGATTTGATATTAGCAGCTTTTTAAAAAGTTGCAAAATGTTTGCGCTTGTATACCACCGCCTCCCAGAAATATTTGGGATGTGTTCTGGGTTTTTTTTTTTTTTTTTGGAAGTGCAAATCTAAAGACATTATAATTGTGGTACCAGACGACTCTGCTGCATCTGTAGGTGCGGTTCTCCCCGGCGCCCGGGCAGTGCCTTGCACATGTGACCGGATATCACAGCTTTTCTTCACCCCCTCCCATAAGTTTGCTTTGTTCAAGATTTTTTTTTTTTGTGCAGGATGTAAATTGTTACATTTAATTTCCTTTTCCTTATTGATCATCTCACAGTGACTCTGTTTTATATATTGAGTACTTTAATTGTGTGCCTGGCAATACAGGGGGGGGAGGGGGTGATAGATTTATACGGACACTGTGCAGAATGACCGGGCAGTGACTATTGTGACCAGATCTAAATTTTCTGCAGATTTCCCACCTCCACCTGTATAAATCTGATGGTGCTCAGTGGTGGTCGGGGCTCGGCCTCCTCACCTTGGCCGTGTCTCTGAGCACTGAACACTTTGTACCTCTGTCTTGCTCAGTGGTGGTCGGGCTCGGCCTCCTCACCTTGGCCGTGTCTCTGAGCACTGAACACTTTGTACCTCTGTGTCTTGCTCAGTGGTGGTCGGGCTCGGCCTCCTCACCTTGGCCGTGTCTCTGAGCACTGAACACTTTGTACCTCTGTGTCTTGCTCAGTGGTGGTCGGGGCTCGGCCTCCTCACCTTGGCCGTGTCTCTGAGCACTGAACACTTTGTACCTCTGTCTTGCTCAGTGGTGGTCGGGCTCGGCCTCCTCACCTTGGCCGTGTCTCTGAGCACTGAACACTTTGTACCTCTGTGTCTTGCTCAGTGGTGGTCGGGGCTCGGCCTCCTCACCTTGGCCGTGTCTCTGAGCACTGAACACTTTGTACCTCTGTGTCTTGCTCAGTGGTGGTCGGGGCTCGGCCTCCTCACCTTGGCCGTGTCTCTGAGCACTGAACACTTTGTACCTCTGTCTTGCTCAGTGGTGGTCGGGCTCGACCTCCTCACCTTGGCCGTGTCTCTGAGCACTGAACACTTTGTACCTCTGTCTTGCTCAGTGGTGGTCGGGGCTCGGCCTCCTCACCTTGGCCGTGTCTCTGAGCACTGAACACTTTGTACCTCTGTCTTGCTCAGTGGTGGTCGGGCTCAGCCTCCTCACCTTGGCCGTGTCTCTGAGCACTGAACACTTTGTACCTCTGTCTTGCTCAGTGGTGGTCGGGCTTGGCCTCCTCACCTTGGCCGTGTCTCTGAGCACTGAACACTTTGTACCTCTGTCTTGCTCAGTGGTGGTCGGGCTCAGCCTCCTCACCTTGGCCGTGTCTCTGAGCACCTTGTACTCCAGCCCTGGAGGATAATGGCTGTTGGTGGCTTCAGGTCTGATTCTTATTGTATCTTTGTTTTTGTTTTTTTCCTTGCTCGGTTTTTGCTCCTGGTGACTCTTTGCAATGAACCTTTTTCCTGATCTGTGATCGCCCCAATATCTGGAAATCTCAGGAGCTGCGTCCTCTGTGGACCGGGAACAACCCGGGACTGGTAAGTCGTGGAAATCTCCTTTTCCTCGGATTGGAAACTCTGCAGAAAAGCAATGATCTGATCCCAGTCCTCGCTGCAGTGATGGCCCCTGTCCTGGGCTGTTGTTACTCTGTAGGTTTCTGATGGTTTTAGTATTGATACATTTTGTATATGAGGAGTAATATTTATTGCTTTATGTGCTGTGCACATCTACTATATAATTGTCTAAGGGTCACTTCCGTCTGTCCTTCTGTCTGTCATGGATATTCATTGGTCGCGGCCTCTGTCATGGAATCCAAGTCGCTGATTGGTCTCGCCAGCTGCCTGTCATGGCTGCCGCGACCAATCAGCGACGGCCACAGTCCAATTAGTCCCTCCCTACTCCCCTGCAGTCACTGCCCGGCGCCCGCTCCATACACCCCTCCAGTCACCGCTCACACAGGGTTAATGCCAGCGGTAACGGACCGCATTATGCCGCGGGTAACTCACTCCGTTACCGCCGCTATTCTGCTGCCTAAGCAGAATCAATAGTAAAAAGATCTAATGTTAAAAATAATTTAAAAAAAATAAAAAATCATTATATACTCACCTTCCGCAGCCTTTCCCGCTTCTCGTGAAGCTCCGGGGACCGCTCCATGCAAGTGGCAGGTTCCGGTGCCAAGGATGGTATGCAAGAAGGACCTGCCATGACGTCACGGTCATGTGACCGCATTGTCATCACAGGTCCTGCGCTCATACCAAACCTGGGACCGGAAGCTACTGCGTGCATCGCACACAGGGCCAGGACTTCAAGGGGCCTTCGGAAGGTGAGTATATGTTTATTTTAAGTCTGTATACTACGTGGCTCTGTGCTGTATACTACGTGGCTGTGCAATATACTACGTGGCTGTGCAATATACTACGTCACTGGGCAATATACTACGTGCTCTGTGCAATATACTACGTGGCTGGGCAATATACTACGTGGACATGCATATTCTAGAATACCCGATGCGTTAGAATCGGGCCACCATCTAGTACTGTGTATCATGGGGCATTTCATGGTGGATGGGGTGTAAGGCAGGTCGGAGATCTCCTGCTGCTGATAACATCATATTTTAGGGTTCCAATTCTCATCTGCTTGTTCTTGGGGACTTTCTGCAAAAGAACTGATGAATTGCAAACCACACAACCGCGTTATTCCCACAACTCCAGTGAGCTTAGCTCTACCATATCCCCAGTATGGGGGGCCGCTCCCTGAGGAGCATGGCTCTACCATATCCCCAGTACAGGGGGCCGCTCCCTGAGGAGCTTGGCTCTACCATATCCCCAGTACAGGGGGCTGCTCCCTGAGGAGCTTGGCTCTACCATATCCCCAGTACAGGGGGCTGCTCCCTGAGGAGCTTGGCTCTACCATATCCCCAGTACAGGGGGCCGCTCCCTGAGGAGCATAGATCTACCATATCCCCAGTACAGGGGACCACTACCTGCCAGGTGGTCTCAGCCACACAGTGTCTCACTTCCTGCGTGCAGCAGTGTTAGGCCGGCGTCACACTTGGCGTAAGACAATACGCCACGTATTATACGTCCGTACTACGCGTTCAATACGCCAAAATGTCTCCGTAATCGACTTCCGTAGTTAATGCGTTGCTTAGGTGTGTCAGCGTATTTTGCGCATGGCATCCTCCGTATGTAATCCGTATGGCATCCGTACTGCGATATTTTCTCGCAGGCTTGCAAAACCGACATCTAATGGATTTATGTGCTCAAATGTTCGGGAAAACATATATACAGTGTGTATGTATGTGTATATACACTCACTGGCCACTTTATTAGGTACACCTGTCCAACTTCTTGTTAACACTTAATTTCTAATCAGCCAATCACATGGCGGCAACTCAGTGCATTTAGGCATGTAGACATGGTCAAGACAATCTCCTGCAGTTCAAACCGAGCATCAGTATGGGGAAGAAAGGTGATTTGAGTGCCTTTGAACGTGGCATGGTTGTTGGTGCCAGAAGGGCTGGTCTGAGTATTTCAGAAACTGCTGATCTACTGGGATTTTCACGCACAACCATCTCTAGGGTTTACAGAGAATGGTCCGAAAAAGAAAAAAAATCCAGTGAGCGGCAGTTCTGTGGGCGGAAATGCCTTGTTGATGCCAGAGGTCAGAGGAGAATGGGCAGACTGGTTCGAGCTGATAGAAAGGCAACAGTGACTCAAATCGCCACCCGTTACAACCAAGGTAGGCCTAAGAGCATCTCTGAACGCACAGTGCGTCGAACTTTGAGGCAGATGGGCTACAGCAGCAGAAGACCACACCGGGTACCACTCCTTTCAGCTAAGAACAGGAAACTGAGGCTACAATTTGTACAAGCTCATCGAAATTGGACAGTAGAAGATTGGAAAAACGTTGCTTGGTCTGATGAGTCTCGATTTCTGCTGCGACATTCAGATGGTAGGGTCAGAATTTGGCGTAAACAACATGAAAGCATGGATCCATCCTGCCTTGTATGGAGCATCTTTGGGATGTGCAGCCGACAAATCTGCGGCAACTGTGTGATGCCATCATGTCAATATGGACCAAAATCTCTGAGGAATGCTTCCAGCACCTTGTTGAATCTATGCCACGAAGAATTGAGGCAGTTCTGAAGGCAAAAGGGGTCCAACCCGTTACTAGCATGGTGTACCTAATAAAGTGGCCAGTGAGTGTACATATATATATATGTGTATGTATGTATGTATGTGTATGTATGTATATATATATATGTATATATATGTGTGTATGTGTGTATATTCTGTATTTATATTTCATTCAGCGCGATATCTGTGAAAAGCCAGTAATTCAATTGCCGGCTTCTCATTTCTCCTGCACAAACCCGACAGGATATGAGACATGATTACATACAGTAAACCATCTCATATCCCCCTTTTTTTTTGCATATTCCACACTACTAATGTTAGTAGTGTGTATGTGCAAAATTTCAGCGCTGTAGCTGCTAAAATAAAGGGTTAAATGGCGGAAAAAATTGGCGTGGGCTCCCGCGCAATTTTCTCCGCCAGAGCGGTAAAGCCAGTGATTGACGGCAGATATTAATAGCCAGGAGAGGGTCCTGTGCTCGCGGCAGCATGCGCCTATATGGTCATGTTCTGACCCTTGTATACCTGGAGGCCAGGCGCGGAGCCGTCACTACAGGTGGTTTGATCTGCACATTTAATCTCTGAATCGTAAACTTCATGGCTCTCGATGACTCAAACTCCTCTGAGAATGTAAACCAAGGCCAGAAAGAAAATGTCCTGACGAGAACCATGGGCCCCCACACCTGCTGTCACCCGGTCCTAGAGGAATGCAGTGACCTGCTATTGTCATCAGACAAGTTGCTAGCTCAGGGCATGCTGGGAGTTGTAGTTTTGCAACAGCTTAAAAAAAACACAGATACTTTAGGCCTAAATGGATTTACCCAGAGACCCATCAATTCCTTGCATGTGACATTGACCTTACACCAGCTGGGCCAGTTGCTGATGTGGCCACATGGTGGCGCCACCTTCTAGTTGGATGCCGTTCATCATGGGGTCTTTATGCGAAAATGGTTGCACCTCGGATTGAATTCGTCTGTGTCCACGCAGCGGTTTTAGGCTTTCATCACAACCACAGATGTGGCCAGGAGACCTTTGTGTTCATTGAGGACCCAGATTCAAGTTTGAGAAATGGAAGGGGGGTAAATTCTAAACGTTTAGGAATGTTAAGCATCCCAGTCAGTCCTTGTTGACTAAGAGTTAAATAGGTAAAGTTAACACTTCAACGCCAAAAAGAAAAGTCACCCAACTTTCCTAGAGTCCTGAATGACAGATCGTCCTATAGCCTGGGGTGGACATATCATTGGTTCAACCTGTGCAATCGCACAGGGGCCCAAGAGGTATTGGGGCCACTAGTCCCTCCAAAGCAGGTGGAGTTGTGCATTATGAGGAGTTACTGGACTGCGCAGACTCCTACAGATCGTGCACAGAGGTCTCTTCTGTCAGCGCAGATGTATCCGGGGAGAACTCTGCAGATTTAGCTTTCTGGACCACAGGAAGGATGGGGACTGCGCAAACTATAGAGCGATTATGACATTTACTAATGTAAAGGGATAATGCTCCACGAGGAGGAATCTACAGTCCTGAGATCTCGACCCTCAGTGTCTTCTGTCTGCTCCCCATTCACTCTTTACATATGTTTATTTTCCAGGTCTGGACGGTTTGGTCTCCGGTTCTGTAAAATGTCAGATTTGGCAACAGTGGAAAAATCTAGAGAAGAGAAAGAATAAATCATTTTTAGTCTCTTTTCAAACATCCAAGCGTTTACTGGGAGCAAAGCAGCCAATAAGCCGAGAGTGTTATCTGTGTGGGGCACGTTATACATTGTATCTAGTTGTAGCTGTTTGGTCACTATGACAACTTCAGATTGTTACATTCAATTATTGCCATCTAATATATAAAGCTGAATGTGTGTGTGTGTGTGTGTAAGTATGTCCGGGATTGGCATCTGCACCGTCGCAGCTACAGCCACAAAATTTTGCACAGTCACACGTCTGGACCCCGAGAGCGTCATAGGCTATGTTGTGAGGTGAAATTTTAACCCCGCGCTTTCCAATTCACCAAACAATTTTGCCCCTATCTACATTATGGGAAAAAAATGAAAGCAAAAGTGTTGGAGGCAAATTAACAGCTGCCAGATGTGAACAATGAGGACTTAAAGAATGAGAGCGATGGCGCCAAAGAGTATATAACGTACAGTTGCTAAGGTGGGGCCCTGACATGGGATAATCACCACACCACCACGGGGATATGAACACACACACAAAATGCGCCACACACTACCACGTGCTCGAACAGTGCAAAACTCACCTCATGGAAAACTTGCACACACAGAAAAATTGCCACATGTACAAAAGTTGCACCACATGCAAAAGTTGCCTCACACAAAACTTGCACATACTCAAAACGCACCACACATAAAACTCACCACGCGCAAAACTCGCCATGCGCAAATCTTGCTGCACACAACTTGCTACACTAACCTGTCACATGCAACTCGACACACAAAAAGTTGCTACACGCATGTCGCCACACAAAACTCATCTCACACAACTTGACACATGAAACTCGCCCTAAAACACACACAAGTCTGGTATTATCCTTCAAAAATAAAAATCTGATTAATAAGCTGAAAAACTACAAGAGCAACAACTGTACCATATAGGAAATACGGCAGCTGTCAGTCACATGACCTGTCTATTATGTGTATGTGTGAGCTAATATATACTGCCAGGGGGGAGGGCTTACTGTTGGCTGGGGATTTATCAGGCTGCCAATAGCAACCAATCACAGCTCAGCTTCTATTTTGCTACAGTTAATTAACCTGAGCTCTGATTGGTTAATATAGGCAACAAAGACATTCTCAGTATAACAAAGCCAATATATGTTGTGAAATTCTTCTATTAGCTTAGTTTTTGCCTTTTAATAATTACATTTCTATCTATTTGTTTTGTGGTTTTTGTGTGCAGAATAAATTTTTGTTAACACATTCTATTTTGCTAACAGCAGTCATTAACCCGGGCGAAGCCGGGTAGTACAGCTAGTTAGAAAATAAAAAGGATAAAATACGGGATCAGCAACAAGCAAAATGTGAAACCCAGTTATTGATCATAGGAATGTGTCCTGTTACATCATAGCTTCATTGTAAGTGTGATGTAACAGCGAGGTATGTAATGGAAGTGTGAGCTCTATGGATGTGATACATTGGGCAATTCAGTAGAGCAATGACACATCCATTGGGACAAATACACCAAAAGCAATATCGTGAGCGCAGCTCCGGAGTATAATATAGGATATAACTCAGGATCAGTAATGTATGTACACAGTGACTGCACCAGCAGAATAGTGAGTGCAGCTCTGGCGGATAATACAGGAGGTAACTCAGGATCAGTAATGTAATGTATGTACACAGTGACTGCACCAGCAGAATAGTGAGTGCAGCTCTGGAGTATAATACAGGAGGTAACTCAGGATCAGTAATGTATGTACACAGTGACTGCACCAGCAGAATAGTGAGTGCAGCTCTGGGGTATAATACAGGATGTAACTCAGGATCAGTAATGTAATGTACATACACAGTGACTGCACCAGCAGAATAGTGAGTGCAGCTCTGGGGTATATTACAGGAGGTAACTCAGGGTCAGTAATGTAATGTATGTACAGAGTGACTGCACCAGCAGAATAGTGAGTGCAGCTCTGGAGTATAATACAGGAGGTAATTCAGGATCCGTAATGTAATGTATGTACACAGTGACTGCACCAGCAGAATAGTGAGTGCAGCTCTGGGGTATAATACAGGATGTAACTCAGGATCAATAATGTAATGTATGTACACAGTGACTGCACCAGCAGAATAGTGAGTGCAGCTCTGGAGTATAATACAGGATGTAACTCAGGATCAGTAATGTAATGTATGTACACAGTGACTGCACCAGCAGAATAGTGAGTGCAGCTCTGGGGTATAATATAGGATGTAACTCAGGATCAATAATGTAATGTATGTACACAGTGACTGCACCAGCAGAATAGTGAGTGCAGCTCTGGAGTATAATACAGGAGGTAACTCAGGATCAGTAATGTAATGTATGTACACAGTGACTGCACAAGCAGAATAGTGAGTTCAGCTCTGGGGTATAATACAGGTTATAATTTAGGATTGTTACTAACTGACCATCTAATGTGTGTGGTTTGCTCCTTCCTTTCCTCAATAGTATTTGACAAGGGTGATAGAATTGATCCTTTTTACACCAGGTCTCCCAGCCTGACTGTCTCCCTTTTCAGCCTGGTGAAGCCTCGTGTATATTTGGAAGAGGTATTTCAGTGATGTCCCTCTCATCTGTATCTGCAGCTTACATTTGAAAAATCCTGCAGAAAAGCTTCAGTCCGACCTGGCAGTGAGGTTGGTGTATCTGCCATGTGATCCATCTGCAGCCGGTTCTGGTTACCGGGCGGTTGCATACAAATATCCAGCTCGTGAGGACCCAGGACTCGGTGCGGAGGAATCTGCAGCGCTCAGCGGACGGTATTTTGGGACCAGATATAATTAGATAAGATCTCATGTGCACATTCTGATCCTAAAGATCTGTGACCACTGTGCGGAATCTTCCACAGAATTCTCAGCCACCTGCCCTGATAATTGTTGGGGGATAGGAGGAACAGCCATATATCCCACCCCGACCCACCTCCTCCCGTGCCATGCTTGGAGTGCGGGTCCAGATCGGTATAAAAACTCATATTTTTTTTTGTGGCTTAGCGCACGGCAGAATATCTGATATTTTGGATTGTTTCATGTTCATAAGAGGCTAAAGAAGATTTTTAGTAAAAGCAAGAGAGACTAGAAAAAGACTACAGTGCCGGATTATCAGACTTTCTGGATTAACTAGCGCGTTGAGACAATGGCACTGTATAATTATATACCATCCTGTAGACTTTATATACTATTGTATGTTGCATTTTGCTTTTCCTATTAGTTGTCAAGCGTGCATGTAGCAGAATTAGTGGGCTATAAGGTCCCTCCCTAGTCTTAAAGAAACCTCGTGGGTGTAGATTGATCACTGCCAAGGGCCGGCCCCCGAGGAGAAGAGTCAGGAGGAAATGTAAATCGATATCATAAAAGCAAAGGGAAGAAAGCTGATATTACATACAAATTACACATGGCTGAGGGCCACAAAGGGTGGATTAATACAGGTTCCAGCTAGTAATAGAGAAATGTCCTCACAGTAAGGCTGCCGTCACACTATCAGTATTTGGTCAGTATTTCACTATCAGTATTTGGTCAGTATTTCACATCAGTATTTGTAGCCAAAACCAGGAGTGGGTGATAAATACAGAAGTGGAGCAGAGGTTTCTATTATACTTTTCCTCTATTTGTTCCACTCCTGGTTTTGGCTACAAATACTGATGTAAAATACTGACCAAATACTGATAGTGTGACGGCAGCCTAATGGTGACTGCATCTGAATGAATGGAAATGACAGAAACATAGGAGAACCCCTTCATGTGTCAAGAAGAGGGCGGTGCCTAAGTTCTGGTGTCCTCCCCCTCCCCTGGTGTCCTCCACCTCTGGTGTCATGCCCCTCCCCTGGTGTCATGCCCCTCCCCTGGTGTCATGCCCCTCCCCTGGTGTCCTCCTCCACCCCTGGTGTCCTCCACCTCTGGTGTCCTCCTCCACCCCTGGTGTCCTCCTCCACCTCTGGTGTCATGCCCCTCCCCTGGTGTCCTCCACCCCTGGTGTCCTCCACCTCAGGTGTCATGCCCCTCCGCTGGTGTCCTCCTCCACCTCTGGTGTCATGCCCCTCCCCTGGTGTCCTCCTCCACCCCTGGTGTCATGCCCCTCCCCTGGTGTCCTCCTCCACCTCTGGTGTCATGCCCCTCCCCTGGTGTCCTCCTCCACCCCTGGTGTCATGCCCCTCCCCTGGTGTCCTCCCCCTCCCCTGGTGTCCTCCACCCCTGGTGTCATGCCCCTCCCCTGGTGTCCTCCTCCACCTCTGGTGTCATGCCCCTCCCCTGGTGTCATGCCCCTCCCCTGGTGTCCTCCTCCACCCCTGGTGTCCTCCACCTCTGGTGTCCTCCACCTCTGGTATAATGCCCCTCCCCTGGTGTCCTCCTCCACCCCTGGTGTCATGCCCCTCCCCTGGTGTCATGCCCCTCCCCTGGTGTCATGCCCCTCCCCTGGTGTCCTCCTCCACCTCTGGTGTCATGCCCCTCCCCTGGTGTCCTCCTCCACCCCTGGTGTCATGCCCCTCCCCTGGTGTCATGCCCCTCCCCTGGTGTCCTCCACCCCTGGTGTCATGTCCCAACCCTAGTGTTTTTCCCCTCCCATGGTGTCACGCTTCACCCATGGAGTCACGTCCCTCCTTTTGTGTCATGCTCTATCCCTGGTGTTATCTGAACGTGTCCATGATGTTGCCCTCCTAGTGACGGTGACACTTCCAGCATCAGATGAATCGTAGAAATCAGCAAACTGTAATGCACTCAGTCTCCTCTAGTGGTCAGTAGTGAGGGAGCAGATTAATGATGATTTACAGGACTGGGGAACCTGTAATCTCCATTCAGTGTCAAAGGTGTCAGAGAGTTTTAGATCCAGAAGATGAGATCCCACCTGTTCACCTTGTCTCAATCTATGAATGTAATGATTATTCAGATGTTCCAACCAATATCCCCCCCCCCCCTTACAGTTCCCAGAGTGGTTGTCACCTTGGTGTAGATGGGGGGGCGCATTTGGAGAATGTACCAGGGAGGGTACAAGCAGGGCACTTTCTCTTGGCCATTCCTTAATAGTTCCATCTAGACACTGAAATGGCCCCATGATCACTACAGGGCCCACTCTGTAATGTCATCCATGTCCCAGAGCAGGATATTCTTTGGTGTTAGCCTTCTAGCTCTGCCTTTACTTTCCCACAGGAAGAGATGGAATTCTGGTTCTGCAAGATCCAGTGGGGGCAGCTACAAGGGGTATGGCTACCAGAGGGGTCAGCTACAGTGGAGGTGGCTACAGCGAGGGGTGGCTACAGCAGGGGCTGCTACAACATGGGTGGCTACCAGCGGGGGCAGCTACCAGAGGGGTCGGCTACATTGGAGGCGGCTACAGCAGAGGCGGCTACAGAAGGGTCAGCTATACCACAGGTGGCTCCAGCAGAGGCGGCTCCAGCACAGGTGGCTACAGCGTGGGCGGGTACATCAGGGGCAGACACACCATTAGGGCAGCCTGCGGAGATGAGGAGCCACATCTACCTCCAGGGCAGGTGGAATTGTGCATTATGAGGCGTCTGATCTAATATTGTGGCTTGTGGCCCCGTCCTGTCTCTGTCCGGCTCTGGGCTGCAGGTAGCAATAGACGTTACTAATGTGAAGTGAGGACAGAATTCAGGCGCTGATCTCACATGGGCACATTTATAAGCGCTGACATCAATACTGGCACCAAAGTTTAGCAAAGGGAAGATCATCAAATGCATAAAATGCGTGTATTATGTATGACGATTTGGCTCACTGGCAATATAGGAATGTGGTGCCAACATGCCATCCGCAGAGTTGGCCCCGGCTGGAGCGGTAAAGGTTAAACACAATGCAGAAATATGGGGCAACACATTTAATCCCACAAGACTAAAACAAAAAATGTCACCTATGAAGAAGGGGGGAAAAAAGCACTTGGATGATTTCTGTATGTTGTACAAGTGGCTCCACTATTTTATCTCTTTATTGGTGACATCCTGTCCCATCTCCTGGGAATCAGTCCGCTCCAGGGACAACACCAGGTGGAGGTGTCCAACTTAGAAACAGAAAAAAAGAGGGAAACATGGCTGCTTTCTTTAAAAATCAGCGCCACCCCTGTCTACAGGTCATGTCTGGTAGTGCGGCTCATTCCCATGCACTCGGAGGAGCTGAGCTCCAATAACTCGCACAATAATTGCTCCTGTCTAGATAAACCTCAGTCCTGAAATCACGAGTCTCTCTCTGCCCCGACTGCTAGTTTGCTACAATGTATCAGTGCAGACAAAATAGATCAGTCTACAGTTCACAACATTCGCCTCAATGGGGACCCACGACTATCACGTGTCATGTTATAAATGGAGTTTTTGGAGCTGACAAGTAGTTTAACCCTTTAATCATCAGGTCCCGGATGTGACTGTCGCCTCTGCATCCCCTTTAGTTACACCCAGAGCCGGACTGGGACTAAAATTCCGCCCTGGCATTTGAAGTCACACAGGCCCACTTGTCACATGGTGACTGTATAATATCTTTGTACACTTGTAGGTTACAAGAACTGAGGGGAGAGTAACACGACTATATAACATATAATCACAGCTGTATCCAGCATTACAGCTCAGCCCCCATAGAATGTAATGCAGCCAGCCCCCATAGAATGTAATGCAGCCAGCCCCCATAGAATGTAATACAGCACAGCCCCCATAAAATGTAATGCAGCACAGTCCGCATAGAATGTAATACAGCCAGCCCCCATAGAATGTAGTGCAGCACAGCCCCCATATAATGTAATACAGCACAGCCCCCATAGAATGTAATACAGCACAGCCCCCATAGAATGTAATGCAGCCAGTCCCCATAGAATGTAATACAGCACAGCCCCCATAGAATGTAATACAGCACAGCCCCCATAGAATGTAATACAACACAGTCCGCATAGAATGTAATACAGCCAGCCCCCATAGAATGTAGTGCAGCACAGCCCCCATATAATGTAATACAGCACAGCCCCCATAGAATGTAATACAGCACAGCCCCCATAGAATGTAATGCAGCCAGTCCCCATAGAATGTAATACAGCACAGCCCCCATAGAATGTAATGCAGCCAGCCCCATAGATTGTAATGCAGCCAGCCCCCATAGAATGTAATGCAGCCAGCCCCCATAGAATGTAATGCAGCCAGCCCCCATAGAATGTAATGCAGCCAGCCCCCATAGAATGTAATGCAGCCAGCCCCCATAGAATGTAATGCAGCCAGCCCCCATAGAATGTAATGCAGCACAGCCCCCATAGAATGTAATGCAGCCAGCCCCCATAGAATGTAATGCAGCCAGCCCCCATAGAATGTAATGCAGCACAGCCCCCATAGAATGTAATACAGCACAGTCCCCATAGAATGTAATGCAGCACAGCCCCCATAGAATGTAATGCAGCCCCCCCCAATAGCCCCACAATCCAGTTATCACTCATTGATATATATATAAAAAAAAACACTCTCCTCACCTCTCCTCTTGCCCCGCGCTGCTCCCGGCTCCGTTCTCAGCAGCTGCAGTCTGCCCACCCGACACACAGCAGGTGCGCGATGATATGACGTCATTGCACACCCGCAGTGTCAGCGATGATGGGAGAGGGAGCGACAGCAGACGCGCTCTCCTCCATCATTGCATTCAACTGTACCGGCGTCTATGACGCCACCGGTATAGTTGAATGCGGGGCCGGGAGTGTGCCGACAGCGGCACACTCGAGTGGCCCACTACTGCCATCGGCCCTTCTGGCATTTGCCAGAACTACCCGATGGCCAGTCCGGCCCTGGTTACACCTTTGTCCTCACCTTTAGGCCTCTTTCACACGTCAGTGTCTCCGGTACGTGTAGTGACAGTTTTCTCACGTACCGGAGACACTGACACACGTAGACCCATTTAAATGAATGGGTCTATGCACATGTGCGTGTTTTCACACGGACCGTATGTCCGTGCTGAAAACATGTCGACATGTCCGTTTTCTACCGGCAGCACGGACCACAATACGTCCTGCACACGTGCACACGGAGAACAGTGTGCACTCTCCTCCGTGTGCACGTACCGCCCGCAGGAGAGACAGCGCTACACTAAGCGCTGTCCCCCCACTGTGGTGCTGAAGGCGGAATTCATCTCTTCTCCCCCGCCGGAGAGAAGAGATGAAAGATCAAGTTTTGTTTTTTTTTTGTGAAAAATAAAGTTTTCATGTGCCCCTTGCCTCCCCCCTCAGTGCGCCGCCTGGCCCCTTGCCGCAGAAATACTCACCTAGCTCCCGCGATGTCTCTGTCCTCTCCGCGCTGGCAGCTTCTCCTGTGTGAGCGGTCACGTGGTACCGCTCATTACAGTCAGGGAATATTCACTGACACTGGCGCTGAGAGGACAGAGGAGACATCGCGGGAGTTAGGTGAGTATTTCTGCGGCAACATGCAAACTTTATTTCCCCCCCCCAAAAAAAAAAAAAAAAAAAGATCTTTCATCTCTTCTCTCCAACGAACGCTGGGGGAGAAGAGATGAATTCTGCCTTCAGCACCACATGCGGGGGGGGACAGCGCTTAGTGTAGCGCTGTCTCTCCTGCATGGTCCGTGTGGTCCTCAGGCGGCACACGGGCGGCACACGGATGCCGCACGTATGTGCCACTTGAGCACACGGACATACGGACACGGATATCTCCGGTACCGTTTTTTTCCGGTACCGGAAATATCAGGACGTGTGAAAGAGCCCTTAATAAGCAGTGAGTTTACACAGGTTTTCCTCCTCTAGATATAAACAGGACCGTTTCCATTCATTTAGAGCATGTATAAATCTGAAAACTAGAGAATGACTGAGACTTCTATTCTGAGACATTTAATAACAGATCAGGGGTCTAAGGGTCTAATGGGGGACGTTTGTCATTGTGGAGAGTAACAAGCCGGTGTAAGGAGACTTATAGGCCATGTAATGCTCCTCTGGGAATGTACAAATCTGAAATGAAAGACAGTCTGTCTCTGGGAAAATGCAAACGAAAATACTTCAAGAAAACCTATCCCCAGTCTGGGGCTGCCCTTTACATCTACTATAGACGACAGCCCCCCAGATTGGTGACTTTTATAAATATCACCCATTAACAAAAGCGCCCAGAAGTCTCCTGAAAGCGGCCAACGTTATAGCAAAAGTTGGGTCCAGTCTTCTGTGCTGTAGGATCACGACATGGAGCGCGCGGACCCCACAACCCTCCGCAGCCCACCTTGTAGCGGATCAATGAGATCTGGCTCTTTGCACTAACCCAGCGCTGCTGTGCACGTCACCAGGCTGTTAGGCCTCAGTCAGACGTCAGGTTTCATCAGTTTCATCACTTTGGGAACAATTTGATCAGTTTTTTAACTGATGAGAAAAAAAAAAGTTTCTCCACCTTCTCCTCTGTATCAGACAGCAGATGGACGGCCGACCTTCATCCGACACTCAGATCAATGTGGGACAAGTCTCCACGATATTGCACAGACTGCAAGAAATCGCTGACACGTGAACTGTCATAGATACGAGTGCAATCCGTGAAAAAATGGATATCACATGGATCGCCCCCAGAGTAGGGCAATGGGGTACTCGGCACCGGGTCCTGCGGTTCAATAGGGATGTCACGGTGGCTGACCCGGTCCGTGGCCCTTTGAGCGACGTCCAATAAAAGGGAAAGTTTGTATGGGATAATGTTCGTGACGCCACCTGTGGTATTCGGTCAGGGTGACTGACACTGCTGGGGGTCCGCTGGGGTGATGTTATGACAGCTAGATGGTATACCTTCCCACAGGTAAAGTATATCCCCAGGGCTTCCCAGAGTGTAGATGGTGGATGGTGAGAGGCGCAGTGAATAACGAGGACACAGGGTTGCAGTCTCTTTACCTTTACTGGAGGCTTCAGCATCCACAGTCCAGGGCACCAGACCGCAGGGCAGGCAGAGTCCGGCCGGTCCGAAGGCAAATCCAGAGTCCCCTTATCCAGGTGGAAATCAGTAGCCTTCCTCTAGTGCCTGGGTGTTGTAGTACCTCCCTGCTGAGCAACTCGGGATAGTCCTCACAACTCTTGTAGATCTTCCTCTCTGTCCCCCAGATGGTGTGGATAGAACAAAACCCGTATGACTGATGGCCTGAGGCTTGTTTATAGGGACCCTAGAGACGCCCCGACCCCCACAAGTTGCCACCGTGTCTTCTTAGGTATTAAGGTCGGGCAGCCAACTTGGAATTGACTGTCCTGCCGGTCTCTGGAGCAAGGCTTGGAGACAGTTGCTCCCTCAGTGTTCCGGCCACCGGCTACGCGCCTCAGAAGGAGGCAGCCTTTACAGGGCAGAACTCCTCCCGGTGTTTTCTCCTTGTGCTGTGACTTCGTTTCTCACTGTCTACAACACAATTCTCTTCGTGTCCGTTCTTAGGATGCTGCCGCACGTGGGGCAGGCGCAGCTCCGTGGCCTTCTATCCCGCTAGGCCTCTGCCAGGATCCCACCCCTGACAGGGACCCTCTGTCTGCAGCTCAGACGTTCCTCCTTTCTCCCTGTCTGCCTGACAGGTACTCACTGGGTCAAACCCAGGCAGCGTCTCTCTAACTTCCTATCCAGCCCACCAGTTTTACCCTTCTGTGAGGAGTGCCCTAGTAGATAGGAGCAAGGCTCCCCCTGGTGGTCTGGAGTGTGAAGTGTGGTGTTTGGTTTGTGATACCTGGTAGGAAGATCTCCTTTATTGCCATCAGACGTAATATCACTCCCCCTGGTGGAAGAACGACATTACTGCAATGACCAGGACTCTGGGGCGCTGCACACATGTATGCGGAACGTGCCATGTAAGTGAGGCCCTATCCTAGTAATCTGGACCGTGACGTCATTAGGGCTCAGTAAAGTTTGCGGCGGCGCTGGGTCCGTGCAAAGAGCGAGATCTCATTTACAGCGAGGGGGACGTGGAGGGCTGTGAAATCCCGCTCTGCTTGCCAGAATCTCACAACTCTGATGTTCGGGTCCAACTTTTGCTAGAAATTGGATCCTTTCGGGGGTCGCTAGGGTAACGTCTGACTACTTTTATGAATAGGTGATATTTAGAAAAATGATCATTCTGTTATTACATAAAAAGCGCAGCCCCAGGCCGATGATAGGAGCTCTATCATCACTTCTATAGGGGACCTAAACAAATCATATAAGCTGGATACAATTTAGTGTTTTAGTGGAAGAGAAATGTACTTTTATTTCATTTTAATGAGGGCGCGACGGTGCACCCCAGCGGTGGCCAATTGCTCAGTGCACACTAACGCCTACAATTTGCATATCTGGCCCAGTTCTAGAATTTGATTGACAGGAATCACTTTCCCAGAGCGAGCGCTGCCTGAGCACAATCCACGTTCTTCCGTATGCACCGACACTGAAGGAGCCCAGCAGCACAGACACAGGGTGGGTTTCAGAAGGGCTGACACCACGAATTTCAGCGCCCCATTCTGGCAAAATTTTCAGGCCCCCTTGACACTCCACCTCAGCTTCGTCTCCACCCCTCGAACCTTCCACAGTCTCACTGCCCACTCTTGGAAAAACTCCACTTCTGCACCACCGATCGCACATTATCAGTTCCCATCACATACAGAGCCAGCAGCTTTTGTTTTGGCCCAAAGATTTTTTTTAAGCCACAACCACGACAAGGTAGACTCTTTTGGTTGGGCTCTAATCTATTAAACCCTTGTTCAAATATCCAATACTCTTTTTAGGTTTATTTTTATCTATGGGAATGTGTCCCATACACATAAAAGGGACAAATACCACCACACCATGACCAGACCACATATTACCACCACAGTGACCGAATGATACCACATACAAGGGACAAATACAGGCACACCATGACTGGACCACATATTACCACCACATAATGAACAAATAATACCACATTCAAGAGACAAATCCTGTCACACCATGACCAGACCATATATTACCACCACATACCAACAGAATACTCCAATACAGGAGCTCTGTACATAGTATAGAGTGTATACTGTAAGTATACAGGCAATACAGTGATCACCACTGACATTATACACAGGAGTTCCGTATATAGTGTCAGTGTGCAGGTAATACAGTGATCACCAATGACATTAGGCACAGGACCTTTGTATATAGTGTATAGTATAGAGATAATACAGTGCTCACAGGTGACAGTATACACAAGAGCTCTGTATATACTGTCAGTGTACAGGTAATACAGTGATCACCAGTGACATTATACACTACAAAGGAGCTCTGTATATAGTGTCAGTGTATAGGTAATACAGTGATCACCAGTGACATTATACACAGGAGCTCTGTATATAGTGTCAGTGTATAGGTAATACAGTGATCACCAATGACATTAGGCACAGGAGCTCTGTGTATAGTGTACTGGTAATACAGTGATCACCAGTGACATTATTCACACGAGTTCTGTATATAGTGTCAGTGTATAGTTAATACAGTGATCACCAGTGACATTATACAGAGGAGCTCTGTATATAGTGTCAGTGCATAGGTAATACAGTGATCACCAGTTACATTATACACATTAGCTCTGTAAATAGTGTCAGTGTATAAGTAATACAGTGATTACCGGTGACATTATACACAGGAGCTCTATATATAGTGTATAGTGTACAGGTAATACAGTGATCACCAGTGACATTATACACAGGAGCTCTGTATATAGTGTACAGGCAATTCAGTGATCCCCAGTGATATTATACACAGGAGCTCTGTATATAGTGTCAGTGTACAGGTAATACAGTGATCACCAGTGACATTATACACAGGAGATCTGTATATAGTGTATTGTGTACATGTAATACAGTGATCACTGGTGACATTATACACAGGAGCTCTGTACATAGAATACAGTGTATAGTATGCGTGTACATGTAACACACTGTGTGTGTGAATGCCGGAGCCAAGAAGCTCTCACAGTGTGTGGGAGCCAGCGCACTCTAATCCCTAGATCTGCTGTCAAGCCACTCACTAAACTGCTGGGAGTATCAGCATAGCAAGCGGAGGTTGCAGAGAAGAGCCAAGGATAAAGCACACTGAAACCCAGGGCCACCATCAGGGCATTACTGCACTTACTGCTGTACGGGGCCTGATGAGCAGAAACAAAGAAGGAGGGGACCGTACCTCGTCTGCCCACCCTCCCTCACCGGACCCAAGGGTCTAATGAAGCATTTTATACCGTAGAAAATAACTGTTATTTTCTGCAGAGACGACTCCTGGCTGGAAGAAGTAATGGCAGTCTGCTCTGGATGAAGAAGAAAAGAGAAGATGAAGGACTCTAAACTAGAGACGTCACTGGTGAAGGAAGGAACTCTGGTTGTGTTCAGGCAGCGCTCGCTCTGGGCAACTGAGTCCTGTCGATCAAAATCAAGGAAAGTGCTGCATGTGCAAATTGGAGGGTGCTGGGTGCACTGAGCTATTGGCCTCCCCAAGTGTGCATCGAAGTGCCCTCACGTAAAATAAAAGTCCGACTAAAATGTAAATGCATATGACTTTTATAGGGGCTAAGTCATTTAAATTGCATTTTGCGTGTGACAGATGCAGTCTCTTTTTAATGAATCTGTAATAATGATGTTTGTCTGCAATCAGCTGTCACTGGCGTTAAATCTCAACCACTGATTCACCCCCTTATTAACCCCTGAGGTTGTCTCTGATTCACTTCTTGACCATTTGCAGCCATTGAGATCCCAAATTTGGATACAAACCCTCAAAAGCACTAAATTTAGCTTTTACTTCAGCAAAATTCCTGACAACAGCTGAGGATTTTCTGGGCCCCCCGAGGGTAGTGGAAACCATGCAGAATAATGGAAGGAGCGCCCGGCACCGGCATGTCGGAGCCTTGTGTGACCCAGTTTTTCCTGTATGTCCCCAATTGTTTCATAAATCGTCCAGGAGATGTAATTAACAAGATTTAAAGGTGAAATGACATGAAAGAATGTAAAGTATCACCCCCAACATCTCCTCCCAACAATGATACCACGTTGTCCTCTTATATGGGTTTTCTAGAAATAAAGTCTATCTGATATACTAATGTGTTTCCATTAATCTCTGCTTGCTGTCAGGAAATAATCTCTGAAGGTGTCTAATAACCTGTCCAGACCTAACACTTCTCAGAGCTGAGGCTTTGCTACAATTTGCTAAATCCATCAGCAGAATCAATCTTTGTCCTGTGCTGATAGATTGGTGCCATATACTGTATCTGCGCACATAAAATGTATCCGTCTGGGGTCCCGGCTGTTTATCCACAGAGGGATTGTCCTAATAAACTTTATCAAATATTCAGGTCTGGAAAGATCTCCGGGAAAGAAGAATATTCCTATTCGCTGACACAATGTAATAAGAGCGACAGACATAGATTAGATTTGAGATAGTTGATAAGAGATGGACATAAAGAGACAAACAGATAAAAGATACAAATGACATCAATAGATAAATATTAAATACAGAGATAGATGTGAATGGATACATATACAGGAGCTGCTGTATTTATAGCTTTGACTTTCTGTATTCGAGTGAATAGATCTGGAGTGGCTGTAGCCTCGGTTGACCTCCGCCGTACACCTGCTCCCCCGCTGCTTTTCAGGGGGCACCTGTTCAGTGTGTGACCCCCGCTGTCCTCCTCTGAATGTCACACTCTGCAATTACGCTTCCTCAAGAGCAGCTTTTAGCAACGTAAAGGAAAACTTCACTTTTGTATATCACTTTACGGCGTTTCACTGGCTAAAAATGTACAGAGAAAAAATAAAGTGTATGAGTTATGTGCATGAATTGTGAGGTGCAGGGTAGTCATTTCTGTAATACAGCCCATGTCAAGAGAAGTCAATGTTCGCTCTGGGTGTGATTGAATCATGAGAAATAAAGGTCATTATTGCCTTTTATTAATCCCATTAAATCCCATTTATGTCAATGATACACTGTGACTATTCTGTAGCGTTCTGTGCTATCAGTTTTATTTTGCACATGTTAAAGATAAGCTTCCTCTTATGGTATTAATATTAACCACACAGCCTCCCTGTGAACGGAGCCGGTCCTTGGACTTTGTGTCCCGACTGTTCCATCAGGGATTTCTGACTTCTTTTAGTTAAAGGAAAACCAGAGCAGACCCCAAGGTGAAAGAGCAGAGTCCCAGCGATGGATGCGTCGTGCTCGGGACGCCAACATTTGAGTTGCCTTATTGTTCCTAATATTTATTTATTTAGTTATTAATTTATTTTACTAATTTATATAGCGCCATTAATTCAACAGCACTTTACCAACATTATTGGCACTGTCCCCACTGCGAAAACTCTTTTATGCTTTTTTATCCCAAAAAGTTTTTTTTTGCTACTTTTCTGTTGATATAGTGAAATAAAAACTTGTTTTTAGCGGGACTTGTTGTAGTTTTATACTATGCATTTATATTTCCATATAAAATACTGAATGTAAACAAAGAAAATATTTGAGTGTTACAACAATGGCTGCTTGGGTTTCATTTTTACGGCGTTCACTGTGAAATAAAAATGGTCTGTTATTATTATCCTATGAGTCAATTTGGTTACTTCTCTACCAAACCTTTTTATAATAGACTTTTTTTTTAGTTTAAAAACTAAAACTGTCATTTTGCAGATTTAAATGCAGCAATTGTTACATTCCAGTTTTTGTCTTTAGTGCCATTTATCATGTGTGATAGACACCATAATATTTTAATAGTTTGTTCTTTTGTGGATGTGGGTGTACCCTTTGCTTGTTTAATTAGTTTTTTTTATTAATTATTTTCCAAATAGGATAAATGAGACTTTGGATGTTTATATTTGGGATTTTATATATCTTAATGAAAAAAAACCACATAACCAACAATTGCTTTTAAAGGGAATATGTTGTCAGAAAATTACCTATTGTTTAAATCCAGTTTTTTTCTTACATGTATTTTTTAGAATTGTTGTGAATATTTATTTTCAGATTACAATCTTTCTTAAAAAAAATCATTAGTTATATTACAATTTTTCCACTCCCCATTGGGTATTTTTTAAATTTGATGTCCTTTCAGTTAGAGATTTCAGCAATCTGAAGGAAGATTACAATGATTGATAACACTGTTATATAAAGCAGATAACACAGGATCTGCCATTCACAATAGGTGATGTCACAGCTCACCTCCTCCTCCTGTACAATGACTGATGACACCTCTATATACAGTAGATAACACAGGATCCACCATTCACAATAGGTTATGTCACAGCTCACCTCCTCATGTACAATGACTGATAACACCTCTCTATACAGTAGATAACACAGGATCCACCATTCACAATAGGTTATGTCACAGCTCACCTCCTCCTCCTGTATAATGACTGATAACACCTTTATATACAGTAGATAACACAGGATCCATCATTCACAATAGGTGATGTCACAGCTCACCTCCTCCTCCTGTACAATGACTGATAACGCCTCTATATACAGTAGATAACACAGGATCCATCATTCACAATAGGTGATGTCACAGCTCACCTCCTCCTCCTGTACAATGACTGATAACGCCTCTATATACAGTAGATAACACAGGATCCATCATTCACAATAGGTGATGTCACAGCTCACCTCCTCCTCCTGTACAATGACTGATGACACCTCTATATACAGTAGATAACACAGGATCCACCATTCACAATAGGTTATGTCACAGCTCACCTCCTCATGTACAATGACTGATAACACCTCTCTATACAGTAGATAACACAGGATCCACCATTCACAATAGGTTATGTCACAGCTCACCTCCTCCTCCTGTATAATGACTGATAACACCTTTATATACAGTAGATAACACAGGATCCATCATTCACAATAGGTGATGTCACAGCTCACCTCCTCCTCCTGTACAATGACTGATAACGCCTCTATATACAGTAGATAACACAGGATCCATCATTCACAATAGGTGATGTCACAGCTCACCTCCTCCTCCTGTACAATGACTGATAACACCTCTATATACAGTAGATAACACAGGATCCATCATTCACAATAGGTGATGTCACAGCTCACCTCCTCCTCCTGTACAATGACTGATAACGCCTCTATATACAGTAGATAACACAGGATCCACCATTCACAATAGGTTATGTCACAGCTCACCTCATCCTCCTGTACAATGACTGATAACACCTCTATATACAGTAGATGACACAGGATCCACCATTCACAATAGGAGATATCACAGCTCACCTCCTCCTCCTGTACAATGACTGATAACACCTCTATATACAGTAGATGACACAGGATACACCATTCACAATAGGTGTTCTCACAGCTCACCTCCTCCTGTACAATGACTGATAACACCTCTATATACAGTAGATAACACAGGATCCACCATTCACAATAGGTGTTCTCACAGCTCACCTCCTCCTGTACAATGACTGATAACACCTCTATATACAGTAGTTAACACAGAATCCACCATTCACAATAGGTGATGTCACAGCTCTCCTCCTCCTCCTCCTGCACAATGACTGATAACACCTCTATATACAGTAGATAACAGGTTCCACCATTCACAATAGGTGATGTCACAGCTCACCTCCTCCTCCTCCTGTACAATGACTGATAACACCTCTATATACAGTAGATGACACAGGATCCACCATTCACAATAGGAGATATCACAGCTCGCCTCCTCCTGTACAATGACTGATAACACCTCTATATACAGTAGATGACACAGGATCCACCATTCACAATAGGAGATGTCACAGCTCACCTCCTCCTCCTGTGCAATGACTGATAACACCTCTATATACAGTAGATAACACAGGATCCATCATTCACAATAGGTGATGTCACAGCTCACCTCCTCCTCCTCCTGCACAATGACTGATTACACCTCTATATACAGTAGATAACAGGTTCCACCATTCACAATAGGTGATGTCACAGCTCACCTCCTCCTCCTCCTGCACAATGACTGATAACACCTCTATATACAGTAGATAACAGGTTCCACCATTCACAATAGATGATGTCACAGCTCACCTCCTCCTCCTCCTGTACAATGACTGATAACACCTCTATATACAGTAGATGACACAGGATCCACCATTCACAATAGGAGATATCACAGGTCACCTCCTCCTCCTGTACAATAACCTTTGCACATGCTTATTAGATGCTACAATACAAAATATCGGATCAGAGTCTGATCGTTGCCGCTAATGTACAGGAGCATTTCCTAAGACAACAAGAAGTTAGAGTGTGAATTAGCCTTAGAGGCCGCTGTAATAATGGGAAGATTTCTATTCTTTTCACTGTCAAATATATTATGTTTCATCATCATAACCAAGTGTGAGATTTTAGTACAACTGAAGCACATTACGCAAATTACCAAACATGAAAGAAAGTAATTATGTCAGTACAGTGATATAAAAATGGAAACCCTAAAAAAAAATTTTAACCCCTTAATGACAGAGCCAATTTTAATCTTAATGACCAGGCCAAAGTTTTAAAATCTGACCAGTTTCACTTAGGCTACTTTCACACTAGTGTCGTACGACGCACGACGAATTGCATCGTTGCGACGTACCGACGCAAGCAGTGAAAGCGCCGCACAACGGGGGCAGCGGATGCTGTTTTTCAACGCATCCACTGCCCCATTGTGATGTGCGGGGTGGCGGGGGCGGAGTTCCGGCCGCGCATGCGCGGTCGGAAAAGACGGTCTTGATGCACCAAAAAACGTTACAAGCAACGTTTTTTGGTGGCGACGGACCGATGCAGCACGACGGTTGCGACGTGTGGCAATGCGTCGCACTGCGTCGCTAATAAAAGTCTATGGAGAAAAAACGCATCCTGCAAGCACTTTTGCAGGATGCGTTTTTTCTACAAAACGACGCATAGCGACGTGCAGTGCACGACACTAGTGTGAAAGTAGCCTTAATGGGGTAATTGTCGTGGTTCTCAATGGCAAGAAACCGTAGTAAAGCATACAAAAGGACTAGCTCTTGGAAGATGGGAACTCGAGCTGACTGTGAGCTAAACCTACCGCACAACTAACAGTGGCCGGGTAGCGTGCCTACGTTTTATCCCTAGACGCCCAGCGCCAGCCGGAGGACTGCCTGACCCTAGCAGAGGAAAATACAGACCTGGCTTACCTCTAGAGAAATTTTCCCCAAAAGGCAGACAGTAGCCCCCACATATATTGGCGGTGATTTTAGAGGAAATTGACATACGAAGTATGAAGATAGGTTTAGCAAATTGAGGTCCGCTTACTAGATAGTAGGAAGACAGAAAAGGGAACTTCACAGTCAGCTGAAAACCCTTTTCAAAACACCATCCTGAAATTACTTTAAGACTCTAATATCAACTCATGACACTAGAGTGGCAATTTCAGCTCACAAGAGCTTTCAGCCTCAGAAATATTCAATCACAGAGAACTGGAACAAAAATGCAAAACAAACTTAGGACTACAAGTCCAACTTAGCTGATAGTAGTCTAGGAGCAGGAACATGCAACAGAAAGGCTTCTGGTAACATTGTTGGCCGGCATAGAAATGACTGAGGAGCAAGGTTAAATAGAAAACTCCCACATCCTGATGGAAACAGGTGAACAGAGGAGATGAAGCACACAAGTTCAGTACCACCAGTGACCACCGGGGGAGCCCAGAAACCCAATTCACAACAGTACCCCCCGCCCCAAGGAGGGGGCACCGAACCCTCACCAGAACCACCAGGGCGATCAGGATGAGCCCTATGAAAGGCACGGACCAAATCGGAGGCATGAACATCAGAGGCTGTCACCCAAGAATTATCCTCCTGACCGTAGCCCTTCCACTTGACCAGATACTGAAGTCTCCGTCTGGAAACACGGGAGTCCAAGATTTTCTCGACAACGTACTCCAACTCACCCTCAACCAACACCGGAGCAGGAGGCTCAACGGAAGGCACAACCGGTACCTCATACCTGCGCAACAATGACCGATGGAAGACATTATGAATAGAAAAAGATGCAGGGAGGTCCAAACGAAAGGACACAGGGTTAAGAATCTCCAATATCTTGTACGGGCCGATGAACCGAGGCTTAAACTTAGGAGAAGAAACCTTCATAGGGACAAAACGAGAAGACAACCACACCAAGTCCCCAACACAAAGACGAGGACCAACACGACGACGGCGGTTGGCAAACTGCTGAGTCTTCTCCTGGGACAACTTCAAATTGTCCACCACATGCCCCCAAATCTGATGCAACCTCTCCACCACAGCATCCACTCCAGGACAATCCGAAGACTCCACCTGACCGGAAGAGAAACGAGGATGAAACCCCGAATTACAGAAGAAAGGAGAAACCAAGGTGGCAGAACTAGCCCGATTATTGAGGGCAAACTCCGCCAAGGGCAAAAAGGCAACCCAATCATCCTGATCCGCAGACACAAAACACCTCAAATAAGTCTCCAAGGTCTGATTAGTTCGCTCGGTCTGGCCATTAGTCTGAGGATGGAAAGCAGACGAAAAAGACAAATCAATGCCCATCCTAGCACAGAATGCTCGCCAAAATCTAGACACGAATTGAGTTCCCCTGTCAGACACGATATTCTCCGGAATACCATGCAAGCGAACCACATTTTGAAAAAACAGAGGAACCAGCTCGGATGAGGAAGGCAATTTAGGCAAGGGGACCAAATGGACCATCTTAGAGAAACGGTCACACACCACCCAGATGACAGACATCTTCTGAGAAACAGGGAGATCAGAAATAAAATCCATGGAGATGTGAGTCCAAGGCCTCTTCGGAATAGGCAAAGATAACAACAATCCACTAGCCCGAGAACAACAAGGCTTGGCCCGAGCACAAACATCACAAGACTGCACAAAACCTCGCACATCTCGCGACAGGGAAGGCCACCAGAAGGACCTAGCCACCAAATCCCTGGTACCAAAGATTCCAGGATGACCAGCTAACGCAGAAGAATGGACCTCCGAGATGACTCTACTGGTCCAATCATCCGGAACAAACAGTCTACCAGGCGGGCAACGATCAGGTCTATCCGCCTGAAACTCCTGCAAGACCCGTCGCAAGTCTGGGGAAACAGCAGATAATATCACCCCATCCTTAAGGATACCTGTAGGTTCAGAATTACCAGGGGAATCAGGCTCAAAACTCCTAGAAAGGGCATCCGCCTTCACATTTTTAGAACCCGGTAGGTAAGAAACCACAAAATTAAACCGAGAGAAAAATAACGACCAGCGCGCCTGTCTAGGATTCAGGCGCCTGGCAGACTCAAGATAAATCAAATTCTTGTGGTCGGTCAATACCACCACCTGATGTCTAGCCCCCTCAAGCCAATGACGCCACTCCTCAAAAGCCCACTTCATAGCCAAGAGCTCCCGATTACCAATATCATAATTTCGCTCAGCGGGCGAAAATTTACGAGAAAAGAACGCGCAAGGTCTCATCACGGAGCAGTCGGAACTTTTCTGCGACAAAACCGCCCCAGCTCCGATTTCTGAAGCGTCGACCTCAACCTGAAAAGGAAGAGTAACATCAGGCTGACGCAATACAGGGGCGGAAGAAAAGCGGCGCTTAAGCTCCCGAAAGGCCTCCACAGCAGCAGGGGACCAATCAGCAACATCAGCACCCTTCTTAGTCAAATCAGTCAAAGGTTTAGCAACATCAGAAAAACCAGTTATAAATCGACGATAAAAATTAGCAAAGCCCAAAAACTTCTGAAGGCTCTTAAGAGAAGAGGGTTGCGTCCAATCACAAATAGCCTGAACCTTGACAGGGTCCATCTCAATGGAAGAGGGGGAAAAAATGTACCCCAAAAACGAAATCTTTTGAACCCCAAAAACACACTTAGAACCCTTTACACACAAGGAATTAGAGCGCAAAACCTGAAAAACCCTCCTGACCTGTTGGACATGAGAGTCCCAGTCATCCGAAAAAAATCTAAATATCATCCAGATACACAATCATAAATTTATCCAAATATTCACGGAAAATGTCATGCATAAAGGACTGAAAGACTGAAGGGGCATTTGAAAGACCAAAAGGCATCACCAAATACTCAAAATGGCCCTCAGGCGTATTAAATGCGGTTTTCCACTCATCCCCCTGCTTAATTCGCACTAAATTATACGCCCCACGAAGCTCAATCTTAGAGAACCACTTGGCCCCCTTTATTCGAGCAAACAAATCAGTAAGCAGTGGCAAAGGATACTGATATTTAACCGTGATTTTATTCAAAAGCCGATAATCAATACACGGCCTCAAAGAGCCATCTTTTTTAGATACAAAGAAAAAACCGGCTCCTAAGGGAGATGACGAAGGACGAATATGTCCCTTTTCCAAGGACTCCTTAATATATTCCCGCATAGCAGCATGTTCAGGTACAGATAGATTAAATAAACGACCCTTTGGAAACTTACTGCCCGGAATCAGATCTATAGTACAATCGCAATCTCTGTGCGGAGGTAGTGAACCAAGTTTAGGCTCCTCAAAAACGTCACGATAATCAGATAAAAATTCCGGAATCTCAGAGGGAATAGATGACGAAATGGAAACCAAAGGTACGTCCCCATGAGTCCCCTGACATCCCCAGCTTAACACAGACATTGCTTTCCAGTCAAGGACTGGGTTATGAGATTGCAGCCATGGCAATCCAAGCACCAACACATCATGTAGATTATACAACACAAGGAAGCGAATAATCTCCTGGTGATCCGGATTAATACGCATAGTTACTTGTGTCCAGTATTGTGGTTTATTACTAGCCAATGGCGTGGAGTCAATACCCTTCAGAGGTATAGGAACTTCCAGAGGCTCTAAATTAAACCCACAGCGTTTGGCAAAGGACCAATCCATAAGACTCAAAGCGGCGCCAGAGTCGACATAGGCGTCCGCGGTAATAGACGATAAAGAGCAAATCAGGGTCACAGATAGAATAAACTTAGACTGTAAAGTGCCAATTGAAACAGACTTATCAACCTTCTTAGTACGTTTAGAGCATGCTGATATAACATGAGTTGAATCACCACAATAGAAGCATAACCCATTTTTTCGCCTAAAATTCTGTCGTTTGCTTCTGGACAGAATTCTATCACATTGCATAATCTCTGGCGCCTTCTCAGTAGACACCGCCAAATGGTGCACAGGTTTGCGCTCCCGCAAACGCCGATCAATCTGAATAGCCATTGTCATGGACTCATTCAGACCTGCAGGCACAGGGAACCCCACCATAACATCTTTAATGGCATCAGAGAGACCCTCTCTGAAATTCGCCGCCAGGGCGCACTCATTCCACTGAGTAAGCACAGACCATTTACGAAATTTTTGGCAGTATATTTCAGCCTCATCTTGCCCCTGAGACAGGGCCATCAAGGCTTTTTCAGCCTGAATCTCTAAATGAGGTTCCTCATAAAGCAACCCCAAAGCCAGGAAAAATGCATCCACATTGAGCAACGCAGGATCCCCTGGTGCCAAAGCAAATGCCCAATCCTGAGGGTCGCCCCGGAGCAAGGAAATTACAATCCTGACCTGCTGTGCAGGATCTCCAGCGGAGCGAGATCTCAGAGACAAAAATAATTTACAATTATGTTTGAAATTCTGGAAGCGAGATCTATCCCCGGAGAAAAATTCAGGTAAAGGAATTCTAGGTTCAGATATAGGAGCATGAATTACAAAATCCTGTAAACTTTGAACCTTCGTAGCAAGATTATTCAAACCTATAGCTAAACCCTGAGGATCCATATTAATCAGGTGAAATCAGAACCATTCAAGGATTAGAAGGAGAGAGAGACGAAGGCTGCATTAAGCAGAGATGCAAGTGAATCAACTAATGAGCAAACTCAGGAAAAAAAAAAAAAAAAAAAATTCTCTGCAGACTTCTTTTCTCTCCTTTCTTCTGCCAATTATTTTAACCCTTGGCCGGCCAAACTGTCATGGTTCTCAATGGCAAGAGACCGTAGTAAAGCATACAAAAGGACTAGCTCTTGGAAGATGGGAACTCGAGCTGACTGTGAGCTAAACCTACCGCACAACTAACAGTGGCCGGGTAGCGTGCCTACGTTTTATCCCTAGACGCCCAGCGCCAGCCGGAGGACTGCCTGACCCTAGCAGAGGAAAATACAGACCTGGCTTACCTCTAGAGAAATTTTCCCCAAAAGGCAGACAGTAGCCCCCACATATATTGTCGGTGATTTTAGAGGAAATTGACATACGAAGTATGAAGATAGGTTTAGCAAATTGAGGTCCGCTTACTAGATAGTAGGAAGACAGAAAAGGGGACTTCACAGTCAGCTGAAAACCCTTTCAAAACACCATCCTGAAATTACTTTAAGACTCTAATATCAACTCATGACACCAGAGTGGCAATTTCAGCTCACAAGAGCTTCCAGCCTCAGAAATATTCAAACACAGAGAACTGGAACAAAAATGCAAAACAAACTTAGGACTAAGAGTCCAACTTAGCTGATAGTAGTCTAGGAGCAGGAACATGCAACAGAAAGGCTTCTGGTAACATTGTTGGCCGGCATAGAAATGACTGAGGAGCAAGGCTAAATAGAAACTCCCACATCCTGATGGAAACAGGTGAACAGAGGAGATGAAGCACACAAGTTCAGTACCACCAGTGACCACCGGGGGAGCCCAGAAACTCAATTCACAACAGGTAATCACTCTGGAACGCTTCAACGGATCCCACTGATTCTGAAATTGTTTTTTGTGACCTATTGTACTTCATAATAGTGGAAAAATGTGTTCAATATGACTTGCGTTTATTTGTGAAAATATAAATTTGGTGAAAATTTAAAAATTGTTGCAATTTTCAAACTTTTAATTCTTATGCCTCGAAATCAGAAAGTTATGTTACACAGAAGAGTTAATAAATATCATTTCCCACATGTCTACATCAGCATTATTTTTTAACCCCTTCATGACCCTAGCTTTTTTCGGTTTTGCTTTTTCGCTTTTCGCTCCCCTCCTTCCCAGAGCCATAACTTTTTTATTTTTTGCGGAACAGGTTTTACCATGTCATGTACTAGAAAACGGGAAAAAATCCCAAGTGTGGTGAAATAGCAAAAAAAGTGTAATCCCATACTTTTTTTTTTGCTAGGTTCACCAGATGCTAAAACTGACCTGTCATTTGATTCTTGAGTTCATTACGAGTTCATAGACACCAAACATGTCTAGGTTATTTTTTATCTAAGTGGTAAAAAAAATTCCAAACTTTGCTAAAAAAAAAAATAACAAAATAAAATGTTTATGCAATTTTCCGATACCCGTAGCGTCTCCATTTTTCGTGATCTCGGGTTGGGTGAGGGCTTATTTTTTGCATGCCGAGCTGATGTTTTTAATGATACCATTTTTGTGCAGATACTTTCTTTTGATCACCTGTTATTGCATTTTAATGCAATGTCGCAGCGACCAAAAAAACTTAATTCTGGAGTTTCAATTTTTTTCTCGCTACACCGTTTAGCGATCAGGTTAATCCTTTTTTTTACTGATAGATCAGGCGAATCTGAACGCGGTGATGCCAAATATGTGTAGGTTTGATTTTTTTATTGTTTTATTTTGAATGGGGCGAAAGGGGGGAGATGTAAATTTGTATATATTTTTTTATTTTTTCCACATTTTTTAAAACATTTTTTTTTACTTTTTCCATGCTTCAATAGTCTTCATGGGAGGGTAGAAGCTGGCATAGCCTGATCGCCTCTGCTACATAGGAGCGATGCTCAGATCGCTCCTGTGTAGTAGAATTGCTGCATTGCTATGAGCGCCGACCACAGGGTGGCGCTCACAGCAATCTGGCATCAATAACCATAGAGGTCTTCAATAGACCTCTGGTTGTCATGCTGACGCATCGCTGACCCCCGATCACGTGACAGGGGTTAGTGATGAGCACATTTCCATCCCGATGCCCGGAAGCGCTAGTTAAATGCTGCTGTCAGTGTTTGACATTTAGCTAGTTAAAAGCGGCGGGTGGATTGCGATTCCAACCGTGCCTATTGCTGGCACATGTCAGTGAGTTACTCGCCAGGGCCGTGGGGTACCCAGTACTGGGTCCGGTGTTCACAGGAGGATGTCACGGTGGCTGCGAACCAGTCCGTGGCCCTGGGTGCCCATGTAAAAAGGGGAAATTGAGTAAAGTTTATGTTCGTGACGCCACCTGTGATATTCGGTCAGTGGGGATCGACGCTGCTTTAAGGGGTCCTCTGGGGTGATGTATGGCAGCTAGATGGTATAACTTCCCACAGGTGAAGTATATCCCCAGGGCTCCCGCTGTGTAGATGGAAGATGGTGAATGGCGCAGTAAAGAACGAGGACACAGGTTTGCAGTCTCTTTACCTTTACTGAAGACTTCAGGCAGCCACAGTCCAGGGCACCAGATCACAGGATAGGTAGAGGTCGGCTTGGAAGCGAATCCCGCGTCCCCTTTACCAGGTGGAGTTTAAAGCCTTCCTCTAGTGTGGTGGTGTTGTAGTCCCTTACTGCCTATGGCTTCAGATCAGGTCCTCACAGTTCTCTCTGTCCCCCATATAGGATAGGACAATACCTGCATGACAGGTGACTTGAGCCTTTTTACAGGGACTCTATCATGCCCCGGCTCTATCTGTTACTGTGTCTCAGGTGTGTGTGGCGGACAGGTAACTTGCAGTTCAGCTGTCCTGCTGGTTTCTGATGTAAGTCTTAGAGTCCCTTACAATCTCGGTGTGCCGGCTACCGGTTATCTTCGCTTTGCCTGGAAGACAGTCTGCTCGTTGCTGTCCTCTCCCTGGTGTCACTCTCCTGTGCTTCGCTCTCCTGCAAGCTCACTGACCAATGTTCGTCTTTCTGTATGTCTGTTTCTCCAGGGGCTGTAGTATTTCAGACTACACGGCCCCTTCAGACCTTCTGACCCTCTATGTCGGTCTGCTCCTTTCTGTCTCTCTGACAATCTTACCTCACTTTCCCTCCAAACCACAATCTATATAGGGGAGTCACCTAGAAATAGGATCAAAAGCTCCCCCCTTGTGGCCTGGAGTGTGAACATGTTGTGTGTATGGTGGTTACCTGATGAAAGATATCCTTCATCGCTTCCAAACGTAACATCACTCTCCCCGTGAGAAAAGCAATGCTACTGTGACGACCAGGACCCTGGGGCGCCACATCAGCTGTACAAAACAGCTGACATGTCCCTGCTTTGATGCGGGCTCACAGCCGGAGCCCGCATCAAACCGGGGTTTCTGACCTCGGATGTCCTATCCCGTCCGAGGTCAGAAAGGGGTTAAATATTTTTTTAAGGAAGTTATAAAGCTTAAAAGTTGACCAGTGATTTCCCATTTTTTTTAGCAAAATGTTAAAAATAATTTTTTTAGGGCTCACATCACATTTGAAGTGACTTTGAAGGGCCTATATGACAGAAAATACCCAAAAGTGACACCATTCTAGAATCTAAAAAGCTCAAGATGTTCAAATCCACATTCAAGAAGTTTATTAACCCTTCCAGAATTAACTGTTTTAATTGGGACAAAAAGCAATCATGATCTTTATCACCAATATGGAGGAATACAGGGAAGAACTGACACACAAAAACCAGAGAGGTCACACAATACAGAATAGACAGGAACTAAACACATATTATTATTTATTATTATTATTTATTATTATAGCGCCATTTATTCCATGGCGCTTTACATGTGAGGAGGGGTGTACATAATAAAAACAAGTACAATAATCTTAATCAATACAAGTCATAACTGGTACAGGAGGAGAGAGGACCCTGCCCGCGAGGGCTCACAATCTACAAGGGATGGGTGAGAATACAGTAGGTGAGGATAGAGCTGGTCATGCAGCGGTTTGGTTGATCGGTGGTCACTGCAGGTTGTAGGCTTGTCGGAAGAGGTGGGTCTTCAGGTTCTTTTTGAAGGTTTCGATGGTAGGCGAGAGTCTGATATGTTGTGGTAGAGGGTTCCAGAGTAGGGGGGATACGCGAGAGAAATCTTGTATGCGATTGTGGGAAGAGGAGATAAGAGGGGAGTAGAGAAGGAGATCTTGCGAGGATCGGAGGTTGCGTGCAGGTAAGTACTGGGAGACGAGGTCACAGATGTATGGAGGAGACAGGTTGTGGATGGCTTTGTACGTCATGGTTAGGGTTTTGTACTGGAGTCTCTGGGCAATGGGGAGCCAGTGAAGGGATTGACAGAGGGGAGAGGCCGGGGAATAGCGGGGGGACAGGTGGATTAGTCAGGCAGCAGAGTTTAGAATAGATTGGAGGGGTGCGAGAGTGTTCGAGGGGAGGCCACAGAGCAGAAGGTTGCAGTAGTCAAGGCGGGAGATGATGAGGGCATGGACTAGGGTTTTTGCAAATTCTTGGTTGAGGAATGTACGGATCCGTGAAATATTTTTCAGTTGAAGTCGGCAGGAAGTGGAAAGGGCTTGGATATGTGGTTTGAAGGAGAGATCAGCGTCAAGGATTACCCCGAGGCAGCGAGCTTGTGGGACTGGGGAGAGTGGGCAGCCGTTTACTGTAATGGATAGGTTCGTTGGGGGGGTCACGTGAGATGGAGGAAAGACAATGAATTATGTTTTGTCACATATCAACAAACTTCTATCTGATCAAAATACTCCTATAACATAAGCCTGCAGCTGTTGTAAACTCCAACACCCCTTCCCAACAGCTCATGTTTAGTCCACTAGGCCCAGTCTTTTCATCACCCCAGAAGGTCTATCTGTGCGGGAAAAGAAATCCATAGTCATGTCCTGAATTGGGCAGTACTGAAAATTCAGAAGTCCTTGTGCTTGGAGAACTCTCAGAATGGAACTTCACATGAATATGCCTGGTTCTTGGGTTAAAGAGCCCCTGTCAGCAGGATTGTGCTCAGTAACTACAGACAGTGTCAGATCGGTGCCATTATACTGATTACACTGATACCTGGTGATGAAGTCCATCTTGTGGTTGTTGTTTAATCTTTATTTTCAGTTAATGAGATTCTGGTGCTCTGGGGCGGGGCTGTGGGGGAGGTGCTGTGGGTGGGCTTCATGTGATTCTCTGCTTAGCTACTCATACTGATGGCTTATGACAGGTCAGTGATCCCTCAGTGACCCGCCCCCTTTTTTACATACTGAATATTATATGTATTAAAATATATATATATCACAACAGCGTCATCTTGCTAGAGGAAAACAAATTGTCTCCAAGATGGCGCCGGCAGCACCTGCGCAGTATTGTCAGTAGATAATACACACAGTAATGTCACAGTGCAAACTATAATCAGTGATGTCACAGTACAGGGATAATGCACACAGTGATGTCACAGCACAGGGATAATACACACAGTGATGTCACAGTGCAGGGATAATACACACAGTGATGTCACAGTACAGGGATAATACACACAATGATGTCACAGCACAGGGATAATACACACAGTGATGTCACAGTGCAGAGATAATACACAGAGCGATGTCACAGTACAAACTATAATCAGTGATGTCACAGTACAGAGATAATACACACAGTGATGTCACAGTACAGGGATAATGCACACAGTGATGTCACAGCACAGGGATAATACACACAGTGATGTCACAGTGCAGGGATAATACACACAGTGATGTCACAGTACAGAGATAATGCACACAGTGATGTCACAGCACAGGGATAATACACACAGTGATGTCACAGTGCAGAGATAATGCACACAGTGATGTCACAGTACAGGGATAATACACACAGTGATGTCACAGTACAGGGATAATGCACACAGTGATGTCACAGTACAGGGATAATGCACACAGTGATGTCACAGTACAGGGATAATGCACACAGTGATGTCACAGTACAGGGATAATACACACAGTGATGTCACAGTACAGGGATAATGCACACAGTGATGTCACAGTACAGGGATAATGCACACAGTGATGTCACAGTACAGGGATAATGCACACAGTGATGTCACAGTACAGGGATAATACACACAGTGATGTCACAGTACAGGGATAATGCACACAGTGATGTCACAGCACAGGGATAATACACACAGTGATGTCACAGTGCAGGGATAATACACACAGTGATGTAACAGTACAGAGATAATGCACACAGTGATGTCACAGTACAGGGATAATGCACACAGTGATGTCACAGCACAGGGATAATACACACAGTGATGTCACAGTGCAGGGATAATACACACAGTGATGTCACAGTACAGGGATAATACACACAGTGATGTCACAGTACAGGGATAATGCACACAGTGATGTCACAGTACAGGGATAATGCACACAGTGATGTCACAGTACAGGGATAATGCACACAGTGATGTCACAGTACAGGGATAATACACACAGTGATGTCACAGTACAGGGATAATACACACAGTAATGTCACAGTACAGGGATAATGCACACAGTGATGTCACAGTACAGGGATAATGCACACAGTGATGTCACAGTACAGGGATAATGCACACAGTGATGTCACAGTACAGGGATAATGCACACAGTGATGTCACAGTACAGGGATAATACACACAGTGATGTCACAGTACAGGGATAATGCACACAGTGATGTCACAGCACAGGGATAATACACACAGTGATGTCACAGTGCAGGGATAATACACACAGTGATGTAACAGTACAGAGATAATGCACACAGTGATGTCACAGTACAGGGATAATACACACAGTGATGTCACAGTACAGGGATAATGCACACAGTGATGTCACAGTACAGGGATAATGCACACAGTGATGTCACAGTACAGGGATAATGCACACAGTGATGTCACAGTACAGGGATAATGCACACAGTGATGTCACAGTACAGGGATAATGCACACAGTGATGTCACAGTACAGGGATAATACACACAGTGATGTCACAGTACAGGGATAATACAAACAGTGATGTCACAGTACAGGGATAATACACACAGCGATGTCACAGTGCAGATATAATACACACAGCGATGTCACAGTACAGGGATAATACACACAGTGATGTCACAGTACAGGGGTAATACACACAGTGATATCACAGTTCATAGATAATACACACAGTGATGTTACAGTACAGGGATAATACACACAGTGATGTCACAGTACAGGGATAATACACACAGCGATATCACAGTACAGGGATAATACACACAGTGATGTCACAGTACATAGATAATGCACACAGTGATGTCACAGTACAGGGATAATACACAGAGCGATGTCACAGTACAGGGATAATACACACAGCGATGTCCCAGTGCAGATATAATACACACAGTGATGTCACAGCACAGGGATAATACACACAGTGATGTCACAGTGCAGGGATAATACACACAGTGATGTCACAGTACAGGGATAATACACACAATGATGTCACAGTACAGGGATAATACACACAATGATGTCACAGCACAGGGATAATACACACAGTGATGTCACAGTGCAGAGATAATACACAGAGCGATGTCACAGTACAAACTATAATCAGTGATGTCACAGTACAGAGATAATACACACAGTGATGTCACAGTACAGGGATAATGCACACAGTGATGTCACAGCACAGGGATAATACACACAGTGATGTCACAGTGCAGGGATAATACACACAGTGATGTCACAGTACAGAGATAATGCACACAGTGATGTCACAGCACAGGGATAATACACACAGTGATGTCACAGTGCAGAGATAATGCACACAGTGATGTCACAGTACAGGGATAATACACACAGTGATGTCACAGTACAGGGATAATGCACACAGTGATGTCACAGTACAGGGATAATACACACAGTGATGTCACAGTACAGGGATAATGCACACAGTGATGTCACAGTACAGGGATAATGCACACAGTGATGTCACAGTACAGGGATAATGCACACAGTGATGTCACAGTACAGGGATAATACACACAGTGATGTCACAGTACAGGGATAATGCACACAGTGATGTCACAGCACAGGGATAATACACACAGTGATGTCACAGTGCAGGGATAATACACAGTGATGTAACAGTACAGAGATAATGCACACAGTGATGTCACAGTACAGGGATAATGCACACAGTGATGTCACAGTACAGGGATAATGCACACAGTGATGTCACAGTACAGGGATAATACACACAGTGATGTCACAGAACAGGGATAATGCACACAGCGATGTCACAGTACAGAGCTAATACACACAGCGATGTCACAGTACAGGGATAATACACAGTGATGTCACAGTACAGGGATAATACACACAGTGATGTCACAGTACAGGGATAATACACAGTGATGTCACAGAACAGGATAATACTGCACACAGTGATGTCACAGATATATTACCTGATTAATGTGAATGACAGGGAACATATTACTGCGCAGGATCCTATGTAGATTCCTGTAAATCACAAATGTCCTACTCTATTGGGTTGCAACTGAGAAACAAAACTGAAACTTCTCATATTCCCAATGTTTGTAGAATTGCTTGAAAACATAATTCAGCAAAATTTTTGTGGTTTACTGCAAAACTGTGAGTTCCCCATTTTTTATCTTGTTTTCTAAAAATGTATATACTTCCATGTTATTTTCTAAATAAATCATAAACAGCACTTCCAGTAATACATTAAATTCTCTTACCAAGTTGCTACGTATAATAGGCAATGGTATAATAGTTCTATACCTGCACATCTAGATATAAGTGACAGGAGGGAGGAGCTATGTGCGCAGGAGGAGGGAGGAGCTATGTGCGCAGGAGGAGGGAGGAGCTCTGCACTGTTATGATCCTTAGTGGTTGAGGATCACAAATTACTCCAGCAAGGTGACTAAACATAGGACAAGCTCTAGGGAGGTGGAAAACTGGACTGACCGCAAAACTGAACCTATCCAACCACACTAGAGGCAGCCAGTGAACGTGTCTAAAATCCTAGATGTCTGGAGCCAGCCTGAGGAACTAACTACCCCTAGAGAGAAAGAAAGACCTCTCTTGCCTCCAGAGAAATAATCCCCAAAGATATAGAAGCCCCCAACAGATAATAACGGTGAGGTCAGTGGAAGGCACATACACAGGGGTGAAAGCAGATTCAGCAAAAGAGGCCCACTAGTACTAGATAGCAGAAAATAGAAAAGGGGTCTGTGCGGTCAGTAAAAAACCCTTACAAAATATCCACACTGAGATTTCAAGAACCCCCACACCAACTAACGGTGTGGGGGGAGAAACTCAGTCCCCTAGAGCAACCAGCAAGTAAGAAATCACATTTTAACAAGCTGGACAAAAAACATGATGAACGCTGATAATCAGAAACTGAACAAACAAAAACTTAGCTTGTCTTGGAGAGACTGGGAGCAAGGTAGTCACAAGGAATCTGAAGAGCACTGAATACATTGATTGCAGGCAAGGAACTGAGTATCCAGGTGAGCTAAATAGGAAACCAACCAAGGATAACGAACCAGGTGATGAAGCCACCTGCAGAAAGACAACACTACACAGTACCGCTCGTGACCACTAGAGGGAGCCCAGAAATAGAGTTCACAACAGTACCCCCCCCTTGAGGAGGGGTCACCGAACCCTCATCAAGACCCCCAGGGCGATCAGGACGAGCTGCGTGGAAGGCACGAACCAAATCGGCCGCATGAACATCAGAGGCGACAACCCAGGAATTATCCTCCTGACCATAGCCCTTCCACTTAACCAAATACTGAAGTCTCCGTCTAGAGATACGAGAATCCAAAATCTTCTCCACCACGTACTCCAATTCGCCCTCGACCAGCACCGGAGCAGGAGGCTCAACAGAAGGAACCACAGGTACCACATACCTCCGCAACAAAGACCTATGGAACACATTATGGATGGCAAACGATGCCGGGAGATCCAAACGAAAAGACACCGGGTTAAGGATTTCCAAGATCTTATAAGGACCGATGAAGCGAGGCTTAAACTTAGGGGATGAAACCTTCATAGGAACATACCGAGAAGACAGCCACACCAAATCCCCAACACGAAGTCGGGGACCCACACCGCGGCGGCGGTTGGCAAAGCGCTGAGCCCTCTCCTGTGACAATTTCAGATTGTCCACCACATGGCTCCAAATCTGCTGCAACCTATCCACCACAGAATCCACCCCAGGACAGTCAGAAGACTCAACCTGACCCGAGGAAAAACGAGGATGGAAACCAGAATTGCAGAAAAAAGGCGAAACCAAGGTAGCAGAACTAGCCCGATTATTAAGGGCAAACTCGGCCAATGGCAAAAAAGTCACCCAATCATCCTGATCAGCAGAAACAAAACATCTCAAATAAGTCTCCAACGTCTGATTAGTTCGCTCGGTTTGGCCATTAGTCTGAGGATGGAAGGCCGACGAAAAAGACAAATCAATGCCCATCTTAGCACAAAAAGTCCGCCAAAACCTGGACACAAACTGGGATCCTCTATCAGACACAATATTTTCAGGAATGCCGTGCAAGCGAACCACATTCTGAAAAAATAGAGGAACCAAATCGGAGGAGGAAGGCAGCTTAGGCAAGGGCACCAAATGGACCATCTTGGAAAAACGATCACACACCACCCAGATGACAGACATTTTCTGAGATACTGGCAGATCCGAAATAAAATCCATGGAAATGCAGCGCCCCAGAGTCCTGGTCGTTGCAGTACTGTGGCTCCGCCACTATGGGGAGCTATGGTACGTCTGATTGCACTAAGGGAGTTTCTCTGACCAGGTAACACCTCACTACACTTCACACTCCGGCCACCAGGGGGGGTGGTCCTATCTAGTAGGCCACTCCTCACACTCTGGTAAAACTGGGGGTTGGACAGGAAGAGGGAGAGAAGTAGCTGGGAAGAGCTAGTGAGAGGACCTGTCAGGGATGGGATCCTGGCAGACTCCTCGGAGCAGAACTAACCAGTGCACAACGGGAATACAGTAAAGAGGAATTGGGACTAGAAGGAGTCGTGCAGTTAGACCGAGGCAACATCCTTCTGAGGCGCAAACAGTCGGTGGCCGGAACGCCGAGCAAGTAAGAGACTTTAAGTACTACTGCAAACCACGGCCGGACAGCTAATTACAGGTTGGCTGTCCCACTTAACACCTAAGCAGACAACGGAGGCAGCTGCGGGAGAGGGGCGACTCTAGGGTCCCGGAAGAACTCCAGGCCTACCCCGTCATACGGGTGCGTCCTACCATATCACCTGGAGGACGGAGAGAACGAACAGTAGAGACAGACAGAAGCAGTTGTGAGGACTATCCCGGGAGCTCAGCAGGGAAGAACTACAACACCCAGCGCTAGGAGGTAGACACTGATTCCCGCCTGTAAAGAGAACTCCTGATGTGCCTTTGGACCGGCCGGTCTCTGACAACCCTGTTAACAGCGCTCTGGACTGAGGTCTCCAAAACCTTCAGTAAAGAGGTAAAGAGACTGCAACCTGGTGTCCTCATTATTTACCGCGACCTACACCACCACTTATTGCACTGGACGTCCCCCACTGACAGACAGGGCCACGGACCGGGTCTAGCCACCGTGACAACCCCCAGAACAGAGACTCAGAGACCCGGTGCCGGGTACCCCTCGGCCCAGCGGCGGTGTGGGGGCGCTCCAACTTGGCGTCACGAACAGGATCTACTTAAGCCTGAAGAATCAGGTCATGTGTGCCTTGGAACTGTGATTTATTGTGCTTGGACTGTGTATTGCCATTTACCGCCAAAATTCGCCATTGCCGCGCACGGAGGGAGGAGCCTTAGCTACGTGGGCGGAATCAGCCAAAAGAAGCGCGGAACGGAAAGCGCGGTAAGGCGCCAATCCCGGAGGAGGAACTCCGACCTCCAGCAGATTAGTGGGAGGAAGGGACAGCCATGTCCGAGTCGGGAGGAGAAGAGGTGGCGGTCGCAGCCGCGGACGCAGGAGCAGCTCCGGTCCCCGCAGCGGGCGAAGCCGAGGCCCTAATACCACCACCGGTTGCCGCAGAACCCGCTGTTCCCCTCAGCCAGTCGGACACTGCCGCTAACACAAAAGCCATAATGCCCTTCTCTATGCCGTACCTGCCCGGAGTGGCCTGGCTCCCACGATACTCTGGGGAGTCGCATACATTCACTGACTTTAAGGAAGGGCTCTGCAGCCTGCTCGAGTTCTATCCCCTGACAGAGCCTCAGAAGGTTCATATGATAACCGGCCAACTCTTTGGGGCGGCTCTGAGAGAAGTGAAGTCCTGGCCCGCCGAGGATAAGGGAACTGCGCAACAGATTTTTGCAAAGCTTAAAGCCACCTTTGATACTCGCACTGCCACAGAAATTAAACTGACTTTCTATGGATGCAAACAGAGACCGCAGGATAGTTTACGGGACTATGCCCTTAATCTCCAGGAGGCGCTGCGGGCCATTAAGCAGAGTGACCCCGGCAGCATGCAGGATGAGGATAAACTTCTGAAGGAGCGGTTCATTGAGGGGCTCCTGTGCAGTCACCAGCGGGGCCAATTGCACTTCCTGGCCATGCAAAATCCAGACTTGACTTTTGCGCAATTCAAAGATAAAGCTATCCAGGCATTGCAGGAGCGACAGCCCAGCCGCGCAATACCACCCAGGCGCCCCGCTCTCACATACCACCAGGAGGTGGCATCGGACACCCCAGTTGCCGCGGAAGCCGACGCCCAGAGCTTCGAGGACGACTCCCCTGCAGGACTTCGTCTTCAGATGCAGGAGCTGACCAAGAGCGTTGCTGCCCTAGCCCGGACGGTGCAGTCCCTACAAGAGGCCCCCAAAGAAAAGATCCAGCTAGCCTCCAGACCAGAAGATGTCCCCTGGATGCGACAGAAGAGGACCCCACCGACCAGAGGCCGGGACAGCGATCGCTTCCATCAGGACGGACAACCTATCTGCCGCCGCTGTCACCAAGTGGGCCACATTGCAAGGTACTGTCCTTTAAACGAGCAACCCCTGGGGCAAAGGGCCAACCCCCAGGAGTAGGACGGTCAGGCCCGCAGCATTGGAGAACCAAGTACATTGGAGGACGACCAGTTCTCCCTGTAGTGGTTGATGGAATCCCCTTGAATGCTTTGCTGGACACCGGTTCCCAGGTGACAACTATACCTTACGTGCTCTACAAACGGTATTGGGAGGACGCTGATATTACTCGTGGCCCTGACGATGATTTCACCATAATCGCCAGTAATGGTCAGCCGTTGCCACAAGTGGGGTATAAGGAGGTCACCATCAAGGTGGGGCGGGTGGAATTGAAAGCCCAAGGGATTGTGATTGTTGATATTGATCGTCGAGAATGTAATCCCATGATGACTCTTGGTACTAATGTTATAGAAAATTGTCTTGCAGAAGTCATTGTTTTGTTGCAACAGGTGGCAGAAACCGCTGGCCACAGCGAGCAACGCGCCCTGCAGAAGGAAATCAGAGCTCTGATGCAGAGACAGCAGGTAGAGCTGACTGGTGGTGAGATTGGTCGTGTCACTGTGAGTGATTCAAACCCCATCGCGATACCCCCCAAGAGTGAGATGTTAATATGGTGTCGGGCAGCCATAGGCCTCAGGGGTAAGGACTACCAGGCCTTGGTAGAACCTGTATATTCAGACAATAGGCCTACTGTTCTGACAGCCCGGGGGGTGGTCGACGTCCGCCAGGGGAGAGTGCCTGTACGTGTCCTCAATTGTGGGGAGGAAGAGGTTCACCTCACCAAGTATACCACGCTCGCCAAACTGTTCACTGTCAATAATAGTGTGATACAGACACCTGAACCCTTGGTCCCGTCAAACGTGGCGGAGAACAAAGGTTCTGCAGAGCACTCGAAAGATTGGTGTCGGGAATTGCATGTGGGCACTGACTCTACCCCATCCCATCAAAAACAGGGGGCCTACAGGGTGGTTCACGAGTACGAGCAGGTATTCAGCAAGCACCCCTTAGATTTTGGACAGGTAAAAGGGATCCAACATCACATCCCCACGGGAGATCACCGACCCATAAAAGAGAGATATCGCCCTGTACCCCCAGCTCATTACCAGTGTGCCAAGGACATGTTGCGGGAAATGAAGGAGGCTGGGGTGGTGAGAGACAGCTGTAGCCCCTGGGCAGCTCCGTTAGTCCTTGTTAAAAAGAAAGATGGTACAATGAGGATGTGTGTTGATTACAGGCAGTTGAATCGCATTACACATAAGGACGCATACCCACTGCCCAGGATAGAGGAGTCTCTGGCTGCCTTAAAATCTGCTAACTACTTCTCTACCTTAGATCTCACCAGTGGGTACTGGCAGGTTCCTGTAGCGGAGGCGGACAAAGAGAAGACGGCCTTCACGACACCAATGAGTCTCTGCGAGTTCAACTACATGCCCTTCGGATTATGCAATGCTCCCGGGACGTTCCAGAGGATGATGGAGTGCTGCCTGGGACACATGAACTTTGAAACCGTGCTGCTATATTTGGATGATGTCATTGTCTTCTCTAAGACCTACGAAGACCATCTGAAGCACCTGGCCGAGGTGTTTGAAGCCCTATCTAACTTCGGCTTAAAGGTGAAACCGTCCAAGTGTCATCTGCTGAAACCTAAAGTGCAGTACCTGGGCCATGTGGTGAGCGCTGAAGGAGTGGCCCCAGACCCCGACAAGGTCACAGTGATTAAGGACTGGCCAAAGCCTAGTGACCTCCACGAAGTCCGGCAGTTCCTCGGGTTGGTAGGTTACTATCGGAGATTCATTAAGGATTTCACCAAGAAGGCCGCACCCTTGCAAAACCTGCTGGTGGGCCAGCCAAAGAAGACCAAGGGGAGGAACACCCCCTTTGATTGGAACGAGGAGCTGGAGGAATCCTTCACCTGTTTGAAGTCGGCACTGACGGGTGAAGAGGTACTGGCCTACCCCGAATACGACCAACCGTTTGTGCTGTACACAGATGCCAGCAATGTGGGATTAGGAGCCGTGCTGTCCCAGGTCCAGAAAGGCAAAGAGAGGGTGATCGCTTACGCCAGCAGGAAACTCCGTCCCACGGAAAGGAACCCTGACAACTACAGTTCCTTTAAGCTGGAATTCCTTGCCATCGTCTGGGCAGTGACAGAGAGGTTTAAACACTACCTGGCCTCTGCGAAATTCACAGTCTTCACGGACAATAATCCGCTAACGCATCTGGACACTGCCAAACTTGGGGCCTTGGAACAGCGGTGGATGGCCCGGCTGTCCAACTATGATTTCACCATCAAGTACCGAGCGGGACACAAGAATGCTAATGCCGATGCCTTGTCCCGAATGCCCAATTTGCCAGAAATGGGAGAAGACCCGGAGGCACTTGAAGAGGTGGAGCTGCCTGCCTTCCATCGCCCCAAAGCCACTCAGAACTCGCACCATGTGAAGAACAGGCCCAAGAACCAACCGGATGCCACGCTGAATCCCCTGCCCCACCACGGATGGGCAGAAACCCAGGATAGTGACCCCGCGGTCCGTCAGGTGAAAGAGCTCTTGACGCAGGCTGGGTTGCACCCTGGCCCAGATGATCCACAAGAAACCCAACAGCTGTGGAAGGGGAGAAGCAAACTGTTTATCCATGATGGCAAGTTGTGCAGGAGGAGCATCGACCCACGTACTCATGAATTGGTGTGGCAGATAGTGGTGCCAAGGCGAGATGCGCCCATGGTTCTGGGAGCCTACCATGATGGAGCCGGACACTTCGGATGGAGGAAGCTAGAGAAGCTGCTCCGAGGGAGGTTCTATTGGATTGGCATGAAGAGAACCATTGAGAAGTGGTGTCGGGAGTGTAGTCCATGTAGTCTGCGCAGGAAGGACCGTGACAGTCAACGGGCTCCCCTGCGGCCTATCATCACCAAACGGCCGCTCGAACTGGTCGCGCTGGATCATGTGAAGCTGACACCTAGCCGGTCGGGCTATATCTACGCCCTTACCATCGTGGACCACTACTCCAGGTTTCTGGTGGTTGTGCCTGTCAAGGATCTAACGGCCAGGACTGCCGCCAGGGCCTTCCAGCAGCACTTTTGTAGGCCCCATGGCTACCCAGAGAAGGTACTGACTGATCAGGGACCTGCATTCGAAGCAGAAGTGTTCCAAGAATTCTGCCAACTGTACGGGTGTAAGAAGATCAGAACCACACCGTACCACCCTCAAACCAACGGGATGTGCGAGAAGATGAACCAGGTGGTAATCGATTTATTGAAGACCTTGCCTGTGGAGGAACGGAACCTGTGGCCGATAAAGTTGCCTGACTTGGTGGATATGTACAACCACATCTCAGTAAGTTCCACCAACTGTACTCCAGCGTACCTGATGCGAGTAAGATCTAGTCGGTTACCCGTTGATCTGGACATGGGGGTCCTAGTACCCAAAGATACCTCACCGGAGGCAGATTGGGATGCAGAAAGGCAGCGAAGATACCGCGAAGTACAGGAGTGTGTAGAGAGAAGTCTCGCCCAGGCTAGGCAGAAACAAGAAAGGGACTACAACCAACACGCTCCTGCAATTCCCCTGTCACCTGGTGAGCAAGTACTTAAACGGAAGAGGAGATTACACAAGCTCGATGACCAATGGGAAGCGGAACCGTATACCATCCTGCCATCCGACTTCGATAACACGAAGGTCTGTCTCATCAGCAAGGACAGAGAGGAGACCTCGACAGCGGTATCCAGGGATCACCTTAAGGTCTGCCCCGATATGTTGAAAGAGAGGGGCACGGCCCCAGAAATCTCCCCGCCGGTGGAAAAGGAGAAGATGTTCCATACCGTCCTTGGTGACTTTCCCCAGTCCTGGACTCAGATAAACCAAGCCATCGTGGTGCCTGTTCTAATGTTTCAACAGCCGGACCCACCAGAAACAATGGGGGTACCAGATCATCTGGCCCCGCTACCTCAACAAGCCTTACCTGATGAAGCCATGCCAACCGTTGAACCGGCAAATCCTCCCTCTGCTATCAGTGAATCTGCTGTACCCACTGTTGATAGTAGCAGCTCTGAGAGCCCCAACCTGCCAGTGCTACCCAGACTCACTAGAAGTGTAGCTAGAAGACAGTGCACTACACCAGCGGAAGCAAGCATAGCGGGCCCTGTTAGGCCAATAGCAACCCCTGCGCTGCGAAGGTCCATACGCAGCACTCAAAATCAAACTCCCCTCCGCTACAAAACTTGGAGGTATTAATAAGGGCTGCTATTTAATTGAAAATGTTTGTATGCATATCTTTTTGTTACAGGTTTTAAAATGGACAATAGAGTAATGGACGGTGAATTGCTCAAAAACTTTCAAAAAAAAAAAAAAAAAAAGGGGGGGGCCCCTTTGTTTACCCGGGGTCCCCGCTGTTTCAACCACTGAACTGAGAGTCATAAACTGTGCATGACCAAACTTTCGCAACGTTCAAGAGTCCTCACCTCCCATAAAGGGAAGCACTGTTATGTTAATTGTTATGCTATTTCCAAAATTCTGTATGTTTTCTGTTAACATGTATTGTTGTTCTTGTTTTCCCAGTCCCGGAGTACTGGATTTAACCGGGGGGGAGTGCAGCGCCCCAGAGTCCTGGTCGTTGCAGTACTGTGGCTCCGCCACTATGGGGAGCTATGGTACGTCTGATTGCACTAAGGGAGTTTCTCTGACCAGGTAACACCTCACTACACTTCACACTCCGGCCACCAGGGGGGGTGGTCCTATCTAGTAGGCCACTCCTCACACTCTGGTAAAACTGGGGGTTGGACAGGAAGAGGGAGAGAAGTAGCTGGGAAGAGCTAGTGAGAGGACCTGTCAGGGATGGGATCCTGGCAGACTCCTCGGAGCAGAACTAACCAGTGCACAACGGGAATACAGCAAAGAGGAATTAATACCAGAAGGAGTCGTGCAGTTAGACCGAGGCAACATCCTTCTGAGGCGCAAACAGTCGGTGGCCGGAACGCCGAGCAAGTAAGAGACTTTAAGTACTACTGCAAACCACGGCCGGACAGCTAATAACAGGTTGGCTGTCTCACTTAACACCTAAGCAGACAACGGAGGCAGCTGTGGGAGAGGGGCGACTCTAGGGTCCCGGAAGAACTCCAGGCCTACCCCGTCATACGGGTGCGTCCTACCATATCACCTGGAGGACGGAGAGAACGAACAGTAGAGACATACAGAAGCAGTTGTGAGGACTATCCCGGGAGCTCAGCAGGGAAGAACTACAACACCCAGCGCTAGGAGGTAGACACTGATTCCCGCCTGTAAAGAGAACTCCTGATGTGCCTTTGGACCGGCCGGTCTCTGACAACCCTGTTAACAGCGCTCTGGATTGAGGTCTCCAAAACCTTCAGTAAAGAGGTAAAGAGACTGCAACCTGGTGTCCTCATTATTTACCGCGACCTACACCACCACTTATTGCACTGGACGTCCCCCACTGACAGACAGGGCCACGGACCGGGTCTAGCCACCGTGACAACCCCCAGAACAGAGACTCAGAGACCCGGTGCCGGGTACCCCTCGGCCCAGCGGCGGTGTGGGGGCGCTCCAGAAATGTGCGTCCAAGGCCTTTTCGGGACAGGCAAAGGCAAAAGCAAACCGCTGGCACGAGAACAGCAAGGCTTAGCCCGAGCACAAATCCCACAAGACTGCACAAAGGAACGCACATCCCGCGACAAGGAAGGGCACCAGAAGGACCTAGCCACCAAATCTCTGGTACCAAAAATCCCAGGATGACCCGCCAACACCGAAGAATGAACCTCGGAAATAACTCTGCTGGTTCATCTATCCGGGACAAACAGTCTCTCTGGTGGACAACGGTCAGGTCTATCAGCCTGAAATTTCTGCAGCACTCGTCGCAAATCTGGAGAAATGGCAGACAAAATCACTCCCTCTCTGAGAATACCAGCCGGCTCAGAAACTCCTGGAGAGTCAGGCACAAAACTCCTAGAAAGTGCATCAGCTTTCACGTTCTTCGAAACAGGCAGGTATGAGACCACGAAGTTGAAACGGGAGAAAAACAACGACCAACGAGCCTGTCTAGGATTCAGGCGCTTGGCAGACTTGAGGTAAATCAGATTTTTGTGATCAGTCAGGACCACCACACGATGTTTAGCTCCTTGGAGCCAATGTCGCCACTCCTCAAATGCCCACTTCATAGCCAACAACTCCCGATTACCAACATCATAATTTCGCTCGGCAGGCGAAAACTTTCTTGAAAAGAAAGCACACGGCTTTGCAGCGCCCCAGAGTCCTCGTCGTTGCAGTACTGTGGCTCCGCCGCTAAGGGGAGCTATGGTACGTCTGATGGCACTGAAGGAGTTCATCTGACCAGGTATCACATACACTAATACATTTCACAGTCGGGCCTCCAGGGGGAGCTAAGGGTGCTATTTATTAGGCCACTCTTCACCACTGTGGGTAAAACTGGGGGTCAGGCAGGAAGTTAGTGAGAAAGCTGACTGGGTTGGAACCAGGCAACACCTTGTGGCAGGGGGTGTTGTGGGGGAAGATTCGGTAGGGTCCCTGTCAGGTTTGGGACCCTGACAGAGGCCTGGCGACAAGGAGGAACGTCACGGGACCGTGCCTGCTCAGCATAGCGGCGGTGCCCTAAGAAAGGAACAGAAGCGAGATATATTGTGCTGAGTGAGAAACGAGATCAAAGCAAGAAGGAGAAATACCAGTAGGAGTCGTGCTGTAAGACCGAGGCAACATCCTACTGAGGCGCACAGCCGGCGGCCGGAACGCCGAGGAAGTATTTCTATATTCAGCTTCAGGCAATACTTCAAACCAACGGCAGGACAGTCAGTCATAGGCGGGCTGTCTCACATATATCACCTATGAAGACATGGGGGGCACACTAGGAGAGGGGCGACTCTAGAGTCCCGGAAGAGCTCCGAGCCTACTCGTCATACGGGTGCCGTCCCAACCATAACACCGGGAGGCATGGAGGAGAAGAACATCATCCGAACGAGTTGTGAGGGAACACGAGAAACAGACACAACAGTTGTGGGGACTATCCCGTAAGCACAGCAGGGGAGGACCACAACACATAGCGCTAGCAGGAAGGCACAGATTTCCACCTGCAAAGAGAACTCTGGAGGTGCCATTGGACCGGCCGGACTTGCGCAGCCTGGTGAACCGTATTCCGGACTGAGGACCCAGAGACCTTCAGTAAAGAGGTAAAGAGACTGCAACCTGGTGTCCTCGTTATTTACTGCGACCGGCACTACACCGCACCACTACCACCATCTACATCTATTATTTACTGTACGCCCCACAGCAGGGTCACGGACCGGGCCTAGCCACCGTGACAACCCCAGAGCAGAGACTCAGAGGCCCGGTACCGGGTACCCCTCGGCCCTGCGGCAGTGGGGGCGCTACAGCTTCATCACAGAGCCCTCAGAGCTTCTCTGCGACAAAACAGCCCCTGCTCCAATCTCGGAAGCATCAACCTCGACCTGGAAGGGGAGAGAGACATCTGGCTGACATAAGACTGGAGCTGAAGAAAACCGGTGCTTCAGCTCCCGAAAGGCCTCCACGGCCGCAGGAGACCAATTAGTCACATCAGAACCCTTCTTGGTCAAATCCGTCATAGGTTTAACCACGCTAGAAAAATTAGCGATGAAACGACGGTAAAAATTAGCAAAACCCAAGAACTTCTGAAGACTCTTAACAGACGTGGGCTGAGTCCAGTCATGAATAGCCTGGACTTTGACTGGGTCCATCTCCACAGTAGAAGGAGAAAAAATAAAACCCAAAAAGGAGACCTTCTGTACTCCGAAGAGGCATTTTGAGCCCTTCACAAATAAAGCATTAGCTCGCAGCACCTGAAACACCATCCTGACCTGCTTCACATGGGACTCCCAATCATCAGAAAAGACCAAAATGTCATCCAGATAAACAATCATAAATTTATCCAGATATTCTCGGAAGATGTCATGCATGAAGGACTGAAACACAGAAGGAGCATTAGAGAGTCCAAAAGGCATCACCAAGTACTCAAAATGGCCTTCAGGCGTATTAAATGCTGTTTTCCATTCATCTCCCTGCTTAATGCGCACAAGGTTATACGCACCACGGAGATCTATCTTGGTGAACCAACTGGCACCCTTAATCCGAGCAAACAAATCAGACAATAGTGGCAAAGGATACTGAAATTTGACTGTGATTTTATTCAGAAGGCGATAATGTATACAAGGTCTCAAAGAACCGTCCTTCTTGGCCACAAAAAAGAATCCTGCACCAAGAGGGGAAGAGGATGGGCGAATATGTCCCTTCTTCAAAGACTCCTTTATATAACTCCGCATCGCGGCATGCTCTGGTATAGACAAATTAAAAAGTCATCCCTTAGGGAATTTACTACCAGGAATTAAATTTATAGCACAGTCACAATCCCTATGAGGGGGCAGGACACTGGACCTTGGTTCATCAAATACATCCTGGTAGTCAGACAAAAACTCAGGGACCACAGAAGGAGTGGAAGAAGCAATAGACACCAACGGAGCATCGCCATGAATTCCCTGACAACCCCAACTAGACACAGACATAGCTTTCCAATCTAAAACTGGATTATGAGCTTGCAGCCATGGCAGACCCAAAACGACAACATCATGTAAATTATGCAGAACAAGAAAGCGAATCACCTCCTGATGTACGGGAGTCATGCACATGGTCATTTGCGTCCAATACTGAGGCTTATTCTCAGCCAATGGCGTAGCATCAATTCCCCTCAGAGGAATAGGGAATTCCAAAGGCTCCAGAACAAAACCACAGCGCCTGGCAAACGACAAATCCATCAAATTCAGGGCAGCACCCGAATCCACAAAAGCCATAACCGAGTAGGACGACAAAGAACAAATCAAAGTAACAGACAAAATAAATTTAGGCTGTAAAGTACCAATGGTGACAGGTTTAGCAACCTTTTTTAAGCGTTTAGAGCATGCTGAGATAACATGAGCAGAATCACCACAGTAAAAGCACAACCCATTTTGACGTCTATGACTTTGTCGCTCAATTCTGGTCAGAGTTCGATCACATTGCATAGACTCAGGTGTCTGTTCAGAAAATACCGCCAAAGGATGAGCAGATTTGCGCTCCCGCAAACGCCGATCAACCTGAATGGCTAAAGCCATAGAATCACTCAGACTTGTAGGGGTGGGAAACCCCACCATAACATTCTTAATGGCTTCAGAAAGACCTTCTCTGAAATTTGCAGCCAGGGCACACTCATTCCATTGAGTAAGCACCGACCATTTCCGAAATTTTTGACAATACACCTCTGCTTCATCCTGCCCTTGAGAGAGGGCCAGCAACGCTTTTTCTGCCTGATTCTCAAGATTAGGCTCCTCATAAAGCAATCCAAGGGCCAGAAAAAATGCATCTACATTAAGCAATGCAGGATCTCCTGGCGCCAGAGAGAAAGCCCAATCTTGAGGGTTGCCACGCAACAAGGAGATAACAATTTTAACTTGCTGAGCGGAATCACCAGAGGAACGAGGTCTCAGAGATAGAAATAACTTACAATTATTCTTAAAGTTTAGAAACCTAGATCTATCACCAGAAAACAATTCAGGAATGGGTATCTTTGGTTCTGACATAGGGCTATGAATAACAAAATCCTGAATACTTTGCACCCGTGCAGTAAGATGATCCACACTAGAAGTCAGAGTCTGAACATTCATGTCTGCAGCTGAGCTCAAAACCACCCAGAGTTCAAGGGGATGAAAGAAGCTAGACAGACTGCAGCACAAAAAAAAAAAAAAATGTACTCAGGTCTTCTTTTAATCCCACTTCTGCGATGCAAAAAACACTTTTTGGCCTGCTATACTGTTATGATCCTTAGTGGTTGAGGATCACAAATACTCCAGCAAGGTGACTAAACATAGGACAAGCTCTAGGGAGGTGGAAAACTGGACTGACCGCAAATCTGAACCTATCCAAACACACTAGAAGTAGCCGGTGAACGTGCCTAAAATCCTAGACGTCTCGAGCCAGCCTGAGGAACTAACTACCCCTAGAGAGAAAGAAAGACCTCTCTTGCCTCCAGAGAAATAATCCCCAAAAGATATAGAAGCCCCCAACAGATAATAACGGTGAGGTAAGAGGAAGGCACATACACAGGGGTGAAAGCAGATTCAGCAAAAGAGGCCCACTAATTCTAGATAGCAGAAAATAGAAAAGGGGTCTATGCGGTCAGTAAAAAACCCTTACAAAATATCCACACTGAGATTTCAAGAACCCCCACACCAACTAACGGTGTGAGGGGAGAAACTCAGTCCCCTAGAGCAACCAGCAAGTAAGAAATCACATTTTAACAAGCTGGACAAAAAACATGATGAACGCTGATAATCAGAAAATGAACAAACAAAAACTTAGCTTGTCTTGGAGAGACTGGGAGCAAGGTAGTCACCAGAAATCTGAAGAGCACTGAATACATTGATTGCAGGCAAGGAACTGAGTCTCCAGGTGAGCTAAATAGGAAACCAACCAAGGATAACGAACCAGGTGATGAAGCCAACCTGCAGAAAGACAACACTACACAGTACCGCTTGTGACCACTAGAGGGAGCCCAAAAACAGAGTTCACAACACTGCACATAGCTCCTCCCTCCTCCTTTCCGTCCTATTTGAATAGAATCTGATCAGTAGCAGCCGCCATCTCCGATCTCAGTATCGGGAAAGTCTGTCTGCACTGAATACGGATCCTACCTCAGGAGTGAGAAATTTGATAATAACTGATCACTTTTGGCACAGGAAATAGGACATTTTTCTGAATAGAATTATTTCAAAATTACATATCTTCATGTGTACTATTGATTATTGAAATAAAAATTAAAACAACGGTTACGTTTTAAGGCAATGAATAAAGAGTGTGTAAGAAATGCATCCACTTTCCTAAAGTGCTGGATGAATTTTTTCTACATGAATTTTAGCATGTTCTAATAACAATTAGTTTTTACAGATCGATTTGCTGGATTTTTCCTCGTCCTCAGTATTATAGCAAATATTCTTGTACATAGGGGGCAGTATTATAGTAGTTATATTCCTGTACATAGGGGGCAGTATTATAGTAGTTATATTCTTGTACATAGGGGCAGTATTATAGTAGTTATATTCTTGTACATAGGGGCAGTATTATAGTAGTTATATTCTTGTACATAGGGGCAGTATTATAGTAGTTATATTCTTGTACATAGGGGCAGTATTATAGTAGTTATATTCTTGTACATAGGAGCAGTATTATAGTAGTTATATTCTTGTATATATGGGCAGTATTATAGTAGTTATATTCTTGTACATAGGGGCAGTATTATAGTAGTTATATTCTTGTACATAGGGGCAGTATTATAGTAGTTATATTCTTGTACATAGGAGCAGTATTATAGTAGTTATATTCCTGTACATAGGGGCAGTATTATAATAGTTATATTCTTGTACATAGGGGCAGTATTATAGTAGTTATATTCTTGCACATAGGAGCAGTATTATAATAGTTATATTCTTGTACATAGGAGCAGTATTATAGTAGTTATATTCCTGTACATAGGGGCAGTATTATAGTAGTTATATTCTTGTACATAGGGGCAGTATTATAGTAGTTATATTCTTGTACATAGCGGGCAGTATTATAGTAGTTATATTCTTGTACATAGGAGCAGTATTATAGTAGTTATATTCTTGTACATAGGGACAGTATTATAGTAGTTATATTCTTGTACATAGGGGCAGTATTATAGTGGTTATATTCTTGTACATAGGAGCAGTATTATAGTAGTTATATTCTTGTACATAGGGGGCAGTATTATAGTAGTTATATTCTTGTACATAGGGGCAGTATTATAGTAGTTATATTCTTGTATATAGGAGCAGTATTATAGTAGTTATATTCTTGTACATAGGGGCAGTATTATAGTAGTTATATTCTTGCACATAGGAGCAGTATTATAATAGTTATATTCTTGTACATAGGAGCAGTATTATAGTAGTTATATTCCTGTACATAGGGGCAGTATTATAGTAGTTATATTCTTGTACATAGGGGCAGTATTATAGTAGTTATATTCTTGTACATAGCGGGCAGTATTATAGTAGTTATATTCTTGTACATAGGAGCAGTATTATAGTAGTTATATTCTTGTACATAGGGACAGTATTATAGTAGTTATATTCTTGTACATAGGGGCAGTATTATAGTGGTTATATTCTTGTACATAGGAGCAGTATTATAGTAGTTATATTCTTGTACATAGGGGGCAGTATTATAGTAGTTATGTTCTTGTACATAGGGGCAGTATTATAGTAGTTATATTCTTGTATATAGGAGCAGTATTATAGTAGTTATATTCTTGTACATAGGGGCAGTATTATAGTAGTTATATTCTTGTACATAGGGGCAGTATTATAGTAGTTATATTCTTGTACATAGGGGCAGTATTATAGTAGTTATATTCTTGTACATAGGGGCAGTATTATAGTGGTTATATTCTTGTACATAGGAGCAGTATTACAGTAGTTATATTCTTGTACATAGGGGGCAGTATTATAGTAGTTATATTCTTGTACATAGGGGCAGTATTATAGTAGTTATATTCCTGTACATAGGGGCAGTATTATAGTAGTTTTATTCTTGTACATAGGGAGCAGTATTATAGTAGTTATATTCTTGTACATAGGGGCAGTATTATAGTAGTTATATTCTTGTACATAGGGGCAGTATTATAGTAGTTATATTCTTGTACATAGGGGCAGTATTATAGTAGTTATATTCTTGTACATAGGGGCAGTATTATAGTAGTTATATTCTTGTACATAGGGGCAGTATTATAGTAGTTATATTCTTGTACATAGGAGCAGTATTATAGTAGTTATATTCCTGTACATAGGGGCAGTATTATAATAGTTATATTCTTGTACATAGGGGCAGTATTATAGTAGTTATATTCTTGCACATAGGAGCAGTATTATAATAGTTATATTCTTGTACATAGGAGCAGTATTATAGTAGTTATATTCCTGTACATAGGGGCAGTATTATAGTAGTTATATTCTTGTACATAGGGGCAGTATTATAGTAGTTATATTCTTGTACATAGCGGGCAGTATTATAGTAGTTATATTCTTGTACATAGGAGCAGTATTATAGTAGTTATATTCTTGTACATAGGGACAGTATTATAGTAGTTATATTCTTGTACATAGGGGCAGTATTATAGTGGTTATATTCTTGTACATAGGAGCAGTATTATAGTAGTTATATTCTTGTACATAGGGGGCAGTATTATAGTAGTTATATTCTTGTACATAGGGGCAGTATTATAGTAGTTATATTCTTGTATATAGGAGCAGTATTATAGTAGTTATATTCTTGTACATAGGGGCAGTATTATAGTAGTTATATTCTTGTACATAGGGGCAGTATTATAGTAGTTATATTCTTGTACATAGCGGGCAGTATTATAGTAGTTATATTCTTGTACATAGGAGCAGTTTTATAGTAGTTATATTCTTGTACATAGGGACAGTATTATAGTAGTTATATTCTTGTACATAGGGGCAGTATTATAGTAGTTATATTCTTGTACATAGCGGGCAGTATTATAGTAGTTATATTCTTGTACATAGCGGGCAGTATTATAGTAGTTATATTCTTGTACATAGGAGCAGTATTATAGTAGTTATATTCTTGTACATAGGGGCAGTATTATAGTAGTTATATTCTTGTACATAGGGGCAGTATTATAGTAGTTATATTCTTGTACATAGCGGGCAGTATTATAGTAGTTATATTCTTGTACATAGGAGCAGTATTATAGTAGTTATATTCTTGTACATAGGGACAGTATTATAGTAGTTATATTCTTGTACATAGGGGCAGTATTATAGTAGTTATATTCTTGTACATAGCGGGCAGTATTATAGTAGTTATATTCTTGTACATAGGAGCAGTATTATAGTAGTTATATTCTTGTACATAGGGACAGTATTATAGTAGTTATATTCCTGTACATAGGGGCAGTATTATAATAGTTATATTCTTGTACATAGGGGCAGTATTATAGTAGTTATATTCTTGCACATAGGAGCAGTATTATAATAGTTATATTCTTGTACATAGGAGCAGTATTATAGTAGTTATATTCCTGTACATAGGGGCAGTATTATAGTAGTTATATTCTTGTACATAGGGGCAGTATTATAGTAGTTATATTCTTGTACATAGCGGGCAGTATTATAGTAGTTATATTCTTGTACATAGGAGCAGTATTATAGTAGTTATATTCTTGTACATAGGGACAGTATTATAGTAGTTATATTCTTGTACATAGGGGCAGTATTATAGTGGTTATATTCTTGTACATAGGAGCAGTATTATAGTAGTTATATTCTTGTACATAGGGGGCAGTATTATAGTAGTTATGTTCTTGTACATAGGGGCAGTATTATAGTAGTTATATTCTTGTATATAGGAGCAGTATTATAGTAGTTATATTCTTGTACATAGGGGCAGTATTATAGTAGTTATATTCTTGTACATAGGGGCAGTATTATAGTAGTTATATTCTTGTACATAGGGGCAGTATTATAGTAGTTATATTCTTGTACATAGGGGCAGTATTATAGTGGTTATATTCTTGTACATAGGAGCAGTATTACAGTAGTTATATTCTTGTACATAGGGGGCAGTATTATAGTAGTTATATTCTTGTACATAGGGGCAGTATTATAGTAGTTATATTCCTGTACATAGGGGCAGTATTATAGTAGTTTTATTCTTGTACATAGGGAGCAGTATTATAGTAGTTATATTCTTGTACATAGGGGCAGTATTATAGTAGTTATATTCTTGTACATAGGGGCAGTATTATAGTAGTTATATTCTTGTACATAGGGGCAGTATTATAGTAGTTATATTCTTGTACATAGGAGCAGTATTATAGTAGTTTTATTCTTGTACATAGGGAGCAGTATTATAGTAGTTATATTCTTGTACATAGGGGCAGTATTATAGTAGTTATATTCTTGTACATAGAGGCAGTATTATAGTAGTTATATTGTACATAGGGGCAGTATTATAGTAGTTATATTCTTGTACATAGGAGCAGTATTATAGTAGTTATATTCTTGTACATAGGAGCAGTATTATAGTAGTTATATTCTTGTACATAGGAGCAGTATTATAGTAGTTATATTCTTGTACATGGGGGCAGTATTATAGTAGTTATAGTCTTGTACATAGGAGCAATATTATAGTAGTTATATTCTTGTACATAGGAGTAGTATTATAGTAGTTTTATTCTTGTACATAGGGGCAGTATTATAGTAGTTATAGTCTTGTACATAGGAGCAATATTATAGTAGTTATATTCTTGTACATAGGGGCAGTATTATAGTAGTTATATTCTTGTACATAGGGGCAGTATTATAGTAGTTATAGTCTTGTACATAGGAGCAATATTATAGTAGTTATATTCTTGTACATAGGGGCAGTATTATAGTAGTTATATTCTTGTACATAGCGGCAGTATTATAGTAGTTATATTATTGTACATAGGAGCAGTATTATAGTAGTTATATTCTTGTACATAGGAGCAGTATTATAGTAGTTATATTCTTGTACATAGGGACAGTATTATAGTAGTTATATTCTTGTACATAGGGGCAGTATTATAGTAGTTATATTCTTGTACATATAGGGCAGTATTATAGTAGTTATATTCTTGTACATAGGGGCAGTATTATAGTAGTTATAGTCTTGTACATAGGAGCAGTATTATAGTAGTTATATTCTTGTACATAGGAGCAGTATTATAGTAGTTATATTCTTGTACATAGGGGCAGTATTATAGTAGTTATATTCTTGTACATAGGAGCAGTATTATAGTAGTTATATTCTAGTACATAGGGGCAGTATTATAGTAGTTATATTCTTGTACATAGGAGCAGTATTATAGTAGTTATATTCTTGTACATAGGGACAGTATTATAGTAGTTATATTCTTGTACATAGGAGCAGTATTATAGTAGTTATATTCTAGTACATAGGGGCAGTATTATAGTAGTTATAGTCTTGTACATAGGAGCAGTATTATAGTAGTTATATTCTTGTACATAGGAGTAGTATTATAGTAGTTATATTCTTGTACATTGGGGCAGTAATAAACTACATTCTTTTATTTTGGGGGTAATATTCTAACTCCTCTGTCTTCCCATATATTTTGAGCAAAATGATTTTTTTGTCTAATTGATACAGATGAAGACCTTTAGGAATACCAGGGATTTAAGATGCTGAAGCTTTTCTTACATATTATTTTTTTACAGCATCATTGATTCCATGGTGCTGTGGGGTTTCTGCTCTGCACAGAGTGAATGGGATCTTTTCTTAATCTAGTCATCTTTGGTGTAATGGCCATAATAACTTTAGAAAATACGAACCATTGCTATTTGTGTTCAAAGAATTTGGGGTAAATGCTAAATAAATTATTATTATTAATAATAATAATAATAATAATAATATTAATACTATTTTTCTGTACACTGTAGAGCTATGGTCACTAGCATGTCAGGACAAATGGATTGTTAGTGTCAGGGCATTGATCCTTTTTCTTTTCCTTTTTTATTGCACATGATATTTCAGCACAATGTATTATGATGGATTCCTCATGGATCTAGTGTTAAAAAGCTGTAGCGACCTCCCTGCGTCTTTTAGGTCCAGGTTTTAGACTGTTTACATAGGCCCCTCCACCCTTCTGATCCCTGGCAGAACAGATGGCCAGGATGTGTCACTGTGACACTGCAGAGCCTGCATACACCTCTGCCTTCCTCCCAGCACTGCCCCTTTAAGGAGTTGCTAGTTGCTGTGTGCACTGTCACTTTAAAAGGCTGTTCCAGCAGCCAGGAGGGGGGGTATAGCCATTGTTTCTGCCAAAGGTTTTTTTTTCCCTCTCTCTGATCTGATTATTTTAACTCCAGTTAAAGGAAAGGCAAGATGGCTGAGATGGGGAAGGGAGTCTCTGCAGGGAAATTAGCCAGCAATGTGCAGAAGAAGCTGACCAGGGCGCAGGAGAAGGTAAGGCTGCCATGGTGCCAGCAGGGGCCAGGCTGGAGCTCCACTGACAGCTCTGCTTTACAATCTGCAGCTCTGCTCTCATGTAGGGGATCTATGGATCTGGAGAATGGGGGTATTGCTCCTGTGGTGCCAGGGGCAGGTCAGGGCTGCAGCCACCAGCAGCTTCTTCTAGAGTGTCAGCTCTGCAGCAATACAGTGCAATGTATTTAGGAGGCGAAATCCATAGAGCCTGCAGTATGGTTACTGGGAAGAACTGGGATCTGCTGGGGCAGCACACTGGAGGCAGCTTCCCCAGCCTTTCATGCAATGTCAGCTCTGCAATGCTGTATGTAGCAGCTCTGCCTAATGGTAATGCACAATAATGGACCATGATGTTATGTAAGGAAGCAGCACATTGCACCCTCTGCCCTGCAGGTATTAGCTGGTAATCTCCTTTATGGAGCAGCCTGGGAAGACCATTGCCATGCAGGGAGGATGTCTGTGTGACACTCTGTAACATTCACTGTCATTGAATGGCTGGGCAATGGATGTGACAGCAGAGGAGGTTTCCTGCAGAGGAGCAGCCTCCATGTGCAGAGCTCAGTGTAACATTGTAACAATGAAGCTTCCTTGTTTTGTAAATATAGATACAATAATATCAGTTTCCTGCGCAGGGAGCAGTGGGGGCTGTGGATTCAGGACACTGTGCTGGTACCATTCATTATGTCAGGGCAATTATCAGTAATGATATGGTGGGATCTTGTGGGAATAACATGGTGCTCAGAGCTCAGGAATAATAGGATCTACCTGCGGATGATAAATGTAACACCTGATGTCAGGGCGGTCACATTATATGGCCACGATTAGAAACTGTAGCTACAATATATCTGTCATGATAATATTTTAATATTTTTGGCACTAGGAAACTTTTTTTTCCTTATAAAGGGGTGTAACGTCCCCCCCCCCCCTTCTATCTCCCATTCTGTTACATAGGCCCCTGTTATAGTGCCCATTTCTGTATATACAGAACAAGTAGAATGTAAACTCAGGCCCCTGCCTGGTCTATAGAAGGGTGAACAATGTTTGCTGGGGGCAAAGATCGTCCTTCAGCTTTGGAAGAGTTGACTATTCTGGATATTTTCCTGCTTATTCTATTGAATGTTGTGATAGAGATAAATCTGTGTATCTGTCATTCTGAAAAGCCTTGGCAGCAGGAACCATGCACTTCCAGGCAGGACGGTAGCATTTCTCTTCTGTATAGTCACATATAGAGCCCTTATGGTTTTGTATGATGGGCCGGTTATCACTTTATGTGTGGCCCTGATTTCTGCCCTAAGCGATGATACATTGTAACATGTTTGCCTTATTGATTCTGCATGAATTCATGATTTAAACACAATCTATATGATATCACAATCTGGAGTCAGCAGTCTACTGGTTCTATAATTTGGACCCTTTATTTTGCCGTGTGCCCTCACTCTATGTAATATCATTTAGCACCTTATATTGTATCACTGTCTCTATACAGACTTCAGAATATCTTCATATATTACATATACAAGCTCCATCTTTTCAGCAGTGTGTGGAAATCCATGACATGTGCTAGATGTCAGAGGTGACTGGTGGAATTTGGAGTAGTTGTCCATTCAGGTTATTATACTGTGGCTAATTGTTAATTTATTATTATAGTTATTATATTTTCCAGTAGTATAAGGGGGGTGCAGGGGTGGAAATAGAATAGGTGCAGGGGTTTCAATCACACCTGGGCTCTGGAGAACTAGAGGGCCCATATTTAAAGTCTTTTACTGTTAAAGACATTTGATAGTTGAGGGCTCCATTGAACATTTTGCATTGGGGCCCACAAGCTTCAAGTTACGTCACTGCGAGAGTAACCTCCTCACTGCGCTTTATCCTTTTAGTCATTACACAGGACCCCGGCCTGTATACAGCCCCTACAGTATATACGCCCAGGCCCCTGACTGATAGATGGCAGGGGAGACATGTGTGCAACAAGTAGATCAGAGGTCACAGCTGGTGTAGGAGACATGGATCATTCTGGACACTTGATACAGGATCTATATTTAACCCTCGAGTTGCTATATTACATGGTTGGGGGCGCAGGGGAAGCCATGTCTGAAGGAGACAAATGCTTCCTGTGCAAATTAGCAGCTTCGTGTAAGATTGCTACTTCCAACAGGTGGCGCTGTAGAGTTCAAGGCCTCCTTCTCTCTGAAGAGGCAATTTGCAGCTTGTGGAGGTTCCCGTCACATTGTCACCTTCCTCTCTACCACTACTGCAGGCAGAGAAAAGCAAAGATGTGACGAAATAAAGAAATTCAGCATCTTTTAAGGCCCCGTCTCACACAGCGACGCTGCAGCGATACAGACAACGATGCTGATCGCTGCAGCGTCGCTGTGTGGTCGCTGGGGAGCTGTCACGCAGACAGCTCTCTCCAGCGACCAACGATCAGGGGAACGACTTCGGCATCGTTGAAACTGTCTTCAACGATGCCGAATTCCCCCTGCAGCACCCGGGTAACCAGGGTAAACATCGGGTTACTAAGCGCAGGGCCGCGCTTAGTAACCCGATGTTTACCCTGGTTACCAGCGTAAATGTAAAAAAAAACAAACAGTACATACTCACCATCTGTTGCCCGTCAGGTCCCTTGCCGTCTGCTTCCCACACTGACTGAGCCGCCGTACAGTGAGAGCAGAGCGCAGCGGTGACGTCACTGCTGTGCTCTCACTTTCCGGCCGGCAGTCAGTCAGAGCAGGAAGCAGACGGCAAGGGACCTGACGGGCAACAGATGGTGAGTATGTACTGTTTGTTTTTTTTTACATTTACGCTGGTAACCAGGGTAAACATCGGGTTACTAAGCGCGGCCCTGCGCTTAGTAACCCGATGTTTACCCTGGTTACCAGTGAAGACATCGCTGGATCGGTGTCACACACACCGATTCAGCGATGTCAGCGGGACCTCAACGACCAAAAAAAGGTCCAGGCCATTCTGACACGACCAGCGATCTCGCAGCAGGGACCTGATCGCTGGTACGTGTCACACATAGCGAGATCGCTACTGAGGTCGCTGTTGCGTCACAAAACTTGTGACTCAGCAGCGATCTCGCTAGCGATCTCGCTATGTGAGACGGGGCCTTTATTTCGGTCTTTTCCCACAATTCATTTAATTTCCAGTTTCCTAAATCTGTTGCTCCTTTTGTAGAACTAAAGGCCCCGTCTCACATAGCGAGATCGCTGCTGAGTCACAAGTTTTGTGACGCAACAGCGACCTCAGTAGCGATCTCGCTATGTGTGACACGTACCAGCGATCAGGCCCCTGCTGCGAGATCGCTGGTCGTGTCGGAATGGCCTGGACCTTTTTTTGGTCGTTGAGGCCCCGCTGACATCGCTGAATCGGTGTGTGTGACACCGATCCAGCGATGTCTTCACTGGTAACCAGGGTAAACATCGGGTTACTAAGCGCAGGGCCGCGCTTAGTAACCCGATGTTTACCCTGGTTACCAAAAAAAACAAACAGTACATACTCGCCTTTCGGTGTCCGTCAGGTCCCTGGCCGTCTGCTTCCTGCTCTGACTGACTCCCGGCCGTACAGTGAGAAGTGAGAGCACAGCAGTGACGTCACCGCTGCGCTCTGCTCTCACTGTACGGCGGCTCAGTCAGAGCAGGAAGCAGACGGCAAGGGACCTGACGGACACCGAAAGGCGAGTATGTACTGTTTGTTTTTTTTGGTAACCAGGGTAAACATCGGGTTACTAAGCGCGGCCCTGCGCTTAGTAACCCGATGTTTACCCTGGTTACCCGGGTGCTGCAGGGGGACTTCGGCATCGTTGAAGACAGTTTCAACGATGCCGAAGTCGTTCCCCTGATCGTTGGTCGCTGGAGAGCGGTCTGTGTGACAGCTCCCCAGCGACCACACAGCGACTTACCAACGATCACGGCCAGGTCGTATCGCTGGTCGTGATCGTTGGTAAATCGCTTAGTGAGACGGGGCCTTTAGTGATGACACTGCCCCTGATACTTTCATAGTCTGAAGACGAAATGCAAGAAATACAAAGAGGCGGAGTCTGACAACTATGTGCTGTCGTGGGTAATGGTTGTCAGGTAGTGCTGCTACAATGTAGAATCCAAACTGTTACATTGAGGAGAATGTGCAGCTGTGGAGCATAGACAGGAGGCAGAGAGGAGAGTCTGCTTTTCTGAGAGATTTTTAAGAAATTATATCACACATTCTTAGTTAATAGATACTGTACGAACCAGAGACCAGAGGGGGCAACGCTTAGATTTATCATATATTAATCCACTCAGTGCGCGCACCTGGAATTTTGGAAGACTCTTCTTTCAAATTGCTCGCGGTCTCTCATTTGTGATGGCGTCTTTTCCCAACATCAACTTTAACATCTCTTCACAGGTGATCAATGGGGTTTAGATCCGGACTCATTGCTACCACTTCACAACTCTTTGTTTTGATCCATTTTTGGGGGCTTGTTGAAGTATGTTTAGTATCATTGTCCTGCTTGAAGACCCATGCCCTAGGACGCACACCCAGCTTTCTGACACTGGGCACCACATTGCCACCCAAAATCCTTTGGTAGTCTTCAGACTTCATGATGCCTTGCACACAGTCAGGGCACCCTGTTGTGAATTTGGATTCTGGGCTCCCCCGGTGGCTACTGGTGGTATTGAACTGGTGTTTTCATCTTCTCTGTTCACCTGTTCCCATCAAGATGTGGGAGTCGCTATATAACCTTGCTGCTCTGTTAGTTGCTTGCCGGTCAACAATGTTATCAGAAGCCTCTCTGTGCTTGTTCCTGCTCCTAGACAACTACTAGATAAGTTGGACTCTTGTCCATGTTTGTTTTTGCATTTTTGTTCCAGTTCACAGCTGTAGTTTCGTTACTGTGTCTGGAAAGCTCTTGTGAACAGGAATTGCCACTCTGGTGTTATGAGTTAATGCCAGAGTTTTAAAGTAATTTCTGGATGGTGTTTTGATAGGGTTTTCAGCTGACCATGAAAGTGTCCTTTCTGTCTTCTGCTATGTAGTAAGTGGACCTCAAATTTGCTAAACCTATTTTCATACTACGTTTGTTATTTCATCTTAATTCACCGCCAATACATGTGGGGGGCCTCTGTCTCCTTTCGGGGTATTTCTCTAGAGGTGAGCTAGGACTGATATTTTCCTCTGCTAGCATTATTTAGTCCTCCGGCTGGTGCTGGGCATCTAGAATCAACGTAGGCATGCTACCCGGCCACTGCTAGTTGTGCGTTAGGTTTAGTTCATGGTCAGCTCAGTTCCCATCTTCCAAGAGCTAGTTCCTATATATGCTTATGCTATGTTCTCTTGCCATTGAGATCATGACAGTTTGACCGGCCCACTAAAGGGTTAAAATCCTTGGCTGAGAAAGGAGAGAAATAAGTAGTCTGCTGAAATTTTTTTTTTTTTTTTTTTCTCTCCTTCTAATCTTTGAATGGCTCTGTGTCCACCTGTTTGTAATGGATCTTCAGAGTGTAACTGCAGGTTTGAATAATCTCGCCACGAAGGTACAAAATTTGCAAGATTTTGTTTGTCATGCACCTGTATCTGAGCCGAGAATTCCCTTGCCGGAATTTTTCTCGGGGAATAGATCTGGGTTTCAGAATTTTCGAAATAATTGCAAATTATTTTTGTCCCTGAAATCTCGCTCTGCCGGAGACCCTGCACAGCAGGTCAGGATTGTGATTTCCTTGCTCCGGGGCGACCCTCAAGACTGGGCTTTTTCATTGACACCAGGGGATCCTGCGTTGCTCAATGTGGATGCGTTTTTTTCTGGCCTTGGGGTTGCTTTATGACGAACCTCATTTGGAGCTTCAGGCAGAAAAAACTTTGATGTCCCTATCTCAGGGGCAAGATGAAGCGGAAATTTACTGCCAAAGATTCCGTAAATGGTCTGTGCTTACTCAGTGGAATGAGTGCGCCCTGGCGGCGACTTTCAGAGAGGGTCTCTCTGATGCCATTAAGGATGTTATGGTGGGGTTCCCTGTGCCTGCGGGTCTGAATGAGTCCATGACAATGGCTATTCAGATCGATAGGCGTTTGCGGGAGCGCAAACCAGTGCACCATCTGGCGGTGTCCACTGAGAAGTCGCCAGAGAGTATGCAGTGTGATAGAATTCTGTCCCGAAGCGAGCGGCAGAATTTTAGACGGAAAAATGGGTTGTGTTTCTATTGTGGTGATTCTACTCATGTTATATCAGCATGCTCTAAGCGCACTAAAAAGCTTGATAAATCTGTTTCCATTTGCACCTTACCATCTAAGTTTATTCTATCTGTGACCCTGATTTGCTCTTTGTCATCTATTACCACGGACGCCTATGTCGACTCTGGCGCCGCTTTGAGTCTTATGGATTGGTCCTTTGCCAAACGCTGTGGGTATGATTTAGAGCCTTTGGAGACTCTTATTCCTCTGAAGGGGATTGACTCCACCCCATTGGCTAATAATAAACCACAATACTGGACACAAGTAACTATGCGTATTAATCCGGATCACCAGGAGATTATTCGCTTTCTGGTGCTGTATAATCTACATGATGATTTGGTGCTAGGATTGCCTTGGCTGCAATCTCACAACCCAGTCCTCGACTGGAGAGCTATGTCTGTGTTGAGCTGGGGATGTAAGGGGGCTCATGGGGATGTACCTGTGGTTTCCATTTCATCATCTATTCCCTCTGAAATTCCTGAGTTCCTGTCTGACTATCGTGACGTCTTTGAAGAATCCAAGCTTGGTTCATTACCTCCGCACCGAGAGTGCGATTGTGCCATAGATTTAATCCCGGGTAGTAAATACCCAAAGGGTCGTTTATTTAATCTGTCTGTGCCTGAACATGCTGCTATGCGAGAATATATAAAGGAGTCCTTGGAAAAGGGACATATTCGTCCATCGTCATCTCCCTTAGGAGCCGGATTTTTCTTTGTGTCAAAAAAAGACGGCTCTTTGAGACCATGTATCGATTATCGGCTTTTGAATAAAATCACTGTAAAATATCAATACCCTTTGCCGTTGCTGACTGATTTGTTTGCTCGCATAAAGGGGGCCAAGTGGTTCTCTAAGATTGACCTTCGTGGGGCGTATAATTTGGTGCGAATCAGGCAGGGGGATGAGTGGAAAACCGCATTTAATACGCCCGAGGGCCACTTTGAGTATTTAGTGATGCCTTTTGGTCTTTCAAATGCTCCGTCAGTTTTCCAGTCCTTTATGCATGATATTTTTCGCGATTATTTGGACAAATTTATGATTGTGTATCTGGATGATATTCTGATTTTTTCGGATGACTGGGACTCTCATGTCCAGCAAGTCAGGAGGGTTTTTCAGGTTTTGCGGTCTAATTCTTTGTGTGTGAAGGGTTCTAAGTGTGTTTTTGGGGTACAGAGGATTTCCTTTTTGGGATATATTTTTTCTCCCTCTTCCATTGAAATGGATCCTGTCAAGGTTCAAGCTATTTGTGATTGGACGCAGCCCTCTTCTCTTAAGAGTCTTCAGAAATTTTTGGGCTTTGCTAACTTTTATCGTCGATTTATTGCTGGTTTTTCGGATATTGCTAAGCCATTGACCGATTTGACTAAGAAGGGTGCTGATGTTGCTGATTGGTCCCCTGATGCTGTGGAGGCCTTTCGGGAGCTTAAGCGCCGTTTTTCCTCTGCCCCTGTGTTGCGTCAGCCTGATGTGGCTCTTCCTTTTCAGGTTGAGGTCGACGCTTCTGAGATCGGAGCTGGGGCAGTGTTGTCGCAGAAAAGTTCTGACTGCTCCGTGATGAGGCCTTGTGCCTTCTTTTCCCGTAAATTTTCGCCCGCTGAGCGGAATTATGATGTTGGGAATCGGGAGCTTTTGGCCATGAAGTGGGCTTTTGAGGAGTGGCGCCATTGGCTTGAGGGGGCCAGACATCAGGTGGTGGTATTGACTGACCACAAAAACTTGATTTATCTTGAGACCGCCAGGCGCCTGAATCCTAGACAGGCGCGCTGGTCATTATTTTTCTCTCGGTTTAATTTTGTGGTGTCATACCTACCGGGTTCTAAGAATGTTAAGGCGGATGCCCTTTCTAGGAGTTTTGAGCCTGACTCGCCTGGTAACTCTGAGCCCACAGGTATCCTTAAGGATGGAGTGGTATTGTCAGCCGTTTCTCCAGACCTGCGGCGGGCCTTGCAGGAGTTTCAGGCAGATAGACCGGATCGTTGCCCACCTGATAAACTGTTTGTTCCTGATGATTGGACCAGTAGAGTCATCTCTGAGGTTCATTCTTCTGCGTTGGCAGGTCATCCTGGCATTTTTGGTACCAGGGATTTGGTGGCAAGGTCCTTCTGGTGGCCTTCCCTGTCACGAGATGTGCGAGGCTTTGTGCAGTCTTGTGACGTTTGTGCTCGGGCCAAGCCTTGTTGCTCTCGGGCTAGTGGATTATTGTTGCCCTTGCCTATTCCTAAGAGGCCTTGGACGCACATCTCGATGGATTTTATTTCAGATCTGCCTGTTTCTCAGAAGATGTCTGTCATCTGGGTGGTGTGTGACCGTTTCTCTAAGATGGTCCATTTGGTTCCTCTGCCCAAGTTGCCTTCTTCTTCCGAGTTGGTTCCTCTGTTTTTTCAAAATGTTGTTCGTTTGCATGGTATTCCTGAGAATATCATTTCTGACAGAGGGACCCAATTCGTGTCTAGATTTTGGCGGGCATTCTGTGCTAGGATGGGCATAGATTTATCTTTTTCGTCCGCTTTCCATCCTCAGACGAATGGCCAGACCCAGCGGACTAATCAGACCCTGGAGACATATCTGAGGTGTTTTGTGTCTGCTGACCAGGATGATTGGGTTGCTTTTTTGCCATTGGCAGAGTTCGCTCTCAATAATCGGGCCAGCTCTGCCACTTTGGTGTCCCCGTTTTTCTGTAATTCGGGGTTTCATCCTCGATTTTCCTCTGGTCAGGTGGAATCTTCGGATTGTCCTGGAGTGGATGCTGTGGTGGAGAGATTGCATCAGATCTGGGGGCAGGTGGTGGACAATTTGAGGTTGTCCCAGGAGAAGACTCAGCTTTTTGCCAACCGCCACCGTCGTGTTGGTCCTCGGCTTTGTGTTGGGGATTTGGTGTGGTTGTCTTCTCGTTTTGTCCCTATGAGGGTCTCTTCTCCTAAGTTTAAGCCTCGGTTCATCGGCCCGTATAAGATATTGGAGATTCTTAACCCTGTTTCCTTCCGTTTGGACCTCCCTGCATCCTTTTCTATTCATAACGTTTTTCATCGGTCATTATTGCGCAGGTATGAGGTACCGGTTGTGCCTTCCGTTGAGCCTCCTGCTCCGGTGTTGGTTGAGGGTGAGTTGGAGTACGTTGTGGAGAAAATCTTAGACTCTCGTGTTTCCAGACGGAGACTCCAGTATCTGGTCAAGTGGAAGGGATACGGCCAGGAGGATAATTCTTGGGTGAATGCATCTGATGTTCATGCCTCTGATCTGGTTCGTGCCTTTCATAGGGCCCATCCTGATCGCCCTGGTGGTTCTGGTGAGGGTTCGGTGCCCCCTCCTTGAGGGGGGGGTACTGTTGTGAATTTGGATTCTGGGCTCCCCCGGTGGCTACTGGTGGAATTGAACTGGTGTCTTCATCTTCTCTGTTCACCTGTTCCCATCAAGATGTGGGAGTCGCTATATAACCTTGCTGCTCTGTTAGTTGCTTGCCGGTCAACAATGTTATCAGAAGCCTCTCTGTGCTTGTTCCTGCTCCTAGACAACTACTAGATAAGTTGGACTCTTGTCCATGTTTGTTTTTGCATTTTGTTCCAGTTCACAGCTGTAGTTTCGTTACTGTGTCTGGAAAGCTCTTGTGAACGGGAATTGCCACTCTGGTGTTATGAGTTAATGCCAGAGTTTTAAAGTAATTTCTGGATGGTGTTTTGATAGGGTTTTCAGCTGACCATGAAAGTGTCCTTTCTGTCTTCTGCTATGTAGTAAGTGGACCTCAAATTTGCTAAACCTATTTTCATACTACGTTTGTTATTTCATCTTAATTCACCGCCAATACATGTGGGGGGCCTCTGTCTCCTTTCGGGGTATTTCTCTAGAGGTGAGCTAGGACTGATATTTTCCTCTGCTAGCATTATTTAGTCCTCCGGCTGGTGCTGGGCATCTAGAATCAACGTAGGCATGCTACCCGGCCACTGCTAGTTGTGCGTTAGGTTTAGTTCATGGTCAGCTCAGTTCCCATCTTCCAAGAGCTAGTTCCTATATATGCTTATGCTATGTTCTCTTGCCATTGAGATCATGACAGCACCCAGTGCCACAGGCAGCAAAACAAACCTAAAGTATCTCCGAACCTCCACCATATTTGACTGTAGGTACTGTGTTCTTTTCTTTGTAAGCCTCATTATGTTTTTGGTGAACAGTAGAATGATGTGCTTTACCAAAAACCTCTATCTTGGTCTCATCTGTACACAAGACTGTTTCCCAGGAGGATTTTGGCTTACTCACGTCCATTTTGGCAAAGCTGCAGTCTAACTTTTTTATGTATCTGTGTCAGCAGTGCGGTCCTGTGCTTGCCTATGCTGTAGAGGTAAAGCTGTCTCTGTGCTCTCCTATGCTACAGAGGTAAAGCTGTCTATGTACTCTCCTATGCCATAGAGGTAAAGCTGTCTATGTACTCTCCTATGCCATAGAGGTAAAGCTGTCTCTGTGCTCTCCTATGCCGTAGAGGTAAAGCTGTCTCTGCTTGTAGCATTGGAGCACATACGGTTCGAGTCAGCATTTCAGCGATGCTACCGGCCCGAATTGTCAATCTTCAGGACATGATGCGACAGCCATCTTAGAGGTGTATGTCCCCTCGGGGCATCATCTGGAGCCCCTATATCTGCATCCTTCCTGCCTTCCTATGGACCGTCGTTCCTTTTCATTGGCGTCAGTGGTCCTTTAAGAAAATGCCGCTGATTTTATCATTCTTGACCCCTGATGTCGTCTTCTTGCAGTTTTCCAGCTATTTCCTTGTAAAACTTTTTTCCTTGTTACTTTCCCAAGATTCCCAGAGGAAATAAATGACTGCAATAAAATTCACAGCGCTGTAGAAATGCTGATATCAAAGCGGCCACATCAGTCATGGCCGCCGCTCATATGTGGACACCCTACTGGCTTTTCCTACTGATGAGAAAATGAAGTGGGAGCTGAGAAGTCGCCCTGAGACCTGTGGCCCCGGGGAGTGTGGGAACGGCCGGGCTCTCTGTCGCTCTGAGCCACCTCCTGCGCCAACTTCCCAGAATTACTGATATCACATCCTCTGCGCCAGGTGCTGCTGCCTGGGCGGCCGCCATCCTCACCGGACAGGTTTCCCATCAATTTAGGGTTTTAATGAATTCACGTATCCTCAAACTGTCTTCCGTACAAGGGTCTGGGAAAGTTTGGGGGTCGTCCCTGCCATGGAGGTTATGGTGCCACACGATTGTCTCAAAAACCAGTAAAACTATAAGAAATGGAATTTGGCAACTTGATGGAAAAGGACGACTCAAGGACGTGTGATTTTTGGGGACATATGAATTCCAGTCCTTGCACATGTGCCCCCACAGCAGGGAAGCCCCCGACATGTCACACACGATTGTCCCCATCCACTTGCAGGAATATTTGCAGCAATGACGAGTTTTTGGCGCAGTCTGGAATAAACGCCTCTTGTAAATGAATGACAGTAATTTGCAGCCATTTACTCTCTGCGGTCGGACGGACGGCACATCACCGGTGTTACTACTTACTGTTCTCACTATTCAGGTACAGGACACACAGTCACAGTCAGGAGTCTGGAAAAGTTGGGTCAGAATCCTTGTCCTATCCATAAGAATGCCACATCAGTCACCAGTCTGCTTTTCCAGACTCATGGATCAGGCTGGTTTCACACATTTCATTTAGATGTTTTGGGGCAATTTTTGCTGAGTTTTAAGTGAAGCAGAATGTTACCATAAAGGGGTTCCCAGGTCTTGTATATTGACGACCTGTCCTAAGGCTAAGTCACCAGTATGAGATCTGTGCGGGGCTGAGGCCTCTACGATCAGCTGTTACTGTTCCATCGGGGCCGATGTACACAGTGTACAGAGCTGGATCAGCATAGCGCTGTTAATCGTGATGTGGCCATTCTCAGTACTTCAGAATAAATCCTATTAAAGTGAATAGGATCTGAGCTGCAATACTTGGGAACGGCCACTACCCAGTGAATGGCGCTGTGATGTTCTGGCTCTATACACTACGGTCATCCAGCCGCTAACAGAGCTGAAAACGACTGGTCAGTGCAGGCACCGAATGTCAGATGTCCACCGGTCTGATATTAATGACCTCTACTAAGCACAGGTCATCAATGTACAAGTCTTGGACAACCCCTTTAAAACTTGTGCTTCAACAAAAGAGACTGATTTTTACAACTGTGTGACTTTAAAGAATCACACCTCGTTGTCCTTCTCATCCTCTTCTTCCTCCTCCTCCTCCTCCTGTCAAAGGTTTTATCCTCTTAATACATTACAATCATCATATTTTATATCACTGTGCACTTACAATTGATTATTTTGCCTTTCTACCCAGTTTATTATTTTCCTTTTCCATTAGGTCTATGACCTCACCTGAATAAAAACTGAGGAGCTGAATCTTTCTAAGTTCTATGTAGAAACAGGAGATCAATTTTGTCTACATGAGTCATGAGTCACTGCAAAAGTCCCTGACAGGCGGAGGAGGGAGCAGCTGGGTCAGGAAATGAAGAGAGGAGTGATAAATGCAGGGACAAGAGACTTCCTGTCTCTACATAGAGCAAAGAGAAGAATTATCTGGGTAGAAAATGAGCAATTGTAGCTACTCAGTGCTGTATAATATGATGATTGCAATATAGAAAGAGAATAAAAACTGATGGGAGGAGGAGAATGAGGAGGAGGAGGTCAAAGAGGAGGAGGAGGAGAATGAAGGGGAAGGTGAGGGTGAGGAGGAGAATGAGGAGGAGGAGGTCAAAGAGGAGGAGGAGGAGAATGAAGGGGAAGGTGAGGGGGAGGAGTGCTTCTTTAGGTAAATTTGGTGCATTTGAGACTTGTTGAAAATCAGAAAATGAAATAGTAAATCTGCCTCGTTCTGCGGCAATACAGTCACATTCCCACATCATGCCGTCTCTGAGCAGGTTTATATATAATGGAGCTTTAATTGCTTTCGTGCAAACTCCCCTGTGAGGCTCCTGGACAGAGGGCAAAACTCACGGACTCCTGGAAGAGTGGGCAGATCTCCTGGGTCCCCGAAGCCCCCCATATCCTCCCTGAAAGCAGCCCTCCCCAAGCAGTTTAGTGGCTGTATGGCTGAGCCCCGCTCCTGGGAGTCAGAGGCCCCTCATACTGTTCCTGCACATGAGCCCCCGGCTGTCACCATACTACCCTATAGATCAGCACATGATCCAAGATTGTCTCCATTCATTACACGCTCATCTACAGTCATCTCTGTCGCTGCTTATGCTGAGCACAGAAGTGAAGACAGGTTTGTCATTGACTGCTGCACTCTGCATAGGCAGAAACTGAGATGACAAAGCTCACTTTATTATGCTGTGAGCCCAATTGGATGTGTTAAAAAATGGTCAGTTAAATAAATAAATAAATAAATAAATAAATAAAAATGCCCCTGCTATATACTGTGTAATGGTTGTGTCTGACCGTACAGGAACATGTTCTGATTGTACAACATCTCCTGGGCAGGGGAGGACACTAAAGAGTATACAGGCAGGGCAGCAGATAGGATTATCTCAGCACAGCAACATTTTTTTAAACACATCCAATTGTGGAAATTATTTTTATTCCAAGATCTATTTATTAAAATGTTGATTAAAATTAACTTTGTTTGTGAGAAACCCCCTTTTAGTCGTTCCCGGTGTCTGGCGTCAGACGACAGTAGCTTCTCGGATCACTTTTCACTTTTATTTCTTTGTATCTTTTTATAATTAGTGAAGTGGGAAAGAATCGTTTTTTGAATTTTGAGCGGTGCTGGCAGCTGCGTGGGCCGACATGAGACCAGAGCAGTTTTATTTCAAGGGATGATCACGACTGCTTCACTGGATCAAACCGGCGTCTAAATGTGAGACTCGGCCCCCAGGGGCCGTCTCCTGCTCTCTCGTGACTTCTCCGGCCCTCTCTCAGGGCTTGCACCTGTTTGCAGGTATGGCATCGGCAGAAACCCAGCAAAATGACATTCATACAGTTCTCTTCCTTCTGACCCAACAGTACACATAATACTGTAATACTGCCATGTAGTGCCAAAATAATACTGCCAAATACCGCACACATATTATTGTCATATAGTGCTCAAATAATATGCAGAATCCAAATAAAATGTCTACAAGGAGTCCAAATAATACTGCCACATAGTAATAAGATAATACCACTTACTGTTATATAAATCCCCTATAATGTCATATACTGATCAGATAAGATGCAGTATCTAAATAATAATTCCATAAGGAGCCTACATAGTACTGCCACACAGTGCCAAGATAATATTGCCATATACTGCCCACATAATATGTAACTGTCAGCAGGGATTGGTAATGTTTGGGACGGGGGTGCAGATGCTCCCGCTGCTGCCGCGCTCTTCTCCTAGAAGTCATCCAGTTTTCCATAAATGTATCTATTTAAAGCTTCTGAAACCTTGTTCTAATTTATCTTTTTAATTTTTCATCATTCTTTCTTCATTTTTGCTTTCTGTCAGTGGATGGGAACATTTCAGCTGGAACCTTTCTGGGGGTGAATACCTGTGACAATTTGTTACAATGTAGATAAGAACCATGGAGGACAGGAGAGAAATATGTGCAGTGATTGATCTCTGCTTGATGTCAGTGAATGGAAACATTCCTCATTTACATATAGAAGGTAAAAGCACATCCCGACCCCATGGGGTTAATAACAGAGAGGTTTGTTACAATGTATTAGTGTGAATTGAATCTATCAGTCTGGATTTCAGGACAGGACAGAGACATAGAATGTAAGTCCACAAGGACAGGGTCTTCTCCCCTCTGTACCAGTCTGTCACTGTAAACTTGTTTACTGTAAATGATATTTATAACTCTGTACGTAACCCCTTCTCATGTACAGCACCATGGAATTAATGGTGCTATATAAATAAATAAATAATAATAATAATAATAATAATAAATAGTGCTGTTGCATTTAGCACACAGAGCATTGCTTACACTGATGCACTGTAACAAATTCTCAGCTGTAGGCAGTTTTCAGCCACTAAATGTAATTGAGAGTGTTCCCGTTCACTGACAGCAAGCATACATGAAAATATAGAGAAATGAAAACTGAAAGTAGAAAGATACAAAGTGACAGAACTTTTAATTATTCGAAGATTGCAGAATGAGCAATTGTAGGGTGCTCATATGAGCTATTCCAGTTGAGAGGATGTTTGGGGAATTACTCTTTAGGCGATTGCTTCTCATGTTAGTGTAATTTCTGGACTTGCCCCTTGTTCCTGGACATACAGTAAATTGGAGGGGTCCTGTTACTCCGAGGAGCAGGAATGCTGACTGTCACATCTCATTACTGTGGACCCGGATGAGAGCGGGGTCTGTATATGATGTCACCGCAGTGATACATAATGTCAGATGGCGGCTGGGGGAGGGAAGCACCTGCCATGGCCTCCAGTCATCCTGGCTTATGGGGTCACCTCTGAACCTGTGAACAGCCCCTGCTATTTATGGACACGGAATCCCTTCCCGCCACCCTTGGATCAGTCGCTCCAGCGGAAAGTGACGTTTTTACCTCCTAGAGACCCCTTTAAATATGGAGACATAATGAGCAGAGATCAGTGGGTAACAAGCGCTGACGCATTGTTTTCTTGCATTGGTTCATTGCACCAGACCCCGAAGGTCCGGATCCGATTGTCATAGTGATCTGCACAAATCACAGGAAATGAGCCCACAAAATGTGCAAGAAATGGCTGCTCCTAGAAATGTGATGACCCCAGAACAATGTACTCAGCTCTCACCCTCAGCAATGTGACCTCTGCGCTGGACACGTTTATACACAAAGCCTCATAAAATCGCATTCCTGGAGTCATGGTCTCCTGTCCGGCGGTGAATGCTCCATTCAGCTTTATATATAACTAATATACTATTACAGCTACGACATGGGGTGACGCCCGACCTCCTACTCTCCTACATGGTAGAGTATGTGCACATGGGGGAGAAAGCGGCTGAAAATCGCTTAGAAACCACCGGACTCTCCCTGTTGATTCCTATTGTAAAGCCTCGTTCCTGTTCACATGTTCAGTCTATTAAGCATTTTTCTTTCTCTTCAGGTTTTGAAAGATACAATGTGCAAAAAAGGAAAGTGCAAGTTACTACTAAGGCCACGTTCCCACGATCAGGAATCGCAGCACTTTGCATCGTATTTTCACTGTGTCCTAATCACGCAGTTAATTCCGCATGTGTTCACTGACTAATCCGGATTTACCGCATCCAATACGTGTCTATTGTGGAAATTTCTGGAGCAGAGACTAGTGTCACCGCAGCAGAAATTGACATGCTGCAGCTTGTAAACCCGAACCGCAGGTGAGTTTACACAGCGTGAAATAGAAACCCAGTGGGCGTGAGATTTCTGCATCCATCCCCTGTGCTTGTACTGTACAACGCAGCTCTTGGAATGCAGCACAATTGCACTGTGTCCAAAACGCTGCTGCTCCTCATCGTGAACACGTACCCTAAAAATTGTATCCTGATGGAATCTGCTCCTAACTAGAAACTGTCCAATCAGATGGCTGCAAAAATGCTATAGAAAAGCGGTTTACCTCTACAAAACGCAGTTTCTGACCAACTCATAATTGTATCTAGTTACAGCAGAGCTGAGCTTTGTCTCATTACCAACACATCTGCTGCTCTCCCCTCACAGCACTGTCAGCCACACTGACTGCCATGAGATGAAAGCTGAAGAAGTGTTGGTAATCACACTCATCTCTGCTCTGCTCCTGGCACTTTGCAGCACGCTCAGCTCTGCGGTGAGATCAGGAGAGCAGTCTCTTCTGTGTGAGACATGTAATGGCAGACAGTCCTCCCTGATCTCGCTGCCAGCTATTGAATAGGTGTGATACTGTCCTGGTTATGTTCCTGATCATGCTGTGGACTAACTCCTGATGCTCCGGCTGGTTTGAGCCTTGACTCTTCTCTAATTCTGTTCATCCTGCTAGACAGTGAGCGGCTATTCCCTGGCTGCACTTTTGGACTTGATTTTGTCCTTGTCACTGTCTCTCTGGTTCTTACCTGGCCTCTTTGGTTTTATCCTTAATCTCACTCCACCGGCTGGTGGCTACTCGGCAGACTCAGCCCCGGGCTGTACAGCAAAGTTCAGATCACTGTATAGGTATTAAAGGATGTAAACCCCTAGACCCTGCTAAGTGGAGTGACTAGTGCCAAGGCTGCCCACTGACGCCAACTTGAAAGCTGAAGAATTATTATACTTACTGAATTATCATATAAATTATTGGATTATCTATTGGGGCCTTTCCAAGAAGGAGTATTTCAGGAAATCAGCCCCCCCACCTGCTGATCCAGAGGAATACTGGTGGCCACCATTGATGCTCTGTCCTCCTGGCACAGTTGTGTCACTATGAGCAGATCACTAGTGGGATCAGAGGTGATTGGGTCAAGATTAGGAGTAATCGCCCAATAGTGACATAATGAGAACATAACAGGATACAATCATTCCTCACTGATACATTGTTACAACTCACAACTGCTCCATACAGAAGGCAGCAGATGACAGAACCAGACAATACCAGACCTCCAGCGACCTCCCTGACATCGGACCTTGTGTGCGTCTCCTGCATCCAGATAATATATTGCTCATAGGATGATTTATCATTTCAGGGTTTTTTTTTTACTTTTTTTGTGGTCTTTGTTGACAGTTTTTGTGCTGATTTCTTCAAAATGGCACACACAGGTGGATGAGTTTTTGGGCAAAATAAAAAATTATCTTATTTGTCTTTTGCGCACTGCAATCCTTTAAAATGTTACACTGTAATCGTCTGAAACTGCAAAAATGAAAAAGGCAGATTTTGTTTTCTAGCAGAGTACTGGAGTAAAATTCCCAAAATTTCTGCGACATTTTTAAAAGTCGTAAGTGATGAATTAAAATAAAACACTTGGATAATCAAAACAACAATAACATTTCCAAGCAAAAAAATGGAACAAAGTAAAGATGAATTAACAAAAGCTCAAAATATAAAAATGAATAAGGTGCACACATAAGTCAGTTCTTAGAACCAGAGAAAGTGGGTAAGACAATGAAGAATCCGGGCCATAGTATACAAATGGATGTTACCTCTAAACCTGCTGGACAGGCCGCTTTATGGACAAGTCAATTCTTAATTTACAGAGAAAAAGGCCAAAGGACACCTGGAAAATGAATGTTTTCATCTTCGCAGGGGTCTAAAGATTTGAAGACACTTGGCCTCAGGGGCCCACAGTCATTGACAATCCATCAGTTATAAAACTACAAGTCCCAGCAATCACTGGTAGCCACAAGCTGTTAGGCCATGTTTGGAGTGGTAGTGTCACATCAGTGCCATAGTTTGCTGATGCTGCGAATTGGACGCAGAACTTCTCAACAGGAAATCTAGAGCAAAATTGTCATCTCTGGGCAATTTATAAGGTTCCGATGTTTAGGGAGTAATGGATCCCTGAACGGCCGCAGTTGCCAGATGATTGCGTTGGGTCAGGTGGGTCTGTTAGATGACTGATACCGCTGATCTTGTAAGAAACTGTGACACCCCATACATCGCTAATGACACAGTGGGAAAGTCCAAAAGTGATGGAAAGCACCCAAGGATTTAACCTAAGGCCATCCTTCAATGAAATTTCCCCTTTAAAACTGATGCCCATCATATTTTACGGTTTCTGCAAATATATTATAATATATTAGTTATACTTCCATTTTTTTAACAATGACAAGCTCTTCCCATGTGATGCCCTGTCACTATTACATAGTGGGTAGCACGGTGGCTTGGTGGTCAGCACTGTACAGTGGCTCAGTGATTAGCACTGTTGCTTTGTGGCTCTGGGGTCCTGAGTTCAAATCCAACCAGTGACATTATCTGCAAGGAGATTGTTTCGGGGGTTTCTGCTGGGTTCTCTGATTTTCTCCCACACTCCAAAGACTGATGGGGAATGTAGATTGTGAGCCCCAATGGGCACAGTGATGATGTCTGTAAAGCGTAGTGGAATTCATGGAAAGAAAAATAAATAAACATGCACGCTCCCAAAAAAAGAGCAACTGCAGCTGCATCTTGTTTCCTCCCCTATCTTGTCCCACACCTTTTCTCCTATCTTTTTCTCACCTCTGCTCTATTCCCTCTATTTCCCTCTCCAATCCTCTCCCCACCTCAGATTCCCTTTCCTTTGCGCTTCCTCTTTCCTCTCCTCCCTTCCTCTCTCCTTTGCTGTCCTCTACCCCTCACTTCCGCTCCTCTCTTCTCTATTCTCTTTTCCTATCTCCCATCCTCTTCTGTTATCATCACTCCTCCTTTCCTCTCCTCTCCTGTCCTCTGTTCTCTCATCTCCTATACTTTCTTCTTCACTTCTTTTCTTTCCTTTCCTCTTTTCTCCTCTCCTGTTCTTTTCACATCTCCTTTCCTTCTCTTCTTTCCTCTCCTTTCTTCTCTCCTCTCCTCTCCTTTCTTCTTCTTTCCTCTTCTTTCCTCTTCTCTCCTCTCCTGTGCTCTCTCCTCTCTTCTTCCCCACCTTATAACAGGGGATTACATGTATATTTTGTAAATACACAATTGCTGATTACTACAAAGTAGGAAATTGCTGCTTCCAACAAAATGCAACTTTATTGGAAAAATGCAGTTTAATGAGGAATTACTCTTCATTTGGACCATAGAGGAGTGTGTCGTTCCTGTGCGCCATAGAATGTTCTAGATCTTTTTGTTTCATTGTTTGCTGGGGTGTCTGCAGTCAGTGGAGGAGCAGTAGGTAAGTTGTGACAGAAGCATTTTCTATTAGGCCCATAAGTTGTAACAGTAAAATCTGGCCGCGTATCCTGGTGAGAGTGGTCGTCTCTGGCACCTCAAACTTCAACTATTTGTAGCAGGAGTATTAGGACTCATACTCACCTGCGAGCAAAACGGACGCGTGCAATCCGATAAAAAATCGGATTGCACTCAGACCAATGTTATTCAATAGGTGACATCTCATTTGCCATTTTTTTTCTCAGCTGAAATCGGACTGAGAAAAAAATCGCAGCATGCTGCGATTTGCTGTGAGTCTCGCCAATGCAAGTCAATGGGTGCGATAAAAAAATGGACGGAAAACGGAACATCCGTTTTCCATCTGTTTTTTTACAGATACCTTACCATTCTGTTGTATAGAATACTGTAAATGGTCCTGTAAATGATTGTATAAAAATAGTTGCAGAGAAAAAAAAACGCATTTCATACGGATGTAAAACGGATGGTGCGATTAAAAATTGCATTGAAGTCGCATGACAATCGCATAGTTTGCATCCAATTTTTTTTGTCCAGATTACGGACCGTTTTTTTTCTCGCAAGTGAGTATGAGCCCTAAATGTGATAATATCTCACACACAATGATGGGTGTAGTTATCTCTCTGTACTCATGAATATTTTCTAATTGTATATATACAGTTGTTGCAAAGAGTTTTGAGACTGACATAACTTTTGTTTTCACATTTTGCCTCTTCAGTGTTTTTCACTCATTTAGTAGGATGTTTACGGTTACTGGCGGACAATTATAAACATTCCATAAATTGTTACACTTTTATTGACGAATACATGAAGTTTCTGTGGCTCCTCAATATTCCCAGCGCTGCCCCTTATTCTCCACACTCCTGCCCCTTATTCTCCACACTTCTGCCCCTTATTCTCCACACTTCTGCCCCTTATTCTCCACACTTCTGCCCCTTATTCTCCACACTTCTGCCCCTTATTCTCCAGACTTCTGCCCCTTATTCTCCACACTCCTGCCCCTTATTCTCCAGACTCCTGCCCCTTTTTCTCCACACTCCTTCCCCTTTTTCTCCAGACTTCTGCCCCTTATTCTCCAGACTTCTGCCCATTATTCACCAGACTCCTGCCCCTTATTCTCCAGACTTCTGCCCCTTATTCTCCGCACTCCTGCCCCTTATTCTCCGCACTCCTGCCCCTTATTCTCCAGACTCCTGCCCCTTATTCTCCAGACTCCTGCCCCTTATTCTCCAGACTCCTGCCCCTTATTCTCCAGACTCCTGCCCCTTATTCTCCACACTTCTGCCCCTTATTCTCCGCACTCCTGCCCCTTATTCTCCACACTCCTGCCCCTTATTCTCCACACTCCTGCCCCTTATTCTCCACACTTCTGCCCCTTATTCATTCTCCAGACTTCGGCCCCTTATTCTCCGGACTCCTGCCCCTTATTCTCCGGACTCCTACCCCTTATTCTCCGGACTCCTGCCCCTTATTCTCCGGACTCCTGCCCCTTATTCTCCGGACTCCTGCCCCTTATTCTCCGGACTCCTGCCCCTTATTCTCCACACTCCTGCCCCTTATTCTCCACACTCCTGCCCCTTATTCTCCACACTCCTGCCCCTTATTCTCCGGACTCCTGCCCCTTATTCTCCGGACTCCTGCCCCTTATTCTCCACACTCCTGCCCCTTATTCTCCACACTCCTGCCCCTTATTCTCCACACTCCTGCCCCTTGTTCTTCACACTCCTGCCCCTTGTTCTCCGGACTCCTGCCCCTTATTCTCCTGACTCCTGCTCCTTATTCTCCAGACTTCTGCCCCTTATTCTCCAGACTCCTGCCCCTTATTCTCCGGACTCCTGCCCCTTATTCTCCGGACTCCTGCCCCTTATTCTCCACACTCCTGCCCCTTATTCTCCGGACTCCTGCCCCTTATTCTCCACACTCCTGCCCCTTATTCTCCACACTCCTGCCCCTTATTCTCCACACTCCTGCCCCTTGTTCTTCACACTCCTGCCCCTTGTTCTTCACACTCCTGCCCCTTGTTCTCCGGACTCCTGCCCCTTATTCTCCGGACTCCTGCCCCTTATTCTCCTGACTCCTGCTCCTTATTCTCCAGACTTCTGCCCCTTATTCTCCAGACTTCTGCCCCTTATTCTCCACACTCCTGCCCCTTATTCTCCAGACTCCTGCCCCTTTTTCTCCACACTCCTTCCCCTTTTTCTCCAGACTTCTGCCCCTTATTCTCCAGACTTCTGCCCATTATTCACCAGACTCCTGCCCCTTATTCTCCAGACTTCTGCCCCTTATTCTCCGCACTCCTGCCCCTTATTCTCCGCACTCCTGCCCCTTATTCTCCAGACTCCTGCCCCTTATTCTCCAGACTCCTGCCCCTTATTCTCCACACTTCTGCCCCTTATTCTCCGCACTCCTGCCCCTTATTCTCCACACTCCTGCCCCTTATTCTCCACACTCCTGCCCCTTATTCTCCACACTTCTGCCCCTTATTCATTCTCCAGACTTCGGCCCCTTATTCTCCGGACTCCTGCCCCTTATTCTCCGGACTCCTGCCCCTTATTCTCCGGACTCCTGCCCCTTATTCTCCGGACTCCTGCCCCTTATTCTCCGGACTCCTGCCCCTTATTCTCCACACTCCTGCCCCTTATTCTCCACACTCCTGCCCCTTATTCTCCACACTCCTGCCCCTTATTCTCCGGACTCCTGCCCCTTATTCTCCACACTCCTGCCCCTTATTCTCCACACTCCTGCCCCTTATTCTCCGGACTCCTGCCCCTTATTCTCCGGACTCCTGCCCCTTATTCTCCACACTCCTGCCCCTTATTCTCCACACTCCTGCCCCTTATTCTCCACACTCCTGCCCCTTGTTCTTCACACTCCTGCCCCTTGTTCTCCGGACTCCTGCCCCTTATTCTCCTGACTCCTGCTCCTTATTCTCCAGACTTCTGCCCCTTATTCTCCAGACTCCTGCCCCTTATTCTCCGGACTCCTGCCCCTTATTCTCCGGACTCCTGCCCCTTATTCTCCACACTCCTGCCCCTTATTCTCCGGACTCCTGCCCCTTATTCTCCACACTCCTGCCCCTTATTCTCCACACTCCTGCCCCTTATTCTCCACACTCCTGCCCCTTGTTCTTCACACTCCTGCCCCTTGTTCTTCACACTCCTGCCCCTTGTTCTCCGGACTCCTGCCCCTTATTCTCCGGACTCCTGCCCCTTATTCTCCTGACTCCTGCTCCTTATTCTCCAGACTTCTGCCCCTTATTCTCCAGACTTCTGCCCCTTATTCTCCACACTCCTGCCCCTTATTCTCCAGACTCCTGCCCCTTTTTCTCCACACTCCTTCCCCTTTTTCTCCAGACTTCTGCCCCTTATTCTCCAGACTTCTGCCCATTATTCACCAGACTCCTGCCCCTTATTCTCCAGACTTCTGCCCCTTATTCTCCGCACTCCTGCCCCTTATTCTCCGCACTCCTGCCCCTTATTCTCCAGACTCCTGCCCCTTATTCTCCAGACTCCTGCCCCTTATTCTCCACACTTCTGCCCCTTATTCTCCGCACTCCTGCCCCTTATTCTCCACACTCCTGCCCCTTATTCTCCACACTCCTGCCCCTTATTCTCCACACTTCTGCCCCTTATTCATTCTCCAGACTTCGGCCCCTTATTCTCCGGACTCCTGCCCCTTATTCTCCGGACTCCTGCCCCTTATTCTCCGGACTCCTGCCCCTTATTCTCCGGACTCCTGCCCCTTATTCTCCGGACTCCTGCCCCTTATTCTCCGGACTCCTGCCCCTTATTCTCCGGACTCCTGCCCCTTATTCTCCACACTCCTGCCCCTTATTCTCCACACTCCTGCCCCTTATTCTCCACACTCCTGCCCCTTATTCTCCGGACTCCTGCCCCTTATTCTCCGGACTCCTGCCCCTTATTCTCCACACTCCTGCCCCTTATTCTCCACACTCCTGCCCCTTATTCTCCACACTCCTGCCCCTTGTTCTTCACACTCCTGCCCCTTGTTCTCCGGACTCCTGCCCCTTATTCTCCGGACTCCTGCCCCTTATTCTCCTGACTCCTGCTCCTTATTCTCCAGACTTCTGCCCCTTATTCTCCAGACTCCTGCCCCTTATTCTCCGGACTCCTGCCCCTTATTCTCCGGACTCCTGCCCCTTATTCTCCGGACTCCTGCCCCTTATTCTCCGGACTCCTGCCCCTTATTCTCCACACTCCTGCCCCTTATTCTCCACACTCCTGCCCCTTATTCTCCACACTCCTGCCCCTTATTCTCCGGACTCCTGCCCCTTATTCTCCGGACTCCTGCCCCTTATTCTCCACACTCCTGCCCCTTATTCTCCACACTCCTGCCCCTTGTTCTTCACACTCCTGCCCCTTGTTCTTCACACTCCTGCCCCTTGTTCTCCGGACTCCTGCCCCTTATTCTCCGGACTCCTGCCCCTTATTCTCCTGACTCCTGCTCCTTATTCTCCAGACTTCTGCCCCTTATTCTCCAGATTCCTGCCCCTTATTCTCCGCACTCCTGCCCCTTATTCTCCGGACTCCTGCCCCTTATTCTCCGGACTCCTGCCCCTTATTCTCCACACTCCTGCCCCTTATTCTCCACACTCCTGACCCTTATTCTCCACACTCCTGCCCCTTGTTCTCCACACTCCTGCCCCTTATTCTCCTGACTCCTGCTCCTTATTCTCCTGACTCCTACTCCTTATTCTCCGGACTCCTGCCCCTTATTCTCCGGACTCCTGCCCCTTATTCTCCGGACTCCTGCCCCTTATTCTCCGGATTCCTGCCCCTTATTCTGCACACTCCTGCCCCTTGTTCTCCACACTCCTGCCCCTTGTTCTCCGGACTCCTGCCCCTTATTCTCCGGACTCCTGCCCCTTATTCTCTGGACTCCTGCCCCTTATTCTCCGGACTCCTGCCCCTTGTTCTCCGGACTCCTGCCCCTTGTTCTCCGGACTCCTGCCCCTTATTCTCCGGACTCCTGCCCCTTATTCTCCGGACTCCTGCCCCTTATTCTCCACACTCCTGCCCCTTATTCTCCACACTCCTGCCCCTTATTCTGCACACTCCTGCCCCTTGTTCTCCACACTCCTGCCCCTTGTTCTCCACACTCCTGCCCCTTGTTCTCCACACTCCTGCCCCTTATTCTCCGGACTCCTGCCCCTTATTCTCCGGACTCCTGCCCCTTATTCTCCGGACTCCTGCCCCTTATTCTCCGGACTCCTGCCCCTTATTCTCCACACTCCTGCCCCTTATTCTCCGCACTCCTGACCCTTATTGATCAGATGCCATTCTTTATTCATGCCCGTGATCTTAGGTAAAATTGTGAGTGATCCCCTCTATGGATGAGAAGCCCCCACACATGAATGGTCTCAGGAGGCTTTACTTCGGGAAGACACAGGACTCATGGCAGTGTCACATTTTCTTCTCCAGACAATCATTATTCCAGACTTCCCAAATAGTCTGAAGGGGCTTCATCACAAAAATGGCTGCAGGGATTGAACTCCAGAAAATGGGGGTGAAGTTACTTTCTCTGGTGAACCCTCTTAAGACTGGGATATCTGGAATAATGATTGTCTGGAGAAGAAAAGGTGACGCTGCCATTCGTCCTGTGTCATGCCAAAAAATTGTGTCAATCTGAAAACTTTTGGCCATGAGTGTAGATCCTATATAGCATGGTGTCATTGTAGACCGTGCCCCCGTCATCTTTAAGGTCTGCACCACATACATTTAATATATAAGCAAGAACTCGGGGTCATATGGAGGTGGATGGCTGTCGGATCAGACGCGGTTACCATTAGGCTATGTGCACACGTTGCAGATTTGGGTGTGAAATTTTTCTGTGCAGATTCTGCATTTCTTGGCAGAAAACGCAGGTCAGAACCTGCGCTTTTTTTGGTATGTGTACATGTTGCAGATTTTTGTTCAGATTTCTTACTTTTTTTACCCCTGCAGATTTCTTTTATGGAATGGGTGCAGAAACGCAGCAGATCTGCACAAAGAATTGACTTGGTCCTTTTTTGAATCTGCTGCGTTTTCCGTGCAGATTTTTCCACACCATCAGCACAGCATTTTTTTTTTGCCATTGATTTACATTGTACTGTAAATCACTTGCAGATCTGCAGCGTTTCTGCATGGAAAAAAACGCTGCAGATCAGCAGGAAATCCACAACGTGTGCACATAGCCTAAGTCTGCATAGGAGCTGTATGCACAAAATGAAAGAAGGTTTTAAAGAAACTTTTCCGGGGAAAGTATCCATAATGTGGGTGTTAATAGTACGTTTTATACAATATAAATGTAGTTCTTTAGCCCCGATGCTCTGTTCCTCCAGTAGCTGCTCCGTCTTGAGTCCCGCCCATTTGGCTTCGGCACAGAACAGCTCCCGTGTGCCAGCACATGAGCGGAGCTCTGTATGAAGGGGGCTGGCTGAGCTCTGTATGAAGGGGGCTGGCTGACTGCTCATTTTGGTAGCTACACCAGTGCTCCTCTCTGTCCAGGCATTGGCTGTAATAGAAGCTATAAGCTGTCGGCCATATTCAGTCTTGTACGGTTCGTGTTCAGCTCAGAACCAGACGCCGAGCGTCTGGGAACCAAGATGGAGCGACTACTGGAGGATCGAGGCCACTGGGATATTGGACTTTGTTACTAAATTGCCAGAATTATTTGTAGAATTGCTTTTCATGGATTGGAACAATACAAGTCAATTGGTTTAAGGGTGAACAATCTACTAATGAGCTTTTCAGCTTCCTTATAAGAGTTTGGATACTTTTTAAATGATCTTTTAGCTTTGATTCTGGTTTATGTTTAAAAATTGTGAAAGGAAATACTAAAAATAATTCCACCTTTGTCACCGAACCTAGACGTGTGGGAAGCGCCCCCCCAGGCTGCGCACACATACCTCCACTTGCCCCCTGACCCCTTATTTCGGTGGTGACCTCCAGCTTCTTCCACCTAAAATTCCTAACCACAGAGTTTGTGTTATTTGTAATTTCTGTTCTACAGTCTGATGACGCAGAATGAAATGACAGCAATGGTTCCCTATAGAGGAGTAACCATCAGACCCGCCCAATCATGAAGTCCTCACCCCCCATAGCTCCATAGCCAGGACGTGGTGTGAATGCGGTGATGTTAGCAATTAGTGATGATGTGACCTCCCAGGACGGGATATCACACAAAGTTCCTCCACATTGTGAATAGATTACACCGTTATACTACGCACATAGATTTTATTTAAATGGGGAAAGAGAGGGCTAGAAATGTGGCTCCTCACCCCTGCAGCCATGTCTTACATCACCTTACGGGCATTCTGTAAGTACGAGCACTTTGTGTCATGGTGAATATTTGTCCCTGTACACATTTAGAAGGCTTGCCTTTTCTTTTCATAAATAGCGCAACTTTTTGTGATGGCGGAATCGGGTATTGCAGAAGTCTCACAATGTGACCTTCAATAATGGAAGATAAAATAAAGGATTTCAGAGTCTACACAGATTATAGAGAACCTGTCAGCAGGATTTTGTAGTGTAAAGTACAGACATGGCTGTCATGGTGCTGTAACACAAATTAAATTGATACATTTGGGGAAGAAATGTTTTTGTTGTTCTTCATTAATCATTTGAAGTTTTCTGCTAATCTGATTTTGGTGCACAGGGGTCGGACTGTACATTGGGTCTTCTTCTCCTTTTCTGTGATTCCCCAGCCCTTCTGTTTGCCTCCGGTCTTTGTTTAAAATCTCAGCAATGACCTGTCATACAGAGGAGACTGGTCATTTACAGACCGGAGGCAGGCGGAGGAGCCAGGAATCACAGACTGGAGGCAGGCGGAGGAGCCAGGAATCACAGACTGGAGGCAGGCGGAGGAGCCGGGAATCACAGACTGCAGGCAGGCGGAGGAGCCGGGAATCACAGATTGGAGGCAGGCGGAGGAGCCGGGAATCACAGACCGAAGGCAGGTGGAGGAGCCGGGAATCACAGACCGGAGGCAGGCGGAGGAGCCGGGAATCACAGACTGGAGGCAGGCGGAGGAGTCGGGAATCACAGACTGGAGGCAGGCGGAGGAGCCGGGAATCACAGACTGCAGGCAGGTGGAGGAGCCGGGAATCACAGATTGGAGGCAGGCGGAGGAGCCGGGAATCACAGACCGAAGGCAGGTGGAGGAGCCGGGAATCACAGACCGGAGGCAGGCGGAGGAGCCGGGAATCACAGACTGGAGGCAGGCGGAGGAGCCGGGAATCACAGACTGGAGGCAGGCGGAGGAGCCGGGAATCACAGACTGGAGGCAGGCGGAGGAGCCGGGAATCACAGACTGGAGGCAGGCGGAGGAGCTGGGAATCACAGACCGGACTGGAGGCAAGCGGAGGAGCCGGGAATCACAGACTGGAGGCAGGCGGAGGAGCCGGGAATCACAGACCGGAGGCAGGCGGAGGAGCCGGGAATCACAGACTGGAGGCAGGCGGAGGAGTCGGGAATCACAGACCGGACTGGAGGCAGGCGGAGGAGCCGGGAATCACAGACTGGAGGCAGGCGGAGGAGCCGGGAATCACAGACTGGAGGCAGGCGGAGGAGCCGGAATCACAGACTGGAGGCATTCAGAGGAGCCGGGAATCACAGACTGGAGGCAGGCGGAGGAGCCGGGAATCACAGACTAGAGGCAGGCGGAGGAGCTGGGAATCACAGACCGGACTGGAGGCAAGCGGAGGAGCCGGGAATCACAGACTGGAGGCAGGCGGAGGAGCCGGGAATCACAGACCGGAGGCAGGCGGAGGAGCCGGGAATCACAGACTGGAGGCAGGCGGAGGAGTCGGGAATCACAGACCGGACTGGAGGCAGGCGGAGGAGCCGGGAATCACAGACTGGAGGCAGGCGGAGAAGCCGGGAATCACAGACTGGAGGCAGGCGGAGGAGCCGGGAATCACAGACTGGAGGCAGGCGGAGGAGCCGGAATCACAGACTGGAGGCATTCAGAGGAGCCGGGAATCACAGACTGGAGGCAGGCGGAGGAGCCGGGAATCACAGACTAGAGGCAGGCGGAGGAGCTGGGAATCACAGACCGGACTGGAGGCAGGCGGAGGAGCCGGGAATCACAGACTGGAGGCAGGCGGAGAAGCCGGGAATCACAGACTGGAGGCAGGCGGAGAAGCCGGGAATCACAGACTGGAGGCAGGCGGAGGAGCCGGGAATCACAGTCTGGAGGCAGGCGGAGGAGCCGGGAATCACAGACTGGAGGCAGGCGGAGGAGCCGGGAATCACAGACTGGAGGCAGGCAGAGGAGCCAGGAATCACAGACTGGAGGCAGGCGGAGAAGCCGGGAATCACAGACTGGAGGCAGGCGGAGGAGCCGGGAATCACAGACTGGAGGCAGGCGGAGGAGCCAGGAATCGCAGACTGGAGGCAGGCGGAGGAGCCAGGAATCACAGACGGGAGGCAGGCGGAGAAGCCGGGAATCACAGACTGGAGGCAGGCGGAGGAGCCGGGAATCACAGACTGGAGGCAGGCGGAGGAGCCAGGAATCACAGACTGGAGGCAGGCGGAGGAGCCGGGAATCACAGACTGGAGGCAGGCGGAGGAGCCTGGAATCACAGACGGGAGGCAGGCGGAGGAGCCGGGAATCACAGACTGGAGGCAGGCGGAGGAGCCGGGAATCACAGACTGGAGGCAGGCGGAGGAGCCGGGAATCACAGACTGGAGGCAGGCGGAGGAGTCAGGAATCACAGACCGGACTGGAGGCAGGCGGAGGAGCCGGGAATCAGACTGGAGGCAGGCGGAGAAGCCGGGAATCACAGACTGGAGGCAGGCGGAGGAGCCGGGAATCACAGACTGGAGGCAGGCGGAGAAGCCGGGAATCACAGACTGGAGGCAGGTGGAGGAGCCGGGAATCACAGTCTGGAGGCAGGCGGAGGAGCCGGGAATCACAGATTGGAGGCAGGCGGAGGAGCCGGGAATCACAGACCGAAGGCAGGTGGAGGAGCCGGGAATCACAGACCGGAGGCAGGCGGAGGAGCCGGGAATCACAGACTGGAGGCAGGCGGAGGAGCCAGGAATCACAGACTGGAGGCAGGCGGAGGAGCCGGGAATCACAGACCGGACTGGAGGCAAGCGGAGGAGCCGGGAATCACAGACTGGAGGCAGGCGGAGAAGCCGGGAATCACAGACTGGAGGCAGGCGGAGGAGCCGGGAATCACAGACTGGAGGCAGGCGGAGGAGCCAGGAATCACAGACTGGAGGCAGGCGGAGGAGCCAGGAATCACAGACTGGAGGCAGGCGGAGGAGCCGGGAATCACAGACTGAAGGCAGGCGGAGGAGCCGGGAATCACAGACTGGAGGCAGGCGGAGGAGCCGGGAATCACAGACTGGAGGCAGGCGGAGAAGCCGGGAATCACAGACTGGAGGCAGGCGGAGGAGCCGGGAATCACAGACTGGAGGCAGGCGGAGGAGCCGGGAATCACAGACTGGAGGCAGGCGGAGGAGCCGGGAATCACAGACTGGAGGCAGGCGGAGGAGCCGGGAATCACAGACTGGAGGCAGGCGGAGGAGCCTGGAATCACAGACGGGAGGCAGGCGGAGGAGCCGCGAATCACAGACTGGAGGCAGGCGGAGGAGCCGCGAATCACAGACTGGAGGCAGGCGGAGGAGCCGGGAATCACAGACTGGAGGCAGGTGGAGGAGCCGGGAATCACAGACTGGAGGCAGGCGGAGGAGTCAGGAATCACAGACCGGACTGGAGGCAGGCGGAGGAGCCGGGAATCACAGACTGGAGGCAGGCGGAGAAACCGGGAATCACAGACTGGAGGCAGGCGGAGGAGCCGGAATCACAGACTGGAGGCATTCAGAGGAGCCGGGAATCACAGACTGGAGGCAGGCGGAGGAGCCGGGAATCACAGACTAGAGGCAGGCGGAGGAGCTGGGAATCACAGACCGGACTGGAGGCAAGCGGAGGAGCCGGGAATCACAGACTGGAGGCAGGCGGAGGAGCCGGGAATCACAGACCGGAGGCAGGCGGAGGAGCCGGGAATCACAGACTGGAGGCAGGCGGAGGAGTCGGGAATCACAGACCGGACTGGAGGCAGGCGGAGGAGCCGGGAATCACAGACTGGAGGCAGGCGGAGAAGCCGGGAATCACAGACTGGAGGCAGGCGGAGGAGCCGGGAATCACAGACTGGAGGCAGGCGGAGGAGCCGGAATCACAGACTGGAGGCATTCAGAGGAGCCGGGAATCACAGACTGGAGGCAGGCGGAGGAGCCGGGAATCACAGACTAGAGGCAGGCGGAGGAGCTGGGAATCACAGACCGGACTGGAGGCAGGCGGAGGAGCCGGGAATCACAGACTGGAGGCAGGCGGAGAAGCCGGGAATCACAGACTGGAGGCAGGCGGAGAAGCCGGGAATCACAGACTGGAGGCAGGCGGAGGAGCCGGGAATCACAGTCTGGAGGCAGGCGGAGGAGCCGGGAATCACAGACTGGAGGCAGGCGGAGGAGCCGGGAATCACAGACTGGAGGCAGGCAGAGGAGCCAGGAATCACAGACTGGAGGCAGGCGGAGAAGCCGGGAATCACAGACTGGAGGCAGGCGGAGGAGCCGGGAATCACAGACTGGAGGCAGGCGGAGGAGCCAGGAATCGCAGACTGGAGGCAGGCGGAGGAGCCAGGAATCACAGACGGGAGGCAGGCGGAGAAGCCGGGAATCACAGACTGGAGGCAGGCGGAGGAGCCGGGAATCACAGACTGGAGGCAGGCGGAGGAGCCAGGAATCACAGACTGGAGGCAGGCGGAGGAGCCGGGAATCACAGACTGGAGGCAGGCGGAGGAGCCTGGAATCACAGACGGGAGGCAGGCGGAGGAGCCGGGAATCACAGACTGGAGGCAGGCGGAGGAGCCGGGAATCACAGACTGGAGGCAGGCGGAGGAGCCGGGAATCACAGACTGGAGGCAGGCGGAGGAGTCAGGAATCACAGACCGGACTGGAGGCAGGCGGAGGAGCCGGGAATCAGACTGGAGGCAGGCGGAGAAGCCGGGAATCACAGACTGGAGGCAGGCGGAGGAGCCGGGAATCACAGACTGGAGGCAGGCGGAGGAGCCGGGAATCACAGACTGGAGGCAGGTGGAGGAGCCGGGAATCACAGTCTGGAGGCAGGCGGAGGAGCCGGGAATCACAGATTGGAGGCAGGCGGAGGAGCCGGGAATCACAGACCGAAGGCAGGTGGAGGAGCCGGGAATCACAGACCGGAGGCAGGCGGAGGAGCCGGGAATCACAGACTGGAGGCAGGCGGAGGAGCCAGGAATCACAGACTGGAGGCAGGCGGAGGAGCCGGGAATCACAGACCGGACTGGAGGCAAGCGGAGGAGCCGGGAATCACAGACTGGAGGCAGGCGGAGAAGCCGGGAATCACAGACTGGAGGCAGGCGGAGGAGCCGGGAATCACAGACTGGAGGCAGGCGGAGGAGCCAGGAATCACAGACTGGAGGCAGGCGGAGGAGCCAGGAATCACAGACTGGAGGCAGGCGGAGGAGCCGGGAATCACAGACTGAAAGGCAGGCGGAGGAGCCGGGAATCACAGACTGGAGGCAGGCGGAGGAGCCGGGAATCACAGACTGGAGGCAGGCGGAGAAGCCGGGAATCACAGACTGGAGGCAGGCGGAGGAGCCGGGAATCACAGACTGGAGGCAGGCGGAGGAGCCGGGAATCACAGACTGGAGGCAGGCGGAGGAGCCGGGAATCACAGACTGGAGGCAGGCGGAGGAGCCGGGAATCACAGACTGGAGGCAGGCGGAGGAGCCTGGAATCACAGACGGGAGGCAGGCGGAGGAGCCGCGAATCACAGACTGGAGGCAGGCGGAGGAGCCGCGAATCACAGACTGGAGGCAGGCGGAGGAGCCGGGAATCACAGACTGGAGGCAGGTGGAGGAGCCGGGAATCACAGACTGGAGGCAGGCGGAGGAGTCAGGAATCACAGACCGGACTGGAGGCAGGCGGAGGAGCCGGGAATCACAGACTGGAGGCAGGCGGAGAAACCGGGAATCACAGACTGGAGGCAGGCAGAGGAGCCGGGAATCACAGACTGGAGGCAGGTGGAGGAGCCGGGAATCACAGTCTGGAGGCAGGCGGAGGAGCCGGGAATCACAGACTGGAGGCAGGCGGAGGAGCTGGGAATCACACTGAAGGCAGGCGGAGGAGCCTGGAATCACAGACTGGAGGCAGGCGGAGGAGCCGGGAATCACAGACTGGAGGCAGGCGGAGGAGCCGGGAATCACAGACCGGACTGGAGGCAGGCGGAGGAGCCGGGAATCACAGACTGGAGGAGCCGGGAATCACAGACTGGAGGAGCCGGGAATCACAGACTGGAGGCAGGCGGAGGAGCCGGGAATCACAGGGAAGACAATTCCCAGTGCACACTCCGGCCCTTGTGCACCGAAATCTAATAAGCAGAAAACTTCAAATGATTAATGAAGAACAACAAAGCGTAGTTCTTCCCCAAAAGTATCAAAGTAATCAATATTACAGCCCCATTACAGCCATGTCTTTACATTGCAAAACTGTGCTGACAGGTTCTGTTTAATGTGAATCCCGCCTTATGTCGTGTATCTGGTGCCCAGGTGACTTATCCAGTCCACACAATAAAGGTTCTCTCCTCATGTTTATCATCAGGTCTCCAGCCCCTTTTTGCTTTAGTCTGGTGATTCCTTTCTTCCCTTTGCCACTTTGTGATATTCTTGATCCGGCTCCATTTTTCTGCAGACTGTGCTTTGTCTCAGTGATGATTTGTTCCTGAGCTTAGATGCACAGTTCATCTGTACCTGGGTACCACATACATGGAAGGATGCTGGAGACTCACAACTCTATTCATTTCCTTTGTTTTTGTAATGGCCCTTCATACGTCCGCTTAACAAAATGTACGTTTTCTGTTGGCCGTCCGTGTACATGTGTACGTCCGTGTGCCGTCCATGTGACACGTACCAGTGTACAATGCGGAATAGAAATTACAGATTTTTATGCGTTAAGGCACCACTGCTCCAGTGATCTGTTTTATTTCACCTCTGGAATGTTGCTTAAAATCCAAGCCCCCCTGTCTGATACTCATCTTCTGGCATTTTCATTTGTTTTCGACACTACTCCGGTACGTCCCCTGCAGTTTGTGACCTGTCGTCTGCCCCAGTGTTTCATGGAGCGAGCTGGAGGTCAATCATCAGTGTAAGTATACGAGAGCCTAATTTTATCCTCGTTCTGTCTTCACTCTGGCCTCGTTCTGGCCTCATTCTGGCCTCGTTTTACTCTCACTCTGGCCTCCCTCTCGCCTCATTCTGTCCTCGCTCTGTCCTCACTCTGTCCTCACTCTGTCCTCGCTCTGGCCTCGCTCAGGCCTCGCTCTGTCCTCGCGCTGTCCTCGCGCTGGCCTCGCTCTGGCCTCGCTCTGTCCTCACTCTGGCCTCGCTCTGTCCTTGTTCTGTCCTCGCTCTGTCCTCGCTCTGGCCTCATTCTGGCCTCCCTCTCGCCTCATTCTGTCCTCGCTCTGTCCTCGCGCTGGCCTCGCTCTGTCCTCGCTCTGTCCTCGCTCTGTCCTCGTTCTGTCCTCGTTCTGTCCTCGCTCTGGCCTCGCTCTGTCCTCGCTCTGTCCTCGCTCTGTCCTCGCGCTGTCCTCGCGCTGTCCTCGCACTGTCCTCGCACTGTCTTCGCTCTGTCCTCGCTCTGGCCTCGTTCTGTCCTCGCTCTGTCCTCGCTCTGGTCTCATTATGGCCTCCCTCTCGCCTCATTCTGTCCTCGCTCTGTCCTCGCGCTGGCCTCGCGCTGGCCTCGCTCTGTCCTTGCTCTGTCCTCGCTCTGTCCTCATTCTGTCCTTGTTCTGTCCTTGTTCTGTCCTCGTTCTGTCCTCGCTCTGTCCTCGCTCTGTCCTCGCTCTGTCCTCGCTCTGTCTTCGCTCTGTCCTCGCTCTGTCTTCGCTCTGTCTTCGCTCTGTCCTCGCTCTGTCCTCGCTCTGTCCTCGTTCTGGCCTCGCTCTGGCCTCGTTTTACTCTCACTCTGGCCTCCCTCTCGCCTCATTCTGTCCTCGCTCTGTCCTCACTCTGTCCTCGCTCTGTCCTCGCTCTGTCCTCGCTCTGTCCTCGCGCTGGCCTCGCGCTGGCCTCGCTCTGTCCTCACTCTGTCCTCGCTCTGTCCTTGTTCTGTCCTCGCTCTGTCCTCACTCTGTCCTCGCTCTGTCCTCACTCTGTCCTCGCTCTGTCCTCGCGCTGGCCTCGCTCTGTCCTCGCTCTGTCCTTGCTCTGCAAATTATGATGACGAAATGTCAAATTTCCTCTGAAGTTACTGAAGTTTCTGTAACAATAGATTTATAATTAAAGGCTAAATCCGCCCTAATGGTTTGCTAGTCCTATAATAGTGATGGGTGGAGGGATCAGGCGGCCACTTCCATATTTATACTTAACCCTTTGATGCCAGAATTGGCCGCCATGTTTGAATTTTCATTGTGATCTGCATTTACTCCCCATGAACTCATCTCACTCTACAGAACAATGCTGAGTCCCTGGTGCAGAGACTGAGGCCACGAGGGTCCCATTCACCTCTCCAGGCCACGAGGGTCCCATTCACCTCTCCGGGCCACGAGGGTCCCATTCACCTCTCCGGGCCACAAGGGTCCCATTCACCTCTCCGGGACACGAGGGTCCCATTCACCTCTCCGGGCCACGAGGGTCCCATTCACCTCTCCGGGCCACGAGGGTCCCATTCACCTCTCCGGGCCACGAGGGTCCCATTCACCTCTCCGGGCCACGAGGGTCCCATTCACATCTCCGGGCCACGAGGGTCCCATTCACATCTCCGGGCCACGAGGGTCCCATTCACATCTCCGGGCCACGAGGGTCCCATTCACATCTCCGGGCCACGAGGGTCCCATTCACATCTCCAGGCCACGAGGGTCCCATTCACATCTCCAGTAATCTCTCTTCTACTTTTTCTGTCCTCTGCGAGCATCACATGAGAATGTAGAGCAGCTGCCGGTAATTGAGGCCAACGTCACCATGTCCCCCTCCGAGCAGCTGTCACATGGCGGCCCCCTTTTGAGAGCTATAAGGCAGCAGATATTACTGTACAGGGCTACACTCGGACGTGACAGCCACCCGTCCCACGACTTATGGAGGGGATTGGCTGCACCCGCACTTTGGGGATCTGCAGATTCTGGTTCCTATGAGTCATTAATTCCTGCAGTTTAGTAAATCCTAGGTTAGAAATGATCAACATCTCTCGCCACCAATCCCAATATGACACCATTATACAGCTGTTTGCTCCTCGTAATCTCCTTCAAAGTAGTGACAAGGTCCGAGCAGGTGCCGAGCTTAACCCCATAATGTAACATAGTCCCATTCTACAAGGGCCTAACCAAGAACAGCTGAAAATAATGAATATCACTTAGACATATTGTCAGACTGATAATGGGGCCCTATTCACTAACAAGGAGAAATGTCCGAGGGCATTTACTGCAGATGTAGACATTATATCACTGGTGAAACTATAATACTGCCCCTATGTACAAGAATATAACTACTATAATACTGCTCCTATGTACAAGAATATAACTACTATAATACTGTCCCTATGTACAAGAATATAACTACTATAATACTGCCCCTATATACAAGAATATAACTACTATAATACTGCCCCTATGTACAAGAATATAACTACTATAATACTGCTCCTATGTACAAGAATATACCTACTATAATACTGCCCCTGTGTACAAGAATATAACTACTATAATACTGCTCCCTATGTACAAGAATATACCTACTATAATACTGCCCCTGTGTACAAGAATATAACTACTATAATACTGCTCCCTATGTACAAGAATATAACTACTATAATACTGCTCCTATGTACAAGAATATAACACTATAATACTGCTCCTATGTACAGGAATATAACTACTATAATACTGCTCCTATGTACAAGAATATAACTACTATAATACTGCCCCTATGTGCAAGAATATAACTACTATAATACTGCCCCTATGTACAAGAATATAACTACTATAATACTGCTCCTATGTACAAGAATATAACTACTATAATACTGCCCCTATGTACAAGAATATAACTAATATAATACTGCTCCTATGTACAAGAATATACCTACTATAATGCTGCCCCTGTGTACAAGAATATAACTACTATAATACTGCTCCCTATGTACAAGAATATAACTACTATAATACTGCCCCTATGTACAAGAATATAACTACTATAATACTGCTCCTATGTACAAGAATACACTCACCGGCCACTTTATTAGGTACACCATGCTAGTAATGGGTTGGACCCCCTTTTGCCTTCAGAACTGCCTCAATTCTTCGTGGCATAGATTCAACAAGGTGCTGGAAGCATTCCTCAGAGATTTTGGTCCATATTGACATGATGGCATCACACAGTTGCCGCAGATTTGTCGGCTGCACATCCCAAAGATGCTCCATACAAGGCAGGATGGATCCATGCTTTCATGTTGTTTACGCCAAATTCTGACCCTACCATCCGAATGTCGCAGCAGAAATCGAGACTCATCAGACCAAGCAACGTTTTTCCAATCTTCTACTGTCCAATTTCGATGAGCTTGTACAAATTGTAGCCTCAGTTTCCTGTTCTTAGCTGAAAGGAGTGGTACCCGGTGTGGTCTTCTGCTGCTGTAGCCCATCTGCCTCAAAGTTCGACGCACTGTGCGTTCAGAGATGCTCTTAGGCCTACCTTGGTTGTAACGGGTGGCGATTTGAGTCACTGTTGCCTTTCTATCAGCTCGAACCAGTCTGCCCATTCTCCTCTGACCTCTGGCATCAACAAGGCATTTCCGCCCACAGAACTGCCGCTCACTGGATTTTTTTTCTTTTTCGGACCATTCTCTGTAAACCCTAGAGATGGTTGTGCGTGATAATCCCAGTAGATCAGCAGTTTCTGAAATACTCAGACCAGCCCTTCTGGCACCAACAACCATGCCACGTTCAAAGGCACTCAAATCACCTTTCTTCCCCATACTGATGCTCGGTTTGAACTGCAGGAGATTGTCTTGACCATGTCTACATGCCTAAATGCACTGAGTTGCCGCCATGTGATTGGCTGATTAGAAACTAAGTGTTAACAAGAAGTTGGACAGGTGTACCTAATAAAGTGGCCAGTGAGTGAATAACTACTATAATACTGCCCTCTACTATATATGCCCTCTCAAGACCTCCTTCTCTACTCCCCTCTCATCTCTTCTTCCCACAACCGCATCCAAGACTTCTCCCGTGCTTCCCCATACTCTGGAACTCTCTACCCCAGCACATCAGACTCTCGCCTACCATAGAAACTTTCAAAAAGAACCTGAAGACCCACCTCTTCCGACAAGCCTACAGCCTGCAGTGATCCTGAACCTACTGAACCGCCGCACAACCAGCTCTACCCTCTCCTAGTGTATCCTCACCCATCCCCTGTAGATTGTGAGCCCTCGCGGGCAGCGTCCTCCCTCCTTATGTACCCGTGTGCCTTGATTTTGCTCATGTTTAATGTATTTGTCTATATTTGCCCCGTATTTCACATGTAAAGCGCCATGGAATAAATGGCGCTATAAAAATGAATAATAATAATAATAATAATAATAATAATAATAAAATAATAATATATACAAGTGCCTCTCACAAAATTAGAATATCACCAAAAAGTTCATTTATTTCAGTTCTTCAATACAAAAAGTGAATCTCCTATATTATATAGAGTCATTACACACAGAGTGATCTATTTCACATGTTTATTTCTGTTAATGTTGATGATTATGGCTTATAGCCAATGAAAACTCAAAAGTCATTATCTCAGTAAATTAGAATACTTTATAACACCAGCTCGAAAAATGATTTTAATATCTGAAATGTTTCCTACTGAAATGTCTGTTCAGTAAATGCCCTCAATACTTGGTCGGGCTCCTTTTACATCAATTACTGCATCAATGCGACGTGGCATGGAGGCAATCAGCCTGTGGCACTACTGAGGGGTTATGGAAGCCCAGGTTGCTTTGATAGCAGCCTTCAGCTCGCCTGCATTATTGGGTCTGGTGTCTCTCATCTTCCTCTTGACAATATTCCATAGATTCCCTATAGGGTTACGGTCAGGCGAGTTTGCTGCCAATCAAGCCCAGTGATACTGTTGTTTTTACACCAGGTATTGGTACTTTTGGCAGTGTGGACAGGGGCCAAGTCCTGCTGGAGAATGACATTTCCATCTCCAAGAAGCTTGTCAGCAGAAGGAAGCATGAAGTGCTCTAAAATGTCCTGGTAGACGGCTGCGCTGACTTTGGTCTTGATAAAACACAGTGGACCTACACCAGCAGATGACATGGCTCCCCAAACCATCACTGATTGTGGAGACTTCACACTGATCACTCTGTGTGTAATGACTCTATATAATATACTAGATGGTGGCCTGATCCTAACGCATCGGGTATTCTAGAATATGTATGTATATGTGTATATATATATATATATATATACACTCACCGGCCACTTTATTAGGTACACCATGCTAGTAACGGGTTGGACCCCTTTTGCCTTCAGAACTGCCTCAATTCTTCGTGGCATAGATTCAACAAGGTGCTGGAAGCATTCCTCAGAGATTTTGGTCCATATTGACATGATGGCATCACACAGTTGCCGCAGATTTGTCGGCTGCACATCCCAAAGATGCTCCATACAAGGCAGGATGGATCCATGCTTTCATGTTGTTTACGCCAAATTCTGACCCTACCATCCGAATGTCGCAGCAGAAATCGAGACTCATCAGACCAAGCAACGTTTTTCCAATCTTCTACTGTCCAATTTCGATGAGCTTGTACAAATTGTAGCCTCAGTTTCCTGTTCTTAGCTGAAAGGAGTGGTACCCGGTGTGGTCTTCTGCTGCTGTAGCCCATCTGCCTCAAAGTTCGACGCACTGTGCGTTCAGAGATGCTCTTAGGCCTACCTTGGTTGTAACGGGTGGCGATTTGAGTCACTGTTGCCTTTCTATCAGCTCGAACCAGTCTGCCCATTCTCCTGTGACCTCTGGCATCAACAAGGCATTTCCGCCCACAGAACTGCCGCTCACTGGATTTTTTTTCTTTTTCGGACCATTCTCTGTAAACCCTAGAGATGGTTGTGCGTGAAAATCCCAGTAGATCAGCAGTTTCTGAAATACTCAGACCAGCCCTTCTGGCACCAACAACCATGCCACGTTCAAAGGCACTCAAATCACCTTTCTTCCCCATACTGATGCTCGGTTTGAACTGCAGGAGATTGTCTTGACCATGTCTACATGCCTAAATGCACTGAGTTGCCGCCATGTGATTGGCTGATTAGAAATTAAGTGTTAACAAGAAGTTGGACAGGTGTACCTAATAAAGTGGCCAGTGAGTGTATATATATATATATATCAGCCACATAGCATATAGCAGAGGCCACGTAACACAGACAGCCACGTAGTATATAGGAGCCACGTAGTATATAACACAGCCACGTAGTATATAACACAGCCACGTAGTATATAACACTGCGCACGTAGTATATAACACTGCGCACGTAGTATATAACACAGCCCATGTAGTATATAACACAGCCCACGTAGTATATAACACTGCGCGCGTAGTATATAACACTGCCCACGTAGTATATAATACTGCCATGTAGTATATAACACTGCCATTTAGTATATAACACTGCCACGTAGTATATAACAATGCCCACGTAGTATATAACACTGCCCATGTAGTATATAACACTGCGCACGTAGTATATAACACTGCCCATGTAGTGTATAACACTGCCACGTAGTATATAACACAGCCCATGTAATATATAGCATCCACGCAGTATATAACACAGCCCACATAGTATATAACACAGCCCATGTAGTATATAACACTGCGCACGTAGTATATAACACTGCCCACACAGTATATAACACAGGCCACACAGTATATAAAACTGCCCATATAGTATAGAACACTGCCAACGTAGTATAGAACACTGCGCACATAGTATATAACACTGCCCACGTACTATATAACACAGCCCACTTAGTATAATACACAGCCCACGTAGTATATAACACTGCGCACGTAGTATATAACTCTGCCCACGTAGTATATAACACTGCCACGTAGTATATAACACAGCCCACGTAGTATATAACACAGCCCACATAGTATATAACACAGCCCACGTAGTATATAACACTGCCACGTAGTATATAACACAGCCTACGTAGTATATAACACTGCCCACATTATATAACACAGCCCATGTAGTATATAACACTGCGCACGTAGTATATAACACTGCGCACGTAGTATATAACACTGCCCACGTAGTATATAACACTGCCCACGTAGTATATAACACTGCCCACGTAGTATATAACACTGCCACGTAGTATATAACATTGCCACGTAGTATTTAACACAGCCCACGTAGTATGTAACACAGCCCACGTAGTATGTAACACAGCCCACGTAGTATGTAACACAGCCCACGTAGTATATAACACTGCCCACGTAGTATATAGCATCCACGCTATATAACACAGCCCACGTAGTATTTAACATTGCCCACGTAGTATATAAAATTGCCCACGTAGTATATAACACTGCCCACGCAGTATATAACACAGGCCACACAGTATATAATACTGCCCACGTAGTATATAGCAGCCTCGCAGTATATTACACAGCCCAAGTAGTATTTAGCACTGTGGGCACCAGATCCCTGTTAAAAAAAGAATGAAAATAAAAAATAGTTATATACTCACACTGCGGCGTCCAGCGAAGCTGTCCCTATGCGCGTGATGCGGCCGCCAGCTTCCGTTCCCAGCGATGCATTGCGAAATTACCCAGATGACTTAGCGGTCTTGCGAGACTGCTACGTCATCATCTCGCGAGACTGCAATGCATGGCCTGGAGCATTGCGAGGAGCTGCGGGAAAGGCGTCAGAAGGTGAGTATATAATGATTTTTTATTTTTTTTAATTATTTTTAACATTAGATCTTTTTACTATTGACGCTGCATAGGCTGCATCAATAGTAAAAAGTTGGTCACACAGGGTTAATAGCAGCGTTAACGGACTGCGTTACACCGCAGCATAATGCAGCCATTAACCCTGTGTGAGCGCTGACTGGAGGGGGCACTGACGGAGAGTAGGAAGGGGCGAATTCGCGGCCGGACTGTGCCCGTCGCTTATTGGTCACGGGATTTCCGTGACGCACAAACAGACGGAAGTGCCCCTTAGACGAAGACGATTATATATATAGATGAGATTCACTTTTTGTATTGAAGAACTGAAATAAATTCACTGTTTGATGATATTCTCATTTTGTGAGAAGCTCCTGTATCTTAGATTTTGCCGACCATGGTGTCTGATGTCACCGTCCGTCCGTTGCAGGTGACATTGTGAATAGAGCTGATGACATTAGAGTTGGACTTAGAATAGACTGCGCGTCTGCTGGATGAGACAGCTGGAAGTGCTGTTGGGTGACACAACACTATGTCTTGGGACTGACATTTCCTTGGCCTCGGGACCGCCACCGCCCACACTCGGACTCCATTTTGGGGATTTAGTCTTTGTGATATTTGGAGAATGCCTACTCTTGGACTGTCTAATTATAGACTGCAATAGTTCTCAATGGAAAAGAGAGAGACTGTTAATCTGTGGCTGGAGGTCCAGCAGTGAATATGAGGACAGGCGGCTATTAGAACGCCTTCTCCGCAGTAGTTACAAAGTTATGGTTTAGATGCAACAAAAAGAAGAACAGCAACATCATTGATACACTGATCTGTAAACATGGGAACAGAGATGGGGCAGAATATATGTGGCAGGGGCTGCTTCTAAATCTCCCCTATCACAGGTGGTTTGGTTAAAAAATCATTTTTCTTGCTGTACTATTGATGATACACTAATAGGCAGTATTTCTAGGTTCTGTATTGGGGCAGTAATGTAGCCACTATATGGCAGTATTATGTATTAATTATTGTATTATAGAGTATTTGTGTGGGCGCTGTATGGTCCTGTTATTGAGGCCCAATATGGTGCTATTATACAGGCATTCTATGGTACGGTATTAATTTATAGTTAGTGTGCAGTACTGTTACTGAGGCACTGAGTCCTATTATATAGGCTCTGTATAACACTATTATTCAGGTCACGTATGGTGGTATTATATATGTACAATATGTCATCATTATCGAGGCACCTGATAGGTGTAATGAAAGCACTGGATGGTATAGCTATGTAGCCATTGTGTAGGTACTCGATCATGCTATAACAAAGACACCGCCTGCTATTACTATGTAGCCACTGCGTGACACTTTTATTATGCACTGTATGGTGGCGTTACATATACACTGTATGGCAACATTATGTAGGTGCTTGATGGTGTTATAAAAAGGCAATATATGGTGACAGTATGGTGTATTCTTATAGCGGTATATAGCCTATACATGGTAACCTGTTAATAACTGGGGTGATTATGGACACTGTATAGAAACATTATTCACAATAATTTATAGACATCTCCCCATCCAAAAACAAAACAAACACAAAAATCACGAATGGTCTCCAGTTATTTGTTTTTCCTTTGGATCAGCAGTTGATGTTTTCTGCTTCAGTAGTTTCCTGTACAAATGATTATTATGTTTTACTGGTAACTAAACAGCAGATCGGTTTGGTGATCTGTGGCTGATGGTGGCGCAGGATCACACCGTCTATTTAGAAGCTGCACACATTTTTCTTCCAATCTTCTGATATTTCCTGGTTGGAACTGTTTTAATTCTATTGTGTCTACATGATTATAGAGGCGACCGCATGTCCTGAGCTGCCTGCCGACAGCTAGAGATTTAATGCAGCCGCAGGAATGACAGAAAACCTGTGTCAGGAGATGACTCGTTGATATAGTAGAGTGTATGTATGTGCAGGAAGGAGGAGGAGGTGAGCTGTGACATCATCTATTGGAAATGGTGGATCCTGTGTTATCTACTGTATATAGAGGTTATCAGTCATTGTACAGGAGGAGGAGGTGAGCTGTGACATCACCTATTGTGAATGGTGGACCCTGTGTTATCTACTGTATATAGAGGTGTTATCAGTCATTATACAGGAGGAGGAGGTGAGCTGTGACATCATCTATTGTGAATGGTGGATCCTGTGCTATATGCTGTATATAGAGGTGTTATCAGTCATTGTACAGGAGGAGGAGGTGAGCTTTGACATCACCTATTGTGAATGGTGGATCCTGTGTTATCTACTGTATATAGAGGTGTTATCAGTCATTGTATAGGAGGAGGAGGTGAGCTGTGACATCACCTATTGTGAATGGTGGATCCTGTGTTATCTACTGTATATAGAGGTGTTATCAGTCATTGTATAGGAGGAGGTGAGCTGTGACATCACCTACTGTGAATGGTGGACCCTGTGTTATCTACTGTATTTAGAGGTGTTATCAGTCATTGTACAGGAGGAGGAGGTGAGCTGTGATATCACCTATTGTGAATGGTGGATCCTGTGTTATCTACTGTATATAGAGATGTTATCAGTCATTATACAGGAGGAGGAGGTGAGCTGTGACATCACCTATTGTGAATGGTGGATCCTGTGTTATCTACTGTATATAGAGGTGTTATCAGTCATTGTACAGGAGGAGGAGGTGAGCTGTGACATCATCTATTGTGAATGGTGGATCCTGTGTTATCTACTGTATATAGAGGTGTTATCAGTCATTGTACAGGGGGAGGAGGTGAGCTGTGACATCATCTATTGTGAATGGTGGATCCTGTGTTATCTACTGTATATAGAGGTGTTATCAGTCATTGTACAGGAGGAGGAGGTGAGCTGTGATATCACCTATTGTGAATGGTGGATCCTGTGTTATCTACTGTATATAGAGGTGTTATCAGTCATTGTATAGGAGGAGGAGGTGAGCTGTGACATCACCTATTGTGAATGGTGGATCCTGTGTTATCTACTGTATATAGAGGTGTTATCAGTCATTGTACAGGAGGAGGAGGTGAGCTGTGATATCACCTATTGTGAATGGTGGATCCTGTGTTATCTACTGTATATAGAGGTGTTATCAGTCATTGTACAGGAGGAGGAGGTGAGCTGTGACATCATCTATTGTGAATGGTGGATCCTGTGTTATCTACTGTATATAGAGGTGTTATCAGTCATTGTACAGGGGGAGGAGGTGAGCTGTGACATCATCTATTGTGAATGGTGGATCCTGTGTTATCTACTGTATATAGAGGTGTTATCAGTCATTGTACAGGAGGAGGAGGTGAGCTGTGATATCACCTATTGTGAATGGTGGATCCTGTGTTATCTACTGTATATAGAGGTGTTATCAGTCATTGTATAGGAGGAGGAGGTGAGCTGTGACATCACCTATTGTGAATGGTGGATCCTGTGTTATCTACTGTATATAGAGGTGTTATCAGTCATTGTACAGGAGGAGGAGGTGAGCTGTGATATCACCTATTGTGAATGGGGGATCCTGTGTTATTTACCGTATATGCTGAGAAATATAAATGCCACCATGATTAGCGGATGGTGCAGCCTCCTGCCGTCTTTGCGCAGTACTTATAATCTGTGATGACCTCTCCAGTAATTGCTCACTGAATAGAAGATGCTTGAAACTCTTTCTGATCTCTGAAGTCATTGAAAATTGTCAGCTCTGATGGGATGTGTTCTGCTTCTCTGCCCAAGTGATGAACCTGTAGATTTCACATGAAGGGGCTTCTTCTTATTAGTAATTTGCATCGGGGGCGCAGGACATGGAGGTAGTTCTAGTACATGAGCCAGAAATACGTTTGCCGGCACATGCGCACTTCTGCTTTTCGGCTTTGCCTGCAGTTGTGCGAAGCATACTGCACAAGGCGAGACGCTATTTGTACAGGCGCAAAATATCTCTCTGCTATGAGGATGATGAGGAGGCGTCATTCACGTTCAGGACGGCGAGCAGCAGCCGGGGGAGGGGTGAAGTGTGCCGAAGCCACGCCCATCGGATCGGACGGACCCGATTAGAATACAACGGGGACTTAGGGGTTACTTAAGTGTTTAGGGAACGCATAGCAGACGCTGAGGAAGATGATGGTTTTAGCTGCTGTCATGCAAAAATGGTGACAGGTTCCCTTTAAATGTGACAAACATGCAAAAGAAGAGGAAATCAGGAAAGGGCAAACACTTCCCACACAACTGTAGAAGATGAGGTGGAAGTTGATAATCACCGGCCATGATCTTGTGAGGTCTCCATCCAAGGCCGCTTCTGAGGACAGACTCCATGGATCATCCCCACGGTCACAGCTTTAGCTCCGGTGCAGAGAAGGATCAGATCCACAGACGTGTAACCAAATCCAGATGTTAAAAATAAAACTGCTGAGACTCAACCTGATCCTGTTATCTGAGAGCGGCAAATCTATAAGGGCCGCAATGAAGACACAGGCTTGGCAGGAAAGTCAGGCTGGAATTCAAGGCTGCTCCTCAGATCAAGAGGAAAGATGGAGGGACTGAAAATAAAGAAACTGGCATCTGTCCATCACAAGTCCGGTCCTATCTCAGGGCAGCGATCACCATCTAGGAGCCAATATTCACCCTACACCTTATATACGAAGAATACCAAAAAAATGCAGTCACTGTGTACATACAGTACAGACCAAAAGTTTGGACACACCTTCTCATTTAAAGATTTTTCTGTATTTTCATGACTATGAAAATTGTACATTCACACTGAAGGCATCAAAACTATGAATTAACACATGTGGAATTACATACTTAACAAAAAAAGTGTGAAACAACTGAAATTATGTCTTATATTCTAGGTTCTTCAAAGTAGCCACCTTTTGCTTTGATGACTGCTTTGCACACTCTTGGCATTCTCTTGATGAGCTACAAGAGGTAGTCACCGGGAATGGTCTTCCAACAATCGTGAAGGAGTTCCCAGAGATGCTTAGCACTTGTTGGCCCTTTTGCCTTCACTCTGCGGTCCAGCTCACCCCAAACCATCTCGATTGGGTTCAGGTCTGGTGACTGTGAAGGCCAGGACATCTGGCGTAGCCCCCATCACTCTCCTTCTTGGTCAAAGAGCCCTTACACAGCCTGGAGGTGTGTTTGGGGTCATTGTCCTGTTGAAAAATAAATGATGGTCCAACTAAACACCAACCGGATGGAATAGCATGCCGCTGCAAGATGCTGTGGTAGCCATGCTGGTTCAGTATGCCTTCAATTTTGAATAAATCCCCAACAGTGTCACCAGCAAAGCACCCCCACACCATCACACCTCCTCCATGCTTCACGGTGGGAACCAGGCATGTAGAGTCCATCCGTTCACCTTTTCTGCGTCGCACAAAGACAGGGTGGTTGGAACCAAAGATCTCAAATTTGGAATCATCAGACCAAAGCACAGATTTCCTCTGGTCTAATGTCCATTCCTTGTGTTCTTTAGCCCAAACAAGTCTCTTCTGCTTGTCGCCTGTCCTTAGCAGTGGTTTCCTAGCAGCTATTTTACCATGAAGGTCTGCTGCACAAGGTCTCCTCTTAACAGTTGTTGTAGAGATGTGTCTGCTGCTAGAACTCTGTGTGGCATTGACCTGGTCTCTAATCTGAGCTGCTGTTAACCTGCGATTTCTGAGGCTGGTGACTCGGATAAACTTCTCCTCAGAAGCAGAGGTGACTCTTGGTCTTCCTTTCCTGGGGCAGTCCTCATGTGAGCCAGTTTCTTTGTAGCGCTTGATGGTTTTTGCCACAGCACTTGGGGACACTTTCAAAGTTTTCCCAATTTTTCAGACTGACGGACCTTCATTTCTTAAAGTAATGATGGCCACTCGGTTTTCTTTACTTAGCTGATTTTTTCTTGCCATAATACAAATTCTAAAGGTACCTTCACACTAAGCGACTTTGCAGCAAGAACGACGACGATCCGTGACGTTGCAGCGTCCTGGATAGCGATCTCGTTGTGTTTGACACGCAGCAGCGATCAGGATCCTGCTGTGATATCGTTGGTCGGAGCTAGAAGTCCAGAACTTTATTTTGTCACTAATCACCCGCTGTCATCGCTGGATCGGCGTGTATGACGCCGATCCAGCGATGTATTCACTTGTAACCAGGGTAAATATTGGGTTACTAAGCGCAGGGCCGCGCTTAGTAACCCGATATTTACCCTGGTTACCATTGTAAAAGTTAAAAAAAAAAAAAAAAATAGTACATACTCACCTTCTGATGTCTGTCACGTCCCCCCGGCGTCCACAGGGTTACGTGCTGTTGCTCAGAGCTTCCTGCACTGACTGTATCAGCGCCGGCCATAAGGCAGAGCACAGCGGTGATGTCAACGCTGTGCTCTGCTTTACTGCCGGCGCTGATACAGTCAGTGCAGGAAGCTCTGAGCAACAGCACGTAACCCTGTGGACGCCGGGGGACGTGACAGACATCAGAAGGTGAGTATGTACTATTTTTTTTTTTTTTAACGTTTACAATGGTAACCAGGGTAAATATCGGGTTACTAAGCGCGGCCCTGCACTTAGTAACCCGATGTTTACCCTGGTTAACCGGGTGCTGCAGGGGGACTTCGGCATCGTTGAAGACAATTTCAACGATGCCGAAGTCGTTCCCCTGATCGTTGGTCGCTGGAGAGAGCTGTCTGTGTGACGGTACCTTTACAGTCTATTCATTAGGACTATCTGCTGTGCATCCACCAGACTTCTGCGCAACACAACTGATGGTCCCAACCCCATTTATAAGGCAAGAAATCCCACTTATTAAACCTGACAGGGCACACCTGTGAAGTGAAAACCATTTCCGGTGACTACCTCTTGATGCTCATCAAGAGAATGCCAAGAGTGTGCAAAGCAGCCATCAAAGCAAAAGGTGGCTACTTTCAAGAACCAAGAATATAAGACATAATTTCAGTTGTTTCACACTTTTTTGTTAAGTATATAATTCCACATGTGTTAATTCATAGTTTTGATGCCTTCAGTGTGAATGTACAATTTCCATAATCATGAAAATAGAGAAAAATCTTTACATGAGAAGGTGTGTCCAAACTTTTGGTCTGTACTGTATATTACTGATCCTGATCCTGAGTTACATCCTGTATTATACTCCAGAGCTGCACTCACTATTCTGCTGGTGCAGTCACTGTGTACATACATTACATTACTGGTCCTGAGTTACATCCTGTATTATACCCCAGAGCTGCACTCACTATTCTGCTGGTGCAGTCACTGTGTACATACATTACTGATCCTGAGTTACATCCTGTATTATACCCCAGAGCTGCACTCACTATTCTGCTGGTGCAGTCACTGTGTACATACATTACATTACTGATCCTGAGTTACATCCTGTATTATACTCCAGAGCTGCACTCACTATTCTGCTGGTGCAGTCACTGTGTACATACATTACATTACTGATCCTGAGTTACATCCTGTATTATACTCCAGAGCTGCACTCACTATTCTGCTGGTGCAGTCACTGTGTACATACATTACATTACTGATCCTGAGTTACCTTCTGTATGAGTTACCTCCTGTATTATACCCCAGAGCTGCACTCACTATTCTGCTGGTGCAGTCACTGTGTACATACATTACATTACTGATCCTGAGTTACATCCTGTATTATACTCCAGAGCTGCACTCACTATTCTGTTGGTGCAGTCACTGTGTACATGCATTACATTACTGATCCTGAGTTACATCCTGTATTATACCCCAGAGCTGCACTCACTATTCTGCTGGTGCAGTCACTGTGTACATACATTACATTACTGATTCTGACTTACATCCTGTATTATACCCCAGAGCTGCACTCACTATTCTGCTGGTGCAGTCACTGTGTACATACATTACTGATCCTGAGTTACATCCTGTATTATACTCCAGAGCTGCACTCACTATTCTGCTGGTGCAGTCACTGTGTACATACATTACATTACTGAACCTGAGTTACATCCTGTATTATACTCCAGAGCTGCACTCACTATTCTGCTGGTGCAGTCACTATGTACATACATTACATTACTGATCCTGAGTTACATCCTGTATTCTACTCCAGAGCTGCACTCACTATTCTGCTGGTGCAGTCACTATGTACATACATTACATTACTGATCCTGAGTTACATCCTGTATTATACTCCAGAGCTGCACTCACTATTCTGCTGGTGCAGTCACTGTGTACATACATTACATTACTGATCCTGAGTTACATCCTGTATTATACCCCAGAGCTGCACTCACTATTCTGCTGGTGCAGTCACTGTGTACATACATTACATTACTGATCCTGAGTTACATCCTGTATTATACTCCAGAGCTGCACTCACTATTCTGCTGGTGCAGTCACTGTGTACATACATTACATTACTGATCCTGAGTTACCTCCTGTATTATACTCCAGAGCTGCACTCACTATTCTGCTGGTGCAGTCACTGTGTATATACATACTGTAGTAACATTGATAAATTGGATAAATTGTCGCTGGCAGCGTCCAAAGTCACAAATTTCATCCACTTTTCACAGTGATGAGAAAAAAGAAACGTTTGCTGAAATTTGTGAGTTTTCCACATCACAGAACTGGAAGAAATCCAATTGGAAGGTTCCCCTTTTGTTCCATACATACGAGACTAATGTGGACCGACAGAATGAAGCGGCTCAGACCGCAGGTGTTGGACATATCAGCCGATGATGCAGTCGGTGTGATCAGAATTTTAGATGATATTGAACATTCGTCATTCGGCCATCATTCATATTGCAGAGGCCGATAATTACTTAGGTATTTTGTTGGTTGAAAGTGGCCATTTCAGGAGACTTTGTATCTTCTACAAATGAAGAGGCGATTTATCTTTTTTTTTTTTTCTTGCCTTGTTGTATCTGCTGACATTTTTTTGAACCAAGTTCTTCAAACTGGCACAGGCATATTTATGAATTTTGAGCCTTTTTAAGGCAAACATTTGCAGGTTTTGTTAAAATGTTGCATCATATGCCCAAACATTTAGGCTATGTGCACACATTGCGGATTTACTGCGGATCTGCAGCGTTTTTTCCATGCAGAAACGCTGCAGAACCGCAAGTGATTTACACTACAATGTAAATCAATGGGAAAATAAAAATGCGGTGCTAATTCTGCACGGAGTCCTCAGCGGATTAAAAAAAGGACCAAGTCAATTCTTTGTGCGTTTCTGCAGTGTTTCTGCACCCATTCCACTATAGGAAAACGCAGGGGTAAAAACGCATGAAATCCGAAGTAAAAACACACAAAATCCACATAAAAAATGCGATTTTGACCTGCGTTTTCTGCCAAGAGATTCAGAATCTGCACACAAAATTCCACAGACAAATCCACAACATGTGGTCATAGCCTTAAGGCGTACAGAAAATCATTCTAAGGCCGGCCTCACACTCAGCGTATGTAAATACGGTCCATTTTTTACGGCCGTAATACGCAGAAAAGTCCCCAAAATAGTGGTCCGTATGTCATCCGTAGGCAGGGTGTGTCAGCGTATTTTGCGCATGGCATCCTCCGTATGTAATCCGTATGGCATCCGTACAGCGATATTTTCTCGCAGGCTTGCAAAACCGACATCTAATGGATTTATGTGCTCAAATGTTCGGTAAAACATATATACAGTATATATATATATATATATATATATATATATAATTGAGACACATATATATATATTCTGTATTTATATTTAATTTAGCGCGATATCTGTGAAAAGTCGGTAATTCAATTGCCGGCTTTTCATTTCTCCTTCCCAAACCCGACATGATATGAGACATGATTACATACAGTAAACCATCTCATATCCCTTTTTTTTTGCATATTCCACACTACTAATGTTAGTAGTGTGTATGTGCAAAATTTGGGTGTTGTACCTGCTAAAATAAAGGGTTAAATGGCGGAAAAAATTGGCGTGGGCTCCCGCGCAATTTTCTCCGCCAGAGTGGTAAAGCCAGTCACTGAGGGCAGATATTAATAGCCTAGGGAGGGTCCATGGTTATTGGCCCCCCCCTGGCTACAAACAACTGCCCCCAGCCACCCCAGAAAAGGCACATCTGGAAGATGCGCCTATTCTGGCACTTGTGTTGTGAATTAGACTTTTTGGCTCCCTCTTGTGGTCACTAGTGGTATGACTCTGGGATTGTCTTTTTTCTGTTTGGCACTCAACTGGGTCGTTAGTCCAGGGGTGTCGCTATATTAACTTCCTGGATCCTTAGTCCAGTGCCTGGCATCGTTGTAATCAGATCCTTCTGTTGCTCCTGTCTGCTGGTCGTGGCTCTTGCTAAATTAAGCTAAGTCTTGCTTCTTTGTTTTTTGAGTTACTTGCTTTGCTACTATTTTTTGTCCAGCTTGTACTAAATGTGATTTCTGACCTTGCTGGAAGCTCTAGGGGGCTGGTGTTCTCCCCCCGGCCGTTAGACGGTTCGGGGGTTCTTGAATATCCAGCGTGGATATTTTAATAGGATTTTTGCTGACCATATAAGTCATCTTACTATATTCTGCTATTAGCTAGTGGGCCTCTCTTTGCTAAATACCTAGCTCATTCTTATGTTTGTCTTTTCCTCTTACCTCACCGTTATTATTTGTTGGGGGCTTGTATCCAACTTTTGGGGTCTTTTCTCTGGAGGCAAGAAAGGTCTTTCTTTTCCCTTCTAGGGTTAGTTAGTTCTCCGGCTGGCGCGAGACATCTAGAACCAACGTAGGCACGTTCCCCGGCTGCTTCTATTTGTGGTGCTAGGATTAGATATATGGTCAGCCCAGTTACCACTGCCCTATGAGCTGTTTTTTTTGTGTTTGCAGACTTGGTATTGATTCCTGAGACCCTCTGCCATTGGGGTCATAACAGTATGCCAGGCCAACATTGAATGTTTAATGCATTGCAGAAGTGGGATATAAGAAAGGAAATACTGAGTTTTTTTTTTTTTTTCTTTCTTCCTCCCCTTTACCTCTGAGTGGCTTGAGCTTGCTGCAGACATGAATGTCCAGACCTTGATTACAAGTGTGGACCAGCTTGCTGCTCGTGTGCAAAGCATACAAGATTTTGTTACCAGTAGTCCTATGTCTGAACCTAAAATACCTATTCCTGAACTGTTTTCTGGAGACCGATTTAAGTTTAGGAATTTCAGGGATAATTGTAAATTGTTTCTATCTCTGAGACCCCGTTCATCTGGAGACTCAGCTCAGCAAGTAAAAATTGTTATCTCTTTTTTACGGGGCGACCTTCAGGATTGGGCCTTCTCGCTAGCGCCAGGAGATCCGGCATTGGCAAATATTGATGCGTTTTTTCTGGCGCTCGGATTGCTTTACGAGGAACCCAATCTTGAGGTTCAGGCAGAAAAAGCCTTGCTGGCTATTTCTCAGGGCCAGGATGAAGCTGAAGTGTATTGCCAAAAATTTCGGAAATGGTCTGTGCTTACTCAGTGGAATGAATGTGCTCTGGCCGCAAACTTCAGAAATGGCCTTTCTGAAGCCATTAAGAATGTGATGGTGGGTTTCTCCATTCCTACAGGTCTGAATGATTCCATGGCGCTGGCTATTCAAATTGACCGGCGTTTGCGGGAGCGCAAAACCGCTAATCCTCTGGTGGTGTTGTCTAAACAAACACCTGATTTGATGCAATGTGATAGAATTCAGACCAGAAATGAGCGGAAAAATCATAGACATCAGAATGGGTTGTGTTTTTACTGTGGTGATTCTACACATGTTATATCAGCATGCTCTAAACGCCTAACTAGGGTTGTTAGTCCTGTCGCCATTGGTAATTTGCAACCTAAATTTATTTTGTCTGTGACTTTAATTTGCTCATTGTCTTCCTACCCTGTTATGGCGTTTGTGGATTCAGGTGCTGCCCTGAGTCTTATGGATCTGTCATTTGCCAAGCGCTGTGGTTTTGTTCTTGAGCCGTTGGTAAATCCTATCCCTCTGAGGGGTATTGATGCTACGCCATTGGCGGAAAATAAACCGCAGTTTTGGACACAGGTAACCATGTGCATGACTCCTGAACATCGGGAGGTGATTCGTTTTCTTGTTCTGCATAAAATGCATGATTTGGTCGTTTTGGGTTTGCCATGGTTACAGACCCATAATCCAGTCTTGGATTGGAAGGCAATGTTTGTGTCAAGTTGGGGCTGTCAGGGAATTCATGGTGATTCCCCGCCGGTGTCTATTGCTTCCTCTACTCCTTCAGAAGTTCCTGAGTATTTGTCTGATTATCAGGATGTATTCAGCGAGTCCAGATCCAGTGCTCTGCCTCCTCATAGGGACTGTGACTGTGCCATAGATTTGATTCCAGGTAGCAAATTTCCTAAGGGAAGATTATTTAATCTGTCTGTACCTGAGCATGCCGCAATGCGTTCGTATATCAAGGAATCTCTGGAGAAGGGGCATATCCGTCCATCCTCTTCCCCTCTTGGTGCGGGATTCTTTTTTGTGGCCAAGAAGGACGGATCTTTGAGACCTTGTATTGACTATCGGCTTTTGAATAAAATCACTGTTAAATTTCAGTATCCTTTGCCTCTGTTGTCAGACTTGTTTGCCCGAATTAAAGGTGCCAAGTGGTTCTCCAAGATAGATCTTCGTGGTGCGTACAACCTTGTGCGCATTAAGCGAGGAGATGAATGGAAAACTGCATTTAATACGCCCGAAGGTCATTTTGAGTACTTGGTGATGCCTTTTGGGCTCTCTAATGCCCCTTCAGTTTTTCAGTCCTTTATGCATGACATTTTCCGGAACTATCTGGATAAATTTATGATCGTTTATCTGGATGATATTCTGTTTTTTTCTGATGACTGGGATTCGCATGTAGAGCAGGTCAGGATGGTGTTTCAGGTCTTGCGTGAGAATGCTTTATTTGTTAAGGGCTCAAAGTGTCTCTTTGGAGTACAGAAGGTTCCCTTTTTGGGGTTTATTTTTTCCCCTTCTGCGGTGGAGATGGACCCAGTCAAGGTCCGTGCTATTCATGATTGGACTCAACCCACGTCAGTTAAGAGTCTTCAGAAGTTCTTGGGTTTTGCTAACTTCTACCGTCGTTTTATTGCTAATTTTTCTAGCATTGCTAAACCTTTGACGGATATGACCAAGAAAGGTTCTGATGTTGCTAACTGGGCTCCTGCAGCCGTGGAGGCTTTCCAGGAGTTGAAGCGCCGGTTTACTTCGGCGCCTGTTTTGTGCCAGCCTGATGTCTCACTTCCCTTTCAGGTTGAAGTGGATGCTTCAGAGATTGGGGCAGGGGCCGTTTTGTCGCAGAGAAGCCCTGGTTGCTCTGTGATGAGACCTTGTGCCTTTTTCTCGAGGAAGTTTTCGCCTGCCTGCTGAGCGGAATTATGATGTTGGCAATCGGGAGTTGTTGGCCATGAAGTGGGCATTTGAGGAGTGGCGTCATTGGCTCGAGGGTGCTAAGCATCGTGTGGTGGTCTTGACTGATCACAAAAATTTGATGTATCTCGAGTCTGCTAAACGCCTGAATCCTAGACAGGCCCGCTGGTCATTGTTTTTCTCCCGTTTTGACTTTGTGGTCTCGTATTTACCAGGTTCAAAGAATGTGAAGGCTGATGCTCTTTCAAGGAGCTTTGTGCCTGACTCTCCTGGAGTCGCAGAACCAGTTGGTATTCTTAAAGAGGGAGTTATCTTGTCAGCCATTTCTCCGGATTTGCGACGTGTGTTGCAGAGATTTCAGGCTGGTAGACCTGACTTGTCCACCTGACAGACTGTTTGTTCCTGATAAGTGGACCAGCAGAGTCATTTCCGAGGTTCATTCCTCGGTGTTGGCAGGGCATCCGGGAATTTTTGGCACCAGAGATCTGGTGGCTAGGTCCTTTTGGTGGCCTTCCTTGTCACGGGATGTGCGGTTGTTTGTGCAGTCCTGTGGGACTTGTGCTCGAGCTAAGCCTTGCTGTTCTAGTGCCAGCGGGTTGCTCTTGCCCTTGCCTGTCCCGAAGAGGCCTTGGACACACATTTCCATGGATTTCATTTCAGATCTCCCGGTGTCTCAGGGCATGTCTGTCATCTGGGTGGTATGTGATCGCTTTTCTAAGATGGTCCATTTGATACCTTTGCCTAAGCTGCCTTCCTCTTCCGATCTGGTTCCTGTGTTCCTTCAGAATGTGGTTCGTTTACACGGCATTCCTGAGAATATTGTGTCTGATAGAGGATCCCAGTTTGTTTACAGGTTCTGGCGATCCTTTTGTGCTAAGATGGGCATTGAGTTGTCGTTTTCGTCTGCCTTTCATCCTCAGACTAATGGACAAACGGAGCGAACTAATCAGACTCTGGAGGCTTATTTGAGGTGTTTTGTTTCTGCGGATCAGGATGATTGGGTGACCTTCTTGCCGTTGGCTGAGTTTGCCCTTAATAATCGGGCTAGTTCCGCTACATTGGTTTCGCCATTTTTCTGCAACTCTGGTTTCCATCCTCGTTTTTCCTCGGGACATGTGGAGCCTTCTGACTGTCCTGGGGTAGATTCTGTGGTGGATAGGTTGCAGCAGATCTGGAATCATGTGGTGGACAACTTGAAGTTGTCACAAGAGAAGGCTCAGCGTTTTGCCAACCGCCGCCGCGGTGTGGGTCCCCGACTTCGTGTTGGGGATTTGGTATGACTGTCTTCTCGATTTGTTCCTATGAAGGTCTCCTCTCCTAAATTTAAGCCTCGCTTCATCGGTCCTTACAAGATATTGGAAATCCTTAATCCTGTGTCCTTTCGCTTGGATCTTCCTGTGTCGTTTGCCATTCACAACGTGTTCCATAGGTCTTTGTTGCGGCGGTACGTTGTACCTGTGGTTCCTTCTGTTGAGCCTCCTGCTCCGGTGTTGGTTGAGGGCGAGTTGGAGTACGTGGTGGAGAAGATCTTGGATTCTCGTCTCTCCAGGCGGAGGCTTCAGTATCTGGTCAAGTGGAAGGGCTATGGTCAGGAGGATAATTCCTGGGTGGTTGCCTCTGATGTGCATGCGGCCGATTTAGTTTGTGCCTTTCACGCTGCTCATCCTGATCGCCCTGGTGGTCTTGGTGAGGGTTCGGTGACCCCTCCTTAAGGGGGGGGTACTGTTGTGAATTAGACTTTTTGGCTCCCTCTTGTGGTCACTAGTGGTATGACTCTGGGATTGTCTTTTTTCTGTTTGGCACTCACCTGGGTCGTTAGTCCAGGGGTGTCGCTATATTAACTTCCTGGATCCTTAGTCCAGTGCCTGGCATCGTTGTAATCAGATCCTTCTGTTGCTCCTGTCTGCTGGTCCTGGCTCTTGCTAAATTAAGCTAAGTCTTGCTTCTTTGTTTTTTGAGTTACTTGCTTTGCTGCTATTTTTTGTCCAGCTTGTACTAAATGTGATTTCTGATCTTGCTGGAAGCTCTAGGGGGCTGGTGTTCTCCCCCCGGCCGTTAGACGGTTCGGGGGTTCTTGAATATCCAGCGTGGATATTTTAATAGGGTTTTTGCTGACCATATAAGTCATCTTACTATATTCTGCTATTAGCTAGTGGGCCTCTCTTTGCTAAATACCTAGCTCATTCTTATGTTTATCTTTTCCTCTTACCTCACCGTTATTATTTGTTGGGGGCTTGTATCCAACTTTTGGGGTCTTTTCTCTGGAGGCAAGAAAGGTCTTTCTTTTCCCTTCTAGGGTTAGTTAGTTCTCCGGCTGGTGCGAGACGTCTAGAACCAACGTAGGCACGTTCCCCGGCTGCTTCTATTTGTGGTGCTAGGATTAGATATATGGTCAGCCCAGTTACCACTGCCCTATGAGCTGGTTTTTTGTGTTTGCAGATTTGGTATTGATTCCTGAGACCCTCTGCCATTGGGGTCATAACACACTTGGCCACTCTCTTCCCACTCCCTTGTAGCGGTGGGATATGGGGTAATGAAGGGTTAATGTCACCTTGCTATTGTAAGGTGACATTAAGCCAGATTAATAATGGAGAGGCGTCAATTATGTCACCTATCCATTATTAATCCAATTGTATGAAAGGGTTAAAAAACACACACACATTATTAAAAAGTATTTTAATGAAATAAACACACAGGTTGTTTTAATATTTTATTGCTCTCTCAATCCACCTGAAGACCCTCGCTCTGCAAAATAATAAACCAACAATATACATACCTTCTGATGAACTGTCACGTCCCACGAAGTAAATCCATCTGAAGGGGTTAAATCTTTTTACAGCCAGGAGCTGTGCTAAAGCACTCGCTCGTACCTGTAAACCCCGGGTGCTGAAAGGAAAGCTGGGTGATCTGTACTTACCTTGAGTTGCGGTGAGGCGCCCTCTGCTGGATGAACTCATATGAACTCGAGCGTGGGAACTTTTCCAAGGCTCCAGTTCATGAGTTCATCCAGCAGAGGGCACCTCACCGCAACGCAAGGTAACTACAGATCACCCAGCTTTCCTTTCAGCACCCGGGGTTTACAGGCACGAGCAAGTGCTTTAGCACAGCTACTGCCTGTAAAATGATTTAACCCCTTCAGATGGATTTACTTCGTGGGATGTGACAGTTCATCAGAAGGTATGTATATTGTTGGTTTATTATTTTGCAGAGCGAGGGTCTTCGGGTGGATTGAGAGAGCAATAAAATATTAAAACAACCTGTGTGTTTATTTCATTAAAATACTTTTTAATAATGTGTGTGTGTTTTTTAACCCTTTCATACAATTGGATTAATAATGGATAGGTGTCATCATTGACGCCACTCCATTATTAATCTGGCTTAATGTCACCTTACAATAGCAAGGTGACATTAACCCTTCATTACCCCATATCCCACCGCTACACAGGAGTGGGAAGAGAGTGGCCAAGTGCCAGAATAGGCGCATCTTCCAGATATGCCTTTTCTGGGGTGGCTGGGGGCAGATGTTTGTAGCCAGGGGGGCCAATAACCATGGACCCTCTCCTGGCTATTAATATCTGCCCTCAGTCACTGGCTTTACCACTCTGGCAGAGAAAATTGCGCGGGAGCCCACGCCAATTTTTTCCGCCATTTAACCCTTTATTTTAGCAGCTACAGCACCCAAATTTTGCACATACACACTACTAACATTAGTAGTGTGGAATATGCCAAAAAAGGGGGATATGAGATGGTTTACTGTATGTAATCATGTCTCATATCATGTCGGGTTTAGGCAGGAGAAATGAAAAGCCGGCAATTGAATTACCGGCTTTTCACTAACACCGCTGCGTATTTCTCGCAAGTCACACTGCTGGTCCGTGTGGAATCCGTATTTTTCTCGCCCCCATAGACTTTTATTGGCGATTTTTTTTGCGCAATACGGTGACAAACGCAGCATTTTTCGATTTTCTACAGCCGTACAAGACCGTATATTACGGATGCGTAATATACGGCAGATATGAGCTGGGCCATAGAGATTCATTGGGCCGTGCGTAATGCGAATTTTACGGACGTAGTTTATTGCGCTCAAACGTCCGTAAAACTCGCTAGTGTGAGGCCGGCTTAAGGGGGACTGGAGTGGAGATAATTTGTTTCAAATTTTCCAAAAAAGTTGCAATTGATGCATCGTCCACAATCCACTCAATGGATCAATGGAGAACAAGGCAAAAAGTGAACCCATAAAATTGACTTTAAAAAGGCGCAAATTTAAAGAAGAATTTGGTGTAAATCAAAAACAATGCAATAAAGAATCCTTCCCGTCTTATGAATCCGCGGCTTCCTCTCCATTGGGTTCGTCATCCTGTGATGTCGCAGCTCGGAGCTGAATGAAGGCTCTAATTATAGGAGGTTAATTAGTCGCACTACGTGAGGCTGAGACGTTACCGGATGTGACACTTCTGCTCCCAATATGAAGCCTCTTAGAGACGGTGTTTATATCCGTGCATCCGATCTGCCGTCTGATTTCTCTGTTCTGTTTTCATTCTCCTGTCAGAATCTTATAAACCTTGTGCATTTCCTGAGGAGCAGTATTATACGATCACTGCAGTGCAGTATTATACGATGACTGTAGTGCAGTATTATACAATCACTGTTGTTCAGTATTATACGATCACTGCAGTGCAGTATTATACGATCACTGCAGTGCAGTATTATACGATGACTGTAGTGCAGTATTATACAATCACTGTAGTGCAGTATTATATGATCACTGTAGTGCAGTATTGTACAATCACTAGTGCAGTATTATACAATCACTGTAGTGCAGTATTATATGATCACTGTAGTGCAGTATTATACAATCACTGTAGTGCAGTATTATACGATCACTGCAGTGCAGTATTATACGATGACTGTAGTGCAGTATTATACAATCACTGTAGTGCAGTATTATACGATCACTGCAGTGCAGTATTATACAATCACTGTAGTGCAGTATTATACAATCACTGCAGTGCAGTATTATACGATGACTGTAGTGCAGTATTATACAATCACTGTTGTTCAGTATTATACGATCACTGCAGTGCAGTATTATACGATCACTGCAGTGCAGTATTATACGATGACTGTAGTGCAGTATTATACAATCACTGTAGTGCAGTATTATATGATCACTGTAGTGCAGTATTATACAATCACTGTAGTGCAGTATTATACGATCACTGCAGTGCAGTATTATACGATGACTGTAGTGCAGTATTATACAATCACTGTAGTGTAGTATTATACGATCACTGCAGTGCAGTATTATACGATGACTGTAGTGCAGTATTATACAATCACTGTAGTGCAGTATTATAGGATCACTGTAGTGCAGTTTTATACGATCACTGTAGTGCAGTATTATATGATCTCTGTAGTGCAGTAGTATACGATGACTGTAATGCAGTATTATAGGATCACTGTAGTGCAGTATTATACGATCACTGTAGTGCAGTATTATACTATCACTGTAGTGCAGTATTATACAATGACCGTAGTGCAGTATTATACTATCACCGTAGTGCAGTATTATATGATCACTGTAGTGCAGTAGTATACGATGACTGTAATGCAGTATTATAGGATCACTGTAGTGCAGTATTATACAATCACTGTAGTGCAGTATTATACAATCACTGTAGTGCAGTATTGTACGATCACTGTAGTGCAGTTTTATACGATCACTGTAGTGCAGTATTATATGATCTCTGTAGTGCAGTAGTATACGATGACTGTAATGCAGTATTATAGGATCACTGTAGTGCAGTATTATATGATCACTGTAGTGCAGTATTATACAATCACTGTAGTGCAGTATTGTACGATCACTGTAGTGCAGTTTTATACGATCACTGTAGTGCAGTATTATATGATCTCTGTAGTGCAGTATTATACGATCACTGTAGTGCAGTTTTATACGATCACTGTAGTGCAGCATTATTTGGGCAGTGTGATGATGGTATTTTGTGCACTGTACAGTATAGTATTATTGGATCATTGTTCAGATGAGATCTGGGAGCTGTAGTGTTATTATATCATCACTGTATTGTAGTATTATGTGGGTACCCTATGGTGGTATTTGTGCACATAACGTGCCATTATTTGGTGACTCTATTGAGGTATCATTGTGCTGGTATAATGGTGTTATTATTTGATCACTATATTAGGCTACAGTTTGGGCACCATATGGTGGTATTGTTGGGCACTCTTTGGTAGTATTTTGGCACTGTATGGTGTTAATTGTTCATTATCTAGTACTACAGTAATATCTGTGCAATATGTGGTCATATTATTTGTTCACCTTATCGTGGCACTGTGTGGACACCTTACGGTAGTAATCGTATTTAGGTACTGTATGCTGTTATTTGGCTACTGTATGGCAGTACTTTTTGGACAACATACAGTAGTAGTTATACTTGGGCTCTGCATAGTAATGTTGTTCACTGCAATGGATATAAAAAGTCTGTACACCCCTGTCAAAATACCAGTTTTCTGTCATGAAAAAAACCTACCAAGAATGATTTCGGATCTTTTTCCACTTTTATTGTTACTTGTAATCTGCCCAAATCCATTGGAAAATAAATTAAAATCTTTTCAGGTTTAAAAAGAAATAAGTAAAACAACGTGGTTGCAAAAATCTGCATAACTTACGCTAATACTTTGCTACAGTCCTCTGTGAAATTCCCGCAGCATTCAGTCTTTTTGGCTTGGGGTCTATCAGTGCGGCACATCAAGAATTGGTGATGTTTGCCGGCTCCCCTTTGCAGTGGCTCCACATCTGTCAGATTGCGGGGGCATCTCCTGTGTACAGCGCCCTCTTCAGGTCACCACAGATTGCGGGGGCATCTCCTGTGTACAGCGCCCTCTTCAGGTCACCACAGATTGTCGATTGGGTTCAGGTCTGGACTCGGACTCGGCCATTCCTGAACTGATTTGGAGGTCGCTCAGGGTCATTGTCGTGCTGTAAGGCAGAATTCCTCTTCATTTTCAGCTTTTTAGCAGAGGCCTGAAGGTTTTACTGCAAAATTGTCTGAGTTTTTTTTAAAAGTTAATTATTTCCTCCCCTCTTAACTAAAGCCCCAGTTCCAGCTGCTGAAAATCAGCCTCAAAGCACAATGCTGCCCCCACCATGCCTCACTGTGGGGATGGTGATCTTCTGGTGATGCGCAATGTTGGCTATGCAACTTCTGGAATTATGCCCCAACATGTACCCTTGGTCTCATCAGACATAACGTGTTCCCCACATACTTTTCGCCGACTTGAAGGTTTTGGAAAAATATGTTTTTCTTGGTAAGTAAAGGATTCCATCTTGTCCCCCGACCACATGTCGGGCATATGTGAAATGCGGGAGATTGTGATGCAGGACACAACCAGGACTGGCCAGAAATTCCTGCAGCTCCTTTAATGTTGTTTTTGGTATCTGGGCCGCCTCCGGGGAGAATTTTCTTCCAGTGTTTTGATAAATTCTTGTCTTTTGACCAGTTCTGGGAAATGTCACTGTTGTGCCAAATTTCATCCCCCTCTTGATGTCATCTTCAGAGTGTCCATGGTAGATCTGATGTTTGGGAATGTTTTTGTACCTTCTCCTGACTGATAAAATCTCACAGTGAGATCCTTTGCTGTGTTGTCAGCTGTTTACAGATCAAGACATGTCAGGAAAATCCTCCTAGAACTTCGACACTTTCTCTGGGGTTAAACAGAATCGCAGTAAATGACGGCGGCCGAGTGCTGACTACTGTGTAACATGGGGGAAATGTGACCGGCTGATTCTGAACAAAATCATGCCCCAATTATTAGAGGGTGCTCACACTTATGCAACTACATTATTTTAGTTGTGTTATTTATATTTTCCCACTCAAAATGATTTTAGCTTCTTTCTCAATGGATTTGTACAGATTATGGTTGACATTAAAGATGGAAAATGTTCAGAAATGATTCTTCCGGGTAAGATACGTGACCTGACATTTGTACAGGGGTGTGTAGACTTTCTATACCCACTGTATATGGTAATATTTGTGACGGCATTGTGCCCCTTATGTCATCTTTTCGCCTATGGTGGCTTCACCTTTCCTCTCTCGCCTGCACTCCGGTTGTTGGCGCAGACGATGTTCTGCGTCCTTTCTGCCACTTATTCCCAGCTGCTGATATAAAAGACGGGAGATTCCTACTTGGATCATCGTTTTCATCCTTTCTCCATGGAAACAATCTATTTATAGATAAAAGAATGGCGCCTAATAAAAGGTGAGGAGGATGAGTGTAGACGGAGAAGGACACGGCGAGCGCCGGGGATGAGAAGTAACTCAGCAGCTCCAAACTGATCCCAGAGCGGCCATTACCCGGGAACACGGGAGTAAAACCTGTATCAAGAAACCTCCTCCCTCCCACCTGCCACTGTAACAGCAGCACAGAGGATTTGGGGCAGATTCCCCAGGACAAGTGATGCTTGGAATGCCCCATCACATCAGTATTTATGTGAAAATCTCAGCTGACTATTGTCACCACTAGATGGCGCTCTGTTTTCTGCTTTCTATGGCTCCTCTGGGCCTGGATCCTGGTGCCAGAAGTGGAGCTGGAGTTTTACTTTAAGTCTTTTCACTATTCTGTAAACTTCCATTATTCTTTGTCTTCTCCCCATAGACTGTTCGTTATCTTGTAAAGTTCTCGCTTCATGAAAGATGACATATAATACTAGACCGCAATCCTCACCTGGTGCAGTAGGAGCCAGCACCACCTCTTAATATCCTTACCTAAAACCCCTCAATAATAATGATATATAATAATGTAGAGTGAATTTCATATCAACGCCCCTTTAAGTAGAAAGTACTTCCCCTTTAAATCTGGTGAACTTTCAGCTATACTGATCCTCCATGAAAAGTTTGTACATTTTGGAAAAGGTGACTCATGAGCAGCCGCACAGGAGAGGGCCAGTTACTACGTTCACTAGGTCGGCGGTCAAACATCTGTTTTTCCATTTTTTGTGGAATGCGGATTTCAGGGACAGCTGAGATGTTTGGAGTCAGTAATGTTCAGGTTTGGCTTGTTTGTAGCATGTCGTGTTGGGAATATCTTTATAGATGCAGTAAAAAGGCTCCTAACAATCTGTTACCAGCAGTGTCTGGAAATGAAAAGACAAGTGACACATTCAGCTCTGCTACATCAGGATTAGTGACACATTCAGCTCTGCTACATCAGGAGATGTGACACATTCAGCTCTGCTACATCAGGAGATGTGACACATTCAGCTCTGCTACATCAGGAGATGTGACACATTTAGCTCTGCTACATCAGGAGATGTGACACATTTAGCTCTGCTACATCAGAGGTGACACATTCAGCTCTGCTACATCAGGAGAAGTGACACATTCAGCTCTGCTACATCAGGAGATGTGACACATTCAGCTCTGCTTCATCAGGAGATGTGACACATTCAGCCCTGCTACATCAGGAGAAGTGACACATTCAGCTCTGCTCCATCAGGAGATGTGACACATTCAGCTCTGCTTCATCAGGAGATGTGACACATTCAGCTCTGCTACATCAGGAGAAGTGACACATTCAGCTCTGCTACATCAGAAGTGACACATTCAGCTCTGCTACATCAGAGGTGACACATTCAGCTCTGCTACATCAGAGGTGACACATTCAGCTCTGCTACATCAGGAGAAGTGACACATTCAGCTCTGCTACATCAGAACAGCTCTGCTACATCATAACAGCTCTGCTACATCAGAGGTGACACATTCAGCTCTGCTACATCAGAGGTGACACATTCAGCTCTGCTACATCAGAGGTGACACATTCAGCTCTGCTACATCAGGAGAAGTGACACATTCAGCTCTGCTACATCAGGAGATGTGACACATTCAGCTCTGCTTCATCAGGAGATGTGACACATTCAGCCCTGCTACATCAGGAGAAGTGACACATTCAGCTCTGCTCCATCAGGAGATGTGACACATTCAGCTCTGCTTCATCAGGAGATGTGACACATTCAGCTCTGCTACATCAGGAGATGTGACACATTCAGCTTTGCTACATCAGGAGAAGTGACACATTCAGCTCTGCTACATCAGAAGTGACACATTCAGCTCTGCTACATCAGAGGTGACACATTCAGCTCTGCTACATCAGAGGTAACACATTCAGCTCTGCTACATCAGGAGAAGTGACACATTCAGCTCTGCTACATCAGAACAGCTCTGCTACATCATAACAGCTCTGCTACATCAGAGGTGACACATTCAGCTCTGCTACATCAGAGGTGACACATTCAGCTCTGCTACATCAGAAGTGACATATTCAGCACTGCTACATCAGAAGTGACACATTCATCTCCGCTAGGGAAATGCATTAAAGTGAAATAAATGGTTATTCAAATTTCCCTTTCTTTAGAAATCTCCACAATATGAGATTAGTGTGAACATCTGTGTAACGTGTACAGTGGGGTCTGGAGTCTTCCTAATGGATGGTCACTAGTGATGAGCGAATATACTCGTTACTCGAGATTTCCAGACCACGCTTGGGGGTCCTCTGAATATTTTTTAGTGTTCGGAGATTTAGTTTTCATCCCTTCAGCTGAATGATTTACAGCTGCTAGCCAGGCTGAGTACATGTGGGGGTTGCCTGGTTGCTAGGGAATCCCCACATGTAATCAAGCTGTCTAATAGCTGTAAATCATTCAGCTGCCCGATGAAAACACCTTGGGGACACGCAGGGCCGGACTGGGACTAAAATTCAGCCCTGGCATTTGAAGTTACACAGGCCCACTTGTCACATGGTGACTGTATAATATCTTTGTACACTTGTAGGCAGGGCCGGTTTTAGGCAAAGTGGGGCCCTAGGCAAAGTTTAAAATGGGTCCCCAAATGCTAACATATTGCACATCACACAGAAGCCTTTCTGTTGTATTTACGTGCGCTGAGTTCAGGCCGCTAAACGAGTTTGATCGACAATACTGAAGTTGTTCAACGCTTGTTTCCCGGCCTCTTTCCACCAGCTGAGGAATAATGATGAGACAGAACGATCACTAATAGATCACCATACAGTATCATGTTTTCAGCAGCACATCTACAGTTTACACTGGCAATGTGCTGCTGACAACAAGGCTTTTTGTTCCAGCAAAAACAATCCGAATATGCAGCATTTTACTTGTTTAGTAAAATACACCCCATAGTCCTCCATATATTATAATGTGCTCCATAGTCCTCCATATAGTATAATACACTCCCTATAGTCCTCCATATATTAAAATACACTGCTCAGTCCTCCACATAGTATAATACACTCCTCATAGTCCTCCATATAGCATAATACAATCCTCATAGTCCTCCATATAGCATAATACAATCCTCATAGTGCTCCATATAGTATAATGCACCGCCACAGTCATCCATGTAGTACAATTCACTTCCCATAGTATAATGCACCCCATAGTTCTTCATATAGTATAACGTATTCCCCATAGTCCTCGATACAGTATAATGCAGCCCACATATAGTATAATGCAGCCACCCCAGAGTATAATGCAGCCACCCCAGAGTATAATGCAGCCACCCCAGAGTATAATGCAGCCACCCCAGAGTATAATGCAGCCACCCCACAGAGTATAATGCAGCCACCCCAGGGTATGTAACCCCCATAGAATATAATATAGCCCACCTCCCCATAATATATAATGTAGCCCCCCATAGAATATAATGCAGCCCCCCATAGTATATAACGCAGCCTCCCCCATAGAATATAATATACCCCCACAATAGTATATAACACAGCCACATAGTACATAACATGGCCTCCCCCATAGAATATAATATACTCCCCATAGTATATAGCAAAGCCCGCATATTATATAGCACAAACCGCATAGTATACAGCACAGCCTGCATACTATAGCACAGCTCGCGTAGTAGATAACACAGCCCACACAGCAGTATTCAGCACAGACCACACAGTAGTATACAGCACAGACCACACAGTAGTATACAGCACAGCCCATGTAGAAGTATACAGCACAGTCCACACAGTAGTATACAGCACAGCCCACAGAGTAATATATACAGCACAGCCCACAAAGTAATATATACAGCACAGCCCACAAAGTAATATATACAGCACAGCCCACAGAGAACTATATACAGCACAGCCCACAGAGAACTATATACAGCACAGCCCACAGAGAACTATATACAGCACAGCCCACAGAGAACTATATAAAGCACAGCCCAGAGTACTATATACAGCACAGCCCAGAATACTATATAAAGCACAGCCCAGAGAGTACTATATACAGCACAGCCCAGAGAGTACTATATACAGCACAGCCCAGAGAGTACTATATACAGCACAGCCCACAGAGTACTATATACAGCACAGCCCACAGAGTACTATACACAGCACAGCCCACAGAGTACTATATACAGCACAGCCCACAGAGTACTATATACAGCACAGCTCACAGAGAGCTATATACAGCCCACAGTAGTATACAGCACAGAGCACAGCCCACAGAGAACTATATACAGCCCACAGCAGTATACAGCACAGAGCACAGCCCACAGAGAACTATATACAGCCCACAGCAGTATACAGCACAGAGCACAGCCCACAGAGAACTATATATAGCACAGAGCACACAGTAGTATACAGCACAGAGCACAGCCCACAGAGAGCTATATACAGCCCACAGCAGTATACAGCACAGAGCACAGCCCACAGAGAACTATATACAGCCCACAGTAGTATACAGCACAGAGCACAGCCCACAGAGAACTATATACAGCCCACAGCAGTATACAGCACAGAGCACAGCCCACAGAGAACTATATACAGCCCACATCAGTATACAGCACAGAGCACAGCCCACAGAGAACTATATACAGCACAGAGCAGTATACAGCACAGAGCACAGCCCACAGAGAACTATATACAGCCCACAGCAGTATACAGCACAGAGCACAGCCCACAGAGAACTATATACAGCCCACATCAGTATACAGCACAGAGCACAGCCCACAGAGAACTATATACAGCCCACAGTATACAGCACAGAGCACAGCCCACAGAGAACTATATACAGCCCACAGCAGTATACAGCACAGCCCACAGAGAACTATATATAGCACAGAGCACACAGTAGTATACAGCACAGCCCACAGAGAGCTATATACAGCCCACAGCAGTATACAGCACAGAGCACAGCCCACAGAGAACTATATACAGCCCACAGTAGTATACAGCACAGAGCACAGCCCACAGAGAACTATATACAGCCCACAGTAGTATACAGCACAGAGCACAGCCCACAGAGAACTATATACAGCCCACAGTAGTATACAGCACAGAGCACAGCCCACAGAGAACTATATACAGCCCACAGCAGTATACTGCACAGAGCACAGCCCACAGAGAGCTATATACAGCCCACAGCAGTATACAGCACAGAGCACAGCCCACAGAGAACTATATACAGCCCACAGTAGTATACAGCACAGAGCACAGCCCACAGAGAACTATATACAGCCCACAGCAGTATACAGCACAGAGCACAGCCCACAGAGAACTATATACAGCCCACAGTAGTATACAGCACAGAGCACAGCCCACAGAGAACTATATACAGCCCACAGCAGTATACAGCACAGAGTACAGCCCACAGAGAACTATATACAGCCCACAGCAGTATACAGCACAGAGAACAGCCCACAGAGAACTATATACAGCCCACAGTAGTATACAGCACAGAGCACAGCCCACAGAGAACTATATACAGCCCACAGCAGTATACAGCACAGAGCACAGCCCACAGAGAACTATATACAGCCCACAGCAGTATACAGCACAGAGCACAGCCCACAGAGAACTATATACAGCCCACAGCAGTATACAGCACAGAGCACAGCCCACAGAGAACTATATACAGCCCACAGCAGTATACAGCACAGAGCACAGCCCACAGAGAACTATATATAGCACAGAGCACACAGTAGTATACAGCACAGAGCACAGCCCACAGAGAGCTATATACAGCCCACAGCAGTATACAGCACAGAGCACAGCCCACAGAGAACTATATACAGCCCACAGCAGTATACAGCACAGAGCACAGCCCACAGAGAACTATATACAGCCCACAGCAGTATACAGCACAGAGCACAGCCCACAGAGAACTATATATAGCACAGAGCACACAGTAGTATACAGCACAGAGCACAGCCCACAGAGAGCTATATACAGCCCACAGTAGTATACAGCACAGAGCACAGCCCACAGAGAACTATATACAGCCCACAGCAGTATACAGCACAGAGCACAGCCCACAGAGAACTATATACAGCCCACAGCAGTATACAGCACAGAGCACAGCCCACAGAGAACTATATACAGCCCACAGCAGTATACAGCACAGAGCACAGCCCACAGAGAACTATATATAGCACAGAGCACACAGTAGTATACAGCACAGAGCACAGCCCACAGAGAGCTATATACAGCCCACAGCAGTATACAGCACAGAGCACAGCCCACAGAGAACTATATACAGCCCACAGCAGTATACAGCACAGAGCACAGCCCACAGAGAACTATATACAGCCCACAGTAGTATACAGCACAGAGCACAGCCCACAGAGAACTATATACAGCCCACAGCAGTATACAGCACAGAGCACAGCCCACAGAGAACTATATACAGCCCACATCTCTTCTCTTCCTCCCCTCACCTCCTCCGAGAATGGCCCCACAGTCCAGAAAAAAAAAAACTCTCCTCACCTCTCCTCGTGCCCAGCGTTGCTTCCTGGTTCCTGCTCCTGTCTCAGCAGCTGCAGTCTGCCCGGGACACAGCAGGTGCGCGATGATATGACGTCATCGCGCACCCGCAGTGTCAGAGGCAGAGCGGGGAATGATGGGAGAGGAGCGTCTGTAGACGCTCTCTCCTCCATCATTGCATTCAACTGTACCGGCGTCTATACGCCGGTATAGTTGAATGCGACGGCGGGGGCGGCGGATTGAGCGGCCCACCACTGGCACCGGCCCTTCTGGCATTTGCCAGAAGTGCCCTATGGCCAGTCCGGCCCTGGGGACACGTGTACGCATACAAGTGGAGATTATGGGTGAGAGCAGTTTATAGCATTTACAAGTTGCCTTAAAGTGGTACACCTGTGTTCCTTACCTGGAGTCATTGTTACGTTCATGTTTCCCCCTTGTTTCTTTATCATTCCCTTTCTAGTTCCACTTTCATTGGAGTGTTTGGTGGGTAGCCTGTGGTGCTATATATATTTATATTTTTTTTATGTGGGTTTTGCACACTTTCTGGGAACAAACATTGTTTACAAGCACTTGCACTTTTTTACCTTGCTGCTATTTTTTGCTCTTGTCCACCACTATAATACAGGTGGACACCGTGTTTTACACCTGAAATGTCATGTATCCAACTTTATCCTTGACCTGTTTACTACTATACATTTTTGATGTGTCTTACATGTTTTTTTTTATTAATAAAATTGATATTATTTTTATTATGGGATGTTTGTATGCTCCTTCTTTTCTCTTGTTTTTGTTCTCCATGCACATAGTCTATTGACAGTGAGGTGCTTGTCACAGGAGGGGACGTGGTCAGACCAGAACTCGCTGGCTCCTGTAGCCCAGCAGTGATAATCTCCTGGTAATAAAACCTTTATTGCAAGTAAACAGCACACAGCCTAATGACACATCGTTGAATTCAGTGTCTCAGCTGCTACCTCATGCTGTCCTCCAATTACATGGCAAAAATCTGCTGACAGATTCCCTTTAATGGGCCAAAGGTGGTACAAAAAATATATTTATAAAAATAAAAGAAACCACATGCTCGCCTACTGGACCAGCACAACTCCCCCGTTCTGCTGCTGACATCTCTCATCTGTCTCCTGCCTTCACGTGACCGCTGCAGCCGATCAGTGGCCACGGTCACATGATACATCCTGTGGGTGGCAGAATGGAGGAGCAGCGCTGGTCTGCTAGGGAGTACTCTCTTTTTCCTTCTGCACCACCCAGGGCCCATAGTGTGTGAAGGCTGTGGCTTCCGCTTCTCTCACTATTATGACATCCAGCTGCCTCAGTCCAAGATGAAATAACTCCCTTAAATCATTGCACAATAGTAAGTTTTGCAATTTTCTAATATACTGTGTTATTCAGATTCTCCTCATGTTCAACCTTTCTAGCTATTACTGATTGGAAACATTGTGTTTTACTTTCAGACACTACAAATCCTCTCCTGGCCACACAGCTGATGGGTTGTTACAATGTATCACTGTAGATAAGAGCTATCAGCCAGGGATCGGGTCTGGAGGCTTGTGTTGCTTTTGTTGTGTTTACAGAAGAGTTCCTGCACTGATACATTGTATTTATCATTATTTACATGGGACTGACAGCCCCTTCTCTCTGATTCTGTGTTTTATGAGCCAGATCTTGTGTTTGCTGATGGAAGGAGCGGCTTGTGTTCTTCTTGTGGGCAGGTTACAGATCCATAAAGCTTCTTGTAATCCTCGCAATCTTATTGCTTATCACGATTCATGGATGGCGTGCGGTGCGGGCTTTTATTACATTTCCTATATCCTATAAACTCATTGATACAATAACCACGTGTCCTATAATGATGTAACCATGGTTACTGACACTTATGGCATTGATGTGTGTAATATTAAGTGCACATGACCTACAGACCAAACCTATCGTTCTCCATCTGTTGCAGAAGTACAACCCCCATCGTGCAGGAAAGGTTGTAGTTGTAGTTTTGCAGCAGCTGTATAGTCACAGGTTGCAGTATAATCCAAGCATTCTCCATAAATCCTTCCTAGGGTGACTCACCCGCACCATCCTGGGAACTGCACACATCTGTCATCATCCTGAGGTGTGTCCAATACCATTTTTTTTCCAGCCACCTGCTTCAACATTGCTTCACTGTTCTACCTTGTAGCCTCCCCAGAACTTGTATCCTAGCAGAATGACTCCCTAATGAGTTCCAACAAGTCTTTGCACCAAAACCAAAGAAGCAATTGATACCTTTCCCTCAATGTGTCACACCCGCTGAACTGATGCAAAGCATTGGGAAAACTCGGATACAAAATGTTCGTTTGCTGCTCAATGTGAATGTCCACCTTGTACCTCCATGATGTTTATTAGGATCATAATTCTGGGCTGATGTATTTCACGGGATAGATTCCAGCAGTCAGAGCTTTGTGTTTCTGAGCTCCAAATCCGCTCTATAAACCAGTTAAATGGGACAATTGTGTGATCCTGCAGCCACCACTAGGAGGCGCTCAGGAGCACACGTCATACTGGTTTATGCTGGAGCCGAATGTATAAGCTGTATACAGAGACTTCAATACTGCAGTAGACGTTCGTGAGTCCCTGATGTAGGAAAATGTGATTGTAGACTGTTATGTATACTGAAAGTGTACACAGTGGGGGAAATAAGTATTTGATCCCTTGCTGATTTTGTAAGTTTTCCCACTGACACAGACATGAACAGTCTATAATTTTAAGGGTAGGTTAATTTTAACATTGAGAGATAGAATATCAAAAATAAAATCCAGAAAATCACATAGTGTAAATTATATGACTATATTTGCATTTTGCAGTGAGAAATAAGTATTTGATCCCTCTGGCAAACAAGACTTAATACTTGGTGGCAAAACCCTTGTTGGCAAGCTCAGCAGTCAGACGTTTTTGTAGTTGATGATGAGGTTTGCGCACATGTCAGGAGGAATTTTGCTCCTCTCCTCTTTGCAGATGATCTCTAAATCATGAATATTTTGATGCTGTCGCTTGGCAACTCGGAGCTTCAACTCCCTCCATAAGTTTTCTATGGGATTCAGGTCTGGAGACTGGCTAGGCCACTCCATGACCTTAATGTGCTTCTTTTTGAGCCACTCCTTTGTTGCCTTGGCTGCATGTTTTGGGTCATTGTCTTGCTGGAAGACCCAGCCACGACCCATTTTAATGTCCTGGAGGAGGGAAGGAGGTTGACACTCAGGATTTTACAGTACATGGCTCCATCCATTCTCCCATTGATGCAGTGAAGTAGTCCTGTGCCCTTAGCAGAGAAACACCCCCAAAGCATAATGTTTCCACCTCCATGCTTGACAGTGGGGATGGTGTTCTTTGGGTCATAGGCAGCATTTTTCTTCCTCCAAACATGGCGAGTTGAGTTAATGCCAAAGATCTCAATGTTTGTCTCATCTGACCACAGCACCTTCTCCCAATCACTCATAGAATCATCCAGGTGTTCATTGGTAAACTTCAGACGGGAGGCACATGTGCCTTCTTGAGCAGGGGGACCTTTCGGGCACTGCATGATTTTAACCCTTTACGGTGTAATGTGTCACCAATGGTTTTCTTGGTGACTGTGGTTCCAGCTGCCTTGAGATCATTAACACGTTCCCTCAGTGCAGTTTTAGGCTGATCTCTCACCTTCCTCATGATCAAGGATATTCCACGAGGTGAGATTTTGCACAGTGCCCCAGATCGATGTCGATTGACAGTCATTTTGTATTTCTCCCATTTTCTTACTATTGCACCAACAGTTGTCTTCTTCTCACTCAGCATCTTACTTATGGCTTTGTAGCCCATTCCAGCTTTGTGCAGGTCTATGATCTTGTCCCTGACATCCGTTTAAAGCTCTTTGGTCTTGCCCATGTTGTAGAGGTTAGTCTGGCTGATTGAGTCTGTGGACAGGAGTCTTTTATAAAGGTGACTATGTAAGACCGCTGTCTGTAATGCAAGTAACGAGTTGATTAGGAGTCTAACTGGTCTGTAGGAGCCAGAACTTTTAGGGTATGTGCCCACGTTCAGGAAACGCTGCGTGTTTGACGCTGCGTGGGGCTGCAGCGTCAAACACGCAGCGTCCAGATGTTCCAGCATAGTGGAGGGGATTTTATGAAATCCCGTGTCCACTATGCGTGGAATCACGCATCCGTCGGCCCTGCGACTCTGGACATGCTGCGCGTCTTTTAAGATCGCAGCATGTCCATGTTCCTTGCGGCGCCGCTGCGCCGCCGCAAGGAATAACACAGGGCGCTATGTGTGGGGTGAGATGATCCCCGATGTGTGCAATGAACACATCCGGCATCATCACGTCCCAGAAGGGGGCGGGGCTTAGCGCCGAGCGGGTTTGCCGCTCCGACGAAACCGCCGGCCATCCTGATCGTGGACACGTACCCTTAATGGTTGGTAGGGGATCAAATACTTATTTCTCACTGCAAAATGCAAATAAATGTATATAATTTATACAATGTGATTTTCTGGATTTTATTTTTGATATTCTATCTCTCAATATTAAAATTAACCTGCCCTTAAAATTATACACTGTTCATGTCTTTGTCAGTGGGCAAACTTACAAAATCAGCAAGGGATCAAATACTTATTTCCCCCCTGTATGTGCATTAATAACATTGTATCACTTGTAGTGCAGAGTACATATACTAATCCTGTGACATGCAGGAAGTGTGAGGGGTCCAGGTACTGAACAGTGCTGTGTTCTTCAGGGTTCCACTCCAGAACCTGCCATTGGATGGGCGGCCCATACCCCTAAATCTAACCTCGGTCTAAAGATCATCCTATTTGTTGGCTTTGTCATAGCACATAACCCCTGCCTGAATCCCACCCTTATATGGCTTGCGGGACCCCTTAAATTTACAGGTTTCACTCTATCCCACAACATACTCCAGAAGAGCAGATAAGTACACACTTTGTCTGAGCATTTCCTCCTTTGTCTGATGTTCCTTGACATCATTTCTTGAGGACAGGTCACCTATCCCAGTGAGATCTGTGGGAATGAAGATGCTCTGGTGTTTGATCATGCAGAACTGTTCAATAAATTATCAATATCAGTAAAATATAACATCACTGAAGGATTCTGGGAAGGTCGACTACTGTTCATGTCAAGTGAGGTCAGGAGCCACCGAGCTCTAACATGTCATTTATACGAAAAGCAAAAAAAAAACGGCGTCTCGCTGAGTGAAACATTCCCTCCTCAGAAAAATAAATAATAACATATTCCCATTGTTTTACCATAAATTAGAAAAGACCTAAATAAAAATGTTACATCAAACTGTAAACACAGAACTGTTTTAATTATTAATGACATACATTATTTGTTGCTGCTGTGAAGAGAAATTCCACTCCTTGTACATAAAGACGGTATTATAGTAGTTATATTCTTGTACATAGGAGCAGTATTATAGTAGTTATATTCTTGTACATAGGAGCAGTAGTATAGTAGTTATATTCTTGTACATAGGAGCAGTATTATAGTAGTTATATTCTTGTACATAGGGGCAGTATTATAGTAGTTATATTCTTGTACATAGGGGCAGTATTATAGTATTTATATTCTTGTACATAGGAGCAGTATTATAGTAGTTATATTCTTATACATAGGGGCAGTATTATAGTGGTTATATTCTTGTACATAGGGGCAGTATTATATTAGTTATATTCTTGTACATCGGAGCAGTATTATAGTAGTTATATTCTTGTACATAGGAGCAGTATTATAGTAGTTATATTCTTGTACATAGGAGCAGTATTATAGTTGTTATATTCTTGTACATAGGGGCAGTATTATAGTAGTTATATTCTTGTACATAGGGGCAGTATTATAGTAGTTATATTCTTGTACATAGGAGCAGTATTATAGTAGTTATATTCTTGTACATAGGGGCAGTATTATAGTAGTTATATTCTTGTACATAGGAGCAGTATTATAGTAGTTATATTCTTGTACATAGGGGGCAGTATTATAGTAGTTATATTCTTGTATATAGGAGCAGTATTATAGTAGTTATATTCTTGTACATAGGAGCAGTATTATAGTAGTTATATTCTTGTACATAGATGGCAGTATTATAGTAGTTATACTCTTGTACATAGGAAGCAGTATTATAGTAGTCATATTCTTGTACATAGGGGCAGTATTATAGTAGTTATATTATTGTACATAGGGGCAGTATTATAGTAGTTATATTCTTATACATAGGAGCAGTATTATAGTCGTTATATTCTTGTACATAGGGGGCAGTATTATAGTAGTTATATTCTTGTACATAGGAGCAGTATTATAGTAGTTATATTCTTGTACATAGGAGCAGTATTATAGTAGTTATATTCTTGTACATAGGGGCAGTATTATAGTAGTTATATTCTTGTACATATGGACAGTATTATAGTAGTTATATTCTTGTACATAGGAGCAGTATTATAGTAGTTATATTCTTGTACATAAAGACGGTATTATAGTAGTTATATTCTTGTACATAGGGGCAGTATTATAGTAGTTATATTCTTGTACATAGGAGCAGTATTATAGTAGTTATATTCTTGTACATAGGGGCAGTGTTATAGTAGTTATATTCTTGTATATAGGAGCAGTATTATTGTAGTTATATTCTTGTACATAGGGGCAGTATTATAGTAGTTATATTCTTGTACATAGGGGGCAGTATTATAGTAGTTATATTCTTGTACATAGGGAGCAGTATTATAGTAGTTATATTCTTGTACATAGGGGGCAGTATTATAGTAGTTATATTCTTGTACATAGGGGCAGTATTATAGTAGTTATATTCTTGTACCAAGGAGCAGTATTATTGTAGTTATATTCTTGTACATAGGAGCAGTATTATAGTAGTTATATTCTTGTACATAGGGGGCAGTATTATAGTAGTTATATTCTTGTACATAGGGGGCAGTATTATAGTAGTTATATTCTTGTACATAGGGGGCAGTATTATAGTAGTTATATTCTTGTACATAGGGGGCAGTATTATAGTAGTTATATTCTTGTACATAGGGGGCAGTATTATAGTAGTTATATTCTTGTACATAGGGGGCAGTATTATAGTAGTTATATTCTTGTACATAGGGGGCAGTATTATAGTAGTTATATTCTTGTACACAGGGGCAGTATTATAGTAGTTATATTCTTGTACCAAGGAGCAGTATTATTGTAGTTATATTCTTGTACATAGGAGCAGTATTATAGTAGTTATATTCTTGTACATAGGGGGCAGTATTATAGTAGTTATATTCTTGTACATAGGGGCAGTATTATAGTAGTTATATTCTTGTACCAAGGAGCAGTATTATAGTAGTTATATTCTTGTACATAGGGGCAGTATTATAGTAGTTATATTCTTGTACATAGGGGCAGTATTATAGTAGTTATATTCTTGTACATAGGGGCAGTATTATAGTAGTTATATTCTTGTACACAGGGGCAGTATTATAGTAGTTATATTCTTGCACGTATTCGTGTGCAGGAGCTTTTCATCCATGGTGTGGGTCATTCATAATTTTACTTTCGAACATAGCCATGAATAAAGATCTAATCTTCCTCCATGATCATTTTCTCCCATCTTCTAGGATAATGTGATGACAATACTTTTCTAGCATGATGGCGGCCAGTTCACATAAGTGATAACTAAGTCGCTTAGAGAACAAAATATTGAAATTTTGGGTCCACTGTCAAGAAACTCCCGAGATCTCAGTCCCATTGGGATCTTGGGGTCAATTCTCATAAAGCGACAAACAAAAACCCAGGAATAGTGATAAACTCCGAGCTCTGATGAGACAAGAACGGGCGGCTATCAGTCAGGATCTGCCCAGAAGCCGATATCCAGCTTTTGGAGCGAATAAGGGGCAGTGCTTGGAATATTGAGGCGTCATAGAAACATCATGGATTTGCCGTGTTTATAATTGTATGTCAGTAACCATAGAAATTATCAACTAAAAGATCAAAAAACATTGAAGCAGCAAAACTTGACAAACATTTTTGTTTTCAGTCTGAAAACTTTTGGCCACAACTGTATATATAAGACATCCTGATAATGAATGTAGATTCTGAGCTCTAATGGGGGCAGTGATAATCCTGGCGCTATATAAGCATAACATGGGAGGCCGACTTATCTCTATGAATGGACAGATAAGTGACAAGTGTTCTGTTGTTCTGTAAGGGGCCATTTGTCATTGTCATCGCTGAGTCTTGAGTGATGATGTCCATGGTTTAGTTCAGTCAGTTTAGGATAATTGACTGGAGGAGACTGCGGTAGTTACAGATTAATGTGCAGACAAGTCTATTTTTTATTATAGTTGGACATTTCTTATTCTTTCCTACAAATGGAAACTATATTATTTTTGTGCTTGTTTAATACACAAGAAGATGAGCCTGCACTCTTAGGGTATGTTCACACGTTGCATTCTTGCTGTCTTTTCTCACAATACCTGAAGGGTTTCCTGATGCCAGAAAAGTGAATGAGAATCCTGAAGCCTCGTGCACTCGTTTCTTATTTGTGATTTGCAGATTTGTTGCAGGTTTAAATCTGCAGCATCAATTCTTTCAGTCTTTTTGTTGCAGATTTTATGCATATTAGTGGGGAAAAATCTGCACCAAAGATGCAGGAAAAATGTTGCAAAAACACATGTTTTTCCTGCGAAATGATGCAAAAATGGTGCTGAAATGTCCTCTCCACATTGTGCACATACCTTGACTCTGAGCTTTGTCCTGTATCCACCCTGTATCTCTTGAGATTAAAGTAACATTGTCCAGATTTCCATGGAATTGTAGAATGTGGATGTTTCTTTTGCTGTTGTGACATTTATCTTCATGGTTTCCAGGGCTGATGTCTGTGCCTGGTAAAGCTCCACACTCGCTCTCTAGGGTGGGAGCAGCGTTCTTAGGGGGCTCCCTAATCCTATCGATAGCAATGTTAACATTTCAGAAAGATTTCACATTGACATTCTGGGTCTGAACCAATGGATCTGTATATAGTGGTGCGGCACTTGTCAGCCGGCTCATGTCCATAAATCTGTCCGATCACAATACATCACAACTCCTAATTTTCTCACTACTTCTGCAAAGTGACCAGAGGTGAGAAATGTTGCAAATTATTACACAAATGTAAAGCTCACCATAAACTGAATTAGTTAACACTAAAAAAGCTGGTGCCGGTCATTTCATAAATTCTTGCTAAAGTCCAGCTGAAAACAGCCAAAACGTTGATGCAGCGCAGCTTTAGTCCCCATTTTACTCGATCTGCAGTGTGAAACTGCACAGTACGCCCCGTAGGCTATGTGCACTCGTTGCGGATTTGCCTGTGGTATTTTCTGTGCGGATTCTGCATCTCTTGGCAGAAAACTCAGGTCAGAATCTGCCCAATTTTTATGCGGCTGTTGTGCATTTTCCTGCGGATTCTGTGTGGAATTCATGCGTTTTTTACCCCAGCGTTTTCCTATAATGGAATGGATGTAGAAACGCACAAATAAGTGACATGGTCCTTTTTTTAATCTGCTGCGGATTCCATGTGGAATTTTCCGCACCATTAGCACAGCATTTTTATTTTCCCATTGATTTACATTGTACTGTCAATCACATGCGGTTCTGCAACATTTCTGCACGGAAAAAACGCTGCAGATCCACAGTAAATCCGCATCGTGTGCACATAGCCTTAGAAATGTGTGTGGGACAAGCTCCTCTCGGTAGAGGTGGGAACCATTGTGAATGTCTCCATGCGCCCCCCCATCCTCCCCCAACTGTTGTTTGCTTGTTTATTTTTTTTTTGCTATTTATGGTTTTGCTACATTTGTTTCTTGTTTTTCTTTTTCTCCAGGTTCTGCAGAAACTCGGGAAAGCAGATGAGACAAAAGATGAGCAGTTTGAGCAATGCGTGCAAAACTTCAACAAACAGCTGGTGAGTGAAAACGAAGCGCGGCGCCCATTACCAGACCATAAGGAGAGATGTGCAGAGACGTTCACTTTATGAAAACATTTGGCATCAATCATATAATTAATGATGATGTAGGGAAAAAGATCTGGAAACATGTTTAGAAAAATATTAGGAAATTGATAACATAGCAATCGCCCAGAGCAGCACTGCCCTAGGTAGGTCACATCCATAATGGAGTTTCCACATTTGCCGCAGTCTGGAAGGGTTTATGACTGACAGGAGTAGAGGCAATAATGAGTAGCAATAATGAGTACTAATAATGAGTAGTAATAATGAGTACTAATAATGAGTAGCAATAATGAGTAGCAATAATGAGCAGCAATAATGAGCAGCAATAATGAGTAGCAATAATGAGTAGTAATAATGAGCTGCAATAATGAGTAGTAATAATGAGTACTAATAATGAGTACTAATAATGAGTAGTATTCATGAGTAGTAATAATGAGTAGTAATAATGAGTACTAATAATGAGTAGCAATAATGAGTACAAATAATGAGTAGTATTGATGAGTAGCCATAATGAGTACTAATAATGAGTAACAATAATGAGCAGCAATAATGAGTAGTAATAATGAGTAGCAATAATGAGTAGCAATAATGAGTAGCAATAATGAGCAGCAATAATGAGTAGCAATAACGAGTAGCAATAGTGAGTAGTAATAATGAGTAGCAATAATGAGTAGCAATAGTGAGTAGCAATAGTGAGCAGCAATAATGAGTAGTAATAATGAGTAGCAATAATGAGTAGTAATAATGAGTAGTAATAATGAGTAGCAATAATGAGCAGCAATAATGAGCAGCAATAATGAGCAGCAATAATGAGTAGCAATAGTGAGTAGTAATAGTGAGTAGTGATATCGCTCTTACAATAGTCCTTCTTGCATTCCGTGGATTTTCATTGTCTTTCCTATTAACCTTTTACATTTTTTCTTTGGCCCATTGATATTTCCCGACCTGCTGATATCGTAATCTGTGGGTGTGAGCTGTGTGACTATCAGGGTGGAACATAGTTCACTGAGGCAAAAATCCAGATCTGAGAAAGAGCCAAATTGTGACAAAGAGGTTAAAAATGTTAGCAGAGGCGCTGCTGCGTACAGAACTGTCAGCGGCCATCACAGTTACAGGTAATATCCCTTTAATTGTGACCAGTGCCGGTCCCTTTATTTCTGCGTGGCCGGAGCTGACATGTGTCTGCGAGGATTTCTTCATACAGGAAACCTGTGTCCTGCGGGATGTTTTCATCCTACAAGACTCCAGTACAGGAATGAGTCACCTCTGAAAACCCTGACGAGATGCTGAGCGAGGACTTCTGACAACATCTGGACGCTTCCTTCTCAGCGCGGGATCTGAGGAGCAAAAACTGGTGAAGAAAACAAAACAAAAACCAAAAGGCACCTGATGGTCCCCAGGAAATTACTCAGCTGGTCCAGAATCAGAGCCCGCGTCCCCCTGGCTGAGGCTGAAGGGGTCATTGGGGGCCGAGATGGACAATGTGGCCATGACAGAAGTGATGGGGACCAGGACTTTTCTGGAAGTCCTGAGAAGTCTCACATTTCGGTCCTGTCTCTCGGCTCGTTCTCCATGGCCATCGGCTACTGAGTGGCCACAAGATCCTCAATAACACAGAAGACCCTACAGTACGTGAAGACCCTGGACGCAGAGGAAGTAAAAGTATCTTCACAGGAAATGATGGAACCTGGGAATAGAGGTCCTCGCTGCGCGTCCCTCGGCGTCTCCTGATGATCGGGGGCATTCAAATAGTGTTAGTAATGGCCACATAGCGGGGTCCGTCGTCAGGGGTCCGTCCGAGCTCATCAATGGCAGAAAAAATGTCACCTTGTTAATGTTTTGTAGAACTTCTTACAGTAAGATCTATTAATATTAGTGTAAAAAAGACTCGACTCAATGTTAATGAAAGGAGCCCAGCTTTTTAGGTGCAGCCCTGCTCACTCCCCTTCCATGCCCTTCACACAACTTCACTCTGCTCCTTTCTCCTCTCTGCTCTGCTATCCGTCCCATGATGCATCAGCACTCCATCACATGACCAGCTGAATTAGCGAATAGAGGAACCGCACCCAGCTGGTGCCCCCCGTACGGATTTGGGCAGCCGTCCACCGGTGGAGTGCCCCCGATAAATGGGGTCCAGGATCTCCTGGTGCCGTTCAGCCACATTGGGCCACCGAATCCATTGTGGGACCTGCACCAGGAGCGGCCCCCAGACGCAGGACGGCGGGGTACTCGGATCCGGGTCTCTCGGTTCTGAGGATGTCACGGTGGCCCGACCCGGTCCGTGGTCCTGCTAAGGGGCGCCCAATAAAAGGTGTAGGTGATGGTGTAGGTCGCAGTAAATGATGAGGACACCAGGTTGCAGTCTCTTTACCTTTTTACTGAAGGCTTCGGCATCCACAATCCAGAATACTGCTAACAGGGCTGTCTGAGACCGGCCGGTCCGAAGGCACATCCAGAGTTCCCTTTGCAGGTGGAAATCAGTAGCCTTCCTACTAGCGCCTGGGTGTTGTAGTACTTCCCTGCTGAGCACCACGGGATAGTCCTCACAACTGTCGTGTATGTTTCTGTTCTTTCTCTCCGTCCCCCAGATGATATGGATAGGACGCACCCGTATGACGGGGTAGGCCTGGAGTTATTTTATAGGGACCCTAGAGACGCCCCTCTCCCACAATTGCCTCCGTTGTCTTCATTAGGTGATTTAGATGAGACAGACAATCTATAATTAACTGCCCTGCCGTTGGTTTGAAGTAATGCGTAGAGCCCAATACTTCCTCGGCGTTCCGGCCACCGGCTACGCGCCTCAGTAGGATGTTGCCGATCTCGGGGCACGACTCCTCCTGGTTCTATCGCCTTTGTGCTGTGATCTCGTTTCTCACTTCTCCACAATATACTTCGCTTTGTGTCCTTTTTTAAGATGCCGCTGCAATGAAGTGCAGGCGCGGCTCCGTAACGATCTGTCCTTTGCTAGGCCTCTGCCAGGATCCCACCCCTGACAGGGACCCCCTGAATCTTCCCAAGTAACGCTCTTCTCTCACTAGATGTTACCTGGGCAAAACCCAGTCAGCTTCTCCATAACTTCCTATCCAGCCCCCAGTTTTACCAGATTGTGAGGAGTGGCCTAATACATAGCACCCTTTGCTCCCCCTGGTGGACGGAGTGTGAAGTGTAATGTGTGACTGTGATACCTGGTCAGGTGAACTCCTTTAGTGCCATCGGACGTACCATAGCTCCCCTTAGCGGCGGAGCGTCAGTACTGCAACGACCAGGACTCTGGGGCGCTGCACACCTACTGGAAGTTAAACTGTGAAATAACCCAAAATCTGACACCCCCTACACCTGACTGCGGGGTCACTGCGGAGCTTCATCAGGGTCAGCACACAGACCCCCGAAGACCCTGAGCTAATTATGTAGCGCCCCCACTGCCGCAGGGCCGAGGGGTACCCAGTACCGGGCCTCTGGGTCTCTGCTCTGGGGTTGTCACGGTGGCTAGACCCGGTCCGTGACCCTGCTGAGGGGCGCCCAATGCTAGGTGTGGATGGGGGTGGTAGTGCGGTGCAGTGCTGGTCACAGTAAATAACGAGGACACCAGGTTGCAGTCTCTTTACCTCTTTACTGAAGGCTTCAGGATCCTCAGTCCGGAATACGGTTAACCAGGCTGCGCAAGTCCGGCCGGTCCGATGGCACCTCCAGAGTTCCCTTTGCAGGTGGAAATCTGTGCCTACCTTCTAGCGCTTGTGTGTTGTGGTCCTCCCCTGCTGTGCTTACGGGATAGTCCCCACAACTGTTGTGTCTGTTTCTCGTGTTCCCTCACAACTCGATTCTGATGTTCTTCTTCGTCCCCCAGATGATATGGCTAGGACGCACCCGTATGACGGGTAGGCTCGGAGCTCTTCCTGGACCCTAGTGTCGCCCTTCTCCTGTTGTTGCCCTCTGTGTCTTCGTAGGTGATTTGTGTGAGACAGCCCGCCTAAAGCTGACTGTCCTGCCGTAGGTTTGAAGTATTGCTTGGCGCCTAATACTTCCTCGGCGTTCCGGCCACCGGCTACCCGCATCAGTAGGATGTTGCCTTGTCTTACAGCACGACTCCTACTGGTATTTCTCCTTGTTGCGTTGATCTCGTTTCTCACTCAGCACAATAGACCTCGCTTCTTGTCCTTTCTTAGGGCACCGCCGCTATCTCGTGCAGGCGCGGTCCCGTAACGTTCTCTCTGTTCGCTAGGCCTCTGTCAGGATCCCACCCCTGACAGGGACCCCTCTGAGTCTCTCCCCGCAACACCCTCTGCCACAGGGTGTTGCCTGTTCGATCCCCAGTCAGCTTCTCTCTAACTTCCTATCCATCCCCCAGTTTTACCAGATTGTGAGGAGTGGCCTAATACATAGTACCCTTAGCTCCCCCTGGAGGCCAGACTGTGAAGTGTATTGGTGTCTGTGATACCTGGTCAGGTGAACCCCTTCAGTGCCATCAGACGTACCATAGCCCCCCCTAGAGGCGGAGCATCAGTACTGCAACGACCAGGACTCTGGGGCGCTGCACTCCCCCCTGTTAAATCCAGTACTCCGGGACTGGGAAGAAAACAACAATACATGTCAGCAAAAAGACATACAATTTTGAAATGCAATAACAATAAGTAAGTTTGAACAGAGCTTCCCTTTATGGGAGGTGAGGACACTTGAACGTTACAAACATGGTTAAATATTTTAAATAACATACTATAAATAACTTCTCTTACCCAACCGGGTATTCTACTAAGTGCAAATTTTTGAACAATAATTTAACATTGCCTTTAAGGATGTACACGCTAAATCCACTAAAGACCTTCTTATAAAACATTATAAGGCTAATCAACTTTTCTTCATTTTCCATCTTTACATCTGCAGGACCGCCTGTCTATCTGCCCCAGGCCTACTGCCTCTCGTTCTGTTGCAGGACCGCCCCTTTCCACCCGGGCCTACTGCCTTTCTGCTATTATACACAGTATAGAACTTATCTTCCACCTCTCAGTTCAGGATCACCGAGCCATCTCTGTATGGCTCCTAGGAGGACTCACCGACTAACCCCATACGGGTTCACTTCCTGTCCTCATTCTTCTAGCAACATCATTAAACATTTCTTACTATCAACTGTCTGACTACATATAACTTTACATGTAAGCATTATCACTATTTCTCTTAAGGCATCATTATACTTTAAGTGCTATGGGTGAACGTTCCCTTTAAGAGGGGACTAAGTCTCTATGAGGTAATGCAACTTCTCAAGCTGCAAGTCCGTGTGCAGTAAGGACTCCAGTACTTCTTCCAGGAACAGTTTCTTCGCAAAGAGTCCTTTCTTTTATAAAACCAGTAGAGGGCACCTTTAAGAAGGTGCAAACTATTTACAAGGAGTTTGTAATCATGCAGTGTTCATGATCCAGCAGTTCTTTCAACAATGAGAAAACAGGAAACAAAAACAAAAAGCAGAAGAAGGGATCCCGGGTAAACAAAGGGATCCCTTTAAGAGTTAACCTGATCGGGTCATAGCAGCAAGAGGACAAACAGTTAACTATTTAGATGTGATGAAGCATTCTTGCTTACTCAGTTTCTATCTGGCCAGGAGGCGGCCTCCTCCCAGGCCTCACCGGACAAATGGGCCGTGATGGTGTATCAAAGACCGGTCCCAGTAACGATAGGATCCCTCATCGGGACACCCTCCTCACTCGTGGGTGAGCACGACCCATAGCCACACGGTGGGCCTGGATTCCCTGGGGTTCCGCGGGGGCAGGTTCCGGCACCTTCCCTGCAGGAGGCCCGTCCTCCGACGTTCCGGCAGCAGCGTGGAGTGCGACGCACCGTTGGACGCCCCGAGCTATCCAGCCAGTTTCCCTCCTCCATCGCGTGTAGGTTACTGCATCCCCGGGCTCCAGGTCGCGGTCATACCTTTCTCCGCAGGGCTCCACTTCTTTCCGGTCAACACGGACCTGCAGTGGCTCTCCAATTTCTTGGATGACTCCCCTTCCTTCCCGGGAGTTGAAGAACACCACCACACCCCAGTGTGACGGCGGAGCCTCCTCACAACTCGTCAGGTCGACCTGGGCTGCAGGTTGGGGTCTGTTCCGCCATGCCGCCATCAGGCGCCGCAGGTGTTCTGCCTCTGGCAGGATCCTCAGGCCCTGTGCCTGCAGCTCACACTCTGCCGCGGCCGGGATGGAGGAAGCAGGGGACACCGGAGTTAGGCGGACCTCCGTAGGCTGGCCCAGTCGAGCGGTCACACGAGCGTCGGCCTCAAGGCGACGTGCTATCTGCTGGGCCTCGGCTACGGCCACACACTCCTCAGACGGCGGCCAGTTGGGTCTGCCCATTGGTAGCTCCGTAAGGGCCAGTCCATGCAACGATGGCGCATCTGGGGCTGTGTCGGGTGGTGCAACCTCATGCTGGGTCGGGTCGTCCCCGCGCGGTGCTCCCGGCGTCGCCATCTTTGCTTCCTCTCCAGTGTCTTCTTCCCGCGGTCTCTTTCGTGGGCGGCCCCATCTCCCTGGTCCCCACTCTCCAAAGAGGATCAGAAGGCGGACCTCGGCTGTTGACGGGCACGTCCTCAAGATGCAAAAATATTTAGACTGGGCGGCCATTGTCTTTCGCGCTCTTCAGCTTGTCCACGCCTACTCCACGCCCCTCTTCTTCTCCTGCGCTCTACTCAGCGCTGTAATGGCGGCGGCTTTTGGCGGCAAGTGGCACTGCACAGTCTTTGCAATAAGTCACAGTCCAAGCACAACAAATCACAGTTCCAAGGCACACATGACCTGATTCTTCAGGCTTAAGTAGATCCTGTTCGTGACGCCAAGTTGTAGCGCCCCCACTGCCGCAGGGCCGAGGGGTACCCGGTACCGGGCCTCTGGGTCTCTGCTCCGGGCCTCTGGGTCTCTGCTCTGGGGTTGTCACGGTGGCTAGACCCGGTCCGTGACCCTGCTGAGGGGCGCCCAATGAAAGGTGTGGATGGGGGTGGTAGTGCGGTGCAGTGCTGGTCACAGTAAATAACCAGGACACCAGGTTGCAGTCTCTTTACCTTTTTACTGAAGGCTTCAGGATCCTCAGTCCGGAATACGGTTAACCGGGCTGCGCAAGTCCGACCGGTCCGATGGCACCTCCAGAGTTCCCTTTGCAGGTGGAAATCTGTGCCTACCTTCTAGCGCTTGTGTGTTGTGGTCCTCCCCTGCTGTGCTTACGGGATAGTCCCCACAACTGTTGTGTCTGTTTCTCGTGTTCCCTCACAACTCGATTCTGATGTTCTTCTTCGTCCCCCAGATGATATGGCTAGGACGCACCCGTATGACGGGTAGGCTCGGAGCTCTTCCTGGACCCTAGTGTCGCCCTTCTCCTGTTGTTGCCCCCTGTGTCTTCGTAGGTGATTTGTGTGAGACAGCCCGCCTAAAGCTGACTGTCCTGCCGTAGGTTTGAAGTATTGCTTGGAGCCTAATACTTCCTCGGCGTTCCGGCCACCGGCTACGCGCCTCAGTAGGATGTTGCCTCGTCTTACAGCACGACTCCTACTGGTATTTCTCCTTGTTGCGTTGATCTCGTTTCTCACTCAGCACAATAGACCTCGCTTCTTGTCCTTTCTTAGGGCACCGCCGCTATCTCGTGCAGGCGCGGTCCCGTAACGTTCTCTCTGTTCGCTAGGCCTCTGTCAGGATCCCACCCCTGACAGGGACCCCTCTGAGTCTCTCCCCGCAACACCCTCTGCCACAGGGTGTTGCCTGTTCGATCCCCAGTCAGCTTCTCTCTAACTTCCTATCCATCCCCCAGTTTTACCAGATTGTGAGGAGTGGCCTAATACATAGTACCCTTAGCTCCCCCTGGAGGCCAGACTGTGAAGTGTATTGGTGTCTGTGATACCTGGTCAGGTGAACCCCTTCAGTGCCATCAGACGTACCATAGCCCCCCCTAGAGGCGGAGCATCAGTACTGCAACGACCAGGACTCTGGGGCGCTGCACTTACATGTAACAATAGATCGGAGCAATGATAAAATCATAACATGAAGACATTGACGGTTCAGCAGATGGCCCCCCAGTGTGCGGCTGTAAGACCCCATTAATGTAAGTCTATCAATGAATAAAGGGTAAAATCTCAGGAAGTACATGGCGACATAACAAAGATATCACCCGCTCATAGTCCTAGATCTGTGGACCCCCGGTGTAACGCCAGGAACACATGAAGACCCTGCAAAGGGCCCCTATTTACCATCTGTAACACTGGAGAGGACCTTTGGGCCCCTCAGTCTCCAGGGCCCCGGTGTGACTACCCCTATATCCTCGGCCAAGAGGATCTGCAGCAACCTTACAATGAACAAATGATTGTACGCGACAGATAGATGCCGGAGGGGTCTTATCGGAGACCACCCGATGAGCAGACGCGCAGAACTTAAGATGAGTGATTCCTGTTTTTTAGTTGACGCCTCTGACATTATCTTCTCAGAATCCAGATTCATTGTTATTGGGGACGGAGACGCGATGCCTCCTCTGCCCCTTCATTGTGTCCTGTACCAGGAGGACAACATCTCCACGAGGCACGGAGGGCAGATCACATGGCATTATTGCCTCCTGGCCAGTGGTGGGCTGCGGTGATGGCGAGGAGGACCCCTGTCCTCACCACACAGGGATGGCTGAGGATTGGATTTGGGTGGCCCCTAATGAACTGGAGCTACAGATAGAAAACACATGTGTCTCCCCCGCAGCTGGATCCCATACAGGACCTTCTCCCATATAATCGGCATTAACCCCCGGCGTGCCAGGGTGACACTCGCTGCTCTCCCAGACCCTAAGTGGCACTGACTGGTAACGTCGGCATCTGTTCCCTGTAAATCACTGCAGCCAGAAGACCCTCAGTTTGGATCCTTAAAGTGCATGGCAAGACTTGAACGAGGGGGGAGATTATTACTTGCTTTAATACAAAAATGTAGTCACTCAAAAGTAGCAAATTTGGGTATTTTTTTGGTAAATTTGTGTTTCTTTCTCCTCTTTTAAAAAATGATGGTGAAAGTGAGGGGGGTTTCGTGGGAGAAGGCGGGAACTCCTGCTGCCCGACAGGATTTTAGAATTTACACTAATGCTCCGAATCTCCTGCACTAGTGTGGAACTAAATGGTAGATTTCAGGTTATCTGCAGCCACCACTAGGGGGAGCCGGCTGTATACTGCGCACACATTGAACTCAATGATAACCCCGTCAGTGCTCCCCCTAGTGGTGGCTGCAGTCAGACGGATTTTGAAGCTGCGCAGGGGGTTTGGCACTGTGTGTCAGTAAGAAAAGTAGCAATAACCACTTTTAATAAATGTTGGACATAATAAAAATGAACCTAAAATCATTTACTGGTAAAAAGTGGACATTCACTTTCAATGGGGTCATACCCCCAAAATAATTTAATACATACATTAAATAATTTCTGCTCCCATTGGGGATGGGCATGTGACCGCTGCGATCAGTGATTGGCTGCAGTGATCACATTCTTGTTCCTAGTGAGGGTGCACAGAGTGTAGCAGGAGCTGGAGGGGTGGCGGGGAATAATGACTCTGTGGTTCTTATTTGTAGTCATGTGACCGCTGTGACCAGTGATTGGCTGCAGTGATCACATTCTTGTTCCTAGTGAGGATGCACAGAGTGTAGCAGGAGGCGGGCAGCAGTAGAAGAGGGGCCACGGGGGATAATGACTCTGTGGTTCTTATTTGTGGTCACTTTGTAAATAAAGGCGATGTCATGTGACCGCGACACTGGACTATGGTGACCGCTGTATCACGGCCAGCGCCAATGGTGGGTTATCCCGATTCTGCCGTCGTGCTATTCTCAAGGAGAGCAAGATTGTTCAGACTGATACATTGTAACAATTCTATCTGCATTTGTTTCCATTTTAGGAACGTGATTTTGGTTGCTGAGATTTTCTGTAATAATAATTCCCCTCCCCCTTATTTTACAGACAGAAGGCTCCAAACTTCAAAAGGACCTGAGGACGTATCTGGCTTCAGTAAAAGGTAATTCCTGACAGATGTGCGGACTCTGCCTTTTATCTGTGCGGTGGCTGCACATTGATGAATGCACTTTCTGAGGTTATATAGGAAAATGTCCCCAACGAGGACGATTTCCAGAACAGGCGGCAACAAAAATCAAGCAAGGCGTCTGTGAATCCAGCATTTACAGCTCCTGCACAGCTTTCCCAGGATCCTGATAGGTCATTCTATCAAGTGATCCTATATGGGGAATGTATGAATGCGGACTAGCCATAGGTCAGATTATTAATGTGGCATATTGGGCTGAGTGTGTGTGTGTGTATGTATATATATATATATATATATATATATATATATATATATATATATATATATATATATATATACTAGCTGTACTACCCGGCTTCGCCCGGGTTAATGACTGCTGTTAGCAAAATAGAATGTGTTAACAAAAATTTATTGTGCACACAAAAACCACAAATCAAATAGATAGAAATGTAATTATTAAAAGGCAAAAACTACCGTAAGCTAATAGAAGCATTTCACAACATATATTAGCTTTGTTATACTGAGAATGTCTTTGTTGCCTATATTAACCAATCAGAGCTCAGATTAATTAACTGTAGCAAAATAGAAGCTGAGCTGTGATTGGTTGCTATTGGCAGCCTGATAAATCCCCAGCCAACAGGAAGCCCTCCCCCTGGCAGTATATATTAGCTCACACATACACATAATAGAGAGGCCATGTGACTGACAGCTGCCGGATTCCTATATGGTACATTTGTTGCTCTTGTAGTTTGTCTGCTTATTAAATCAGATTTTTATTTTTGAAGGATAATACCAGACTTGTGTGTGTTTTAGGGCGAGTTTCATGTGTCAAGTTGTGTGTGTTGAGTTTGGCGACATGCATGTAGCGACTTTTGTGAGATGAGTTTTGTGTGGTGACATGTGTGTAGCAACATTTTGTGTGTCGAGTTGCATGTGACAGGTTAGTGTAGCAAGTTGTGTGCAGCAAGATTTGTGCATGGCGAGTTTTGCGCGTGGCGAGTTTTATGTGTGGTGCGTTTTGAGTATGTGCAAGTTTTGTGTGAGGCAACTTTTGCACGTGGTGCAACTTTTGTGCATGTGGCAATTTTTGTGTGTGCAAGTTTTGCATGAGGTGAGTTTTCCATGAGGTGAGTTTTGCATGTGTGGCGAGTTTTGCGTGAGCCTAGTTTTGCATATGGCGAGTTTTGCATGTAGCGAGTTTTGCGCGTGGCAAGTTTTGAGTGGTGACTTTTGTGTTTCGACTTTTATGTGGCGAGGTTGGTGTATGTGTGGTGAAATGTGTGCTGAGGGTCGTATATGTGTTCAAGCACGTGGTAGTGTGTGGCGCATTTTGTGTGTGTGTTCATATCCCCGTGTGTGGTGAGTATCCCATGTCGGGGCCCCACCTTAGCAACTGTACGGTATATACTCTTTGGCGCCATCGCTCTCACTCTTTAAGTCCCCCTTGTTCACATCTGGCAGCTGTCAATTTTCCTCCAACACTTTTCCCTTCACTTTTTCCCCATTATGTAGATAGGGGCAAAATTGTTTGGTGAATTGGAACGCGCGGGGTTAAAATTTCACCTCACAACATAGCCTATGATGCTCTCGGGGTCCAGACGTGTGACTGTGCAAAATTTTGTGGCTGTAGCTGCGACGGTGCAGATGCCAATCCCGGACATACACACATACATACAGACACACATTCAGCTTTATATATTAGATATACCTGTATGTAATCTCCTGTATATAGTATATACCTGTGTGTCATCTCACCTATATATAGTGTATATCTGTGTGTCATCTCCTCCTGTATATAGTATATACCTGTATGTCATCTCCTCCTATACATAGCATATACCTGTATGTCATCTCCTCCTGTATATACTATATACCTGTAGGTAATCTGCTCCTGTATATAGTATATACCTGTGTGTCATCTCCTCCTGTATATAGTATATACCTGTATGTCATCTCCTCCTGTATATAGTATATACCTGTATGTCATCTCCTCCTATACATAGCATATACCTGTATGTCATCTCCTCCTGTATATACTATATACCTGTAGGTAATCTGCTCCTGTATATAGTATATACCTGTGTGTCATCTCACCTATATATAGTATATACCTGTGTGTCATCTCTCCTGTATATAGTATATATCTGTGTGTCATCTCCTCCTGTATATAGTATATACCTGTATGTCATCTCCTCCTGTATATAGTATATACCTGTATGTCATCTCCTCCTATACATAGCATATACCTGTATGTCATCTCCTCCTGTATATACTATATACCTGTAGGTAATCTGCTCCTGTATATAGTATATACCTGTGTGTCATCTCACCTATATATAGTATATACCTGTGTGTCATCTCTCCTGTATATAGTATATATCTGTGTGTCATCTCCCCTGTAAATAGTATATACCTGTGTGTCATCTCCTCCTGTATATAGTATATACCTGTGTGTCATCTCCTCCTGTATATAGTATATACCTGTATGTCATCTCCTCCTATACATAGCATATACCTGTATGTCATCTCCTCCTGTATATACTATATACTTGTAGGTAATCTGCTCCTGTATATAGTATATACCTGTATGTCATCTCCTGCTGTATGTAGTATGTACCTGTATGTCATCTCCTCTATATAGTATATACCTGTGTGTCATCTCCTCCTCTATATAGTATATACCTGTGTGTCATCTCCTCCTGTATATAGTATATACCTGTATGTCATCTCCTCCTCTATATAGTATATACCTGTGTGTCATCTCTCCTGTATATAGTATATACCTGTATGTCATCTCCTCTATATAGTATATACCTGTGTGTCATCTCACCTATATATAGTATATACCTGTGTGTCATCTCCTCCTGTATATAGTATATATCTGTGTGTCATCTCCTCCTGTATTAGACCTCGTTCACACGTTATTTGGTCAGTATTTTTACCTCAGTATTTGTAAGCTAAATTGGCAGCCTGATAAATCCCCAGCCAACAGTAAGCCCACCCCCTGGCAGTATATATTAGCTCACACATACACATAATAGACTGGTCATGCGACTGACAGCTGCCGTATTTCCTATATGGTACATTTGTTGCTCTTGTAGTTTGTCTGCTTATTAATCAGATTTTTATTTTTGAAGGATAATACCAGACTTGTGTGTGTTTTAGGGCGAGTTTCATGTGTCAAGTTGTGTGTGTTGAGTTGCGTGTGGCGACATGCATGTAGCGACTTTCGTGAGATGAGTTTTGTGTGGCGACATGCGTGTAGCAACTTTTTGTGTGTCGAGTTGCATGTGACAGGTTAGTGTAGCAAGTTGTGTGCAGCAAGTTTTGCGCATGGCGAGTTTTGCGCGTGGCGAGTTTTATGTGTGGTGCCTTTTGAGTATGTGCAAGTTGTGTGTGAGGCAACTTTTGCATGTGTTGCAACTTTTGTGCATGTGGCAATTTTTCCGCGTGTGCAAGTTTTGCGTGTGGCGAGTTTTCCATGAGGTGAGTTTTGCTCGTGTGGCGAGTTTTGCATGTGGAGAGTTTTGCGCGTGGCGAGTTTTGAGCGGCGACTTTTGTGTTTCGACTTTTATGTGGCGAGGTTGGTGTATGTGTGGTGAAATGTGCGCTGAGGGTGATATATGTGTTCGAGCACGTGGTAGTGTGTGGCGCATTTTGTGTGTGTGTTCATATCCCCGTGTTGGTGTGGTGATTATCCCATGTCGGGGCCCCACCTTAGCAACTGTACAGTATATACTCTTTGGCGCCATCGCTCTCACTCTTTAAGTCCCCCTTGTTCACATCTGGCAGCTGCTAATTTGCCTCCAACACTTTTCCTTTCATTTTTTCCCCATTATGTAGATAGGGGCAAAATTGTTTGGTGAATTGGAAAGCGCGGGGTTAAAATTTCACCTCACAACATAGCTTTGACGCTCTCGGGGTCCAGACGTGTGACTGTGCAAAATTTTGTGGCTGTAGCTGCGACGGTTCAGATGCCAATCCCGGACATACATACACACATACACACATTCAGCTTTATATATTAGATATACAGTATATATATATATATATATATATATATATATATATATATATATATATATATATATATATATATATATATATATATTTTAATATTACAACCCAAATGGGGCCATATCAAGTTTTGTGCAGGATCCTCAGCAAAATATTGTGAGCCGCGCCGATGAAGACTCGGGCCAGTCACACCAATACTACAGCCAGAGATCCGAGCTCCAAAGTAATAACAGGATTGCAGATAACAATTATCTTCTAAAACTTCCATAAAGTGCTCAGACAGTGTCACTATTATGCGCATATAGCAGAGCTGCACAAACAATACCGCCATGTCTAATCCTGTCCCATTAATGATGGCGCTTATATAAGGACACAGTGTATTATATATATGTATATATATATGTATGTATGTATGTATATATATATATATATATATATATATATACAGTGCCTACAAGTAGTATTCAACCCCCCTGTAGATTTAGCAGGTTTAATAAGATGCAAATAAGTTAGAGCCTTCAAACTTCAAACAAGAGCAGGATTTATTAACAGATGCATAAATCTTACAAACCAAAAAGTTTTGTTGCTCAGTTAAATTTTTATAAATTTTAAACATAAAAGTGTGGGTCAATTATTATTCAACCCCTAGGTTTAATATTTTGTGGAATAACCTTTGTTTGCAATTACAGCTAATAATCGTCTTTTATAAGACCTGATCAGGCCAGCACAGGTCTCTGGAGTTATCTTGGCCCACTCCTCCATGCAGATCTTCTCCAAGTTATCTAGGTTCTTTGGGTGTCTCATGTGGACTTTAATCTTGAGCTCCTTCCACAAGTTTTCAATTGGGTTAAGGTCAGGAGACTGACTAGGCCACTGCAACACCTTGATTTTTTGCCTCTTGAACCAGGCCTTGGTTTTCTTGGCTGTGTGCTTTGGGTCGTTGTCTTGTTGGAAGATGAAATGACGACCCATCTTAAGATCCTTGATGGAGGAGCGGAGGTTCTTGGCCAAAATCTCCAGGTAGGCTGTGCTATCCATCTTCCCATGGATGCGGACCAGATGGCCAGGCCCCTTGGCTGAGAAACAGCCCCACAGCATGATGCTGCCACCACCATGCTTGACTGTAGGGATGGTATTCTTGGGGTCGTATGCAGTGCCATCCAGTCTCCAAACGTCACGAGTGTGGTTGGCACCAAAGATCTCGATCTTGGTCTCATCAGACCAGAGAACCTTGAACCAGTCAGTCTGAGTACTCCAAGTGATCATGAGCAAACTGTAGACGAGCCTTGACATGATGCTTTGAAAGTAAAGGTACCTTACGGGCTCGTCTGGAACGGAGACCATTGCGGTGGAGTACGTTACTTATGGTATTGACTGAAACCAATGTCCCCACTGCCATGAGATCTTCCCGGAGCTCCTTCCTTGTTGTCCTTGGGTTAGCCTTGACTCTTCGGACAAGCCTGGCCTCGGCATGGGAGGAAACTTTCAAAGGCTGTCCAGGCCGTGGAAGGCTAACAGTAGTTCCATAAGCCTTCCACTTCCGGATGATGCTCCCAACAGTGGAGACAGGTAGGCCCAACTCCTTGGAAAGGGTTTTGTACCCCTTGCCAGCCTTTGTGACCCTCCACGATCTTGTCTCTGATGGCCTTGGAATGCTCCTTTGTCTTTCCCATGTTGACCATGTTTGAGTGCTGTTCACAAGTTTGGGGAGGGTCTTAAATAGTCAGAAAAGGCTGGAAAAAGAGATAATTAATCCAAACATGTGAAGCTCATTGTTCTTTGTGCCTGAACTACTTCTTAATACTTTAGGGGAACCAAACAGAATTCTGGTGGGTTGAGGGGTTGAATAATAAATGACCCTCTGAAAAAACTTTTCCCAATTTAAAAAAAAAATAAACAAAGAAATAACATTCTTTTTTGCTGCAGTGCATTTCACACTTCCAGGCTGATCTACAGTCCAAATATCACAATGCCAAGTTAATTCCAAATGTGTAAACCTGCTAAATCTGCAGGGGGTTGAATACTACTTGTAGGCACTGTATATATATATTTATCTCCTGATGGGTCTGTCTTTGAAACCTAGAGAGATCTCTTTCTATGTGCATTTTTGAGTCCCTTTATCTACCTCCTGCTGTAATCTGTTCTCCATGCTGCTGCTTTCTAATAAGTGTTTTATCTCACCTCAGTGCTGGATTCACAGATACACTGCTCACTATTGTTGTATAATATCCTCCTTGTTGCTGCTGCACCAGAGCTACATAGAGACAGGAGAGCAGGAATCGCTCATGTCTGTGTGTTCTGTGCATGGAGACATCATTGCAGCTCATCTACACCCACTAGCTCAGAGACAACTGAAAATTAGAGCGAGAGTTTGCAGAGGGAAATTCAGGTGAAAACTGCAGGATACGAGTTATAGAATGTCCATAAATCGTGCTCTTCCTTATGTATACATAGGACAGATGATCCTGAGCGGTCACCTCAAAAAAATAATTTACTTTTTAGAGTCTCCCCTTGGTGTAAACATTAATGCCGCGCTTCCTGCCTTCGGTTTTTAATTGGTGGAGGCTGACATCCAGTTAGTAGGATGAAGGGGCTCTGGCGCACCAATATGCATGTGTGGCTGAGGCTGGTACTGCAGTGAGACTAAGCTACAGTATCAGACATGGCTGCCCACAAGCCGCAGATCAGCAGCTATGTTGCATGTCTATGGAGTGTGGATAGGTATCTGATGACCCCTGAAGAGGGAATACCGAATTGTCAGATCTGAGTGATGTGAGCCGTTGGACATGAGGTCAGATCCACATTTCAGATGCGGGTTATTGGACCCCCGTTCCTCCTAATCCCCCCTTCACATTGATGTTGGGGGTCCTGACGGTGATGGCTGTCGCAGCCGCTTTGAGATTTTCCATATTTTCGTTTTCTCCTTTTGTGAGTAATCCTGGGGATAAAATCCAGCATTTCCCTCTGTTACAGCGATGCATGAAGCCTCCAAGAAACTGACAGAATGTCTGCAGGAAATCTATGAGCCGGAGTGGCCCGGGCGAGACGAGACCAATCGGATCGCGGAGGTGAGTGGCACTGTCTGCGGTGGTGAGTGGCGCTGTCTGCGGAGGTGAGTGGCGCTGTCTGCGGAGGTGAGTGGCGCTGTCTGCGGTGGTGATTGGCACTGTCTGCGGTGGTGAGTGGCGCTGTCTGCGGTGGTGAGTGGCGCTGTCTGCGGGGGGATAGTGGTGCTCTCTGCGGAGGTGAGTGGCAATCTCTGCAGAGGTGAGTGGCGATTTCTGCGGAGGTGAGTGGTTATCTCTGCAGAGGTGAGTGGTGCTTTGTGCGGAGGTGAGTGGCGCTCTCTGCAGAAGTGAGTGGTGCTCTCTGGAGGTGAGTGGCGCTCTCTGCTGAGGTGAGTGGTGATCTCTGCAGAGGTGAGTGGAGCTTTGTGCGTAGGTGAGTGGCGCTCTCTGCGGAGGTGAGTGGCGCTCTCTGCGGAGGTGAGTGGCGCTCTCTGCGGAGGTGAGTGGCGCTCTCTGCGGAGGTGAGTGGCGATCTCTGCAGAGGTGAGTGGTGCTTTGTGTGGAGGCGATCTCTGCGGAGGTGAGTGGCGATCTCTGTGGAGGTGAGTGGCGCTCTCTGCAGAGGTGAGTGGTGCTTTGTGCGGAGGTGAGTGCTTTGTGCGGAGGTGAGTGGCGCTCTCTGCGGAGGTGAGTGGCGATTTCTGCGGAGGTGAGTGGTTATCTCTGCAGAGGTGAGTGGTGCTTTGTGCGGAGGTGAGTGGCGCTCTCTGCAGAAGTGAGTGGTGCTCTCTGGAGGTGAGTGGCGCTCTCTGCTGAGGTGAGTGGTGATCTCTGCAGAGGTGAGTGGAGCTTTGTGCGTAGGTGAGTGGCGCTCTCTGCGGAGGTGAGTGGCGCTCTCTGCGGAGGTGAGTGGCGCTCTCTGCGGAGGTGAGTGGCGCTCTCTGCGGAGGTGAGTGGCGCTCTCTGCGGAGGTGAGTGGCGCTCTCTGCGGAGGTGAGTGGCGATCTCTGCAGAGGTGAGTGGTGCTTTGTGTGGAGGCGATCTCTGCGGAGGTGAGTGGCGATCTCTGTGGAGGTGAGTGGCGCTCTCTGCAGAGGTGAGTGGTGCTTTGTGCGGAGGTGAGTGCTTTGTGCGGAGGTGAGTGGCGCTCTCTGCGGAGGTGAGTGGCGATCTCTGCGGAGGTGAGTGGCGCTCTCTGCAGAGGTGAGTGGCGCTGTCTGCGGTGGTGAGTGGCGCTGTCTGCAGTGGTGAGTGGCGCTGTCTGCCGTGGTGAGTGGCGCTCTCTGCTGAGGTGAGTGGCGATCTCTGCGGAGGTGAGTGGCGCTCTCTGCTGAGGTGAGTGGCGCTCTCTGCTGAGGTGAGTGGCGCTCTCTGCTGAGGTGAGTGGCGATCTCTGCAGAGGTGAGTGGAGCTTTGTGCGTAGGTGAGTGGCGCTCTCTGCAGAGGTGAGTGGCACTCTGCAGAGGTGAGTGGCGATCTCTGCGGAGGTGAGTGGTGCTTTGTGCGGAGGTGAGTGGCGCTCTCTGCGGAGGTGAGTGGCGATCTCTGCAGAGGTGAGTAGTGCTTTGTGCGGAGGTGAGTGGCGCTCTCTGCAGAGGTGAGTGGCGCTCTCTGCAGAGGTGAGTGGTGCTTTGTGCGGAGGTGAGTGGTGCTTTGTGCAGAGGTGAGTGGTGCTCTCAGCGGAGGTGAGTGGCGCTCTCTGTGGAGGTGAGTGCTGCTTTGTGCGGAGGTGAGTGGCGCTCTCTGCAGTGGTGAGTGGTGCTTTGTGCGGAGGTGAGTGGTGCTTTGTGTGGAGGTGAGTGGCGCTCTCAGCGGAGGTGAGTGGCGCTCTCAGCGGAGGTGAGTGGCGCTCTCTGCGGAGGTGATTGGTGCTTTGTGCGGAGGTGAGTGGCGCTCTCTGCGGAGGTGAGTGGTGCTTTGTGCGGAGGTGATTGGTGCTTTGTGCGGAGGTGAGTGGGGCGCTCACTTCTCCGTCGGCTTCAGTTTTGCTGATGTTTTATTTTTCTGTTTCTCTTTGTGTGGAGTTTTTCTTCGCTGAGTCTCCACTTCCTCTATTTATTTCCAGTCTCTAAATTTACATCCAGTGACCAAAACCAGTAAAGATGTGTCTGAACATCATCCGGGCAGCGAGCTCGGGGTTTACGTCTCTTATCCGGGACGATGTTGTCAGCAGTCTGGGTACTTTTAGCCATAAGAGACTTCAAGAGGAACGGCTACATTAGGAGTTCATTGACTAGCTGCTGTATCTAATCCTATCCTGTGTGATACTGTCTGCTGAGCCGTGTATCTAATCCTATCATGTGATACCCTCTGCTGAGCCGTGTATCTAATCCTATCCTGTGTGATACTGTCTGCTGAGCCGTGTATCTAATCCTATCCTGTGTGATACTGTCTGCTGAGCTGTGTATCGTGTGGTACTGTCTGTTGAGTTAAATCTATCTTGTTGGATTCTGTTGATCTCTTGTATCTAAGCCTGTCATGTGTGATACATTCTGCCAATCTGTTATATGTAAGTCTATCACGAGTGAGTTTCTGTATCTAAGCCCATCATGTGTATTCAGACTGTTGTATCTAAGCCAATTATGTGTTAGTTACTGTATCTAAGCCTCTCCTGTCATACAGTCTGGTGAGGAGCTGACGTATCTAACCTGTCATGTGTTACTCGTCTGCTGACTCCATGCATGTCAGTTTATGTTTGATACTGTTTTCTAAAGCTGATGTATCTAAGCCTGCCATGTGAGATACTGTCTGATGATCTTCTGTATCTGTCACTTTTGAGTCACTGTCTCTAACCTGTCCATGTAAAACAACCTGTTAAACCCCCTGTATCCAAGCTGTGAGATACTGTGCACAGATCTGCTGTATCTAAGCCTGCCGTGTGCGGTACCGTCTGCTGTGTGTGACCCTTACGGTTCTGCATTCTCCGTTATTGACCCTGTAGTGCCGACGTTGGTTTCCTCCAGTAATTAGGTACAGTTTGTGTACGAGGTGTAGGGGCGGACATTATCGGCCATTTTATCAGCGAGCGCCTGGTCCCGCGCGGGATGTCCGGATCTGCCGCGTTTTGGCGCAGTAACACTGGATGTGACTCCGTAATCAGGACATGAACCCAAACGTGCGGTTTGAGATAAATCCAAATGTTCTGGATTCCAGGACTGTGACGAATTACAGCAAAATCCACAGTTTTATCATTAGATTTAGATTATAACCGGAGCAGGAATCTCCGTAAGACGAGGACGCGGATCGTAAACATGGCTGATCTTAAAGGGATGAGGGCGGTCGCCTATCAAGTATCAGCGGATCGAGGTCCTCAGTGCAGAGACTTAATAGTGATCATGGGGTCACCCCTGAAATGAAAGCTATAGTGTGCCTCCTCCTAGACTGGAATGGCAGATAACAGGGAGCAGTAGCCTGTTTTCACCTTCAGAGAGCGTAGATTCATATTTTTGTCCAGGAAATATAATGTTAATGTTTCTTTCTTAGAACAATGACCTGTTATGGACGGATTATCACCAGAAGCTTGTGGACCAAGCCCTCCTCACCATGGACACGTATCTCGGCCAGTTCCCCGATATCAAGGTAAGCAGCAGTGTCCGCGATGTGTGAGACCTGCCGGGAGCCCTCGTTATCGGGGACCAGGGTTTATGACTAGCGGACGCTCCATACAGGACGCTGTATTAGTGTGTTGTCTATTTTTAGTCATTTTTTATTTGTGATCCACTTTTGAGGATTATGATACAAAAATATAAAAAAACTAATGAATCTGGAAATATTCCTCTTCCTTTCTTTGATCTACCAAATCTTTTCTTTCTTCCTTCTTTTTTCCTACCTCCTTCCTACTTTCCTTCTTTCATCTTTTAGTCTTTCTTGCCTCTTTCCTTCAAACCTGTCCTCCCCTCTTCTTTTTTCCTTCATTTCTTCCATATTTTCTTTCTTCCTTTTAACTTCATTCAACATAATCCATTTCTAAAATCCTTCCCTTTCTTGCTTCCATCATTACTTATTCTATTCCTTTCTCTCCTCCCTTCTTTCTTACTTCATCTCATCTAGTTGTTCTTTCTTATTTTATTATCTTCAACTTTTCTTTCTTTCTTTTCTTTATTTTCTTCCTCTCTCCCTTTATTCTTTCATCTCTTTCTTTATTTTTTTCCTTCTTCCCTTCCCTCATCCAATTTTCCTGCCTTGCACATTTCTTTACTCCATCTTTTTCTTTGCCTTTCTTCTTCTCTTCCTTTCTCCCTTCTTTCATTCCTTTTTCTCAAACTTTCATCTTTGCTTTTTTTATTCCCTTCCCTACTTAATTTTCCTCTCGCAATACCTGCCTCCTTTCTTCCTCCACCCCTTCCAACGTTCCTCCCTTCGTTTCTTTTTATTCACTTCCTTTCTATCTTCTCTCCTTTGTTCCTTCCTTCTATCATCCCTTCATGCTCTTTTAATCATATTTTTGTTCCTCCCATCATTCCATATTTCCTTCTTCCCTTCCCTTTCTCCCTTCCTTATTTTACTTCCTGCTTTGCTTACTCTCTTCGTTCCCTTCTTCCCTTTTTCTTTCTCCATTCCCTCACTCTTTTCCTTACTATCTACTTCTTTTTCTTGCTCTCTTCCTTCCTCCTTTGCTGTTTCTCATCTTTCCTTTCTTCCCTTTTGCTCTTTCTCACTTCCCTCACTTTTTTCCTTACTGTCTCCTTCTTCCCTTACTTGCTCTCTTCCTTCCTCCGTTGCTTCCTCTCTTCTTTCCCTTCGTCCTTCCTTCTTCCCTTTTTTTCTTTCTCCCTTCTCTCTTGTATCCTTCTTTCCTTCTTTCTATACACTCTCTGTTTCTCCCTTCATTTTTTTACTTCCTGTTTTGCTTCCTCTTTTCTTTTCATTCTTCCTTCCTTCTTCCTCTTTTCTCTCTTTCTCCCTTCCCTCTCTCTTTTCCTTATTTCCTCCTTCCTTTTCTTGCTCTCTTCTTTCCTTTTTTACTTCCTCTCTTCTTTCCCTTCTTCCTTCCTTCTTCCCCTTTTCTCTTTATCCCTTCCCTCACTCTTTTCCTTATTGCCTCCTTCCTTTTCTTGCTCTCTTCCTTCCTTTTTTTGCTTCCTCTCTTCTTTCCCTTCTTCCTTCCCTTTTTCTCTTTCTCATTTCTCTCACTCTTTTCCTTATTGCCTCCTTCCTTTTCTTGCTCTCTTCTTTTCATTCTTCCTTCCTTCTTCCTCTTTTCTCTCTTTCTCCCTTCCCTCCCTCTTTTCCTTATTGCCTCCTTCCTTTTCTTGCTCTCTTCTTTCCTTTTTTGCTTCCACTCTTCTTCCCTCCTTCCTTCCTTCTTCCCCTTTTCTCTTTCTCCCTTCCCTCCCTCTTTTCCTTATTTCCTCCTTCCTTTTCTTGCTCTCTTCTTTCTTTTTTTACTTCCTCTCTTCTTTCCTTTCTTCCTTCCTTCTTCCCCTTTTCTCTTTCTCCCTTCCCTCACTCTTTTCCTTATTGCCTCCTTCCTTTTCTTGCTCTCTTCCTTCCTTTTTTTGCTTCCTCTCTTCTTTCCCTTCTTCCTTCCCTTTTTCTCTTTCTCATTTCTCTCACTCTTTTCCTTATTGCCTCCTTCCTTTTCTTGCTCTCTTCTTTTCATTCTTCCTTCCTTCTTCCTCTTTTCTCTTTCTCCCTTCCCTCCCTCTTTTCCTTATTGCCTCCTTCCTTTTCTTGCTCTCTTCTTTCCTTTTTTGCTTCCACTCTTCTTCCCTCCTTCCTTCCTTCTTCCCCTTTTCTCTTTCTCCCTTCCCTCCCTCTTTTCCTTATTTCCTCCTTCCTTTTCTTGCTCTCTTCTTTCTTCTTTTACTTCAACTCTTCTTTCCTTTCTTCCTTTCTTCTTCCCCTTTTCTCTTTCTCCCTTCCCTCACTCTTTTCCTTATTGCCTCCTTCCTTTTCTTGCTCTCTTCCTTCCTTTTTTTGCTTCCTCTCTTCTTTCCCTTCTTCCTTCCCTTTTTCTCTTTCTCATTTCTCTCACTCTTTTCCTTATTGCCTCCTTCCTTTTCTTGCTCTCTTCTTTCCCTCCTTCCTCCTTCCCCTTTTCTTTTTCCCTTCCGTCCCTCTTTTCCTTATTGCCTCCTTCCTTTTCTTGCTCTCTTCTTTCCTTTTTTGCTTCCACTCTTCTTCCCTCCTTCCTTCCTTCCTCCCCTTTTCTCTTTCTCCCTTCCCTCCCTCTTTTCCTTATTTCCTCCTTCCTTTTCTTGCTCTCTTCTTTCTTTTTTTACTTCCTCTCTTCTTTCCTTTCTTCCTTCCTTCTTCCCCTTTTCTCTTTCTCCCTTCCCTCACTCTTTTCCTTATTGCCTCCTTCCTTTTCTTGCTCTTTTCCTTCCTCTCTTCCTTTTTCTCTCCCATGTCTTCTCTCGTTGTACACAATAGTTCTGATCAGAATATCTTTTCTTATTTCCATGATTTCAGTCACGGATTGCAAAACGAGGGAGGAAACTTGTGGATTTCGATAGTGCGAGACATCACTTTGAATCCCTCCAGAGCGCAAAAAAGAAGGATGACACAAAGATTGCCAAGGTAGCGTCTGCTGCTCCCCATCTTCCCATCATGGGGCAGGAAGAGTTGGGTCCTTAGACGATGCAGGTAGCACTGATGTAATCATTCCCACAGTCCAACGTGCGGACGGATCGGTCAGTGATGGGGGTCCTGTGCCCTCCGCTCACGGCTCGGATTGTCCTGTGTCACTTATTGTAATGTTTCTCCCCCTGGATACTATGTTGCGGTTACATATAATGTATACAGCAGGTATAAATGCTGCATCAGGTCTTGTAATCTCCAGTTTTGCAGCTTTGGTTGTGACTGGAGTATGAGATGTGATGTAATTCAGGATCAGAGAGAAAACCTCCTTGGAGCGTCCCTTTAAATCCCCCCACCGGCGTGTCATGTGCATGATCATTAACGCTGATTTGCCGTAATTAAAGCCGTGCAGTGGAGATGTCGGACTGTCGCGCAGTTCTGATCTGTGACTAATCGCTCTTGTTGTTCTCCGCAGCTCTGATTTTTCTGCGCCAGCCGTTCTTTCTGTGTGGAAATCTAACTGCTTGTCTCTTGGCATGCCGCGCAGGATGGCAGAACCGGGCGCGCTCTCCTCAATGTCTCATACTGAAGCCTCTTCTTCTGTCCCTTTCTCTGTCTCCTCCTCTGTGTTAATCGCTTGCAGCCCGTGTCGTTGCTTGAAAAGGCCGCACCTCAGTGGTGCCAGGGGAAAATAGCCGCACATCTGGTTGCCCAGACTAACCTCCTCCGAAACCAGGTGACTCCCTGGATCAGTCCTAACCCTCCTGTGCAGAAAGTCACTGTGTGCTCCGGAGCTGCGCTCAGTCCCAGGGGCCTGAAATAGTATGGATGCCTGCATGGAAGAGTCCTCACCAGCGACAGTGAGATCCTGAGCAATGTATCTAAGCCTGGCACCAGAGATACTGTCTGCTGAGCCGTGTATCTAATCCTATCCTGTGTGATACTGACTGCTGAGCCCTGTATCTAATCCTATCCTGTGTGATACTGTCTGCTGAGCCCTGTATCTAATCCTATCCTGTGTGATACTGACTGCTGAGCCGTGTATCTAATCCTATCCTGTGTGATACTGTCTGCTGAGCCCTGTATCTAATCTTATCCTGTGTGATACTATCTGCTGAGCTGTGTATCCATTCCTACCGTATGAGATACGGTCTGCTGAGCCGTGTATCTAATCCTCTCCTGTGTGATACCGTCTGCTGAGCTGTGTATCTAATCCTCTCCTGTGTGATACTGACTGCTGAGCTGTGTATCTAATCCTATCCTGTGTGATACTGACTGCTGAGCCGTGTATCTAATCCTACCGTATGAGATACGGTCTGCTGAGCCGTGTATCTAATCCTATCCTGTGTGATACTGTCTGCTGAGCTGTGTATCTAATCCTCTCCTGTGTGATACCGTCTGCTGAGCTGTGTATCTAATCCTATCCTGTGTGATACTGTCTGCTGAGCTCTGTATCTAATCCTCTCCTGTGTGATACTGTGTGCTGAGCTGTGTATCTAATCCTATCCTGTGTGATACTGTCTGCTGAGCTGTGTATCTAATCCTCTCCTGTGTGACACTGTCTTCTGAGCTGTGTATCTAATCCTATCCTGTGTGATACTGTCTGCTGAGCCATGTTGTGATACTGTCTGCTAAGCCATGTATCTAATCCTACTGTGTGAGATACTGTCTTCTGAGCTGTGTATCTAATCCTATCCTGTGTGATACTGTGTGCTGAGCCGTGTATCTAATCCTATCCTGTTTGATACTATCGGCTGAGCTGTGTATCTAAACTTGTCCTGCGTGATACAGTCTAATCTGCTCCCATGTGATACACCCTTCCCCCACATACAATTATGTTATATTGTAATCTTTATTACATAGTTGTTATACTTGCCACCATTGTATCTTCCTCTTCCTCTTCTCCATGCTCTTCCTCCTTCCTGACATTTTCTGTACCCGTGGCCTCTTGTTCTGTACACATTCGTCCCGGGGGACATCTTGTCATTTTCTCTCAGGCTTTTCTGCATTACGGGGTGATACACTGGAAATAAACCAAATTCTTTTCAACCGAAAAACTTCAGGAAAATTAAAACTTTAGTATTGTAATCAATAGTTGAGATGTTACGAGTTATTGAATCGGCCCCGGGACTGAGCTCAGATCTCCGCCGTCTGTGTGTCGTACTGAGGAATGTCACAGGATCTCTGTGTATAAGTCCGATTGGAGTCGTAGTAATTGAGAATCAGGATGACCCATCAATACTGTACGTGCCGTATGTGCAGCATATGTCCATTGTTTTTTTTTGTTTTTTTTCCCATACATTAATGCATTAAAGAAGCCCTCCAGTTCCTCATCCTCCTCTACCTCCTGCTCCTCTTCCTCCTTCTCCTCCTCATCCCATCAAAGATTTTATCCTCTTACTATATTGCAGTCACCATATTACACAGCACTGTGCACTTACAATTGCCCATTGTACCATTATGTCCAGATAATTCTTCTCTTTTCTCTGCTCTATGTAGAAACAGGAAGTCTCTTTTCCATGCATTTATCGTTCCCCTCTTCACCTCCTGACCCATCTACTTCCTCCCCTCCCCACCTCTCTGGCCATTGACTTTTGCACTGACTCATGACTTGTGCAGACAACATTGACCTCCTGTTTCTACATAGAGCTTGGATGGATTCAGCTTATCAGTTATTAATCACGTGATGTCACAGACTCAGTAGCAAAGCTACTGTGGGGACACCATACTGTATATATAGGAGCTGTGGGGACACCATACTCTATATATAGGAGCTGTGGGGACTCCATACTGTATATAGAGGAGCTGTGGGGACTCCATACTGTATATAGAGGAGCTGTGGGGACACCATACTGTATATAGAGGAGCTGTGGGGACACCATACTGTATATAGAGGAGCTGTGGGGACACCATACTGTATATAGAGAAGCTGTGGGGACACCATACTGTATATAGAGGAGCTGTGGGGACACCATACTGTATATAGAGGAGCTGTGGGGACACCATACTGTATCTAGAGGAGCTGTGGGGACACCATACTGTGTATAGAGGAGCTGTGGGGACACCATACTCTGTATAGAGGAGCTTTAGGACAACATACTGTGTATAGAGGAGCTGGGGCACATCATACTGTGTACAGAGGATCTGTGAGAACACCATACTATATAGAGGAGCTGTGGGGACATCATACTGTATCTAGAGGAGCTGTGGGGACATCATACTATGAGTAAGGGATCTGAGGGGACACCATACTGTGTATGGAGGAGCTGTGGGGACACCATACTGTGTATAGAGGAGCTGTGGGGACACCTTACTCTATATAGAGGAGCTGTGGGGACACCATACTGTGTATAGAGGAGCTGGGGCACATCATACTGTGTACAGAGGATCTGTGGGGACACCATACTGTATGTAGAGGAGCTGTGGGGACACCTTACTCTATATAGAGGAGCTATGGGGACATAATACTATGAGTAAGGGATCTGAGGGGACACCATACTGTGTATAGAGGAGCTGTGGGGACACTATACTGTGTACAGAGGAGCTGTAGGGACACCATACTGTGTACAGAGGAGCTGTGGGGACACCATGTTGTATCTAGAGGAGCTCTGGGGACACATACTGTTTATATAGGAGCTGTGGGGACACCATGCTGTGTGTAGAGGAGTTGTGGGGACACCATACTGTGTATAGAGGAGCTATGGGCCCACTATACTGTATCTAGAGGAGCTGTGGGGACATCATACTATGAGTAAGGGATCTGAGGGGACACCATACTGTGTATAGAGGAGCTGTGGGGACACCATACTATATCTAGAGGAGCTGTGGGGAGACCATACTGTGTACAGAGGAGCTGTGGGGACACCATGTTGTATCTAGAGGAGCTCTGGGGACACCATACTGTTTATATAGGAGATGTGGGGACACCATGCTGTGTGTAGAGGAGCTGTGGGGACACCATACTGGGTATAGAGGAGCTGTGGGGACACCATACTGTGTATAGAGGAGCTGTGTGGACACCATACTGGGTACAGAGGATCTGTGGGGACACGATACTGTATATAGATGAGCTGTGGGGACACCATACTGTGTATAGAGGAGCTGTGTGGACACCATACTGGGTACAGAGGATCTGTGGGGACACCATACTGTATATAGAGGAGCTGTGGGGACACCATACTGTGTATAGAGGAGCTGTGGGCCTACTATACTGTGTATAGCAGAGCTGTGTACCCACCATACTGTGTATGGGGGAGCTCTGGGGCAATCATACTGTGTAGAAGGGTGTTGTACATGGGGGGACTCAGTGGACATTATTAAATGTTAAGTGGGCACTTAAGCAATATTGTTATAGGGGCACTTAAAGTATTGTGGGCGTCAAAAAGGCAAAATTTGTCAACTGTTTTCTAGGGCTTTTGCTCAGGGCATTAATATTTTCTATTGGGCAATTTTACCATCTAGAGGGCACAGTGTGGTGGCATTATTACTTTGCAAGGGTCACAGTGGTGGTATTATTATGTGGGGCAGTAGCAGGAGACATTATTGTTATATATAACTGTACTGTGATCACTTATATGTTCTGCAGGACTGGTATCTACCAGTATATGGTCACCATATAGCGGTAATATCAGTGTGCCCCCGTACTTGTAAATAGGGTTACCGGTTAGGGGCTCACTCAGATGTTTCACCCCCCCTGAGCTGAATCCCTAGCTACGCCTCTGCACAGACCTATTGGAAAACAGAAGAATTAACTGGATAGAAAGGCAAAATGATCAATTATAAGTGTACAGTGCTGTATAATATGATGACTGCAGTATAGTAAGAGGATAACAACTCTGATGGTTGGAGGAGGAGGATGAGGAGGAGGAAGAGGAGGAGGAGGGGGAAGGCTTCTTTACTGTGACATCCAGATGTGTTCCCTTGTAATCAGGGTAGAAATCCTTCCCCACTCCACGCCTTTTCAGATATCGTCTCCATCATAGTAATTACGGTAATTAAAAAGAAAGTTACAGAAGCTCTCATTACACAACATGTAAGCTTTATGTGCTGAAAGCTGATAAGTGCATTACTAATATCCCAGCAGGTCATCTCCATCTGTGTCCGGCTGAGGAGTCCGCTCTGTGGTTACAGTGCTCTTGTGACATTCCTGGTGGTTGTGTGTCCCTGGTGTTCAGTACTTTGTGTCTCGTGTGTTGTTACATTGTTTAATTCTGTGGTTACTGATATTTATAAATATCATGAGGATTACATTGTATGGAGGTGAGAAAGTGGGAACAAGGCACTGAGCTGAAGATGTTGCAGATATTCAAACCCTTAAGGCTACGTTCACACAATGAGTTTTTAGTGAGTTTTTGATGCTGCGTATTTTTGAAAAAAATGCAAGTAACCTATATTACTTAATGGGTGCAGAAAATTTGCAACATCAAATACCAAAATCCCAATAGCGAAACTCTGATGATCCAATATCTGCTGGACCAACGTGATGCTAATGCCCCAATCTATCAGCCTCTTTGCTGCCTGTGTACTTGCTTCCCCCCTCTATAAGTCAGCAGCAGCCTCTCCTCCCTTCTGACCATCTTCTTAGTGGGATGTCTGCTGTCCTCCTGTACATTGTCATAAACTTCCTAAGTCACCGAAAATCTTATATTGAGTAACAAAGTAACTGAACACACAATAAACAGGAGAGGAGAGAATAAAAAAGCGATGAGGGGAGAGGAGGTGAGGAAGAGAGGAAGGAGGAAAGATGAGAGGAGTAGAGATGAGGTGGAGAGGAGAGATTTGGGTAGAGGAGGATGGGAGAGGAGGAGATGAGAGAGGAGGAGAGGAGAGAGGAGGATAGGTGGAGAGATGAGGAGAGATGAGAAGGAGAGGAGGAAAGATGAGTAGAGGAGTAGAGATGAGGAGAGAAGAGATGAGGAGAGATGAGGAGGAGAGGAGAGATGAGGAGGAGAGGAGAGATGAGGAGGAGAGGAGAGATGAGGAGGAGAGGAGAGATGAGGAGGAGAGGAGAGATGAGGAGAGGAGAGATGAGGAGGAGAGGAGAGATGAGGAGGAGAGGAGAGATGAGGAGGAGAGATGAGGAGGAGAGGAGAGATGAGGAGGGGAGATGAGGAGGAGAGGAGAGATGAGGAGAGGAGAGATGAGGAGAGATGAGGAGGAGAGGAGAGATGAGGAGGAGAGGAGAGATGAGGAGGAGAGGAGAGATGAGGAGGAGAGGAGAGATGAGGAGGAGAGGAGAGATGAGGAGAGGAGAGATGAGGAGGAGAGGAGAGATGAGGAGAGGAGAGATGAGGAGGAGAGGAGAGATGAGATGAGGAGGAGAGGAGAGATGAGGAGGAGAGATGAGGAGGAGAGGAGAGATGAGGAGGGGAGATGAGGAGGAGAGGAGAGATGAGGAGAGGAGAGATGAGGAGGAGAGGAGAGATGAGTAGAGGAGAGATGAGGAGGAGAGGAGAGATAAGGGGAGAGGAGGAAAGATGAGTAGAGCAGTAGAGATGAGGGGAGAGAAGAGATGAGGGGAGAGGAGAGAGGAGGGGAAAGGAGGAGAGATGAGGACGAGAGATGGGATGGAGAGGAGAGATGAGGGGAGATGAGGGGAGATGAGGAGGAGAGGGGAGATGAGGAGGAGAGGGGAGATGAGGAGGAGAGGGGAGATGAGGAGGAGAGGAGAGATGAGGAGGAGAGGAGAGATGAGGAGGAGAGGAGAGATGAGGAGGAGAGGAGAGATGAGAAGGAGAGATGAGAAAGAGAGATGAGGAGAGATGAGGGGAGATGAGGAAGGGAGGAGGGGAGATGTTGCTGCAGATTCAGGGCTCCTGCTGTGAGAGGGGAGGAGGAGCCGATGTAGGGAATCATCCTGTTCTTATTCTTGGTCTTATACGGTTCCTCTTTTGCTGAGTAGGCTGAAGAAGAGCTGCTAAAATCCCAGAAAGTGTTTGAGGAAATGAATATTGACTTACAGGAGGAGCTGCCTTCATTATGGAATAGGTACGTAGAAATGTGTAATACAGGAGAGTCTGGCTCTGCCCAAACCTAACTGCTAGTGATGAGGGTGCTCGTTACGAGTTTTCTGAGCATGCTCGGGTGTTCTCCGAGTATCTTGGGCGTGCTTGTAGATTATGTTTGAGCCCCTGCAGCTGCATGATTTGTAGCTGCTAGACAGCCTGAATACATGCAGGGATTGCCTGTTTGCTAGAGAATCCCCACATGTATTCAGGCTGTCTAGCAGCCACAAATTATGCAGCTGCAGGGACACAGACATAATATACGAGCACGCCCAAGATACTCGGAGATCACCCGATCGTGCTCGGAAAACTCGTAACGAGCACACTCGCTCATTACTAACCGCTCCTCCTGACACCCCCCGGTAGCCAGCCTGCGGAGCTGTATGGTGGGGTATTCACCTGTCTTGCTGCTTTATTTTACTTCTGGTAACAAACCCTCGGCTGTGCGGACGGCGTGTGTGGGGGGGAAGGCGGTGGGTGCAGTTTGAATATATGGGGGTGCAGCCCACAGGACGGGGCACGGCTTCAGGTGATCTTCTGGTTGTGGAGTAAAATGTCTCATTTCTGCTTTCAGGGGAAATTGCAATGATTGTTTGTGTTTTCTTTGGCAGCCGTGTTGGTTTTTATGTCAACACATTCCAGAGTATTGCTGGGCTGGAGGAGAACTTCCATAAAGAGATGAGTAAGGTGAGACCCCGAGCTTAGATGTCCCCCACGCCAGACATCCATGTCCTTCCCTGCATACCCTGTACAGCAGGGTGCGAGCTGTGTGTCCGCCACTAAGATTGGGGGTTATAGTAACGTGTCCATAGACTGATGCAGTGTCCAGGAATAGGTGGGGTACAGCTGCCCCCCGAGGCTAGGACGTGACGTGGTAGCTGCATGCATTGCATTGCCTGTGTGTAGTTATGCTGGAGCAATTCTGCCCTATTTATAGGGAATCTGTCACCAGGCTTTTTATCCCTCACCTGAGATGAACATGATGCAGGGACAGAGACCCAGACTCCAGCGATTTAACACTTATTGAGCTGCTTACTTTGATAAAATCCCTGCTTTTTTCTGCTGCAGATCTACCAGCTCTCTGAATGCTGAGCTCTGTATTACCTCACCCACACCACTGATTGACAGCTGTATGTATACTGTGCATAGGCAGAAAGCTGCCAATCAGGGGGCAGGGTTATACAGAGCTAATGAATATGGAGGACTACTTGGCAGCAGGTTTACTAATCCTCTTGTGATCATCTACTGCTGATAAAACAGTGATTTTATCAAAATTACAGCAAGCAGCCCGGTAAGAGACACATCACTGGAATCAGTGTCCCTGCACCTGCACCTGCACCATGCTGCTTTCAGATTAGGTTGCAAAAAGCTGGTGACCGATAAAGATGACATCTCCAACACACATGAGATAACTCTTCTCAAATTGCCCCAGTCTGCACATCAAATCTCATAGAATCCTTGAATGTTAGATTTTGAAGGGTCATCTTGTCCAACCCCCGGCTCAATGCAGGATTCACTGAACCATCCCAGACAGATCTCTGTCCAGCCGCTGTGTGAAGACTTCCATTGAATGAGAACTCACCACCTCTCGTGGCCGCCTGTCCCACTCATTGATCGCCCTCACTGTCAAAAACTTTTTTCTAATATCTAATCTGTATCTTCTCCCATTCAGTTTCATTCCATTGCTTCTCGTCTTTCCTTGTGCAAATGAGAATACAGATGATCCTTCTACAATGTGACAGCTCTTGAGATATTTGTAGACATCTATTAAGTCTCCTCTCAGTCTTCTTTTTTGCAGCTAAACATTCCCAAATCCTGTAACTGTTCCTCATAGGACATGGTTTGCAGACCGGTCACCATTTTGGTCGCTCTTGTCTGAATTTGCTCCAGTTTGTTGATGTTTTTTTTAAAGTGTGAAGCCCAAAACTGGACACAGTGTCCAGATGAGGTCTGACCAAAAAGGAGTAGATGGGCAATAATGACTTCACGTGATCTAGACTCTATGCTTCTGTTAATACATCCCAGAATTGTATTTGCCTTTTTTGCTGCTGCATCACACTGTTGACTCATGTTCAGTCTGTGATCTATTAGTATGCCCAAGTCTTTTTCACATGTGCTGTTGCTTAGCCCTATTCCTCCCATTCTGTATATGCTTTTTCATTTTTATTGCCCAGATGTAGTACTTTGCATTTTTCCTTGTTAAAAACCATTCTGTTAGTTACTGCCCACGGCTCCAGTTTATTTATATCTTTTTGAATCCTCTCTCTCTCTTCTCTAGTGTTAGCTATCCCTCCTAGCTTTGTGTCATCAGCAAATTTAATCAGTTTACCCTCAATCTAAATCATTGATAAAGTTGTTGAACAATACAGGGCCCAGGATAGAGCCCTGTGGTACCCCACTTGAGACATTCTTCCCACTGGATGTGCAGCCATTTACGACCACTCTTTGGGTCCGATCACTAAGCCAGTTATGAATCCACCTAATAGTTGTCTTGTCCATTCCATACTTAGTCATTTTTTTCAATAAGGATGGTGTGAGATACTTTGTCAAATGCTTTGCTGAAGTCAAGATATACTATATCTACAGCATTTCCCTGATCCACCCAGTCAGTGATTCTGTCATAGAAGGAAATTAAGTTAGTCTGACATGACTTATTAGTTACAAACCCATGCTGACTGTGGTTAATCACTTCATTCTTATCCAGGTACTTACATACATGTTGTTTAATAATTTGTTCAAAGATCTTTCCTGGTATAGACATCAGACTCACCGGCCTATAGTTCTCTGGGTCCACCTTCTTCCCCTTTTTGAAGATAGGAACAACATTTGCTCTTATCCAGTCTTCTGGGACTTCTGTTTTTCAAGGATTTGCAAAGATTATGGAGAGTGGTTCAATTTTTTTTTCTGCTATCTCCTTCAGTACTCTGGGGTGTAATTCTTCTGGACCTGGAGACTTGAATTCATTTATGTTAGATAAGTGTTTCCTCACTATCTTTCTGTTTATAGATATCCTGGATTCTTCAATTCCTTTAATAGGACAGTGAAGATCAGTTGAAGTTACATTTCCTTTCTGAGAGAAAACAGATGCAAAATAGGAATTTATAAGTTCGGCCTTCTCAACATCCTTTCTTATCATTTCATCATTTTCGTCCTGTAAAAATCCTATAGCATCTTTGACTTTTCTTTTACTTTTGACATACCTCCAAAATCCTTTTTTATTGCTTTTGATGTCTATTGCAAGCCTTAATTCATTGTCAGCTTTAGATAATCTGATTCGTGCCCTGCAGGTTCTGCAGACAGCATTATATTCTTCTTTAGATATGCCTCCCTCTTTCCATTTGCTAAACATTTCTTTCTTCCTTTTTAGCATGTGTTTAAGTTCTGTGTTCATCCATCCTGGTTTCCTTAAATGCTTCCTATTCTTCCCTCTTTTCGGAATTGTTAACGATTGTGCTTTGAGAATCTCATTTTTCAAGATTTCCCAACCTTCCTGGACATTTTTGTCCTTAATGATATTCAGTCATTGGATCCCTCTGATTCTCTTTCTGAGTCCTTTCAAATCTGCCTTTCTGAAATCTAACCTTGATGTCTGAGTCTTCACAGGTCTGCGAAGTGAGAGGCCAGTGTGGAGGATGTAGTATTTCGAGATGTTTGTTTTTTTAATTTGAATTGCATTTTCTTATTACAAATTAACAAATTAACTTTAATTTTTGCAGCTACATCAAAACCTCAATGATGTCATGAAGACACTGGAGAATCAAGAGGGAAAACCTTCCACTAACGCCTTCACTGTGAAAGCCCAGCCTAGGTGAGTGTCGGCACTGGTGTCTGGAGACGGGTCTAATGGAGTGGCTGGTGCTATGCAAAAGAGCAATGTTCTGGAGGAGGCTCTGGTGCTGAGTCTGGAGGAGGCTCTGGTTCTGTGTCTGGAGGAGGCTCTGATGCAGGGTCTCTAGGAGGCTCTGGTGCTGGGTCTGGAGGAGGCTCTGGTGCTGGAGGAGGATCTGGTGCTGGGTCTGGAGGAGGTTCTGGTGCGGTGTCTGGAGGAGGCTCTGGTGCTGGGTCTGGAGGAGGCTCTGGTGTTGTGTCTGAAGGAGGCTCTGGTGCGGTGTCTGGGTGGGATTTGTGATTGGACCCCCGTAGTAATTGGTATAGAGTATTGCCTCATCCCCTGACTCTTCATTTTAGCGATTGTTGGGGGTCTTGGCTCATGGACCTCCAATGATAATGTCATCGGTCTTAGAAACCTTAAAGGTCTACATCCTTTTAAATCCACCCTTTCCCACTGGATTCTCATGGATGACGAGTCCTGCAGTCAGACGTCCCGTCTGTCACATTGTATCAGGTTCTGTCCTCCGCACTGAATCCACAAGGTTACATTTGTTCTTCGCTTTCTCCGGTTGCATAAGTCAGACGTGGGCGGCCGGCGACTGTCAGTCCATGAATCAGTCCCCGCACGTAATGTGCAGCTTCCATTGTATGACACCGCGGAGCCAGGGACGGAATATGGAGGGGACGTGACACAAGGAATCGGCCACAGGAGACGCTCAGTAAAATCCCATTTAAAGGGGATTTAAATGGCACAGATGGGACAACCCCCTTTAAAGATACTCACCTTTCTCTTAAAAGGGTATCCTAACTATTAACCCTTTCCACCTAGTCTCAGCATTCATTTTAGCTGGGAAATCCCACCTATTACTAGAAAGAGTGACTTAACCACATGGGAAGGAGACATATATAGTATTGGGCGGTCACGTGCGCCCCCCGCTCCATATGGAAGGGGCGGAGAGAGAAATGAAGGTGGCGACTGTTTTAGTAGCTTCCGTAGGCATGTTTGGACTGGAATCTCAAAAAGTGGCCATTCTACGGCAGATGTCCTGGTGGCGCAAATGATTGGGGTCCCAAATGTGTGACCCTTCTGAATCTACGTGCCATGTAATGCTGCAGCATGGCGCTACCACATGGGCATTTAGTGAGCAGATCCCTTTAATAGGTCCCAGCAGCAGGTCCCCCACAATGTGTTATCTGCAAGTGTGAACATTGGCCAAGACTGACATCCCCTTTAAAAGGTGCAAGTCCAGGTGGTCTCCGGGGGTCTGTCAGATGCTGCGCTTACAGCCTGTCCTTGTCCATGACCCCTATTTGGATCTTTGGGGGCAACTGCACATAATATATGGAGTTTTGGTGTCCGGAACTCGTTACATTAATTTGTTTAATTGTTTTAAGCTTTTACCGATCATTAAAGTAATTGCCCCCCTGCCCCTTCCAACAGAAAGAAAGCAAACCTGTTCTCCCGACTGAAACTAAAGAGGATCAGGTAGTGGCGGCGGCAGCATGGCGCGTTGTCGGGGCGTGAATCATTAATGTGTGTGATACATGTAATAATCTCCACTAATAACATCGTGTGTCGTCAGCCGGGATCCCCCGACCTCAGTCTTCATGTTCTCTGTGTACACGTCAATATAGGTTTTCCTTCTTTCTGCATGACCGTGTGCTGCCGCCCGTTACCTGTATATGGTGGTACATGGCGGTACACGGCGGTACAAGGCGGTACATGGCGGTACACGGTGGTACACGGCGGTACATGGCTGTACATGGAGGTGCACGGTGGTATACGGTGGTACATGATGGTACATGGTTTTACATGGTGGTACACAGCAGTACATAACGATACACAGTGGTACATGGCAGTACGTGGTGGAACACGGCAGTACGTGGTGGTACACGGCGGTACACAGTGGTACATGGTGGCACATGGCGATACACAGTGGTACATGGCGGTACATGGTGGTACATGGAGGTACACAGTGGTACATGGCGATACATGGTGGTACATGGTGGTACATGGTGGTACATGGCGATACATGGTGGTACATGGCGATACATGGTGGTACATAGCGGTACACAGTGATACATGGTGGTACACGGCAGTACATGGTGGTACATGGCGATACACGGTGGTACACGATGGTACATGGTGGTACACGGCAGTACTTAACGATACACGGTGGTGCACGGCGGTACATGGCGATACACGGTAGTACATGGTGGTACATGGTAGTACATAACGATACACGGCGGTATATGGCGATACACGGTGGTACACAGTGGTACATGGCGGTACATGGTGGTACATGGTGGTACACAGCGGTACACAGTGATACATGGTGGTACACGGCGGTACACAGTGGTACATGGCAGTACATGGTGGTACATGCTGGTACACGGTGGTACATGGCGGTACAAGGTGGTACATGGTGGTACACAGTGGTACATGGCAGTACAAGGTGGTACACGATGGTACATGGTGGTACACGGCAGTACTTAACGATACACGGCGGTACATGGTGGTACATGGTGGTACATGGCGGTACACGGTGGTACATGGCGGTACATGGTGGTACATGGCGGTACATGGTGGTACATGCTGGTACATGGCGGTACAAGGTGGTACATGGTGGTACACAGTGGTACATGGCAGTACAAGGTGGTACACGATGGTACATGGTGGTACACGGCAGTACTTAACGATACACGGCAGTACACGGTGGTACACGGCAGTACACGGTGGTACACGGCGGTACATGGTGGTACATGGTGGTACACAGCGGTACACAATGATACATGGTGGTACAGACTCTCGGCTCACTTCATCGAGGTGTGAGGCACAGGATGCCTCAGTGATGTCACTCATTCCTAGTGATCTGATAGGCTGGGATATGGAGTTCACGCACTCTACCATAATAGACCCCTCTTCCCTTCAGAGAGGGATCATAAAGAGGAGCGGATCAATACTGATAGTTTTATCTAAGTACAGTATCCTTTTAAGTTTATATAGCTCATAAAGGGTTTCATAAATTTACAAAGACATATGTGGCTTGTTTGGTTATAGCGCCACCCCTGTCCATAGGTTGCTACCGGTATTGCCGCTCAGCTCCATTGAAATAAATAAGGCTGAGCTGCAGTGCCACACACCACCTGTGGGCATCGGGAGCGCTGTTTGTGGAAGAAGGCAGCCATGTTTTTCTGATCCTGTACAATCCTGTAAAGTATCTTAGACCCCAATGCAAATAATACGAGGGGTCCCTCCTCATGCTGCTGTCCTCCTAGAGCTGACGGGACCATCAACCTCAATGGTGAGACAGTGCCCTATAGAATAACAGAAAATAACCCTTTAAATGCAGCTATAGAATAATGGGGGGCACATATGTGTATATTTATATGCGCCATTTGTTTGCAGTACATAATAACCCTTTAATGCCTGGTTTTCATTTTCTTGCATTTCTGCATGCTCCTGTAATCCTATAATGGTGATGATCAAGTCTGCACACGATGGTAAAATCAGGCCGTGTGCTGATCTACAAAGCCCCCCGGCTGTGAGCGGCCCCCGATACTTCTCTGCCTTGCTAACTTGCATGCTCCATATTCCCCTAGAGATCTGCAGAGGTTGGGGGGTGATACGGCACCTGGTAAATTCCCCCCTGCAATTAGGGTCTATGACGGGATCATCACAACTGATGGCTGAGACCTTCTGTGAAGGTCCAGGTCAGGGGTCCGTATGGCGTGAGCTCGCGTTTTACTTGTCCATGTTGTTTCCTCAGTGACTCCAGCCCTGCAAAGGTGAATAAGACTCCATCTTCTCCTCCGGATGGACCTCCTGCTGCAAGTACGGAGCCCAAGACCCCCAATCATGCCTCTGAGGAACCAGCTGCTGCCGCCTCCTTCTTAGTGGAAGCCCCATCTGTGGTTATATCTAAGTCGCCTTCTCAGGTATCTCAAGACCTAAAGAGTCCATTAGTAGAGTCAGTAGAAACGTCCCATATCTCATTGTGCAGAGACCGATAGTTGGGCCATGGACACCAAGATTGAAAACTGCCTCCATAAGTGAGATGGATGTCTGTCCAACCAACGAACCAAAGAGGTGGACACAAGTTATTATGATCTAGATAATTTTCCATGTGAAGTTGCTTAGAACATAGATATTTATGTAGGACTGACCACTTGGTTCTACATCTTGAAACCCTTGTCTTAAAGGGGAGGTCCATGGCCAGTTTTCAAGGGTTTCCACCCATGTCCTATAGATAGATGAGAACATTGGAGGTGTCTATGAATTTGGATCCCATCGATCCCCACAAAGAATCCATGATGTTCTGTAGAAGATCCAAACCATTTGGGAGCCATCAGAGATGTCCCCTTCACATAGCTTAGTCTATTGTGGGTGAGGAGTGATACAGGAGAGGTTTGGGTGGTCTACAAAGCACCAGGGTCTATTTGTGGTACTGATCATTGGAGTCTCAGCTCATAGGTGGCCCATTACTAAGATGTAAATGTTTCCAGTCCATCATTCTAATGTTCTCTTCTTCTGTCCTCCTCCATGAGCGTGTCCATGGACCATTGTAGGCGCAATCATGATCTCAAGCATTCTGTGTCTCATGTCAATGGTTGTGACCTTCAGGATTTCACTTGATTATCCCCAGTAATCAAGTTCTGACTCTTTGAGCTCTGACTTCTCCTTCTCTTGATGTCCTTCATCCTGCGCTGGTCACTGACTGACGTCTTCTAATGCTCTGCTGCTTCTGGAATCTGCTTTCCTCCAGACATTGTGTGGACTGTAGTGGATGGGTGGATCATATTCACAGGATCATAGATCTACACGGTGACCAGGGGAATCACACAATTCTTCTACCTCTGTCTTTTTTTATTGGATCCTCTGTGGCTCGTCTTAGTTAAGGGGGCGCTGCAGTAGGATGCGCTAAATCTATTAGGATGCGGTCTCCTCTGAATGAATTTGACGCATCTTTCAGCTACTTTGCTCCACCGCAAGAAATGTTACTCCAGTCACTGCAGGACTTGTCGGCCGAAATGGACCTCACTTTTTGGCAAAAAGAAAGGTGATTTGTTGGCCGTGCTTTGCCATGTTCCGTTTGGTAAGGCCTCTTTCACACTTCAGTCTTCTGGCGTCAGTCAAAATCCATTGTCACGACGGATCCATCAAAAATAGTGAAAAACGGAAACAACGGATCTGGTTTTTCATCCGTTTTTTTGACAGATCCGTTTTTTCATATCTCCAAATGGGAGGCTCCCAAACGTGATTTTCTACTGGAAAATAATGGAAACCTGTATATTGAGTGTTCTAACTCCCCATCTGTGAGAGGTTGTAGACGAGTGGCAGAAATGGAAGGAGTTCTAGCAAATATTGTGACCATCTATGCGGATTTTGCTTGTGAGGCCAATAGGCAGGCTGCTGGCACATTGAGGAATGAAGTGAAGCCATATGGCAGATTTATATAGATATGGGGCTGTCTGGCCAATTAGCTACTAAATACAGATTTGGAGCATACTCCGTGCAAAAAAACGGAATTCGTCGCTGGATTCTGTCATTTGACGGACAGTGACGGATCCTGCGCCCATAGGCTTCCATTCTAGCCAATGACGGACGTCGCTGGATCCATCGCTGTCCGACGCAGACAAAAAACGTTACTTTGTCCGTCCTCTCCAGACGATGGATAACCAAATTCCGGCTGATCCAGCGCACGACGGACGAAACGTGAGGCCATCCATGGTAATCTGTCGCTAATACAAGTCTATGAGAAAAAGACGGATCCAGGGGGCAAATTCGCTGCATCTGTTTTTTTCACAAAACGACGGATTTTGGCTGAAACAAAAAGACTGAAGAGTAAAAGAGGCGTAAGCTGTGCCACTTTTTAAAAAAACTAGCAGAGGTGGCCGGGACTGGTGTTAAAACGGCAAAAGTCTACATTTCCATAAGAAACTACGGTTTATACAATGTAACTAAAATAGTAATTCTATCTATCTATCTATCTATCTATCTATCTATCTATCTATCTATCATCTATCTATTATCTTTCTACCTATCTATTTATTATCTATCTATCTATCTATCTATCTATCTATCTATCTATCTATCTATCTATCTATCTATCTATCTATCATCTATCTATTATCTTTCTACCTATCTATTTATTATCTATCTATCTATCTATCTATCTATCTATCTATCTATCTATCTATCTATCTATCTATCTATCTATCTATCTATCTATCTATCCATCCATCCATCTATCTCTATGAGGTGTTTCTGTGTCCTTGCTGACAGTGATGCGGCGGCTGCCTTGGGTTGTGAAGGGCACAGGGCTTGGGGCATTTACTAATCTGCTGAGCACATTGTATGCGCTGCTGACTTCTTTTCTGCTTCTATATATCTCCAGAAATCCTAGTCTCTGCACCAATGCCCAGCAGTATAGGTCCTCAGGCCGGCAGACAGCAGGGTTGTGTATTACTGCACAGTAGCCAGCACTTACTAGTATCCCATGATGAAACATTGCAAAATAAGGAAGCTGCAGAAAGCGTATACTCCGGAGCTGTGAGGTCACAGCAGAGATGACACAGGGGATCACTGTGAGACAGACGGGAGTTACGATATTTGTAGGGATAATTTTTCTCAAATCCATAGGTAAATGTCAATCTTTCTGGAAGAGCAGCAGCGCCATCTGCTGGTACATTGCTGAGTTACAATGTATTACAAACAAAAAAATGCAATAAATTGTAACATATTAGTAAATTCTCTCCTTCTGACTGCTACATTGTACATGACATGAACCGTCCAGCATATAGAAACAAGTCCCCAGTCTGTGTGATTCCTGTGTCCATTTTCTTTCAGTTCTTGTGACTTTTTGGTCTTTGTGTCTGTATTGTCAGTGCATAATAATAATTGATATTTTTTATGCAAGGTTCATGCATTGCAGCGGTGAATGTCACCCGACATGTGATGAACCCTGAAGTTCTGTGTTTGATTTTTTTTTGCTAATTATATTTTTGTATATTTGTGTTTTCCCCCTTTTTCTTTTGGGTGGGGGGTCGTGTGGATTGTCTGTGCTGTTAATTACTTGCATGTAGCTGAGGAAAGGCCCTCCGGTTCCACCACCACCAAAACATACGCCCTCCAAGGACATCAAGCAGGAGAATATCATCGGTCTGTTTGATGACAGTTTTGTGCCCGACATAAGTGTGACCACTCCCTCACAGGTCAGCGGCTGCCGCCCACCCCCCAAATACTAACCCCTGCATGAGAACCCAGGAGGTGTCACTTGTGGAGAAGACCAGAGCGATGAGACCGGGGCAAACACAAAGTCCATCTAGATCTAATCATAGCAAGCAACTTTGTAAATCTAATGATATTACTATGTGTTATCCTCCAGTCACCTCCAGAGCTGCACTCACTGTTCTGCTTATACTATTCTGCTTATACTTGTCTTATACTCTAGTCACATCTAGAGCTGCAGTCAATATTCTGCAATTACATTATGTTTTATCCTCCAGTCACCTCCAGACCTGCAGTCACTATTCTACTACTACTTTCTGTCTTATTCTCCAGTCACCTCCAGAGCTGCACTCACTATTCTGCTTATACTTGTCTTATCCTCCAGTCACCTCCAGAGCTGCAGTCCTCGTTATTCCGGTTCTTGCTCAGATTCCGCCCACACGGTGTCCATCTCATCTGTTTCCCATGTTACGCTGTAATTTGATGTGTTGCATTCTGGGAGATGTAGTTTTTCCAGCATGACATGGTATCTCCCTACTACTTGATCATGGTTGAGCTGACCATCCACCAGCAGGGGGCAGCAGAGAAATGGGGCGTCCTGTAGGCTGTGACTACTGATCGCAGCTCTGGTTGTGATTGGAGTATATGATGTCACCTAAAGATTCTGATTAATTGGATTTACAAAGTTACTGAGTTCAGTATAAATGTCTGCTCTGGGGGAGGGAGCGGTAGTGATATATTTTCCCACCATTGATCAGTATTAGGGGTCTCTGGATTCTGTAAGGAGTGACACCTCTGCTACAATAACACAGTGTATCCTCAATGGCCTGCAACCTGCACTCCAGAAGACACTACAAGTCTCAGCATGCCCTACGAGCCGCAGGTTGCAGACCACTGCACAATTACCAGCGGACACTGGCTGCAATGGAAAATTCAATGAGAAGGAAAAGGGGAGAATTTCCAAAACTGGTGCAAAGTGGAGCAGCTCTTGTATGGCAGCCAATCAGGGCACAGCTTTCATTTAATAAAGGATCTGATTGGCCGCTCCTCTTTACACCAGATCGGTCTCTGGGATGTAATGATTTATTAGGACCTGGATCCTGCCAGATTCCGGACAATGGCTCCCTAATCCGAGGGCCACTGTCCGCTGGAGCCCGAGGTCTGCGCACGTCTGCTGCTGGCTGTTTGCACGCTCTACTTGTTGCATGTGGTATTTGATGCTTCCATAGATCTGACATGAAGGCACTCAGGGTCCCCGGAGGCATCGCTTACAGGTGGAGCATTAACCTCACATCTGCTGGAAAGCACAAGGTGCAGATCCGCTGAGCGCTGGCTCCACTGCTCCTCCTGTCCTCAGAAATCCCAATATTCTCACCTCTATCCAATCCTGACGTGTAAATGGACGATCCCCAAGACGTAGAGAGACCTTGTGGCAATGGCCGGTGGTCTCGCCTCTGACTGTCGTGTATGAAATCCGAAGGCTCAACACATCGAGACGTTGTATGGGGGGATTACAACGTCTCTGGTGGTCTCCATGCATGTCCTTAGTTCTTCAGCCCCATGGTCCTCTCTTCTTCTGCGGGGGCATGCTCCGGGGGTCTGGTTGGGTTGTTATAGAGAGGTCTACGTTGTGAGCGCTCCAGGCTCTTCATCAGGTTTTCCTTACTAACTTCTGTTTAACTTTCCTACTAATCATTTTCCTTGTGCTGCAAAGTTTGAGGCCGTGTGGCCCCCAGCAGAAGAGCCCAGTTTACTGGATCTGGACTTTGATCCCCTTAAACCTGACTCCAGTACAAGTGCAGCGCCGGCAGGTTCTTCACAGGTTTGTGCTGCCGACTCAACCACATGGAAAGGCTGATGGGCCGTGGATGGATAAATGGGGGGTTAGGGGTGTCGGTGGGATACATGGGTACAAGAATGAATAGAAGGATGGGGAAGTGCCGCCATATGTGATGGATGGGGGGTCATAGCGGCTAAGCAGATGGGTGGGTAAGTGGGTGGAGGAATGGACTGGTGGTTGGGAGAGTGGAGGGAGGGATTTATGGTGGATGGATAGATAAGTGAAGAATAGATGAATGGAAAGGTGCATGCCTAAATGGAGGGATGACTGGGTGGGTAGAGGTGACTGGATGTGTTCCTGAAAGTATGGATTGCTGGGTGAATAGGTGAGTAAGTGGATGGGTGACTAGATGGATCGATGTACGGATGGATGAATTGATGGATTGGGGGTGAACGGATAAATTAATTGGTGGATGGATTGGTGTGTAAGTAGATGGATGAGTGGATTGGTGATAGGGTGGACTGATCGATGAATGGATGGGTGCGTGTGTAAGTTGATGGGTAAGTGGATGTGTGGTTTGATAAATAGCTGGATCAATGGATATATTAATAGATGAATACACGAGTGAATGAATGTTTATGTTAATTGATAAGTGGATGGATTGGTAAATGGATGGGTTGCCTATAGGCGGGTGATGAAGTGATGGAAGGATGGATTGCTGTATGGTTTGTGCATCGTTGGGTGATGGATAAATGAATGTTGAGTGAGTAAGTGCCTAGACATCTGGCTGGATAAATAGATGGATTAGTGGGTAAATGGATAAGCCAATAATAAGAGAATGTTCAAGGAGATGGAAAGGTTTGTAAGTACATGTGCATGTGGATGGGTGGGTAAGTAGATGGCAAGCTGGCTGGCTGGATTATGGATAGGTGGATGAGTGGGTCAATGAGTGGACGGGTTGCGGCATGGATACGTAGGTAGATATATGTATAGGTGGATGGAAGGGGGGATTGTGCACAGAACACAAGACTAGATGGGTTGTTGGTTGGGTAAATGGTTGCTTGGATGTGCGGGGTCGTGGATTGATGGTCGGATCGATGGGTTTAGTCAGTAAACATAAGGCAGAACGGTTAGAAAGTCTGAGATGATGGCGATTGTATAGGGGATACTGTCCGGGTAGTTATTGGATGGAGGATGGTAGACACATGAGACGTCTATTTAAGGGATGGATGACTATTGAGCGGACAGACGGATGGGTACTGAGCAGATGGATGACTACTGAGCGGACAGACGGATGGGTACTGAGCAGATGGATGAATACTGAGCGGACAGACGGATGGGTACTGAGCAGATGGATGAATACTGAGCGGACAGACGGATGGGTACTGAGCAGATGGATGAATACTGAGCGGACAGACGGATGGGTACTGAGCAGATGGATGACTACTGAGCGGACAGACGGATGGGTACTGAGCAGATGGATGACTACTGAGCGGACAGACGGATAGGTACCGAGCAGATGGATGAATATATAGATGTTAATTAGATCTGTAGGAAATGATCAGACAGACAGAAGACGTCATGAGTCGGGTTGATGACTCCTGGAGATTCGGCACCAGTATAAATATGTGTCTGTTTTTTCCATTCTTGCTGCATTTCAGCCTTTGTCTTGGGATCTATGGGAGGTAAGAAACTTCACTAACTCAGTAACTCTTCACAAGTTCTCCCATCTTCACCACTCTTTAATCCTCCGGACTGTCACGGTGTTCAGCATATGGCTGCGTCCCACAGGGTCACTGCCAGGGTCACATTGTGCCCATCTACAGGGGTCTCCGCTCTTGGGATTGTATATTCTTTTGTTGGGTAGGACATGAGCACTGACTGCGTTCACTACTGACACAGGAGCTGCCTTTGAAGAGGTTAATCAGATGAACCCTATCGGCCATTGGGTCATGCAGCGACATTAGTCGTCCCCTGCAGTTCTGTTATCTGGCGTTGATGGACGCCTTCTTGTTGAGTGGCCTCCTCTAGTTTTGCCCCTGGATTGTAGCGCTGGTCCCTTGTCTGCGGTCACTTGGTCCGACCCTTTCATCCCTGGTGCCCGGGGCGATGAGCACAGTTATTCCCTCTCTTCTTAGTGCAGGGGCCCCAACGTCTGTGACATAAATGTGGACACTTGAACCAAGTCTTGACCATGATAGAAACTCTGCACTTTTATCTGGAGCTCGCTGGGAGCTGACTGACTCTGACCTTACAGCACACATACTCGGTAATATTAGCGTCACGGTTTATTGGGATCTTTTTTACGCCAAATTATTAGCAAATATTTACAAAATTCGCACCAGATCCTAAACCCCCCCCCCACTGCCGAGCGCCCCGTGTTCTCTGTCTGTGCTGACGGCTGATCTCGTAGAGAACACAGGGATCGGCCGTCCGATATCAGACATGGCAGATCTGTTGCCCCCAACATCGTCTTTTAGGTGGCACCATGGACATTAGGCTGTCAGCTGAACCCATCGATACTGGCTGACATTAGTCTATAGTGTGAGGGTCTTAGCTGAACCGTCTCCTCCGGTGCAAACCCTCCATACTGCGAGATCTGCGTCCATCATGTTACACAGGAATGATGTAGATCATCTCCGGTCTGCACTTATCATATTGCCCCAACCCTAAGGCCCCCTACACATTACATTTGGGCATGTCCGATCTTTCTTTCCTACCCGGAGAGAGAGTTCACCTCCAGAGGTGTCTAGGAGCAGATTACACTGAAAACACGTGCACGCTCAGCAGATACGAGCGTTCATGTGTTGGGAGAGGTAGCGGCTGGCCTCCACCCAAGGTGCAGCGGTGCCTAAAACCACAGACCCTCAGTGTGAACCTCCGCACCCCTATAGCAAAGCCTCTGTCCTCATCAGTTACTTCTGCCTCTTTGTCACATTGAATTTTCTCCCTCGGTTTTGCTAAGAGATTTGTCTGGAATGACGGGAATGAGGCGCGGTGAAATCCCCGGGTGCCCTGGATCTTCCCTGGGATGAGGGTGCAGGATTGTCAGGAGAATGGACCCGTATAAACAATCATGGAACCGTAAATAATAATGGAAGCAGAAATCCGGGTGATACTTTGTGCAGAAAATGTATCGCTTTATTTCTGTGAAGGAACATTGAGAGGAGCACAATGTGCGATTCCCCAGACGCTGCCTATAGATCCGGCTCTGACATTACAGGGTCGCAGACTTTACCCTCCGGGATCCCAGTAAAGAGATGGAACTGTGACTGCGGCCACACGGAGACTGGTTGACGCTCGGGTCGTCCCGACCAATGTGACCTTAGATTGTGTCTAGTTAAGGCTATGTGCACACGTTGTGGATGAGACTGTGGAATCTTCTGTGCAGATTCTGCATCTCTTGGCAGAAAACGCAGGTCAGAATCTGCACTTTTTTTTTTGCGGATTTTGTGCGTTTTTTTGTGGATTTTGTGCGGATTTCATACGTTTTTACCCCTGCGTTTTCCTATAATGGAATGGGGGCAGAAACGTAGCAGATCCGTAAAAAGAAGTGACATGCTCCTTTTTTAATCGGCTGCGTTTTCCGTGTGCAATTTTCCGCACCATTAGCACAGCATTAGCACAGCAAATCTGCAACGTGTGCACATAGCCTAATAAGATTGAGAGTCTGGGGGTCCCGAAACCTGTAGAGTTTACAGCAAGTAATAATGAGTGCAAACTATAGAAACCCCCGTAAATCCGACCCAGGAGCCGATATAACGATCCTCCGACGTGGCAGCCTGGTAATGTGGCCCTCAGATCCCGGGGCCCAGGGGCCATTGCACCGAGCAGTCGGGTCTGATGGAGCCGTTGTTGTGACCTCGCTCCCTGCATGTTGTCTCTTCTAACCTCCTTCCCTCATTCTTCCTCCATCTTGTCTTGTGCTTTCTCCCGGCTGCCAGCCTGAGCAGAACCCGCCTGGCAGCTCGGACCGGGGCGACCGCAGTGCCGATGCCACCTTTGTGGTGGACTGGTCCAGTGGCCCCAGTGAGTCTGACCAAGTAAGTGCCCCCTCTTATTACATTGGTGTTATTAGGAATAGTGACCGCCAGGCTGAAGCCCCTCGCACCATTGCTGCGCCCCTCAGAGCCGCCCTTCTCCTAGAGAAGATATTCCCGATCGTCTGCAGCGGGTTCTGCTGTCTGTCGCCGGCTCGGAGAAGGATGCGATCTGCCGGAGCCTCGCGCTGAATCCTGCCTGACTCTTGGCGGAAGCTTCTGTCCATTGTTGTCACCATTTTTCTCACATTAAAGGGATTTTTCATCTTTAGGAATTTCATTTCAATTATGTATTTGAGTGTAAAAATTCTATTTAATGTTGAGGTGCACTGAAAATGTGGCTACGTTTGTCTTCAAAAGTTCATTTTTTCTCGGCACAATTAACATTGATGCGATTATAAATCAGCTGTGAGGAGCTCAGATAAAAAAGATAAAAGCGTCACAAACTCTCCCGTCATATCGAGCTCACGGAGGGATCCTCAGTTCACTCATTCTGCAGCCACCCAACATTTCATAAAACCCAATTGTAAAAGCTATTTTTAGCTTAAAATAAATGGATTTAAGTGAAAATAAAAAAAATAATTGAATATCTATCTTTTGCTCCTGAAGGTGGATAATCCCTTTAAGATGCTGGAACCATGAATACGGTTATTGCTCATAGTTTACGGCTGGGTATTTAGTGATTATTACTAAAACTATGTCCAGTGGGAGGAGTCATAGTTCTAAAGTGTACTAATTATATGTAGGAGGGGTTATGATATGTGGGAGAAGTTCTAGTCTGTGGGTGGAGTTATGATATGTGGGAGGAGTTCTAGTCTGTGGGTGGGGTTATGATATATGGAAGTTTTAGTTTGTGGGAGGGGCTATGATATGTGGGAGGAGTTCTGGTCTGTGGGTGGGGTTATGATATGTGGGAGGGGTTATGATATATGGGAGGAGTTCTAGTCTGTTGGAGGGGTTATGATATGTGGGAGGGGTTATGATATATGGGAGGAGTTCTAGTCTGCAGGTGGGGTTATGATATGTGGGAGGGTTTAATGTTATATGGGAGGAGTTCTAGTCTGTGGGAGGGGTTATGATATATGCAAAGAGTTCTAGTCTGTGGGTGGGGTTATGACATGTGGGAGGGGCTATGATATACGGGAGGAGTTCTAGTTTGTGGGAGGGGTTATATGTGGGAGGAGTTCTAATCTGTGGGTTTGGTTATGATATGTGGGAGGGATTATGATATATGGGAGGAGTTCTAGTCTGTGGGAGGGGTTATGATATATGCAAGGAGTTCTAGTCTGTGGGTGGGGTTATGACAAGTGGGAGGGGCTATGATATATGGGAGGAGTTCTAGTTTGTGTGAGGGGTTGGGTATGATATGTGGGAGGATTACTAGTTTGTGGGAGGGGTTGGGAATGATATGTGGGAGGAGTTCTAATCTGTGGATGGGGTTATGATATATGGGAGGAGTTTGTCTGAGGGAGGGGTTATGATATGTGGGAGGAGTTCTAGTCTGTGGGTGGGGTTATATATGGAAGGAGTTTTAGTCTGTCAGGGTTATGATCTGTGGGAGGAGTTCTAGTCTGTGGGTGAGGTTATATGTGGGAGAGGTTATGATATATGGGAGGAGTTCTAGTTTCTGGGAGGGGTTATGATATGTGGGAGGAGTTCTAGTCTGTGGGTGGGGTTATGATATGTGGGAGGGGTTATGATATACAGGAGGAGTTCTAGTCTGTGGAAGGGGTTATGATATATGCAAGGAGTTCTGGTCTGTGGATGGGGTTATGATATATGCAAGGAGTTCTAGTCTGTGGATGGGGTTATGACATGTGGGAGGGGCTATGATATATGGGAGGAGTTCTAGTTTGTGGGAGGGGTTATATGTGGGAGGAGTTCTAGTCTGTGGGTTTGGTTATATGTGGGAGTGGCTATGATATATGGGAGGAGTTCTAGTCTGTGGGAGGGGTTATGATATATGCAAGGAGTTCTAGTCTGTGGGTGGGGTTATGACATGTGGGAGGGGCTATGATATATGGGAAGTTCTAGTTTGTGGGAGGGGTTATGATATGTGGGAGGAGTTCTAGTCTGTGGGTTTGGTTATGATATGTGGGAGGGGTTATGATATATGGGAGGAGTTCTAGTCTGTGGGAGGGGTTATGATATATGCAAGGAGTTCTAGTCTATGGGTGGGGTTATGACATGTGGGAGGGGCTGTGTCAGATTTCGAGGGGTTTTGAGACACAAGGTCACTCAGCGATGGCACGTTACACGTCCCCAGTAATGATCTCCGGGTCATCCAGCGCCTCGTGAATCCTACATCTGCACCATTAGATTTCTGTAACCTGTAACTGAGAGCGGCCGCAGTGTCCCCGTATTGTAGATCGACCATATTTCTCCGACCATTTCATTTCTTCTGCTCTTCATTTCTGGACTCCCTGGTGAAGACTCTTCTTGTGACTTAATGACTTATTATTATTAATGATTTTCCCGTTTCAGCCATCAGTGCCCGCCCCGGACACAACACCCAATAAAGAAGCGGAGGTGAAACCGGCGGCTGCGGAGAAAGATTCCAATGTAAATTGTAAAGAAAAATGGGAATTACTGTAAAAATTGCAAATAATATTTTTATGTCCCTCTGACAACACTTCCTGACCGGGGGTCCATCAGCTCAGTGTTGTCATAGGGACACTGGACTTCACAACAACCAATCAGATCTTTCATTCTCTAAACAGTGCGAGAAAAATGAATGGTGGCTCCTGATTGAGGTGAAATGCAGGGTCCCTATGATAACACTGACATGAACGGGGACAGGAAGTGTTGTCATGAGGAAAAAGACAGAAAAGACCTGAATGAGTTGAATACTTTATCCATCTAAAAAGCTGAAATGTATAGTGTCGGATAGTGTTGTAAGTGCATGCACTCTTGCAATTTACTGCATATTAAAATTTTCAGCCATTCTTGAGATATTAACACTTTTGTTTACAGCTCGTTGCCTAGGAGACCGACCACCACTGCTGTGTAGGCTGCAAACACTGCACAGACACTGGCCAGGAGCAGGGACGCGCTCCAACATTTCTGGCCTCCTTCAAAACAGCGCTTACAAGCTCAATAGAAAAAAACTTGTTAACACTGCATGTTCTGCTGTCTAGCAGCGGTGGTCGGTCTCCAAGGCAACAAACAGTAAATAAAAGTGATTATCTCAAGAATGGCGGAACATCTTAGTAAGCAGTAAATTACAAAATTGCTGATATGCACAAGTCCTATCCAGCAATACCCGATTATGAAGATGGGAATAACCCAAGAAATGTGGAAGATGCATTTACTACATTTTGCATTTGTGACATTTGTTCTGTATATGACGGTATCATTCCGTTCCTGTTGATTCGCAGCAGTCCAGCGCTCTGCCAGCCGTCGTCGTTGAGACTTTCTCTGCTACCGTGAATGGTACAGTAGAGAGCGCACCCCCAAAGACAGCCATGCCCCCGGGATTCCTCTATAAGGTAGGACTGTCAGCTCGTCTATTGTTAATAGATCAAGGGGATCAAATGTTCGTCTTGGTAGAAACTGACCTCAGAAAAAAATTATAGTATAAATAGATCAATCTGAGGGCAAAATATGCAACAAAAGTCTTTATTGAAATTCTCTTCAGAGGAGAAGTAAATCTTCGACCAGACATACAAAAAAGCCAACGTTTCGGCCTTAAGCGGCCTTTTACACGGCAATTTTATCTATAACCACATACAGAAACAAACAAAATTAAGTATAAATCATATTTCATGAATAAGTCACATGGTCGAGATATCAAATCAGAAGTAAATTCAACATACATATGTTATTGTTCAGAGATACATACAAAACAGGAATAAGTAATGATAGTAGTAATCATCATCATCATAATAATCATAACCAGGGATATCTTCCTCTAGGATAAAATCATATGATTCCTCTAAAGCTAATGAGAAGCAGGAAGATGGGAGAAAAACAAGACATAATCATTGTATCTTGTAACGTAGCATATTAACAATCATATACTACTCCGGGACAAAAGGGAAAGTGTTTTCAAAAATTCAGAACGAGTCCAGTGGATAAAGCAAAAGAAACATAGAATCCATGTTTTACCTGTATGTCGACATGGGAAATGGTGCTGTAAAATAGAATGTATAGCCATAAGTGCACAAAGGAAAGAAGTCTGGTAAGGTAGGTACAAGAAGAAACTAAAGCATACCTGAAAGATAGGAACTGTGTGGAACAGGGCAATCCGGATACAGCCGGCAAGGTGTGCGGTGTGTTGTGGGGCTGGCGCGGCGCCTATTTATGGCGTCAGTAATGGAGACAGCCGGATGAAGGGAAAAGCACAAGAGGGTGTCTGCGCATGCGCCAATGCTAGAGATCGCGCTTGCGCAATAGAAAAAGAAGGACGGAAGTGGAACAACATACTGGGTGATAACAGAATTGCCGGAATATATAGTGCTGCGCTTGCGCAAAGTGAAGGGGAGAGGAGTGAAAAGGAAATGGCTATCCATGCAGATATATGTGTGTATATTTTATATGGTAGGAGAACGGAAGAAAGAAAAAGAGTAGAGAAAAGTGGGAGACGTAAATGGCAAAAGATAAATGAGAAATATAAGTCATATATAGTAATATAATAGAGTAGGTATATGTAAACAGGTATAAAGAAGCAGAGGAAAGAAAACGCAGAAAAAAAGCAGAAAAAAAGGCAGAAAAAAACGGAGAACCAGAGTCCCACAAACCTTTAAGAAATCAAGGTATCCGATAAGTGAGAAAACCACTGGGCTAAGTCTGAAAAGGAAAAAAAAGGAAATATTCAAAAAAATTTTATAGAAAAAGAGAACATATATTAAAGAGTCGACCAACTAAGTTTATGAGAGTATAATGTCCCTAAATCGCATGTAAAAAATATATATAGACACAACAGTTCAGTATCGTATACAAAAGAGACCATTCGTGTACATGTGATATCAATAAAATAATTCGTACTCCCTATTCAAACCATTGGGTTCCAAGGTTTGAAGGGTGTAAATCCAGTATGCCTCTTTCTCTTTTAACTTGGAGATCCTGTTTCCTCCCCTTCGGGCTAAAGGTATACTATCAATAATTTGGTACCTTAGCTGTGCTATGTTGTGATTGTGAGAGATGAAGTGGGCTGGTATGGGCAGCATGAGTCTCTTGCACCTAATGGTAGATTTGTGTTGAGAGATGCGGTCTCGGATATGTTGGGTAGTTTCACCAACATATCCGAGACCGCATGGACACTTAATGAAATATATAACATAAGTGGAATCGCAGCTATAAAAGCCGCGGATGGGAAATTGTTTACCTGATCTTGGATGAGTAAATGTGTCGCCTCTAGTTATATTGGAGCATTGAAGACAATGATGACATGGAAAAGTGCCCCTCCGTGCTGTTGTAAGAAAAGTTTGTCTCATTACAGTTCTAGAGCTCCCGATGTCAGCTGAAACCAGGAGATTACGTAAATTGGGAGGTTTTTTGTGACACATCAATGGAGGAACAGTAAACTCAGGAATGTCAGGATATGATTGTCCCAATAATGACCAGTGTCTGTGTATTATACCATGAAACACCCGCATAAAAGGATGGTGAGTGTTCACAAAGGTCATTCTCCTGATTTTAGGTCGTTTAGCAATAGGAAGTGCAGTAACTGCCGGAGGTGTCAACAGAGTATCCGGATATCCTCGATTACGAAATTTGGTGGCCATCTCATTGAGCCTTAATGAACATTGTACGGGGTCAGACACGATCCTATTAATTCTCTGAAATTGAGATTTCGGAAGGGCCCTGGTGATGTGACGGGGGTGACAACTAGAGAAAAGAAGTAGACTATTTTTGTCAGTCGGTTTGACATATAGATCAGTTGATAACGATCCATCTTCATTAATGATAACCTGGGTATCCAAAAATGCAATAGATCTTTGATCATAATGAATTGTGAAGGTAAGTTTAGCCAGACTATTGTTAATGGTATGGTGGAAAGATATAAGTGATTCAATGTCTCCACTCCATATGAGAAAAATGTCATCAATATATCTCTTCCACAGTATACCATACTGTTGGAAGAGAAAATGTGTATATACAAATTTGGATTCAAAATCTGCCATGAATATGTTGGCGTAAGGTGGCGCTACATTACTGCCCATTGCGGTACCATTCTGTTGCATGAAAAATCCATCTTCAAAAAGAAAGAAGTTCTTTGTCAAAACAAATGTGAGAAGTGAGATACAAAATTGTTTCAGATTAGGATGAAATTGGGTCGTATTGTTCAGAAAGTTTTCCACGGCCTGGATACCATTGTTATTGTCGATATTGGTATATAAACTATTTACATCTAATGTCACCAATAGACACTCAGAGACATCAACATGTAAGTCCCTAATCTGAGTCAGGAAATGGGAAGTGTCTCGGAGAAAGGAGGGAATATGTTTCATAAGTGGGGATAACACTTTTTCTAAAACTATTGCCAAAGGGGAAAGTAAAGAACCAATGGAAGCCACAATGGGTCTACCTGGAGGGTTGGTTAAATTTTTGTGAATCTTGGGTAGTGTATATAGTACCGGACAAATGGGGTGGTTATTGATCAGGAATTCCCCCAATTTCTGATCTATCACTCCTAAGGTCTTGAAATGATGGACAAGGTCACGGATTTCTTTAGCAATTTTGAATGTGGGATCATGAGGAATAGGGAGATAGGTATCCACATCGTTCAATTGTGAGCGGATTTCACTGATGTAGTGATGTTTGTCCATAACTACTACCGCCCCACCTTTGTCGGCAGGTTTTATAATCAGATTTTTATTGGACCTCAAGTTATGTATGGCTGTTTTTTCTATTTGCGTCATGTTACTCATCACGTTCAGACGACTTGTTTGAATATCCATTATCTTTTTACTCACATCCCTCTGAACCAGTGAGATAAATGTCTCTACTGGATGATAGGTTCTGGGGGGAGAGAAGTTACTACGTTGAATAACGTAAAGGTGGGGCGGTAGTAGTTATGGACAAACATCACTACATCAGTGAAATCCGCTCACAATTGAACGATGTGGATACCTATCTCCCTATTCCTCATGATCCCACATTCAAAATTGCTAAAGAAATCCGTGACCTTGTCCATCATTTCAAGACCTTAGGAGTGATAGATCAGAAATTGGGGGAATTCCTGATCAATAACCACCCCATTTGTCCGGTACTATATACACTACCCAAGATTCACAAAAATTTAACCAACCCTCCAGGTAGACCCATTGTGGCTTCCATTGGTTCTTTACTTTCCCCTTTGGCAATAGTTTTAGAAAAAGTGTTATCCCCACTTATGAAACATATTCCCTCCTTTCTCCGAGACACTTCCCATTTCCTGACTCAGATTAGGGACTTACATGTTGATGTCTCTGAGTGTCTATTGGTGACATTAGATGTAAATAGTTTATATACCAATATCGACAATAACAATGGTATCCAGGCCGTGGAAAACTTTCTGAACAATACGACCCAATTTCATCCTAATCTGAAACAATTTTGTATCTCACTTCTCACATTTGTTTTGACAAAGAACTTCTTTCTTTTTGAAGATGGATTTTTCATGCAACAGAATGGTACCGCAATGGGCAGTAATGTAGCGCCACCTTACGCCAACATATTCATGGCAGATTTTGAATCCAAATTTGTATATACACATTTTCTCTTCCAACAGTATGGTATACTGTGGAAGAGATATATTGATGACATTTTTCTCATATGGAGTGGAGACATTGAATCACTTATATCTTTCCACCATACCATTAACAATAGTCTGGCTAAACTTACCTTCACAATTCATTATGATCAAAGATCTATTGCATTTTTGGATACCCAGGTTATCATTAATGAAGATGGATCGTTATCAACTGATCTATATGTCAAACCGACTGACAAAAATAGTCTACTTCTTTTCTCTAGTTGTCACCCCCGTCACATCACCAGGGCCCTTCCGAAATCTCAATTTCAGAGAATTAATAGGATCGTGTCTGACCCCGTACAATGTTCATTAAGGCTCAATGAGATGGCCACCAAATTTCGTAATCGAGGATATCCGGATACTCTGTTGACACCTCCGGCAGTTACTGCACTTCCTATTGCTAAACGACCTAAAATCAGGAGAATGACCTTTGTGAACACTCACCATCCTTTTATGCGGGTGTTTCATGGTATAATACACAGACACTGGTCATTATTGGGACAATCATATCCTGACATTCCTGAGTTTACTGTTCCTCCATTGATGTGTCACAAAAAACCTCCCAATTTACGTAATCTCCTGGTTTCAGCTGACATCGGGAGCTCTAGAACTGTAATGAGACAAACTTTTCTTACAACAGCACGGAGGGGCACTTTTCCATGTCATCATTGTCTTCAATGCTCCAATATAACTAGAGGCGACACATTTACTCATCCAAGATCAGGTAAACAATTTCCCATCCGCGGCTTTTATAGCTGCGATTCCACTTATGTTATATATTTCATTAAGTGTCCATGCGGTCTCGGATATGTTGGTGAAACTACCCAACATATCCGAGACCGCATCTCTCAACACAAATCTACCATTAGGTGCAAGAGACTCATGCTGCCCATACCAGCCCACTTCATCTCTCACAATCACAACATAGCACAGCTAAGGTACCAAATTATTGATAGTATACCTTTAGCCCGAAGGGGAGGAAACAGGATCTCCAAGTTAAAAGAGAAAGAGGCATACTGGATTTATACCCTTCAAACCTTGGAACCCAATGGTTTGAATAGGGAGTACGAATTATTTTATTGATATCACATGTACACGAATGGTCTCTTTTGTATACGATACTGAACTGTTGTGTCTATATATATTTTTTACATGCGATTTAGGGATATTATACTCTCATAAACTTAGTTGGTCGACTCTTTAATATATGTTCTCTTTTTCTATAAAAAATTTTTGAATTTTTCCTTTTCAGACTTAGCCCAGTGGTTTTCTCACTTATCGGATACCTTGATTTCTTAAAGGTTTGTGGGACTCTGGTTCTCCGTTTTTTTCTGCCTTTTTTTCTGCTTTTTTTCTGCGTTTTCTTTCCTCTGCTTCTTTATACCTGTTTACATATACCTACTCTATTATATTACTATATATGACTTATATTTCTCATTTATCTTTTGCCATTTACGTCTCCCACTTTTCTCTACTCTTTTTCTTTCTTCCGTTCTCCTACCATATAAAATATACACACATATATCTGCATGGATAGCCATTTCCTTTTCACTCCTCTCCCCTTCACTTTGCGCAAGCGCAGCACTATATATTCCGGCAATTCTGTTATCACCCAGTATGTTGTTCCACTTCCGTCCTTCTTTTTCTATTGCGCAAGCGCGATCTCTAGCATTGGCGCATGCGCAGACACCCTCTTGTGCTTTTCCCTTCATCCGGCTGTCTCCATTACTGACGCCATAAATAGGCGCCGCGCCAGCCCCACAACACACCGCACACCTTGCCGGCTGTATCCGGATTGCCCTGTTCCACACAGTTCCTATCTTTCAGGTATGCTTTAGTTTCTTCTTGTACCTACCTTACCAGACTTCTTTCCTTTGTGCACTTATGGCTATACATTCTATTTTACAGCACCATTTCCCATGTCGACATACAGGTAAAACATGGATTCTATGTTTCTTTTGCTTTATCCACTGGACTCGTTCTGAATTTTTGAAAACACTTTCCCTTTTGTCCCGGAGTAGTATATGATTGTTAATATGCTACGTTACAAGATACAATGATTATGTCTTGTTTTTCTCCCATCTTCCTGCTTCTCATTAGCTTTAGAGGAATCATATGATTTTATCCTAGAGGAAGATATCCCTGGTTATGATTATTATGATGATGATGATTACTACTATCATTACTTATTCCTGTTTTGTATGTATCTCTGAACAATAACATATGTATGTTGAATTTACTTCTGATTTGATATCTCGACCATGTGACTTATTCATGAAATATGATTTATACTTAATTTTGTTTGTTTCTGTATGTGGTTATAGATAAAATTGCCGTGTAAAAGGCCGCTTAAGGCCGAAACGTTGGCTTTTTTGTATGTCTGGTCGAAGATTTACTTCTCCTCTGAAGAGAATTTCAATAAAGACTTTTGTTGCATATTTTGCCCTCAGATTGATCTATTTATAGCTCGTCTATTGTAACATATATAGATGGAGCCAAGATTTTCCAGACAGCTGGATTTTTGTATCCATTAGTCTGACGATGTATCACAAGTTTGCTGTAAATGCTTTACACCTGTTATCACACTCATTGCTGCACTTGCCCCATCCTTGTAGAGACACGTTTGTTCATTTATCCTTCTTTCTTCAGGTTCGGGCCCAACATGACTATGGAGCAACCGACAATGACGAGCTAAACTTGAAATCTGGAGACATCGTTCTAGTAACCCATTTCGACAACCCAGAAGAGCAGGTGAGCGCAGCTAGAGCGGACCTGACAGTATGAAGCCTATAGATATGGAAGTGGTCGTGTTAGATAGGAAACCCCCCATCCCTTGTATAAGGTTAGAAAGAGACAACAAATCCTTTATGGTCGCTCAGGGTGAGGGAGACGGTGTCTTCTCTGCCACCAAAATACAGGAACTGTGGCTCCAAATGTCATAAATTCTGGCCACAATTCATAGACGTGACTGGTTGGGGTTCACCGAGGACTGGGTCACATAAACCCCTCCATAGAGTAACGCTCAGATGCTTCCAGCCTGCGTAGAATCTGCAGACACCAAGAACTGTTGTGTTGATTCATAAATTGCAACATTGTAACTAATTGGCCACGCCCAGTTCTAAAAGAGAATATTGGACAGAAATCAGCTGCTGATATCCACGAAAAATGTGCTGCAGCTTATTGCTTTTCAGTAATGAGTCAGTCAATTCACTATGAACAGAATTTATGCCAAAAATTTCAGGAATTCACTGACGTAGATGAATGTGAACGAATTTCTTTGGAAAGAATTTGCAGAATCTGAGTTTTAAAAGATTTGCTCATCTCTTAGTGTTTTACTGTAGGAGCCTAACTGACAAGTTTCTCATTAATTAGATTAGTGCTTCCCAAACTCCAGTCCTCACGGCCCCAACACGTCATGTTTTCAGGATTCGCTCAGTATTGCACAGGTGGTGGAATTATTATTAAGGCATCAGAAATTGCCACAAGTTCTCTCACCTGTGCAATTCTAAGGAAATTGTGAATATTAGATCTGCAGATGAGCCGAGAGGACTGGAGACTGGGAAACACTGATCTAGATCATTCTGCAAATCATGTCTGAGTCCTAAAACGAGTGGGGTGTGACAATTTTGGGCAAAGTGGTGGAGTCATTTTCAATAGGGCATTATCTATGTCTCAAGTCATTGATTCTCATCTATGCTGGGAGTTGTAGTTTTCCATCATATGTCAGGTCCATAGATTGGAGATCACAGCCTTATGTTCTCCTTCTAAAATGCAAAAAAAACCAAACCCAACCCCTTCCTTGCGGCCCTTTGTCTCATCGCCGTCTTTTGCAGGATGAAGGTTGGCTGATGGGAATTAAGGAGAGCGATTGGCTTCAGAATAAGGAGTTCGATCAACACAAAGGAGTCTTCCCAGAAAACTTTACAGAGAAATACCAGTGAGGAAGACCGGCCCTTTATCTCGGGGATATAATGCAAATTTTCTGTGAAAATTATCAAACCACGTCTACCCTATGAACAATTAACCCTACAAGTGTCAACTTAAAGGTTCCGTTCAATAATAGACGCAAGTATAGTCAATAGATACAGTTCCTGGAATGCTAATAACAATGTACGTTTGTGCCCCCATTTCCACCAGCGGAGGAGATTGGGTCTGTTACAGGTCGATTGTTGCGGAGGGTAACCCTATGATTTTGGATGTTGTGTAAGAATGCCAAATGGGGTGTGAATTGTACAATGTGCATCTATTATAGTGGAGCTGCCATCGTCCAATCATCATCGGTCTCCTAGCGCCTACTGACGCCAATATGGCCACCTCTGCTGTGCAAAGCCGCCGTCAGAGATGAGGAACGGCCACTTACTTTGTGCCACACCATCGATCCAATGAATATCCTCGTGTGTTGCCTCCACCATTGTCTGCCCATTCTCCATTGCTCTAATAATGCCATCAAATATTTGGACAGCTCTGCGCCAGGTCACAGTGTGGGAGTACTCAATGGGGGGTGATGCCTTTTCTTTTTTTATAGATTTTGTATACGGTGACAGCAGGGAACTCCACAATTTTTGGTTAATTTAATAATGCATACATACATCCTTGCTTTTTTGGGACATTGGTGCTCCTCGTACTGTCTAGAATCTGGACATATATTAAAGCCTAACTCCTGCGAGAATGTATACACATAAGATTAGTGTTACATTTATTATGCCATGTAGTTTCTGTAGTGATAGTTCAGGTGACATCCCGTTCTGCTGTACAGTAGACTGACTCTCCGTTCTGCACAGACTTGTTTCAGGTTCTTCCCACAAGCGCAACAGAAAACATAAGAAACATGTAAGGAGAAGGGTAAAGGTTCCGAAACATGGGAGACGCTATATAATTGAATTTAGGCTTAAATGAATTATTAGGCATCCAAGTTAAGCTCAACATTTCAAAGATTATAATTTTTGTAAAAAAAAAGTGCAAAAATGTAGATAAAAAATTGGCAAAACTTCCATCTGTGAAATCCCGTAAAATGTGCATATTTGAATATGGACCTAGTTTGCCTATGTGGTTGCATTCTCCACATGATCAACCACTGGGTCCCGAGGTCCCGTGTCCCATCCTGGAGGGGCGATGCCCTAATTGTAAGACGGGACCTTGCGATGCCATTATAGAGAGGTGGGCATTTCACACTATTACACACCGTGTATCTTTCCTCTCTTGGGGTCCAGGAAAATGGTAACTTTATGCTTGAGGGTCCTAAGAAAGAAAATGCTGAGCGCCAGTGATGAACCATTGATTGGCGTGAACTCTACGCGGTTGCATGATTTACACCATTGATGGTGACCAAACATTCTTCTAATGATTTCTGTTCTGCCAAACTTGGGTTTGGGACCTCGAAATTGTGAAAATGTTCCCAGTGTCCAATATTTTTCCAAATCAGAAAAAAGTTTTGAGAAAAAGTTTAGATTTCTTTTTCGCCCTTTTAGTCGTAGTTATGAAGTTTTGCGTGCTATTCTGTACGATCTTATTGAGATTGGAAGTATTTCTGATGTTTGTAATTAAATATATATCTCATTGTGGTGTCTCCGTGACCTTTGGCTTCTTTTTCTGAATTATTAAGCAAATATTCTTACACACAAATCCGAACTGTCCAAATGTTTCATGGAGCGTGCCACAGACTGTATGCGCTATGTGCTTCGGTGGGCTGGATCCCAGGAAGAATATATAGCGGCAACTTCCACCTTAGTCCAGGTGGTCTGTGTGATTGTAGGACCCCAAAGAGTGGTCGACCCCACAAATTGACACATTTTAAGTAAAGAGCAGACAATGAGGAAGAAACATTGTGATAGAAAAAGAAATGCAGATATTATCCCAGTGGCAGGAGCTGTTATGTCACAGCTCAGTACTTTACAGCTCTGAGATAATAAGTCAGTGCCCACAGGAGTCAGACAAGGGGGGAAGGGAAACTTTATGAATCTGATTCTAAGATTACATCTCAGCATTCTGAAAAGAGTCAGACCTAGCCATGGACAGATCTGAGATAATAGTGGAGTGCTCTGAGACAATAAGTCAGAGACTGAGAATATTACTCAGGGTTTCAGATACGTCAATATTGTCTTCACATCTGAAGATCTCAGAGCTCTGATGAGTTATTGTCCTTTATCAGTAACTGAGAAATGTATCACAGGCCTCCCAGAATAGTCTGTGACTGAGATATTAGCTCAGAAATCTGAGAAACCTCTAAAGTCGTAGACTTGAGATATTTATCATTGAAAGATCATTTACAGTGGGGAAAAGTGGGGAAAATAAATATTTGATATTCTGCCGATTTTGCAAGTTTTCCCCCTACAAGGAATGGAGAGGTCGGTAATTTTTATCGTCGGTGCACTTCACCTGTGAGAGACAGAATGTAAGAATAAAATCCAGAAAATCACATTGCAGAATTTTTGCATAATTCATTTGCATTTTATTGCATGAAATAATTATTTGATCACCGACCAACCAGCGAGAATTCTGGCGCTCACAGACTTGTCAGTTTCCCTGTAAGAAGCCTCTAAGGGTATGTGCACACGCTGCGGATTTTGCTGCGGATCCGCAGCGTTTCCACAGCTGCAGATCCGCAGCGGTTTCCCATGCATTTACAGTACCATGTAATGCTATGGGAATTGAAATCCGCAGTGCACATGCTGCAGAAAAAAACGCGCGGAAACGCAGCGGTTTATTTTCCGCAGCATGTCAATTCTTTGTGCGGAATCCGCAGCGGTTTTTCACCTGCTCCAATAGGAAACTGCAGGTGAAGAACCGCAGCGGAAACCGCAATAAACACCGCGATAAATCCACAGTAAAAACCGCAGCGGTTTTGCACTGCGGATTTATCAAAACCGCTGCGGAAAATTCCGCAATGGAATCCGCAGCGTGTGCACATGGCCTTACTCTGCACTCATTGCCTATATTAATTGCTCCTGTTTGACCTCGTTACCTGTATAAAAAACACCTGTCCACACACAATCACACTCCAACCTCTCCACCATGGCCGAGACCAAAGAGCTGTCCAAGGACACAATTGTAGAGCTGCACAAGGCTGGGATGGGCTACAGGGCAATAGGCAGCAGCTTGGTGAGAAGGCAACAACTGTTGGCACAATTATTAGAAAATGGAAGAAACACAAGATGACTGTCACCCTTCTTTAGTCTAGGGCTCCATGCAAGATCTCGCCTCTTGGGGTACGGATGATTCTGAGAAAGGTCCGGAATCAGCCCAGGATGACACTTACCAAATATTAAGTTCTGTTTTTCTATTGTATCAAATACTTATTTCATGCAATAAAATGTAAATTAATTATTTAAAAATCATACAATGTGATTTTCTGGATTTTATTTTTAGATTCAGTCTCCCACAGGTGAAGTCTACGATAAATATTACAGATCTCTCCATTCTTTGCAGGTGGGAAACTTGCAAAATCAGCAGTGGATCAAATACTTATTTCCCCACTGTAGATAAGTAGATAAATATCTCCCGTATAATCAGCTTTACTTTCAGATACTAATCTAGTTCTCTGGAATCTGAGTCCGTGATGGAGATAATATCTCAGCAATCTTAGGGAATAATTTTGATTTTGAGATAATAAATTAGTGTTTTCAGATCAGATAATTTTTGCAAACCAAAATGTCATCTCAGTCACTCACTTAGATACTTTGAGATGGTTTGTGCTCTGTAATGGGTTAATGACTGAGATAATAAGTCGGTGGATGAGAATATTTCACAGTAATGATAATTGAGCAATTTGAGGTGAGTCAATTGTGACTGAGGCAATATAACAGAGATCTATCAGCTGTGTGCTAATAAATCTGTGCTCTGAGCTATCAAGTCAGTATGTTGAGATACAAAGTCAGTGCTCCAAAACAATAGGTCATGACTCTGAGATAACAAGTCACTGTGCCAAGACAATAAATCAGTGCTTTGAGATAATAAGAAGGTGTTGGAAATACAAAATCAGTTTTCTGAGCTACTAAGTCAGTGCATTTGAGATAATTCAGTACTCCGTTAAGTCCGTGATCCTAGATATTAATTAATTGCTCTGAGATAATAAATCAGTGCTTTAAGATTCAAAGTCAATGCTCTGAGACAATAATTTGTTGCTCTGAGATAAGTAATTGCTCCAAGATATTAATACATTACTTTGAGATAATAAATCAGTGCTTTAAGATACAAAGTGATTGCTTTGTGATAATAATTCAGTACTCTGAGATAATAAGTCAGCGCTGTAGGATTATTTGTCAGTGCTCTGAGATAATAAGTCAGTGCTCTGGGATAGTAGGTCATTGCTATGGGATAATAAGTCAGTGCTTTGAAATAATAAGTCAGTGCTCTGGGATATTAGGTTAGTGCTGTGGGATAAGTCAGTACTATGGGATAATAATTCAGTGCTGTAGGATAATTTGTCAGTGCTCTGAGATAATAAGTCAGTGCTCTGGGATATTAGGTCAGTGCTCTGGGATAATAGGTGAGTGCTATGGGACAATAAATCAGTTCTGTGGGATAGTAAATCAGTGCTCTGAGATAATAAAGTCAGTGATATGGGATAGTAAGTCAGTGCTCTGAGATATTAGGTCAGTGCCCTGGGATAATAAGTCAGTGCTCTGGGATATTAGGTCAGTGCTCTGGGATAAGTCAGTGCTCTGAGATAATAGGTCAGTGCTCTGGGATGTTAGGTCAGTGCTCTGGGATAATAAATCAGTGCTCTGAGATAATAGGTCAGTGCTCTGGGATGTTAAGTCAGTGCTCTGGGATAATAAGTCAGTGCTCTGAGATAATAGGTCAATGCTCTGGGATGTTAGGTCAGTGCTCTGGGATAAGTCAGTGCTCTGAGATGTTAGGTCAGTGCTCTGGGATAATAAGTCAGTGCTCTGAGATAATAGGTCAGTGCTCTGAGATGTTAGGTCAATGACTGGGATAATAAGTCAGTGCTCTGAGATAATAGGTCAGTGCTCTGGGATAAGTCAGTGCTCTGAGATAATAGGTCAGTGCTCTGGGATGTTAGGTCAGTGCTCTGAGATAATAGGTCAGTACTGTGGGATAATAAATCAGTTCTGTGGGATAGTAAGTCAGTGCTGTGGGATAAGTCAGTGCTCTGAGATAATAGGTCAGTGCTCTGGGATAATCTGTCAGAATTTGGCACTAATATCTCTGATTTTATTTGTTCAGTCATTTGTAATCTCCTGGTTCCCTCCATTGCAGCTTCCAGGATACAGGCACTTGAGTGTACGATATTTATTTCGGAGGTCGTCTGTGGCGCTAAATGACCGATGACCATTTAAAGGTTCCGAAATGTTGATCATTTCATCTTGACCCCGCCACCGCATTGTAAGCACCGCCCCTAAGGCTTCCATGGCTCCTCCCCATGATCTTCCGCCGCAGACCCCCATTAACCCTTTGTGTTTTTTTTTTTATAAGGACTGTTTGTGTGTGCGTGTTCATTCATAGCTAACAGAACTGTGATGATTTTATACTGTATTATGTGACCCGCGAGGGACGTTGTGAGCGTGTTATGTACGTAGGACGAGCCCAGGAACACGTTATCCAAAGTATGGCCGCCGCCGCTCTGCCGCAGACGCTGCTGTGACTAATACACACATGGTATTGCATTACTTGACCGGTCTGCAGCATATTACATTATAGATATTTTTTGACTATTATTATTATTTTGTAACAAACACTATGACAATGGAAGGAAGAGCGGAGCACAGAATATATTTATGGCACATAGTTTATATTAGATATTGGGAATTTCAGGCGTCCGGCCACCAAGACGCAGCGGAAGCCGCCATTTTCAAGCTGGATTAATATATTCTACTCATCATTTCAGTAAGTAAAATAGCGCGGGGCACCAGGGGCTCATGTAAAAGGGGCCACCGGCCTGATACATGCAATATCTATAAATACGATACAAGGCAGCGCATGTGTCATCCTAATGTGCCGGTTATTTATTGACACAAATGTAGCAAATACAATGTAACGCTTTAACTGCTTGTCGCCCATGCGTCATTCTTTGCTGATCCGTGCCCGTGCCCCTCCACTGTGCCTTATGGTAGTTTTTGGATTTGTTTGCTGAACTATTGCCCCAGTCCAAGAAAAAAATGTCGGCTTCCGCTGTGAACAGGTGGACGGCACATTTTAAAAGTGACAGAAAGATAACAAGGGGTTAAGTTTACAGGGGAAAAAAAATTGTGCGTTTCTCAGAGCACTGGTCATGTATATTATAGAAGTGTCAATTACTGATATCGCATAAGGCGTCGCCATTTATCAGTGACGCTGATGCAGATTAGGAGGACAGGCAGAAAACAAAAGCGGAGAAAAAGATCAAATCAAGGGGATGGAGTCCTACTGTGTGTTTTGGCTCAGGTATCGGCTTGTCCTGAATACTTTGTTACCCCTGTTCACCTGTTATGTTACATCCAATAAAGAGTTATCCCCAGCTGACCGCCTCTGCCTCTTACTGCCGGCGAACTCGCATCCCAAATAAAAAGCAATCAATCAGCCCAAACTCTGCTAGACAGGCGACTTCACAGCCCTCGTTTCTTCCTTATCCAACAACCCCAAATTTTTGAACCCAGTTTTTTGTATTGGGATCGCTCACACCAGTCCGGACACCAATTGTTGCAACTGGGCAGGTTCAGGTGCCGGTCCGGGGACCAGATCACAATGTTTCATGCATAGTCTAAAAGCCTGATAAACATTGATACATTTTTGTATCGGTTGTGATACATTGAGTTTGCATTGTGCTAAAAGCGGAGCCTGGTGGAACTAATGTAGTGAGCCCAGCCTCATGAGGCTGGTCTACTTGCTTCGAAATCCATGTTCAAATCTTTATACAATCCTGAAATAAATGAGCATTTTCTGAGCTCAGCTAGAGCTGAATTCATCATGTCAAAGTAAGTACTCCAGCTCCATCTGGTGATATCTATAATATAACGCTGGGAGCGTCACTCTGTCCAAAGCCTTTATAGACTGCGCAAGCGCCGGCACAGTCTGGACCCCACAGAGTGACGCTCCCAGGAGATCGCGGTATGCGTAAGCACTGAACGCACACTGCGATCTCCAACGGAGAAGCAGGGACGAGCCAGGAGGGTGAGTATGCTATATTCACCTGTCCCGTTCCAGTGATGCGCGCTGCTCCGTCCTCCACATCCTCTGCCTGTGGCGTTCAGTTCAGAGGGCGCGATGAGGCGCTTAATGCGCGCCGCCCTCTGACTGAACAGTCACAGCCAGAGGACCCGGAAGACGGAGCGGCGCGCTGCACTGGATCAGGGCCAGGTGACTACAGCAAGTGCCGGGGGCCTGAGCTAGCGGTGACTCCGGCACCTGACCCCCACAGCATGCTGGTATCCCCGCCTGCTCAGGCCCCCCAGCACTCGGCGCCCAGCGACGATAGGTGAGTATGTTATTTTTTTTTTTATTGCAGCAGCATACAGGGCATATAATCCTATGGAGCATCTTATGGGGGCCATCAACCTTTATGGAGCAGCGTATGGGGCATATGGATGGGAGCAGCAAATGACAGGATGGGTGCAGCACATGTCAAAATGGGGGCGCAGGATGGTAGCAGCACATGACAGAATTGGGGCGTAGGATGGGAGCAGCACATGACAGCATGGGGGCACAGGATGGGAGCAGCACATGACAGAATCGGTGCGCAGGATGGGAGCAGCACATGACAGAACGGGGCCGCAGGATGGGAGCAGCACATGACAGCATGGGGGTGCAGGATGGCAGCAGCACACGACAGCATGGGGGCGCAGGATGGGAGCAGCACATGACAGAATGGAGGCACAGGATGGCAGCAGCACATGACAGAATCGGGGCGCAGGATGGGAGCAGCACATGACAGAACGGGGCCGCAGGATGGGAGCAGCACATGACAGCATGGGGGTGCAGGATGGCAGCAGCACATGACAGAATCGGGGCGCAGGATGGGAGCAGCACATGACAGAACGGGGCCGCAGGATGGGAGCAGCACATGACAGCATGGGGGTGCAGGATGGCAGCAGCACATGACAGCATGGGGGCGCAGGATGGGAGCAGCACATGACAGAATGGAGGCACAGGATGGCAGCAGCACATGACAGAATCGGGGCGCAGGATGGGAGCAGCACATGACAGAACGGGGCCGCAGGATGGGAGCAGCACATGACAGCATGGGGGCACAGGATGGGAGCAGCACATGACAGCATGGGGGCGCAGGATGGGAGCACATGACAGGATGAGGGCTCAGGAAGAGAGTAGCACATGATAGGATGGGGGCGCATGATGGTAGCAGCACATGACAGGATTGGGGTGGAGTATGGGAGCACCACATGACAGGATTGGGGTACAGGATGGGAGCACGTGACAGGATGAGTGCTCAGGAAGACAGTAGCACATCACAAGATGGAGGCACACAAAACAGGATGGGGGCTACACATGACAGGATGGGGGTGCAAGATGGTAGCAGCACATGACAAGATTAGGGCACAGGATGGAAGCAACACATACCAGGATGGAGACCATATACCAGTATAAATGCTCGCTACCCGGGCGTAGAACGGGTTCAATAGCTAGTATTCATATATTGACAGTGGTTCTGGTGATGTATATTTATGTATTGACTAGATTGTGGCCCGATTCTAACACATCGGGTATTCTAGAATATGCATGTCCCCGTAGTATATGGACAATGATGATTCCAGAATTTGCGGCAGACTGTGCCCGTCGCTGATTGGTCGAGGCAACCTTTATGACATCATCATCGCCATGGCAACCATTATGACATCTACGTCGATACTGTGCCCATCGCTGATTGGTCGAGGCCTGGCGGCCTCGACCAATCAGAGACGCGGGATTTCTACGTCGATACTGTGCCCGTCACTGATTGGTCGAGGCCCAGGTGGCCTCAACCAATCAGAGACGCGGGATTTCCAGGACAGACAGAAAAACCCTTAGACAATTGTATATATAGATAGTGGTTCTGGTGCTGTATTCATGTATTGATAGTTGTTCTGGTGATGTATTCATGTACTGATAGTGGTTCTGGTGATGTATTACAGTTCTAGTGGCAAATTCATGTAGTGATGGTTGTTCTGGTGCTGTATTCATGTAGTGTTGATGATTTTGGTGATATAGTAATCACCAGAACCATAATCAGTGCATGAATACAAAATCAAAAGCATCATCAGTTCATTAGAGCATCAGAGCCATAGATAGTACATGAATATGGCACCAGAACCCTCATCAGTAAATTAATACTTCACCAGAACTACCATGAAAATGTCACCAGAACCACGATTAGTACATGAATGCATCACCAGGATCACCATCAGTATATGAATACATCAATAGACCCACTATCAGTACATGACTACGTCACCAGAACCACCTCAGTACATGAATATTTCACCAGAACCACAATAAGTACCTGAATACATGACCAGAACCAAAAGTACCTGAATACAAGAACCAAGCTTGTAACCCAAAGAAAGGAAAGCACGTGACACCCAAATGGTAAAAATTAACAAATGTTTCTTAGAGAATTAATTAACCCTGCTGTTCTGTTTAGATTTCACATACACTTGTACTGTTCCCGGTCATTTTTGACCGTCCTTATAAAATAATCATTTTTAGCTAATCTAAGTGGTTTTTTTAAACAGTTTTTGCACTATTATATTGCTTGTGAAGATGGTTGTTCAAATACCAGAAAAAAAAATAAATACAAAGCTTGTTTTATATTTTTTTTATATCCAAAAGGGAACATGGTATTTTTTCGATTTTTGTAAAAATTGATTATTTTTGCAGATAAAAAAAAAATCTTGATCTAAATGTTAACTATAAGTAATAATATCAAACATTATGTAGATATACTTTTTTCAAAGGCAAAAAAAAAAAAAAAGCTTTTTTCTCTATAAAATGGCAAAAAACGTTGTTTTTTATACACTTATACTGTTCCCGGTCATTTTTGACCGGACCTAACTATTTGTACCTAATTCAAGTGTTATTTGATTACCTGTTGCATTGTTTTACTGTATGTGAACATGGTTTTCAATAATCAGATGAAAAATTAAATCAAAAACTTTTATTTTTTGAATCAAATAAATTAACATTTTTTGCAATATTTGCTTCATATTGCACATAAAAACTTTTCTTTATTCTAAACTATATACAAACTTTTCAAAAAAAAAAAGTTTTTTTGTCAAAAACAAATGATAAATGCGATCAATGTATTACTTGCATTGTTCACATGTATAATTTACATGACGCTTGCACAAGTATTTTGCACATTTGCAACACATAATATTAGATTTATGGTTACTGGACGTTGGACAGAATGAGCATCTTTTTCGCTTGCAGCTGGTTGCGATGGTGGAAGCCGTTTCAGTATCAGTGGTGGTCGAAGCTGTTGGCTCGCCGTCTCCACCATGCTCTCGAATTTGTCGGGCCACTTTTTCTGCACTCTCATTTCTTGGATTTCGTGGCCGTGTTTTTACATATGGATTAGTGAGAGACTTCCCCAATTCCTCAATAAAAAGCCGTCGTTTGTGTAATTTTTTTTCTTGCCATTTGGGGTTTATTTCCCGACACAATACAAAGGCATTATAGGCAGATACATCGATCAGGTTGTAAAAGAGAATCATAGGCCACCTATTTGTTTTTCTTTTACATGTATACGTGCCTACAAGCTGGTCTAATGTGTCAACAGCACCTTTAGTGGCGTTATAGTGAAGAATCATGTCTGGCTTTCTGTCATCTCTCTCACTTATTTTTGCATCATGGTGCATGGTGCTCATGAGGATAACTTGTTTATTTTTTTTGGGAACGTACGACACTACCGTAGTGTCCTTTGTAAAATAAAACATTGAACTGTGTATGTCTCTCTTATTGAGGATACCCTGTGGAAGTTCAGGTTTATTTTTTCGTACAGTACCCAGCATAGTTATATTGTTTTTTTGTAACATCTGCCCCAATTGGTAGGATGTGAAGAAATTGTCACAGGTAACGTTTCTCCCTTTGAGTCCATGGGTCAAGTCCAAAACTACCCTCATGCCTTGGGTTTTTTCAGGTCTTTCTAGAGGGTTTTTTCCAATATATACTTGAACATTTGCAGCATATGATGTTTTACTGTCACACAGAGTCCAGATTTTTATACCGTATTTTGCTGGTTTACTTGGAATGTATTGCCTGAATGGGCACCTGCCTCTAAATGACACCAGCTGCTCATCAACAGTGACATTTTCTACGGTATTATAACATTTTGGGAGTATCTCGACCCATTTACTCCACAAATCCCTAATTGGGGCAAGTTTATCTGTGCTTCTTCTTTCAGATCTATCCGTTTTGTCATCAAACCGTAGAACTCTGGAAATTTCGTGGAATCTTTCTAAAGACATGGTGGCCCTAAATATATGGCGCCCCGTTTCCGAATTCCACAAACTTTTAGTGGACTCTCCATATGATTTGTATACTCCAGCTAATAGAAGTAACCCGATGTAAGCATTCATAGCCGTCACATCGAAGTTCTTCCATTTATCGCCATAAACCTTTTTTCCCTCAATGTTTGTCATTTGGATAAGTATATTTTGCATGGCTATATTTATGAATAATAGGAATGCCGATTGAATGTCATCAATTCTAGCAATTGCATATCTAGTGGGACCTGGAGTATCTGTGATGACATTTGATGAAGACCTTCTACCAGTCGGAGCAGGAGGCTGCAATTTCCAAACGACATCTTTGTTTTTTGAATTGATTTCTTGCGTCAGACCGGTTGTCGGGGTTTCCACATCAGATTCACCCTCAGAATCCGAGTTCTCGGCAATATCTTCATCCTCACTAATGTTGTCCTCCTCTTCGGAGACATTTTCAGGTGGGACATCCTCGTCTGTATCGGAGTCGTTTATAAACTCCTCCAATTCAGCTTGGGTGAAGTGTCTTCTTCTCATGCTGTAAGGCATCACTGTTGAATGAAAAAATAAAATATATCCATAAACAATGAATGAAAAAAAAAATCAAAACAATTTCGCAACAATACACACAATAACGTCCCGTCACACATTGAGATATGCCCTGTGATTATGGTGCTGGAGCGTCGCAAACAAAAATGAGGCATGCACTCATTCTATCACAGCAGTGAGAATATGTACTCATAAGCAGACATTGAGTCTACACAACCCTAATGCTAACCCCCTATCATCCATTCTATCACAGCAGTGAGAATATGTACTCATAAGCAGACATTGAGTCTACACAACCCTAATGCTAACCCCCTATCATCCATTTTATCACAGCAGTGAGAATATTGAATAATTTTAGAATAAAAGAATAATTTATCTGTAACATACCTGTAAAAATGGGACTTCAGAGCTCTGACGTCTGAACCTCTGCTCACTCTGTGTTGTCTCCAGCTGAACTGAAACTCTACACTGCTATGTTATCTGTCTACAGATAAGATCAGAGCAGACACCACCCTGCAGCAGGAAAAAGCTCACAGTACAACACTTTAGGTGAATTCTGCTTAGGGCTGACCCACACGTCCAGATAATTCCGGTACCGGAATAAATCGGTACCGGAGTTATCCGTGTCCGTGTGCCTGGGAACTCACGGAGGCCATACCTGCGGCACACGTGTGCCGCCCGTATGGCGAGTGGGTACCACACGGAGCGTGTGGTACCCACTCTGCATGGTGCTGAAGCTGCGATTCATATCATCCCTGCAGCAACGTTTGCTGCAGGGAAAATATGAAGAATAGTGTTTAAAATAAAGATCCATGTGTCCGCCGCCCCCCCACCCCCTGTGCGCCCCCCCCGCTGGTCAGAAAATACTCACCCGGATCCCCCCGTCGGCAGTCGCTCCTTCCTGGTCTGGCCGCGGCTTACTGTATGCGGTCACGTGGGGCCGCTCATTTACACTCATGAATAGGCGGCTCCGCCCCTATTGGAGGTGGAGCCACATATTCATGAGTGTAATCGGCCGCATACAGTAGGAGGCGCGGCCAGACCAGGAAGGAGCGACAGCCGACGGGGGACCCGGATAAGTATTTTCTGAACAGCGGGGGGGCGCACAGGGGGTGGGGGGGCGGCGGACACATGGATCTTTATTTTAAACACTATCATTCATATTTTCTCTGTAGCAAACGGTGCTACAGGGAAGATATGAATGGCGGCTTCAGCACCATGTGGGGGGGACAGCGCTTACTGTAGCGCTGTCTCCTGCACGCCACACGGACCCCAGACGGAGAATGTCCGTGTGAGGTGCGTGTTTTACACGGACCCATTGACTCTATTGGGTCCGTGTAATCCGTGCGCTCCCACGAACACTGACATGTCTCCGTGTTTGGCACACGGAGACACGGTCCGCACACGGTCCGCACAAAATCAATGACATCTGAACAGATGCATTGATTTTTATGGGTCTACGTGTGTCAGTGTCTCCGGTACGGGAGGAAACTGTCACCTCACGTACCGGAGCCACTGACGTGTGAAACCGGCCTTAGGACAGCATTGCACAGTGTAATACTGTACAACCAGCAAACACATGGAAAATCAGAAAATCATGATTTACAATATGAAATGTTGACAACTGAATGGAACTAGATCTATATGAACAGCAGGGTAAATAAAAACCAGTGAAATAAATTGCGCATAGCTATACTGGAAGTGAATCCGTCGGCTGTATCGCAACTTGAAAATGTTGGTATGTGTAAATCTGTTCTGACCAAAAGTAGTCAGATACATTGATAAATAGTAGTAGATGCAATATATAGTTCAAAATGAGGTGATAGCACCTTTATTTTTGTCAAAAATTGTCTGGAGAGCTGAATAAAGGCCTATCGGTCATTTTTGACCGAACAGTACAAGTGTAAAAAAAATTGTACCAAATAAAGTAAACAAAAATTAAAAAAAAAAAAAATTCCCACAGAGAGTACCCCCCAATGACGAAAAGTCAGGGAGCCTCAAGTCTCAGAATCACACGCTGAATTTTTATAACATTATAGAATTTCAAAAACGGTCATTTTTGACCTAACAGAACAGCAGGGTTAAAAGCAATAAAAATAGATAACAAAGGTAGGGAGATGAAGGCAGAGAAATTCTTATGCAGAAACAGTCACCACAATTATACAGATGACATACACAAGGGATAATTGATGGAAACAAATAATATAACAAGAAGAAAGGTGCAAATGCATCTCACAATTATTATGGTAAAAATAATATATATAGTGTGTCCATAAAGTCATGGTGCACTTTTGACCAGTCGCAGGATCGATTTATAGTTTATATTTTGGTGCCTGTAGAAGCTATACGGTATAGCTATGTAAGGAGCCCTAAAAAAATCTGTGTGTGGGTGTGCTCGACAATTACACCTAAGCAAGACTACAGTTCATGAGGTGTTAAAGAAGCGTCTCTGTTTTACGGGGTACAAATTGCGGCTGTTGCACGCTATCAAACTGGCGGATAGACCCAAACGATGCGCGTTTGCTGCAGATATGCTTCATGAGATCGACAATGGTGCAAGATTTTTGCAGAAGATTGTGTTTAGCGATGAGGCGACATTCCATATCTGTGGACATGTTCATCGCCATAACGTCCGAATATGGGCTGCTGAACATCCTCATGCCTACGTTGAGCACGAATGTAACCCCCTAAAGTGAGCGTGTGGTGTGGCTTGATGCATGATAAGGTGATAGGCCCATTTTTTTTCGCGGAGCGGTCTGTGACGGCAAACACGTATCTCAACATGTTGGAATTGTATGCAGTGCCACAATTTCCAGAAGGTGTCATCTCTCAACAGGACGGCGCTCCTCCACACTACGCCACCATTGTTCGTGAGTTTCTGGATAGAACATTCCCCCGGCGGTGGATAGGCAGGGATTCTGTCAAGCCATGGCCACCACGATCCCCGGACCTGACGCCCTTAGACTTTTACATTTGGGGTTATGTGAAGCAACATGTGTACATTGAACGTATCAATGACATTAATCACTTAAAACAGAGAATCGCAGACGTTATTTACTCACCAGACGTCCTTCCCTGTGTGTGACAAGAACTGCACTATCGTTTGGATGTGTGTAGGGCAACAAATGGAGCCCACATCGAACTGCACTCAATAGGTATGAAACTGGGAGAGTTTTTATTTTATTTGGAGCAGATTTCACCCTTTCTATCGTTTTTTTGTTGCTTTCCAGCGACTGGGCAAAAGTGCACCATGACTTTATGAACACACTGTATAATGGGAACACAGTGCAGATAGAGACACGTAGTGGTGAAGAAAAGAAATAGTTGAAATGTATAATTGCAGTAATAATTAAACACTTGTCAGTACATGAATACCATATAAGCAAAGATTAAATAAGCAGCTATAAAAATATATATAAATACCATGGAGCGCAATAGATAATGAGGTGCAAGTGCAAGCAAAGCAGGGAAATGACCTACAATATATCAAAAAGGCAAAGTAGCTGCCGGTGTAGAAAAGTTCATGTATTCAGTGTGCTCAAAGACTAAAGGAAAAGCTCAGTGGAGGTAGAAATACATTTGTGGGACTGAAAAAGCTCAAGACGGGAACCCCGACGAGCGTTTCGCTATGGCTTCTTCCTGGGGGTCTGTATGAACCAAGCTTAGTACAATGATCAAGTGTAATGTCAAGTCAGCCCCATAAACAAGTGTATCACATGAACTTACTACTCCCACTGTGTCCTTAGCAATGGGATGGAGATGCTGGGACTGCGGACCATACAGGAACCAGATGAGAATCAGGTCCAGGTACCTTATAGCCGACATCTTCTCTGGAGGCATCTTTTTCTTTTCATCTCCATCTTGTCTAGACGCCATGATGACTTTTCACTTCCACAGCTCGTCTCTGCGGACCTCCTTCTTCTCCGGGCTTCTGTAGCACATCCAGACATGGTGCCCTTAAAAATAAGTGTTATTAAACTGCCCTCTGCATAAAAATATCTCTATGTTATGCCCTCAGTAAGACTCCTAAGGTATACGGCCTCTACACTGTCTGCCTTAATGAACGACTCCCAGCACACTGTCTGCCCTTATCAGCAATTACCGGCACACCATCCGCCCTTATGAACCACAGCCTGTGCCATGGCTGTCCCCACTCTAATATGCCATTACACTTTCTATATCTCCACGCTGTCGCCCCACCATTCTAACCCCTCTCCATACTGTGCCCCCATTCCACTCTGCCCCCTCTCCATATCCATTCTGTGCCCCTCTTAACACTATGCCCTTATACTGCCCACCATGTTGCCCTCTTCAAACCACTCATCACACTGTCCTCCTGCACAGTATGATGGTCACCACAGCCGCCCATACAGTATGATATCCACAACGAGCCACCAATAAGTAGATGGTCACCACTATAGCCCCCCTTATATAGTAGGATGGCCACCACAGCCGCCCATAAACAAAATGAAGTCCAAAACAGCCCCCGTATATCTTATGACCCCCCAGCTTCCTATACAGTATTATGGCCCACAAACAGTATGATCTTCACCACAGCCCCCAGTGTGATGACCTCCACAGCCCCATATACAGATTGTCACCACTGCTCCTCATACACCTTGCTGGCCTCCCACACAGCCCCTCATTTGCTTTCCCCCGCACAGCCCCTCATTTGCTTTCCCCTGCACAGCCCCTCATTTGCTTTCCCCCGCACAGCCCCACATTTGCTTTCCTTCACAGCCCCTCATTTGCTTTCCCCCGCACAGCCCCTCATTTGCTTTCCCCCGCACAGCCCCTCATTTGCTTTCCCCCGCACAGCCCCTCATTTGCTTTCCCCCGCACAGCCCCTCATTTGCTTTCCCCTGCACAGCCCCTCATTTGCTTTCCTTCACAGCCCCTCATTTGCTTTCCCCCGCACAGCCCCTCATTTGCTTTCCCCCGCACAGCCCCTCATTTGCTTTCCCCCGCACAGCCCCTCATTTGCTTTCCCCCGCACAGCCCCTCATTTGCTGGCCTCTCGCACAGCCCCTCAGTTGATGTATATCACTGCATCGCGACATCCAACATCCCCTGCGTGCCCCTTCTCCACCAAGGTGCAGATCACAAGTGGTCTTCCTCTTGCCTCTTGTTGGAGTCCCCGGTGGAGCAGAGAGGTGATTACAGCTCCTCTGCTTCTGCATCGGCGGCAGCACATGAATTGTATTCGAGTATAATTTAGTGCGGGAGGTAGGGGGCGACGGCCTGGGCGCAGGCAGAGAGAGGGGTGAGCGGTGACACTGACACTGCTCCCATGTGTGCCTGCACCCCGGCCGTCATTGTGCTGCATGTCTGCGGCCAGAGGATGGTGGCGGGCGGCCGCAGACATCCAGCATTTTTTTCAAAGTGCGCCTCTATCAGGTAGGCAACAGGTGGAGCCTTAGAAAGTTTCTGCCCCTTGACCCAGCCTGGACCTAAGGCTAGGTCATGAACAAAAAAATCCATTTAAACGTGCAGAATTTCTGTAACTAGGTTTATATTGTAGATTGTGAGCGCTCGTGGGCAGGGTCCTCTCTCCTCCTGGACCAGTCGTGACTTGTATTGTTTAAAATTATTGTACTTGTTTTTACTATGTTACACCCCTCCTCACATGTAAAGCGCCATGGAATAAATGACGCTATAATAATAAATAATAATATACAATATAACAAGATAGAAAAAGTAAAGTATTAGCAAATTTACTCAAGTGCGCAGATGGAAAATGGTAAATATGTGGTTGATCGTTTCCCAAAAGCTCCTGGACTTCAATTACAATATTTACTGGAGGTCTCTAAACATCATATCACAGAACCCCCATAAAGACATCACAGAACCCCCATAATGACATCACAGAACCCTCACAATGACATCACAGAACCCTCACAATGACATCACAGAACCCCCATAATGACATCACGGAACCCCCATAATGACATCACAGAACCCCCATAATGACATCACAGAACCCCCATAATGACATCACAGAACCCCCATAATGACATCACAGAACCCTCATAATAACATCACAGAACCCTCATAGTGACATCACAGAACCCTCACAATGACATCACAGAACCCTCATAGTGACATCACAGAACCCTCATAATGACATCACAGAACGCTCATAGTGACATCACAGAACCCTCATAGTGACATCACAGAACCCTCCTAATGATGCAACACCCCAGGTAACCGGTTGTTGCAGTGATGTTGCCTTCCTTTTGGGGAGGGCGGTATCATGCTTGAAGGCAATGGAAATTTCCTTCACCAGGCAAGGCACCCACAAACAACACATTCTGAATCCAGGCCAGAAGGGGGAGCTCAGGACCCGGATTCAGGGGAACTTCCCTCAAATATGGATATAAGTCCTGGTCTGGAGGAGGAGGTAGACAGTCAGAGAGAGAGTGGAGGGAGACAGTTAGTCTCCAGGAGGGAGAAATAGAGGAAGGATATCTGGAACAGACAGAGAGGCCTAGCAGCCACGTGGGAGCTGCAGCCTCTGGAAAGAGCGATAACCTGAAGGGTTGTATGTGGTGGAGCTACAGAGGAAAGGAGCACAGGAGTGGAAAAGGGCTCAGAGGGGAACTGTGACCGGGCACGCTCAGAGCCAGAGCGCAGCAACCGGGAACCGGGAGCCCGAGGCTTTAGTGGGACTCTAGGACACTTAGCAGAACCAGAGGGCTGAGATCTTTATGTGATTGGCCCACACCACACCTGAGACGCAGCAACACCTGAGGAGCCTGGGGCATGATGGAGTCCCTGTTAAATGGCTCAAGCTGCCCGTCATGCAGGTACCTGTTCTAGGACAGGGGAAAAAGGACTTTGCCAGTAAGCTTCAGGCAGCAGGGACCTCATACAACAGCGCAAGGAGGAAAGGCTCATGGACCTCAACTGGGAAAGGGATCCTCTATTGCCTCCAAGCCGGCCGGACCACAGCTACACCTGTACCTGGTACTCTGGACTGAGATGCACTACTACCATCAGTAAACCAGGTAGACTTACAACCTATGTCCTCCACTTATTCATCGGCATACAACATCCTTGCCACACACATTGGGAGCCCTGGGGACCCCGCTTCACCTGTGGGAAGCGTCACCATCCAGCCGCCATACCATCACCCCAGAGGACCCCTTTATGTGGCGTCGCTCCCTACTGACCGAGAACCACAGGTGGCGTCACAAACACGAACTTTATTAATAAAACCACTTAAAAGACCTTTCCCCTTTAATTGGGCGCCCAGGGCCAAGGACCGGATTGCAGCCACCGTGACATCCCCTTTAAGTACCGGACCCTCTACAGAGTACCCCACGGCCCTGGCGGGCGTTCCAGTGACATCACAGAACCCTCATTGTGACATCACAGAACCCTCATAATGACATCACAGAACTCTTGTAATGACATCACAGAACCTTCATAATGACATCACACAACCCTCATAATGACATCACAGAACCCCCATAATCAATCAAATAAATAAGGCAGCACACTGCGGCGCTAAAACATGCAAACATGAAACATGAAAATTAAACTGCATTACTGCACTAGAAATATGAAAAAATGAGAGCGTTTAGGGCATAAATTGGCCAATTCATGTGTACCTGGTAGCCACATTAAGGCATCTCTCGTATACCAGGTCCTAAACTTTCCTTTCCTTGCTGAGAATAAACGTCTTCATCTGAATGGCAACCTGTGACCCATTCAGATGAAGACTTTCAGCACCTGTTCACACTTAGTCTATGTTTGGGTGTGACGGTCAGTTTTTTGAAATTTGTATTCATTAGCCTTCTGACCGAGCACTCCGCCTCTTAGCCACAGGTGTTTTAATCGCAGCAGGTCCATTACCCCTCCACAGAGAGAGAGAAGTTTAGTCTTAAAGAGGATTCACAGGTTCCCATTCTGATGAAGACGTTTATTCTCAGCTAGGAAAGGAAAGTTTAGGACCTGGTATACGAGAGATGCCTTAATGTGGCTACCAGGTACACATGAATTGGCCAACTTATGCGCTAAAAGTTCTCATTTTTTCATATTTCTAGTGCAGTAATGCAGTTCAACTTTCATGTTTGCATGTTTTAGCGCCGCAGTGTGCTGCCTTATTTATTTGACTGTATACGAGTTGGTGACTCTAGGTTCAGCACCTGTTCACACTTAGTCTATGTTTGGATGTGACGGTCAGTTTTTTTAAATTAGAACCCCCAAAATGACATCACAGAACCCCCACAATGACATCACAGAATCCTCATAATGACATCACAGAATCCCCACAATGACATCACAGAAGCCCCATAATGACATCACAGAACCCCTATAATGACATCACAGAACCCCCATAATGACATCACAGAACCCCCATAATGACATCACAGAACCCCCATAATGACATCACAGAACCCTCATAATGACATCACAGAACCCCCATAATGATATCACAGAACCCCTATAATGACATCACAGAACCCCCATAATGACATCACAGAACCCCCATAATGTCATCACAGAACCCCTATAATGACATCACAGAACCCTCATAATGACATCACAGAACCCCCATAATGATATCACAGAACCCCTATAATGACATCACAGAACCCCCATAATGACATCACAGAACCCCCATAATGACATCACAGAACCCCTATAATGACATCACAGAACCCCCATAATGACATCACAGAACCCCCATAATGACATCACAGAACCCACATAATGATATCACAGTAGCCCCATAATGACATCACAGAAGCCCCATAATGACATCACAGAACCCCCATAATGACATCACAGAACCCCCATAATGACATCACAGAACCATCATTATGACATCACAGAACCCCCATAATGACATCACAGAACCCTCTTAATAGGACATAAGCACGTCCTTCGCTGTCATAGCCACATTTAGGACCCTTCTTGTGATGTCACTTTTGATGTCATTATCGTGGACACTAAACAAGAAAATGTTTATGAACTTGTTTTGAAGTTATCCTTTAGTTTCACAAGATCTCACTGTATTTTAGGCTTCTGTAACGTTTTTTAGTGGTCATTTTATTGCTTGGATTGAATGATTTTTTATTTCTTCGACAGAAATTCAGTCGATATCAGTAGGAAATTTTCCGATCATTCTCCAGCTGTGACTGCATTCTGGAAAGTGTCCACTGGGTGGCACTATGGCAGCACAAGTCAGTGGTGCAGTCTGTAGCTCGCGCTCATATCCCCATGATTCCCATAGAGGCCGCGTGTCTCTGCCAGTGGGCAAACAATTCCTTGTATAAACCTCATTTTTCTGTTTGTGCTTTATTCCCTGCTGCTCTATTCTTATACATATTTTATCATCAGAGAAACTTTATTGTAATCGCTCAAGGTTTGTAGCATCACATAAGGTGGCCGTGGGGCGCCTGCGCAGCATTAGCACTCAGTGGACTGGGAAGCCAGAGGTCACTGCCCCGAGAAAATCAGCACACCCTACTCCTGAAATACTCTGTGCTGCTACTGACCCTTACAGTTGCCAGTTTTTAAATCCTCGGAAGGATCCACATTTCTGGTATTATTGCTCCGTATCCAAACAGTGAGTTGCCAGTGTATCAATGTAACATTTATGAAGATGATAATGAGCAGAACTTTTCTTTGCTAGACCGTGGATTCGTTATAAATGTATCAGGGGTATTACATCCAAGATTATTAGACGGTTGTTTTCCTTGTGATGTGAAGATCGCTCACAGTTTGATTGTGAACGTCGCTTCTGATTAAGGAAAACGTCGTTTCTTTGGAGACAGAAGATCTTCCAGGATTTGTACCGATGTGAAATGGTCAATGCAAAAAGAACGGAATATGCTGCTCAATGTTTGAGATACTGATGATTATACCCTGAGCTTAAAATATGATGTAAAATCTACAGTGATGTAAAAAAGTACTCACTCCCTTCCCATATCTAAAAAATAAAGACACCTTTAGGGACATTTTTAATTTACTAAAAATATTACTCAAAATAATTATTGCACTAGGGTTTAATTACAAAATTTGCATTGTTTAGCTGTTACATCCTCTGTGTATCACAGGGACTTCTACATCTGCTGTGTATCACAGCAGCTCCTACATCCATTATGTATCACAGGGACTTCTACATCCGCTATGTATCACCATGATTTCTACATCCTCTGTGTATCACAGTATATTCTACATATTCTGTGTATCACAGGAACTTCTACATCTGCTATGTATCACAGTGATTTCTACATCCTATGTGTATCACAGGGACTTCTACATATGCTATGTATCACAGTGATTTCTACGTCCACGATGTATCACAGCAGCTCCTACATCCATTTTGTATCAAAAGGACTTCTATATTCTCTGTGTATCACAGTATATTCTACATTTTATATGTATCACAGGGAATTCTACATCTGCTGTGTATCACAGGGACTTCTACATCCTTGGTGTATCAGAGTGACTTCTACATCTTTTGTGTATGAGAGAGGCTTCAACGTCCACAATGTATCATGCAGATTCTACATCCGCTATTTATCACAGCAGATTCTACATCCACAATGTATCAGAAGGACTTCTACATCCTCTGTGTATTACAACAGCTCTTACATCCACAATGTATCACAGCAACATCTACATCCACAATGTATCACAGCAGATTCTGCATCCTCTGTGTACCTAACGCTCTGTAGACCCTTTTTACCAGGTATCGAGGCTGTATCTCGGGGCTCTTGGGGGACATTTTAGGATCTTTGGATCACGAGCGCTGGGGTGATCACCATCATCTGCCCGCACCTGGAGCCGCATTTTACCACATAATAGGGAACAATATCTGATGGCAGCACAATCCTGATACTATGGGAAGAGAAGTCAGTAAGTTACCAGCACCTTCAGGACTTTCCTTTTTTCTCCGCTGTCCCCTGAGGTTATTTGTGAGAGCAGGTGCAAAGCTGGGAAGTGAACGTCTCTGAAGAAAAGACGGAAAAATAAACGTCTCCATCCGCAGACGCCTCCAGTATTCAGCGCTCAGTCGTGACATTGATGATTTCTTTGTTTTCGGAGCCGACAGCCGACACTTATTCCTCCAGCGCGGCCCCGACAACACTCATTGCTCTGCAGCTCCGCCATGTCTCTCGCTTTCTATTTTATGCTATTTTTGCGCAGCTCCAACAAAATGACTGCGCTGGGAGAGGACGGAGCAGATCTGTGTGTCCGGGTGTCATTGCAGGGGCGGCCAGAGACAGAAGGGGCCCCTGAGCAAGAACAGTACCTGGGCCCTATGCCGACCAATAAGGAGTCTGTGACAGAAGCTGTTTTGGAGGTGGATGTGACCTCCTGACCTCATGGGGCCCCTGGTATGTCTGCCTCCCCAGACCTCACCTGTTGGGCCCCTGTGCACCGATGATATGCCCTCCCCTGCCCAGACCTCACCTCATGGGGCCCCTGGTATGTCCGCCCCTGGGACCCCGCTGATGAGGTCACTCCAGTGGGCACCATGTCCCCTCCATACACTTTGTAATGTCTGTGCCCCGTATTGCATATTTGGGGGCAGTGTTCTGGATCACTGCGTTGAGAAACACGTGATGGTGTCTCCGCAGTGTTGGATGTTTTGGTCTCCACGAGGTCAATCATCCGTGCCTTTATGTGCCCCGTATACAGCTCACTGGGGCGAATGTATGAACTGCAATACCACGAGCAGCCACTACACAATGAGTGGCACTGTGCCTGGTGTGCGGATATGGAGGAGAATCCACCGCACACAGCAGCAATTTTCTCCCAGAAAACCCGCTTTAATGTCAGAATCTATTTTTCAAAGCTACAAATCCCCTGTAAAGACATAGATGATACAATTCTGCCTCTATACAGTGACCACTAGGGGGAGCTCCCTGCATAGGGATTTTTGCAGCACTCTCATAAGTTATCAGCTCCATCTAGTGGTGGCAGAGAGAAGTGCTTTTTTTAAAATGCTCATTTAGGCTATGTTCACACCTTGCGGATTCACAGCAGTTTTCCATGCGTTGTACAGTACCATGTAAACCTACGGAAAACCAAATCTGCTATGCCCATGGTGCGGAAAATACCGCGTGGAAACGCTGCATTGTATTTTCAACAGCATGTCAATTCTTTGTGTGGATTCTGCAGCGTTTTACACCTGCTCCATAATAGGAATCCACAGGTGTAAAACCGAAGGTGGAATACGCACAAAAAATGCAGGAAATCCACGGTAAATCCGCAGGTAAAACGCAGTGCGTTTTACCTGCCGATTTTTCAAAAATGGTGCAAAAAAATGCGCACACGAATCCGCAACGTGGGCGCATAGCCTTACAGGCACAGAGTACCCCTGACTTACTTTACTTTTTTGGGTTGTGGTATTAGTTGCTTTTTTGGCACCAAATTTTTCAAAATGGCACATCTGATTCATGAATTTGGCACATAGTGAAAAATGGTCTTTTTTTTTCTGTTATGAACAATTTTTGTGTCTGTTGTTGCAGGTACGCAAAATGGTGCAAAATTGCGCCAAAATGCTGGAGTACGCAAAATTACACCGAAGGCGTGTACTAGAGTTGTGCCAAATTTTGGGACTTAAAGTTGCAATTGACGAATCAGGCCATCACATCTAGAATTACAAAACTCCATGCGCAAAGTAGAAAAGAACAAAAGTGAGAGGCACAGATAGAATAATGAGCTGGGTGCAAACAGAAAAAAGCGCAGAAAACACAAAACGAGACAATAAACAGGTGCAAAGCCAATGGTGAATAAGGGGCCGGCGTATTTGACTTTTCACAAAATTCAAGAACTCACGTGCGCCATTTTGAAGAATTTGGTGCAAAAAATTGGTATTGTATACCAAAAGACAAAAGAAGTGACAAAAAAAATGCAAATAATGAATCGGGGCCAATGTATCCGGGCGGCGGACTGAAGGAGTTAAAGGGAGCGTCGACTCTAGAGGATGAAACCGGCTAAAAATATCAATGATAACAAATAACAGGAATAGACAGAACAAGCAACAAAATGAGGAGAATCGAAGAATAAAAGCCAAACTCCATCTCCGGTGCCAGGAATAATCCCAGCGATGCGACTGCAGAGATGAGGAACAATTGGGCGACTGCAATTTGTTACATTTGTCATCGGCTTCTAATTAAAGTCATTTAATTCCAGATCTGTGCGCAGAATGGGCAGATGTGACAGCAGAGGGGCACGGACAGCGGGACAGGACAAGGCCGACCAGCCTGGGACAAGCAGAAAGACTCCAGTGTACGGGGCCGATGCCCGCAGCGTCCTGCAGAGCTGAGCCTGGCACCGCACAGCCACGATCTGCCGGGGCGTCACATCCGACACTTGTCTGGTGCCAAAACAGGAGACCGGTCTGTTCCTGGGGGCAGCGTGTTCTCATGTACAAACTCATCTCTGCAATTGGGCGACCAGTCCAGCATGGTGTCCACAGCCGCCAATATTGGGCTCTTGGCGCAGGGAAATAAGAGACCCCACTGTTCTCCTCCCCGTGGGGTCTGAACACAATCGGTTACATAAAACACAAACTTGGCACAAAGCGTTACAAAGATAAAGGCGATTTGTGACACCATGACTGTGCACTGGACGGCAGGAATATTCGCACATTATATGGCAGAATGTGCTAGTCTATGATGATCACAATTATTTGGGCAATGTATGGCAACAATGTTTATACTGTGACTGGCGGCATTATTTGGGTAATGTATGGCAACAATGTTTATACTGTGACTGGCGGCATTATTTGGGCAATGTATGGGAACAATGCTTGTACTCTGACTGGCAGCATTATTTGGGCACTGTGTGGCAATAATGTTTCAGCACTCTGTGTTGGTCGTGTCTGGGCACTGTATTCCAGCATCCTTTACACTGTATGGCGCTATTATTTGTGCACATTATTTCACATTTATTTACTCACTCTACAGCCACAATATTGTGACACTGTGTGCCACATAGAACACTATACACTCACCGGCCACTTTATTAGGTCCACCTGTCCAACTTCTTGTTAACACTTAATTTCTAATCAGCCAATCACATGGCGGCAACTCAGTGCATTTAGGCATGTAGACATGGTCAAGACAATCTCCTGCAGTTCAAACCGAGCATCAGTATGGGGAAGAAAGGTGATTTGAGTGCCTTTGAACGTGGCATGGTTGTTGGTGCCAGAAGGGCTGGTCTGAGTATTTCAGAAACTGCTGATCTACTGGTATTTTCACGCACAACCATCTCTAGGGTTTACAGAGAATGGTCCGAAAAAGAAAAAAAATCCAGTGAGCGGCAGTTCTGTGGGCGGAAATGCCTTGTTGATGCCAGAGGTCAGAGGAGAATGGGCAGACTGGTTCGAGCTGATAGAAAGGCAACAGTGACTCAAATCGCCACCCGTTACAACCAAGGTAGGCCTAAGAGCATCTCCATACCTCCCAACTTTTGAAGATGGGAAAGAGGGACAAAGTTTGCGGCGCGCAAAGCGCGCCGCGGCAAATTTTAGGCCACGCCTCTGACCACACCCATTCATAATTAGTCACACCCATATCCACGTCCCAAGCACACCCATTTAGCACTGCTGATCACACTGTTTCATATACAATAGTTATAAACAAAAAAATATGGCCACACAGTGCTCCATACTGTATAATGACCACACATGATGCTCCATACTGTATAATGGCCACACATGATGCTCCATACTGTATAATGACCGCACATGATGCTCCATACTGTATAATGACCGCACATGATGCTCCATACTGTATAATGGCCGCACATGATGCTCCATACTGTATAATGACCGCATGCATACTGTATAATGGCCGCACATGATGCTCCATACTGTATAATGAACGCACATGATGCTCCATACTGTATAATGACCGCACATGATGCTCCATACTGTATAATGACCACACATGATGCTCCATATTGTATAATGACCGCACATGATGCTCCATACTGTATACTGGCTGCACATGATGCTCCTTACTGTATAATGACTGCACATGATGCTCCATATTGTATAATGACCACACATGATGCTCCATACTGTATACTGGCTGCACATGATGCTCCATATTGTATAATGACCGCACATGATGCTCCATACTGTATAATGACTGCACATGATGCTCCATACTGTATAATGACCCCACATGATGCTCCATACTGTATTATGGCCACAGTTCTCCATACTGTATAATGACATACAGGCACGCAGCTCACACACATGCAGCATCACACACACACAGTATCACACATACACACGCAGCATCACAAACGCAGCTCACAAACACATGCAGCTTTGACACAAATGCATCACACATGCAGCCATCACACACACACACAGCCATCACACACACACGCAGTCATCACACACACACGCAGCCATCACACACACACACGCAGCCATCACACACACACGCAGTCATCACACACACACGCAGTCATCACACACACGCAGCCATCACACACACGCAGCCATCACACACACACACGCAGCCATCACACACACACGCAGCCATCACACACACACACACACGCAGCCATCACACACACACACACGCAGCCATCACACACATGCAGCCATCACACACACCCAGCCATCACACACACCCAGCCATCACACACACACACACCCAGCCATCACACACACACACACACCCAGCCATCACACACACACACCCAGCCATCACACACACACACTCAGCCATCACACACACACACCCAGCCATCACACACACACACCCAGCCATCACACACACACACCCAGCCATCACACACACCCAGCCATCACACACACCAGATACCTCATACACACATGACACACACACAAATGCAGCATCACACATCTCACACACACACACACATCACACACACACAATCTCCTCTGTGGTGCAGGGGCGGCTGATCTGTCCATGTGCAGCTCTTCAGTTTCTCCGGCTGCTCACAGCTCTGCACTGTCCCGGCACCTCCCCCATCTCTCCTTCTCTGCCGGGATAGCAGCTAAGAGCAGGAGACGCCGGAGCTCCGTGCACACACAGGAGGAAGTGAGTCGCTGACCTCTCATCTTGATCGCTGCTGGCTCTCTTCCTCAGCGTGGCAGCGCCGCACACACAGGGGGCGGGGGCGGGGGCGGGGGAGGGATCGGTCGGGAGGAGACCCAGCATGTATAAGAAAAAAAAAACAGCCACAAACCTAATCGGGCTCTCTCTACGTCCCGGAAGTGAGCGGGGCTTCACCGGCGGCCGCAAATTCGGGATTTTAAATGCCCGAAGCGGGACAGCGGGACCCCGGTGCCAAAGCGGGACTGTCACGCTGAAATCGGGACGGTTGGGAGGTATGCATCTCTGAACGCACAGTGCGTCGAACTTTGAGGCAGATGGGCTACAGCAGCAGAAGACCACACCGGGTACCACTCCTTTCAGCTAAGAACAGGAAACTGAGGCTACAATTTGTACAAGCTCATCGAAATTGGACAGTAGAAGATTGGAAAAACGTTGCTTGGTCTGATGAGTCTCGATTTCTGCTGCGACATTCGGATGGTAGGGTCAGAATTTGGCGTAAACAACATGAAAGCATGGATCCATCCTGCCTTGTATGGAGCATCTTTGGGATGTGCAGCCGACAAATCTGCGGCAACTGTGTGATGCCATCATGTCAATATGGACCAAAATCTCTGAGGAATGCTTCCAGCACCTTGTTGAATCTATGCCACGAAGAATTGAGGCAGTTCTGAAGGCAAAAGGGGGTCCAACCCGTTACTAGCATGGTGTACCTAATAAAGTGGCCGGTGAGTGTATGTCGGGTATATGGAGCTTATGTACAGAACCATTATTTGGAAACCATGTAGCACTTTTACTTGTGCACCGTATGTCAGGGCTGCGGACAGGGTGGGACAATTTCCATCTAAAGTCTAGAATTCTGGACGTTTTGTTAATAACATACAATCTGTTTGCAATTTTTGCAGTTGTAATTTTACACTTTTGATGTGAGATTTGAGGTCGACCGTTCACAGCAATGTGATTATTCCGGGGTCGTGGGCATTTTCTTTGATCTCATATCATTTTTCTGTTGCTCATGATGATATATTAGAAGAGAAGACAGAATTAAATGTTTCACTACATGAATTTCTCCGTAGAAGTTTATGGTTGGAGCCTTTGTACTGTTTTGGTACTTAAAGAGGTTGCCTCACCATCTTAAAAAGATAAAATCGCAAAGTTCTCAAGCCAACAGCCTCTTAATAAAAATCCATTCTCAAGAATCAAAGGTTTTTTATTTTTTTTTGTTTACTTCTCATTGCCTAGGTTACCGGCCACCTCTGGAGTCCATCAAAAGTGACTGGTCTCTTAGGTAAAAGCGCTCACTGACAAGTTCTGCAACTGGCCGGATTCCTGGATCTGAGCCTCAGGACCCCGAGCTTCTCCCATGCCTCATACATCGGTTTCGTGGAGCGCAGAGCTCGGACCGGCGGAGCGACCATGCTGCTAGTCCAGACTGTCAATCATCCCTGGACAAGCAGGAAGGCGAGAGGCAGAGGAGCGGTGAGCTCATGAGACAGAAGATGAGCAGATTCTTGGAGACTTTGCCTATTTCGCTTGTTTACTCCCTTTTATGTCAGATCTGAGAATGTCGGGATTTAGATTTTTCCCGCTCCAGTTCTATAATTACTTTTAGTTCAGGTTGACTTGTTGTCTTCTTCCACGTAATGAAAGTGAGATGAAAATCATCTACAGTCAATCAGTCCGGAGCTGGAGCCGCAGAAGGCAAAGCCGACACTTGAATCAGACGAGGACGGAACTTGTGTGATAAATAGGTTATTTCACTTCCCAAATAAGTTTTTTGTTCTTGGAGTCTTGTTACATTTGTACTATTTTGGATAAATCTAAAACAACTTCTCATGGTGAAATTGGCCCCAATAATGGAAGGAAGGTCAGTAATGAGTCCTAATTGTGTCCATATACTGTATATTCCATCCATAATCCAATGTATAGGATGTGTCTGTAGAAATATGACTCATCTCAGGTACAATTGCTAAAATTCAAAACATTCCAAAATATTCAGTATCCTGTAACTTCTTAGCATGTTGATCATCCGTGGCCATGGTGATCTTCTATATACATAGTGTAGCAGAGAAGTGTGCTGCTGGTGATTGACCAGCGAAAATGTGAGCTGTAGCTGGGAGAGAGACAAGCCAGGTTCTCTCACTGAAGAGACACTGCATGGGTCAGCTAGGAAAGCTGAGCAGTCTGTCAGTGGCAGCGGCAGTATGTTCAGCGTGAACTATGCCCACTTCTCTTTGGCGCTGGAAGCTGCCGGAGCTCAGGCTGAAGGAGATACCGAGACCTTGTAGGATAATACCTCTGTTGTGAATAAAGTTTGCTCTAGGGGAAAGGATTGTAATCTGGGTGAGCCCGCACTGACATATATATGTGCTGCTGAATTAACTGTTTATTGGCTGTGATACCTTGTGCCCAGAAGAGGCTGATTTTGGTTTTTAGGTCTTTGGAGTTTTAAGAAAGAAATAAAACTGCAAGTTTCAACCAAACCGCATTGCCTGTGTGAACACTGCCCAACTCCTACCTGAGAGCGTAGATCCCTACAGTAGTTACCGACTGAAGTTGGCAATGTTGGCCTTACTGGTGGGCTCCAGATGCCCCAATATGATGCTATAAATAAGGCTCTGCAAAAATAGCAAACAGGTGAGAGGACAACAGCCGGAGGGTCATGCTGGCCATCTGGTATGATGGTGGGGTGTGATATCACCATGTAACACTCGCAGGGTGCTGGTCTCCGGCCCTCCTGACTCTATGCACTAAACACCACAGACAAGGTGTGACAACACCAGCCCCCCAGACTTCATTTATCATTATTTCCCACCAAATTATAATTAAACTTTGAGCCCTTTAAATATAAGTGAGATAATGTGGCGGTAATTGCTTCCAGCTCTGCGACCGGCAGGCGCTTTTTTCATACCGTCACACTCACATCAGCGGCAATGGTAAGCGATGGGTTTTGTTAATGGACTTCAGGGCCACCGTGCGGTAATTGAATATTGATGTCCGCTACCTCATTATCTACATCAGGACCCAAAATACCCTGACGGCTCCTATCAGACACAAGTAATGAAGTTTTACACTCAGACCTCGGTGTCTGGCGGCCGCTCGCTGCCCCCCGAGCATCTAGAACTTCAGGAAAAAAACTGTATCGGCCGCAACGAACGAATGTCAGCTCTGGTGACACAGTCCTCTGTGCTAAACCGGTGACAATGTGCAGGAAAATCTACCAGCCATGATGAGATGGCGATAATGAAGTCCAGCCAAGAAAAAAACGTAACTCCTGCAATAAACAGCACACAGAACTGAAAAAGATAAAATAATAGAGATGAAACATCACACACAAAATAGACAACAAGAACTCTATATGCATGTCATTAACAATAAAACACAGGAGTCAAGCTGCCGTATGATAGTTTTTATTATAGTTACAGTGGGGCAAAAAAGTATTTAGTCATTCAGCAATAGTGCAACTTCCACCACTTAAAAAGATGAGAGGCGTCTGTAATTTACATCATAGGTAGACCTCAACTATGGGAGACAAACTGAGAAAAAAAAATCCAGAAAATCACATTGTCTGTTTTTTTATCATTTTATTTGCATATTATGGTGGCAAATAAGTATTTGGTCAGAAACAAACAATCCAGATTTCTGGCTCTCACAGACCTGTAACTTCTTCTTTAAGAGGCTCCTCTGTCCTCCACTCATTACCTGTAGTAATGGCACCTGTTTAAGCTTGTTATCAGTATAAAAAGACACCTGTGCACACCCTCAAACAGTCTGACTCAAAACTCCACTATGGTGAAGACCAAAGAGCTGTCAAAGGACACCAGAAACAAAATTGTAGCCCTGCACCAGGCTGGGAAGACTGAATCTGCAATAGCCAACCAGCTTGGAGTGAAGAAATCAACAGTGGGAGCAATAATTAGAAAATGGAAGACATTAAAGACCACTGATAATCTCCCTCGATCTGGGGCTCCACGCAAAATCCCACCTCGTGGGGTCAGAATGATCACAAGAACAGTGAGCAAAAATCCCAGAACCACGCGGGGGGACCTAGTGAATGAACTGCAGAGAGCTGGGACCAATGTAACAAGGTCTACCATAAGTAACACACTACGCCACCATGGACTCAGATCCTGCAGTGCCAGACGTGTCCCACTGCTTAAGCCAGTACATGTCCGGGCCCGTCTGAAGTTTGCTAGAGAGCATTTGGATGATCCAGAGGAGTTTTGGGAGAATGTCCTATGGTCTGATGAAACCAAACTGGAACTGTTTGGTAGAAACACAACTTGTCGTGTTTGGAGGAAAAAGAATACTGAGTTGCATCCATCCAACACCATACCTACTGTAAAGCATGGTGGTGGAAACATCATGCTTTGGGGCTGTTTCTCTGCAAAGGGGCCAGGACGACTGATCCGGGTACATGAAAGAATGAATGGGGCCATGTATCGTGAGATTTTGAGTGCAAACCTCCTTCCATCAGCAAGGGCATTGAAGATGAAATGTGGCTGGGTCTTTCAACATGACAATGATCCAAAGCACACCGCCAGGGCAACGAAGGAGTGGCTTCGTAAGAAGCATTTCAAGGTCCTGGAGTGGCCTAGCCAGTCTCCAGATCTCAACCCTATAGAAAACCTTTGGAAGGAGTTGAAAGTCCGTGTCGCCAAGCGAAAAGCCAAAAACATCACTGCTCTAGAGGAGATCTGCATGGAGGAATGGGCCAACATACCAACAACAGTGTGTGGCAACCTTGTGAAGACTTACAGAAAACGTTTGACCTCTGTCATTGCCAACAAAGGATATATTACAAAGTATTGAGATTAAATTTTGTTTCTGACCAAATACTTATTTGCCACCATAATATGCAAATAAAATGATAAAAAAACAGACAATGTGATTTTCTGGATTTTTTTTTTTTCTCAGTTTGTCTCCCATAGTTGAGGTCTACCTATGATGTAAATTACAGACGCCTCTCATCTTTTTAAGTGGTGGAACTTGCACTATTGCTGACTGACTAAATACTTTTTTGCCCCACTGTATATTCCTGTACATAGGGGCAGTATTATAGTAGTTATATTCCTGTACATAGGGGCAGTATTATAGTAGTTATATTCTTGTACATAGGAGCAGTATTATAGTAGTTATATTCTTGTACATAGGGGCAGTATTATAGTAGTTATATTCTTGTATATAGGAGCAGTATTATAGTAGTTATATTCTTGTATATAGGAGCAGTATTATAGTAGTTATATTCTTGTACATAGGGGCAGTATTATAGTAGTTATATTCTTGTATATAGGAGCAGTATTATAGTAGTTATATTCTTGTATATAGGAGCAGTATTATAGTAGTTATATTCTTGTACATAGGGGCAGTATTATAGTAGTTATATTCCTGTACATAGGGGCAGTATTATAGTAGTTATATTCTTGTACATAGGAGCAGTATTATAGTAGTTATATTCCTGTACATAGGGGCAGTATTATAGTAGTTATATTCTTGTACATAGGAACAGTATTATAGTAGTTATATTCTTGTATATAGGAGCAGTATTATAGTAGTTATATTCTTGTACATAGGAGGCAGTATTATAGTAGTTATATTCTTGTACATAGGAGCAGTATTATAGTAGTTATATTCTTGTATATAGGGGCAGTATTATAGTAGTTATATTCTTGTACATAGGAGCAGTATTATAGTAGTTATATTCTTGTATATAGGAGCAGTATTATAGTAGTTATATTCTTGTACATAGGAGCAGTATTATAGTAGTTATATTCTTGTACATAGGGGCAGTATTATAGTAGTTATATTCTTGTATATAGGAGCAGTATTATAGTAGTTATATTCTTGTACATAGGGGCAGTATTATAGTAGTTATATTCTTGTACATAGGAACAGTATTATAGTAGTTATATTCTTGTATATAGGGGCAGTATTATAGTAGTTATATTCTTGTACATAGGAGCAGTATTATAGTAGTTATATTCTTGTACATAGGGGCAGTATTATAGTAGTTATATTCTTGTACATAGGAACAGTATTATAGTAGTTATATTCATGTATATAGGGGCAGTATTATAGTAATAATAATAATAATAATAATAATTTTATTTATATAGCGCCAACATATTCCGCAGCGCTTTACAACTTATAGAGGGGACTTATACAGACAACAGACATTACAGCATAACAGAAATCACAGTTCAAAACAGATACCAGGAGGAATGAGGGCCCTGCTGCTCGCAAGCTTACAATCTATGAGGAAAAGGGGAGACACAAGAGGTGGATGGTAACAATTGCTTTAGTTATTTGGACCAGCCATAGTGTAAGGCTCGGGTGTTCATGTAAAGCTGCATGAACCAGTTAACTGCCTAAGTATGTAGCAGTACAGACACAGAGGCTATTAACTGCATAAAGTGTATGAGAACATGATGGAGGAACGTGATTATGTTGTTGTTTTTTATTAATAGGCCACACAGGGATAATTAGGTTAATGCGTTGAGGCGGTAGGCCAATCTGAACAAATGAGTTTTTAGTGCACGCTTAAAACTGTGGGGATTGGGGATTAATTGTATTAACCTAGGTAGTGCATTCCAAAGAATCGGCGTAGTTATAGTCTTGTACATAGGAGCAGTATTATAGTAGTTATATTCTTGTATATAGGAGCAGTATTATAGTAGTTATATTCTTGTACATAGGAGCAGTATTATAGTAGTTATATTCTTGTACATAGGAGCAGTATTATAGTAGTTATATTCTTGTACATAGGGGCAGTATTATAGTAGTTATATTCTTGTACATAGGGGCAGTATTATAGTAGTTATATTCTTGTACATAGGAGCAGTATTATAGTAGTTATATTCTTGTACATAGGGGCAGTATTATAGTAGTTATATTCTTGTATATAGGAGCAGTATTATAGTAGTTATATTCTTGTATATAGGAGCAGTATTATAGCAGTTATATTCTTGTATATAGGAGCAGTATTATAGTAGTTATATTCTTGTACATAGAGGCAGTATTATAGTAGTTATATTCTTGTACATAGGAGCAGTATTATAGTAGTTATATTCTTGTACATAGGAGCAGTATTATAGTAGTTATATTCTTGTACATAGGGGCAGTATTATAGTAGTTATATTCTTGTATATAGGAGCAGTATTATAGTAGTTATATTCTTGTATATAGGAGCAGTATTATAGCAGTTATATTCTTGTATATAGGAGCAGTATTATAGTAGTTATATTCTTGTACATAGAGGCAGTATTATAGTAGTTATATTCTTGTACATAGGGAGCAGTATTATAGTAGTTATATTCTTGTACATAGGGAGCAGTATTATAGTAGTTATATTCTTGTACATAGGGGTAGTATTATAGTAGTTATATTCTTGTACATAGGGAGCAGTATTATAGTAGTTATATTCTTGTACATTGGTGGCTGATTTAGAGTTGCATATCCCTGTGAAGTTCCTCCATCTTAGTTACATGTGCCTTTTTCACTGTTTAGTTGGAGTTCTGCCAGATAAAGCATGAAGGACATCTGACATCTCTTTCCTATCCGTCTTCTGTTCTTTGCTGGCACTTGTTTGGTATTCAGATCAGCCAGAAAGATTAATGAGCTTTTTTCTCGGTCTGGCTGCCATTACTCTCTAGCTGCTGCTTATGGATGTAAATAAATTATAAATACTCAATGCCAAGTCCATTGATTGTTTTGGGGGCAGAGGTTGGGCTGTCGCTCGATCTGTGTAATTAACAATCAGCTCTGTCTTTAATAAAAAACTTCCATTATCTCAACTCTTGGACTGAAGATTCCTCTTCTAACACCCATTCAGTATGTCAGGAAAGTTGGGATCCATCCGGCGCATGTAGCAATCTTCAATTAGTGTTCACACTCCTCAAAATGCTGTACCTCTCTGGATGAAGACTTGTCATTAATGATTATCACTTCTGGGTTCACGTTTCTGCTCCGGCTCAGATGGGCGACATGCATTGATACATTTGTTGCAATTGACTAGCAGAGGGAATATATTGTAGCGATGATGTGGTCACGTGACTGTGGATTTATCTGTTAGATGAAGGAAATTTCAAATATTAATCAGTGACTACAGGGAGTTTGAGAAATCTTTCATGTGTAACTGATGAGCATCAGCTCTTTGTATGGCTCCTTCGTGCAGAGTGAAATCTCTCGTATTTTCATAAATCTGATATATTATTGAGTATACTAATAGATCACAGACTGCACAGGAGTCAACAGTGTGATGCAGCAGCAAAAAAGGCAAATACAATTCTAGGATGTATTAACAGAAGCACAGAGTCTAGATCACGTGACATCATTATCCCCCTCTACTCCTCCTTGGTCAGGCCTCATCTGGAATACTAGGTCCAGTACTGGGCTCCACATTATATGAAAGACATTGAAAAACTGGAGCAAGTTCAGAGAAGAGCGACCAGAATGGTGAGCAGAGTGCAAAGTATGTCCTATGAGGAAGGTTACAGGATCTGGGAATGTTTAGCTGCAAAAAAGAAGAGGAGACTTAATAGCTGTCTACAAATATCTGAAGGGCTGTCACAATGTAGAGGGATCATCATTTTATAGAGGAGTTATCAGTCATTATACAGGAGGAGGAGAAGGTGAGCTGTGACATCACCTATTGTGAGTGGTGGATCTGTATATAGAGTTGTTATCAGTCACTGTACAAGTGGGGGGAGGAGATGAGCTGTGACATCACCTATTGTGAATGGTGGATCCTGTGTTATCTACTGTATATAGAGGTGTTATCAGTCATTGTACAGGAGGAGGAGGTGAGCTGTGACATCACCTATTGTGGATGGTGGATCCTGTGTTATCTACTGTATATAGAGGTGTTATCAGTCATTGTACAGGAGGAGGTGAGCTGTGACATCACCTATTGTGGATGGTGGATCCTGTGTTATCTACTGTATATAGAAGTGTTATCAGTCATTGTACAGGAGGAGGAGGAGGTGAGCTGTGATATCACCTATGGTGAATGGAGGATCCTGTGTTATCTACTGTATATACAGGTGTTATCAGTCATTGTAGAGGAGGAGGAGGTGAGCTGTGACATCATCTATTGTGAATGGTGGATCCTGTGTTATCTACTGTATATGCATGTAGGATAGCTGCGGAGATACCATCACGTGTTTCTCAACGCAAGCAGTGAATAGCCAGGCCTTTCCCCGGGAAGGAACAACCACGGGAAGGGCAGCATCCAATAAAGGAAAACATCCAATACAGGAAAACCACCTATGCCAAGCATGGTATCCATCCACAGACAGCTGTTTCGGGGTATTTGCCCCTCATCAGTGTGGAGTAGGAATCTGGCTACTAGGAGCAGTGCCTAGTAAAAAGGCTATAAAGGTACAGATGATTGGCCTCGGGGAGACCAAAACATCCAACACCAACAGAAACATCTGTCTGTGGATGGATACCATGCTTGGCATAGGTGGTTTTCTTGTATTGGATGTTTTCCTTTATTGGATGCTGCCCTTCCCGTGGTTGTTCCTTCCCGGGGAAAGGTCTGGCTATTCACTGCTTGCGTTGAGAAACACGTGATGGTGTCTCCGCAGCTACTCTACATGCATTTGCATATTTCCCATAAGGGATGGGGGCAGTGTTCTGGAATCACTGCGTTGAGAAACACGTGATGGTGTCTCCGCGGTGTTAGATGTTTTGGTCTCCCCGAGGCCAATCATCTGTACCTTTATAATATTTATCTACTGTATTTACAGGTGTTATCAGTCATTGTACAGGAGGAGGAGGTGAGCTGTGACATCACCTATTGTGAATGGTGGATCCTGTGTTATTTACTGTATATAGAGGTGTTATCAGTCATTGTACAGGAGGAGGAGGTGAGCTGTGATATCACCTATTGTGAATGGTGGATCCTGTGTTATCTACTGTATATAGAGGTGTTATCAGTCATTGTACAGGAGGAGGAGGTGAGCTGTGACATCATCTATTGTGAATGGTGGATCCTGTGTTATCTCCTGTATATAGAGGTGTTATCAGTCATTATACAGGAGCAGGAGGAGGTGAGCTGTGACATCACCTATTGTGAATGGTGGATCCTGTGTTATCTCCTGTATATAGAGGTGTTATCAGTCATTATACAGGAGCAGGAGGAGGTGAGCTGTGACATCACCTATTGTGAATGGTGGATCCTGTGTTATCTCCTGTATATAGAGGTGTTATCAGTCATTATACAGGAGGAGGAGGAGGTGAGCTGTGACATCACCTATTGTGAATGGTGGATCCAGTGTTATCTCCTGTATATAGAGGTGTTATCAGTCATTATACAGGAGGAGGAGGAGGTGAGCTGTGACATCACCTATTGTGAATGGTGGATCCTGTGTTATCTCCTGTATATAGAGGTGTTATCAGTCATAGTACAGGAGGAGGAGGAGGTGAGCTGTGACATCACCTATTGTGAATGGTGGATCATGTGTTATCTACTGTATATAGAGGTGTTATCAGTCATTGTACAGGAGGAGGAGGTGAGCTGTGACATCACCTATTGTGAATGGTGGATCCTGTGTTATCTACTGTATATAGAGGTGTTATCAGTCATTGTACAGGAGGAGGAGGTGAGCTGTGACATCACCTATTGTGAATGGTGGATCCTGTGTTATCTACTGTATATAGAGGTGTTATCAGTCATTATACAGGAGGAGGAGGAGGTGAGCTGTGACATCACCTATTGTGAATGGTGGATCATGTGTTATCTACTATATATATTAGGTATTGTAATTCTTTGATGATAAGGAGGTAAGGATAAGAAGTTAAGAGTCTAAACTTGCCCCAATGTAAAAATGGTAAGATTATGAATTTTGATTTTTAATAAGATCATGATATGAAAATTAATGTAATACACAACCCTACATTTATGTTGACATTTTGTGCATTTATTTATAGAAACATCAGAAATGTTATTAAAAAAATATCTATTTTCGAACTTTGAATGATTTTCCCTTTAATTCAGATCGTCATGTCACCCCAAAACATTAATAAATAACATTTCCCTCATGTCGGCTTTACATCAGCACCATTTGTAAAATGTTGTTTTATTTTGTTAGAATTTCAGAAAAGTTTAAAAATGGAGCAGTAATTTTTCATTTTCTTCAAGGAAATTTACAAAAACGTATTGTTTTAAGGACCTATTCAGTTTTGTGTCTTTGGGTGTCTTTGGGGGTCCTATATATTGGAAACCCCCAAAAGTGAGACTATTTTAAAAACAGCGCCCCTCAACATATTCAAAACTGCTGTCAGGTAATTAACCCTTCAGGTGCTTTTCAAGAATTAATGCAAAGTGGTATAAGAGGAATGAAAAAGTGTATTTTTACCACCTAAATGTTAATAACTTCTGAACAGGCCGCTGTTGCCGGCAGACTCTAAGGCGGCTATTTGTTCATGAATTACCATGGTAACCATCAGGACCATACAATCAAGATCTCAGGGTGCAGATGGGGTTAAAGAGGAAGCCCCCACACTCTGGTTAACCATTTAGATGCTGTAGTCACTATTTACAGCAGCATATAAGGGGTTAAATGTCAGCTATAGTGGACAGCCGACAGCTGCTGGACTGTCACCGGTGGAGGGACGCTAGTCCCTTATATCGCAGGTAAATCCAGTTTAGTGGGAAGGATGGAGCCCCGGCAGGCAGTGAAGGGTTAATGATGGCAGCAGAGTTCCAGCTCTACATGAAGTCCCGCACGTCCATTTCTCTGCTGAACATTCCCAGCTTGGGGTTTTATCACAGAGCGGCTGGAGCTGACTGTCACTCAGAGACAAATCAATATGGAGACAAGCAGCGTCTCATCTAAAACCAAGTAATTCCCTGTAATTCTGTGTGACCCAGGAAGCCCCAGAATTCAGCATCGCTCCTGGATCCGGCACAGGGCGCCCCCCCGAGGTACAAGATGCATTTACAGCGCCGCACAGTTATCGGGATTATTCCTAGGAACAGTCATTTCCCTCTAATCGTGCAGCTGCCAATCACAGAACAGCAAGCAAAACACTGGTTCATTGGGGAAAATGATCTTTTAGTTACGGTAAAAGATCATCATTCTCGACAGCACATTATCCTGTGTAACCTGTATGTGCTGCCGAGGTCAATTATATTCTTTGTGCACAGAACCGTCTATTAGCATTTTTGTACATTTCAAGTGGTCTGCCTAAACAAGTTATTAAACGACCGCTGATCAGTGAGCACGCAGCCAATATTCATAGTTTAACGCCATCATCAGAATCATATAGAGTCAATCAGTTTGTAATGTTTTGCAGCCTCTGTATTGGTGTGCAATCTGCTGCAGTCTCCGCATGAGTGTGCAATGTGCTGCAGTATCTGTATTAGTGTGCAATGTGCTGCCGTATCCGTATTAGTGTGCAATGTTCTGCAGTATCCCTTTTAGTGTGCAATCTGCTGCAGTATCCATATTAGTGTACAATGTGCTGCAGCCTCCGTTTTAGCGTGCAATCTGCTGCAGAATCCACATTAGTGTGCAATGTTCTGCATACTCCTGTGAAGGATATGAGGGGAATTTAATGGCAGCTTACAATCCTCCTTCAACATCTGTAACAGGATACCTTGCTCAGCAGGTGATCCAGCCTCAACATTTAAAGCCCCCGTCACACTAAGCGAGGTCGCTAGCGAGATCGCTGCTGAGTCACAAGTTTTGTGACGCAACAGTGACCTCAGTAGCGATCTCGCTATGTTTGACACGTAGCAGCGACCAGGCCCCTGCTGTGAGATCGCTGGTCGTGTCGGAATGGCCTGGACCTTTTTTTGATCGTTGAGGTCCCGTTGGGTAGCACACATCGCTGTGTTTGACACTTTACCAACGACCTCGTTGACTACAACGTCACACAGGACGTCCCTCATCGAGGTCTGAATCGTCATAATAGCTGCCATGTGACATCGTTGTACAGGTCGCTACAGGTCGCCGCATCGCTGCTGCGTCGTTGGGAAGATCTCACTGTTTGACATCTCACCAGCGACCACATAGTGACGCAGCAACGATCCCTGACAGGTCGTATCGTTGTCGGAATCGCTTTAGCGTCGCTAAGTGTGACGGGGCCTTTAAACTCATTTCCCCAGCAGCCTAGCTAGAATCCACAGGTGATCATCCTGTGTAACTGCTTCATCCGGTCAGGTAGGATTTGATAAGTAGAATTAAGGAGAACATGGAGTTTTCATAATCCTACCTGCATACATTTTAGAGATCTCAGGAATGGGCCGAATGCCTTCCAGGGTCACGATCCATTCTAGCACCCCCTTGGGGGGAGATACACAGAACGGCTAGTAGAAGCCAAGTAGCTAAGCCGTGTTTGAGCTACATGCGTTAAGGGGGCTCAGCTCGATCCGATGGCGCCAGAACCGCTGCGCTATGAACTTCTGTTGGGAAGCTGTGATTCTTCATAGGTTTTGGGAGTTTTAGCTATAAACACCCAAGGGACGGGGATAAAGATCATCCAGGGGGCAGAAAAAGGTGAGACCAACCCAGGGGTTAAAGGCTTCTGCAAGGTAATGTGCTCACTCTTTTTGTCGTGCTTACTGTTCACGTCTAAAATGGCGGGGCCACATTGAGTAACATGCCGAGAGGAACTGGAACCAGCTGCAATCCCATGCGGCCCAGCTCACAGGGTCCAACATGAAACCGGTAACTGACATGCTTCATCTGGTTATATCTTTTGTACTTCACCTGTATTTGCATATCTGACCATTGTATACAGTGCCTTGCGAAAGTATTCGGCCTCCTGGAACTTTTCAACCTTTTCCCACATATCCTGCTTCAAACATAAAGATACCAAATGTAAATTTTTGGTGAAGAATCAACAACAAGTGGAACACAATTGTGAAGTTGAACAAAATGTATTGGTTATTTTACATTTTTGTGGAAATTCAAAAACTGAAAAGAGGGACGTGCAATATTATTCGGCCCCTGTAACTTAATACTTTGTTGCGCACCTTTTCCTGCGATTACAAGTCGCTTGGGGTTTGTCTCTATCAGTTTTGTACATGGAGAGACTGAAATTGTCGCCCGTTCTTCCTTGGCAAACAGCTCGAGCTCAGTGAGGTTTGATGGAGATCGTTTGTGAACAGCAGTTTTCAGCTCTTTCCACAGATTCTCCATTGGATTGAGGTCTGGACTCTGACTTGGCCATTCTAACACCTGGATACGTTTATTTGTGAACCATTCCATTGTAGATTTTATGTTTGGGATCATTGTCTTGTTGGAAGACAAATCTCCGCCCCAGTCTCAGGTCTTTTGCAGACTCCAGCAGGTTTTCTTCAACAATGGTCCTGTATTTGGCTCCATCCATCTTCCCATCAATTTTAACCATCTTCCCTGTCCCTGCTGAAGAAAAGCAGGCCCAAACCATGATGCTGCCACCACCATGTTTGACAGTGGGGATGGTGTGTTCAGGGTGATGAGCTGTGTTGGCTTTACGCCAAACATATCGTTTGGCATTGTTGCCAAAAAGTTCGATTTTGGCTTCATCTGACCAGAGCACCTTCTTCCACATGTTTGGTGTCTCCCAGGTGGCTTGTTGCAAACTTTAAATGACACTTTTTATGGATATCTTTGAGAAATGGCTTTCTTCTTGCCACTCTTCCATAAAGGCCAGATTTGTGCAGTGTACGACTGACTGTTGTCCTATGGACAGACTGTCCCACCTCAGCTGTAGATCTCTGCAGTTCATCCACAGTGATCATGGGCCTCTTGGCTTCATCTCTGATCAGTCTTCTCCTTGTCTGAGATGAAAGTTTAGAGGGACGGCCGGGTCTTGGTAGATTTGCAGTGGTATGATACTCCTTCCATTTCAGTATGATCGCTTGCACAGTGCTCCTTGGGATGTTTAAAGTTTTGGAAATCATTTTGTATCCAAATCCGGCTTTAACCCCTTAGTGACGGAGCCAAATTTTTAAAATCTGACCAGTGTCACTTTATGTAGTAATAACTCTGGAACGCTTCAACAAATCCCAGTGATTTTGAGTTTGTTTTTTCGGGACACATTATACTTTATGATAATGGTAAATTTAGGTTGATATGTTTTGTGTTTATTTATAAAAAAAATCAGAAATTTGAGAAAAATGTTAAAAAAATAGCAATTTTCAAACTTTGAATGATTATCCCTTTAATCCAGATGATCATACCACATCAAACCATTAATAAATAACATTTCCCTCATGTCGGCTTTACATCAGCACCATTTGTAAAATGTTATTTTATTTTGTTAGCGTTTTAGGAGGTTTAAAAATGTAGCCGCAATTTTTCATTTTTTCAAGGACATTTACAAAATTAATTTTTTTAGGACTTATCCATATTTGAAGTGACTTTAGGGGTCCCATATATTGGGAAACCCCCAAAAGTTATACCATTTTAAAACATATTACATATTGAAAATGGCTGTCAGGTAGTTTATTAACCCTTCAGGTGCTTTTCAGGAATTAATGCAAAGTGGCATGACAGAAATGAAAATGTGTATTTTTACCACATAAATGCCTCTAACTTCTAAACAGATTACTACAGCCGACAGACTCTAAGGCCGCTATTTGGTCATGAATTGCCAATCGCAAACATCAGGACCACAAAATCATGATCTGAGGGCACCAATTGGGATAAAGAGGAAGCCCCCACACTCTGTTAACCATTTAGAATGATGTAGTCACTATTGACAGCAGCATCTAAGGGGTTAAACAGATTTGGACGGGGCAAACACTGATTGCGGCTGATACAGCAAGTTGTCAGCTATAGTGTACAGCCGACAGCTCTCCACAACTCTATCACGGACCTGCCTGTTGTGTTCCTTGGTCTTCATGATGCTCTCTGTGCTTCACACAGAACCCTGAGACTATCACAGAGCAGGTGCATTTATACGGAGACTTGATCACACACAAGTGGATTATATTTATCCTCATTAGGCGTTTAGGACAACATTGGATCATTCAGAGATCCACAATGAACTTCTGGAGGGAGTTTGCTGCACTGAAAGTAAAAGGGGCCGAATAATATTGCACGCCCCACTTTTCAGTTTTTGAATTTCCACAAAAATTTAAAATAACCAATAAATTTCGTTCAACTTCACAATTGTGTTCCACTTGTTGATTCTTCACCAAAAATTTACATTTGGTATCTTTATGTTTGAAGCATGATATGTGGGAAAAGGTTGAAAAGTTCCAGGGGGCCGAATACTTTCGCAAGGCACTGTATGTATAACCATTGTGTATACAGTGTATTGTCTACTGTGCCCTCAAGGCGATTAAATATGTGATTTATCCTTGGGCTGCTCTTTTATCTCGATCCACGAATCCACACGTCCGCGTTCTCGGTTTTCACTTTCCATGCTACCGGGGCTGGTTTCTGGCCCGATATGATCCCATTAACGGACCGGGCTTATATCTAACAAGGAACTGGTGGCAGTTCTACCGGGCTGGCAGCGCCCTGTTTCAATAGTGAAAGGGGCCTCTCAGCCTGTCAGGGTTGTGAGCGAGTGTGGTGTCACGTTAGTGAATGTGAGGGCCACATCCTCTCACTCCCTGTGCCTCCCTAGTCCCACGTGGACAGTGTGTGTGTAAAACTGTGCCAAGCTGGCCTTGGATGTCCCCAAGGGATGCGGAGCATGATGTTGCGCAAGTGAGGACACCGCATTACGTGATCCATCTGACGTAATAGTGACATCATGTGGGGTGGCGAGTTGTGGGTTTATCACACCTCCGTATTAGTGTGCAATGTGCTGAAGCTTCTGTGTTAAGGAGCAATGTGCTTCGGCCTTTATATTAGTGTGCAATGTGCTGCATCTTCCATATTAGGGTGCAATGTGCTGCAGCTTCTATGACACCCCAGGTTCCTGGTTGTTACAGTGGATTGCTTTCCTCACGGGTAGAGTGATGTCACGCTTGGAAGCGAGGAAGGATCTCTCTTATCAGGTAACCACAAGCATACAACATGTTCACACTCCAGGCCAGAAGGGGGAGCTCTGATCAAGCTTATGCGTGGCTCCCCTATATATATTCTGGTCAGGAGGGAAAGTGAGGTCAGTCAGTGAGTGCCAGACAGCAGACTGGAGCAGTCTGAGGCAGAGAGGAGGGAGAGGGGCCGTGCAGCCACGAGAAGTGCTACAGCTCCTGGATGGAGATAGAACAGAGAAAAGAACAGTGTTATTGAGCATGTAGGGGAAGTGGAGCACAGGAGAAGAACTGGGGAATTAGCTGCGACTGGGCTGCCTCCCTACTGAGCGCAGACACCGGTAGCTGGAAGACCGAGGTTGTGAGGGACTCCACGTTTCACAGCAGAAAGCGGCAGGACAGCTGGATTACAAGTCACCTGACCGCCCTTACATCTGAGGACACAGTAGCAAATAGAGCCCGGGTCATGATAGAGACCCTGTAAAAAGGCTCGGGCTACCTGTCGTACGGGTAGTGTCCTACCAACCTGGAGGACAGAGAGAACACGTGAGGACCTTGTGAGAGGCTTAAAGTAGCAAGGGACTACACCACGGCACTAGAGGGAAGGCTTCTAACCCCACCTGGTAACGGGGACTCCCAACTTGCTTCAAATCCGGCTGGACCCTGCCTGTACCTGTGATCCGGTACCCTGGACTGTGGCTGCCTGAATTCATCAGTAAACCAGGTAAAGAGACTGCAAACCTGTATCCTCAGTTTCATGCTGTACCACCCACCATCTTCATCTACACACCGGGAGCCCTGGGGACCCAGCTTCACCTGTGGGAAGTTATACCATCTAGCTGCCATAACATCACCCCAGTGGACCCCAATAAGCAGCGTCGGTCATCCCTGACCAAGAACCACAGGTGGCATCACGAACAAACTTTATTCAAACCCCTTTAAAGACCTTTCCTTTTACATGGGTGCCCAGGGACACGGACCGGGTCACGGCTGCCGTGAGACATCCCTTTAAGTACCAGACGCGGTACCGAGTACCCCACGGCCCTGGCGGGCAACTCACTTCCATATTAGAGTGCAAAGAGCTGCGGCCTTTATATTAGTGAAAAACAGAAAACTGAGGTGGAGTATGACTTGAAAACATGCATGATGTAAAGGCATGTTCACACTGGCCAACAAACAAAACCAAAGAAAAGACAATGTGTGCATATACGCTAATGAAAATAAAGAAGCAAAAAAGCCAGTGCAATAAATAATTAACATAGGGTATTTAGTAAACACTGTTTTTGAATAAAAAAAAGCATAAAGCTGTCCCACCGCGACAAGGTGAACCCGACTGAGCCAGTAACTACACTCTCTAATGTTAACACCGACCTCGTGTGCACAGTGGCAGAAAGTAACCAGGTCCCAACCGGACACCCGGCTGTGGAGGGACTATGTATGGACTGCCGGCTCAGTGAAAAGGGGCCACATCCTGTTTGTACTGAATACCAAAACACTGAAGAAAAACAGAAAACTGCGGCCTTTATATTAGTGTGCGATGTGCTGCGGCCTTTATATTAGGGTGCAATGTGCTGCGGCCTTTATATTAGTGTGCGATGTGCTGCAGCCTTTATATTAGGGTGTGATATGCTGCTGCCTTTATATTAGTGTGCGATGTGCTGCGGCCTTTATATTAGGGTGCAATGTGCTGCGGCCTTTATATTAGTGTGCGATGTGCTGCAGCCTTTATATTAGGGTGCGATATGCTGCTGCCTTTATATTAGTGTGCGATGTGCTGCGGCCTTTATATTAGGGTGCGATGTGCTGCAGCCTTTATATTAGGGTGCAATGTGCTGCGGCCTTTATATTAGTGTGCGATGTGCTGCAGCCTTTATATTAGGGTGCGATATGCTGCTGCCTTTATATTAGTGTGCGATGTGCTGCGGCCTTTATATTAGGGTGCGATGTGCTGCAGCCTTTATATTAGTGTGCGATGTGCTGCGGCCTTTATATTAGGGTGCGATGTGCTGCAGCCTTTATATTAGTGTGCGATGTACTGCTGCCTTTATATTAGGGTGCGATGTGCTGCGGCCTTTATATTAGTGTGCGATGTGCTGCGGCCTTTATATTAGTGTGCGATGTGCTGCGGCCTTTATATTAGTGTGCGATGTGCTGCGGCCTTTATATTAGTGTGCGATGTGCTGCAGCCTTTATATTAGTGAGCAATGTGCTGCAGCCTTTATATTAGTGAGCAATGTACTGCGGCCTTTATATTAGTGTGCGATGTGCTGCGGCCTTTATATTAGTGTGCAATGTTCTGCAGCCTGTATATTGGTGTGCGATGTGCTGCAGCCTTTATATTGGGCCAGTCCCACACGTCCAGATAATTCCGGTACCGGAAAAATCGGTACCGGAGTTATCCGTGTCCGTGTGTCCGTGAGCTCACGTGGCACATCAGTGTGGCACATCAGTGTGGCACACGTGCGGCAGCCGTGTGCCGCCCATGTGCCAACTGGGTACCACACTGACCGTGCAGGAGACAACGCTAGAGATAAGCACTGTCCCCTGCTTCTGGTGCTGAAGCCAGAATTCATTCCTTCTTCCCAGCAGTGTTCGCTGGAGAGAAGGAATGAAAAATCATTGTTTTTTTATTTTTTTGTGTTTTAAATAAAGATCCTTGTCACCACCCCCCTCCCACCCCCTGTGCGCCCGCCCGCTGGAAATAAAATACTCACCCGGCTCCCTCGATGCTTCCTCTCAGAGCCGCAGCTTCTTCCTGTATGAGCGGTCACGTGGTACCGCTCATTACAGTGATGAATATGCAGCTCCACCCCTATGGGAGGTGGAGCCGCATATTCATCACTGTAATGAGCGGCACCACGTGACCGCTCATACAGGACAAGCTGCGGCACTGAGAGGAAGCATCGAGGGAGCTGGGTATTTTATTTCCAGCAGGCGGGCGCACAGGGGGTGGGAGGGGGGTGGTGACAAGGATCTTTATTTAAAACACAAAAAAAATAAAAAAACAATGATTTTTCATTCCTTCTCTCCAGCGAACGCTGCTGGAGAGAAGAAATGAATGGCGGCTTCAGCACCACGCTGGGGGGACAGCGCTTACTGTAGCGCTGTCTCCTGCACAGCACACGGACTGCACACGGACAGCATCCGTGTGCGGTACGTGTTTTACACGGACCCATTGACTTTAATTGGTCCGTGTGATCCGTGCGCTCCCACGAACACTGACATGTCTCCGTGTTCTGCACACGGAGACACGGTCCGCAAAAAATCAATGACATCTACAGAGACACATTGATTTTAATGTGTCTACGTGAGTCAGTGTCTCCGGTACGTGAGGAAACTGTCACCTCGTGTACCGGAGCCACTGACGTGTGAAACTGGCCTTGGTGTGCGATGTGCTGCTGCCTTTATATTAATGTGTAATGTGCTGCGGCCTTTATATTAGGGTGCGATGTGCTGCGGCCTTTATATTAGGGTGCGATGTGCTGCAGCCTTTATATTAGGGTGCGATGTGCTGCAGCCTTTATATTAGGGTGCAATGTTCTGCGGCCTTTATATTAGGGTGCGATGTGCTGCTGCCTTTATATTAGGGTGCAATGTGCTGCGGCCTTTATATTAGGGTGCGATGTGCTGCTGCCTTTATATTAGGGTGCAATGTGCTGCAGCCTTTATATTAGGGTGCGATGTACTGCGGCCTTTATATTAATGTGTAATGTGCTGCGGCCTTTATATTAGGGTGCTATTTGCTGTGGCCTTTATATTAGGGTGCGATGTGCTGCGGCCTTTATATTAGGGTGCGATGTGCTGCTGCCTTTATATTAATATGTAATGTGCTGCGGCCTTTACATTAGGGTGCGATGTGCTGCGGCCTTTATATTAGGGTGCGATGTGCTGCGGCCTTTATATTAGTGTGCAATGTGCTGCGGCCTTTATATTAGGGTGCGATGTGCTGCGGCCTTTATATTAGGGTGCGATGTGCTGCGGCCTTTATATTAGGGTGCGATGTGCTGCGGCCTGTATATTAGTGTGCGATGTGCTGCGGCCTTTATATTAGTGTGCAATGTGCTGCGGCCTTTATATTAGGGTGTGATGTGCTGCGGCCTTTATATTAATGTGTAATGTGCTGCAGCCTGTATATTAGTGTGCGATGTGCTGCGGCCTTTATATTAGGGTGCGATGTGCTGCGGCCTTTATATTAGGGTGCGGTGTGCTGCGGCCTTTATATTAGGGTGCGATGTGCTGCGGCCTTTATATTAGGGTGCGATGTGCTGCGGCCTTTATATTAGGGTGCGATGTGCTGCGGCCTTTATATTAATGTGTAATGTGCTGCGGCCTTTACATTAGGGTGCGATGTGCTGCGGCCTTTATATTAGGGTGCGATGTGCTGCGGCCTTTATATTAGGGTGCGATGTGCTGCGGCCTTTATATTAGGGTGCGATGTGCTGCGGTTAATTTCATGCGGCTTGTTTGTATTAGAGGCATCAGCAGGTACAACATGTCCTTAATTGCACTCTCATCAGTAATAAAGAAAGTTTTCTGAACCTCATCCAGCGCTGACTCGTTAATTAAATGGTTCAGTTCATTTATCATCCAGGGAATCGAAGCAGAAAACAGCAAGAATGAAAATCAGAAAACAGGCGGCGAGGCCAGTGCAGAGCGCAGTGACCACAAGTGTTCATGGTCCGGGCGATGCCAGATGCTAATTCCCGGGCGTCAGGGATGAGAACTTGTTACAAAGTATCCGCTTCATTAATGTAGACGACAGATGCTGATCAGAAATATTCCGGGAAATGAATCGATACTTTTCTGTATCCTGCGCTGTCACTGATCGGGAATTCTGTTCTGTGCAATACTGGAATGACCTCCGGAGCTGCATTCACAATTCAGCCTCTTTTCAAATTCTGCTCCCTGAAGTTGTAAGTATTGATGAGCGAACGTTCTCGGATAAGGTGTGATCACGCTCGTGTGCTAACAGAGTCTTCAGCGCTCAGATAAAATGTCCGAGTCCCCGCGGCTGCATGTCTCACGGATGTTCGTCAGCCACAACACCTGCAGGGATTGCCTGGTTTTTATTTTTCCATCCATATGGCCGTGTGTGGAATTGTTTTTGTGGGACTAGTGGTACTTCTAAACGACACCATTGATTTTACTATACAGTGGACTGGAAAACAGGAAAAAAGGAAAAAAAAATTCCAAGTGCAGTGAAATTGCAAAAAAAGAGCAATTCCACATTTTTTTTCTTTTAACCCCTTCACCCCGAAGCCTGTTTTCACCTAAGTGACAGGGCCAATTTTTACAATTCTGACAACTGTCACTTTATGAGGTCATAACTCTGAGGCTGGAGTCACACTAGCGCGTTTTACGTACGTAAGAGCGCAGAAAATACGTCCGTAAAACTCGCCAAACAAACGGCACAATTATTCTCAATGGGGCTGCTCCTATCAGCCGTATATTACGGTTCAGTATTATACGGCTTTCTACGGCCGTAGTAAATCGCAGCATGCTGCGTTTGTCAGCGTATTGCGCAAATAATACGCCAATGAAAGTCTATGGGGGCGAGAAAAATACGGATTCCACACGGACCAGCAGTGTGACTTGCGAGAAATACGCAGCGGTGTTAGTGAAAAGTCGGTAATTCGATTGCCGGCTTTTCATTTCTCCTGCACAAACCCGACAGGATATGAGACATGATTACATACAGTAAACCATCTCATATCCCTTTTTTTTGCATATTCCACACTACTAATGTTAGTAGTGTGTATGTGCAAAATTTGGGCGCTGTAGCTGCTAAAATAAAGGGTTAAATGGCGGAAAAAATTGGCGTGGGCTCCCGCGCAATTTTCTCCGCCAGAGTGGTAAAGCCAGTGACTGAGGGCAGATATTAATAGCCAGGAGAGGGTCCATGGTTATTGGCCCCCCTGGCTACAAACATCTGCCCCCAGCCACCCCAGAAAAGGCACATCTGGAAGATGCGCCTATTCTGGCACTTGGCCACTCTCTTCCCACTCCCGTGTAGCGGTGGGATATGGGGTAATGAAGGGTTAATGCCACCTTGCTATTGTAAGGTGACATTAAGCCAGATTAATAATGGAGAGGCGTCAATTATGTCACCTATCCATTATTAATCCAATTGTATGAAAGGGTTAAAAAACACACACATGATTAAAAAGTATTTTAATGAAATAAACACACCGGTTGTTTTAATATTTTATTGCTCTCTCAATCCATTTGAAGACCCTCGCTTGGCAAAATAATAAACCCACAATATACATACCTTCTGCTGACCCGTCACGTCCCACGAGGTAATCCATCTGAAGGGGTTAAAATATTTTACAGGCAGGAGCCCTGCTAATGCAGCTGTGCTCGTGCCTGTAAGCCCCGGCGAATGAAGGAAATGTAGGTCAATGACCTATAGTTACCTTCAGTCGCAGTGATGTGCCCCCTGCTGGATGTCCTCATGAACTGCAGCCTGGGAACTTTTTCCCACGCTCCAGGTCATATGAGGACATCCAGATGGATTACCTCGTGGGACCTGACAGTTCATCAGAGGGTATGTATATTGTGGGTTTATTATTTTGCCAAGCGAGGGTCTTCAAATGGATTGAGAGAGCAATAAAATATTAAAACAACCGGTGTGTTTATTTCATTAAAATACTTTTTAATCATGTGTGTGTTTATGTTTTTTAACCCTTTCAAACAATTGGATTAATAATGGATAGGTGTCATAATTGACGCCTCTCCATTATTAATCTGGCTTAATGTCACCTTACAATGGCAAGGTGACATTAACCCTTCATTACCCCATATCCCACCGCTACACGGGAGTGGGAAGAGAGTGGCCAAGTGCCAGAATAGGCGCATCTTCCAGATGTGCCTTTTCTGGGGTGGCTGGGGGCAGATGTTTGTAGGCGGGGGGGCCAATAACCATGGACCCTCTCCTGGCTATTAATATCTGCCCTCAGTCACTGGCTTTACCACTCTGGCGGAGAAAATTGCGCGGGAGCCCAGGCCAATTTTTTCCGCCATTTAACCCTTTATTTTAGCAGCTACAGCGCCCAAATTTTGCACATACACACTACTAACATTAGTAATGTGGAATATGCAAAAAAAATGGGGATATGAGATGGTTTACTGTATGTAATCATGTCTCATATCCTGTCGGGTTTGTGCAGGAGAAATGAAAAGCCGGCAATTGAATTACCGACTTTTCACAGATATCGCGCTGAATGACATCTAAATACAGAATATATATATATGTGTCTCAATGACATATATATATATATATATATACTGTATATATGTTTTACCGAACATTTGAGCACATAAATCCATTAGATGTCGGTTTTGCAAGCCTGCGAGAAAATATCGCAGTACGGATGCCATACGGATTACATACGGAGGATGCCATGCGCAAAATACGCTGACACACCCTGCCTACGGATGACATACGGACCACTATTTTGGGAACATTTCTCCGTATTACGGCAGTATTACGGCCGTAAAAAACGGACCGTATTGTCTTACGCTGAGTGTGACTCCAGCCTGAAACGCTTCAACGGATCCTGGTGGTTCTGACATTGTTTTCTCGTGACATATTGTTTTTCATGATAGTGGTAAAACTTCTTCGATATGACTTGCATTTATTTGTGAAAAAAACAAAAATTTGTCGAAAATTATGAAAATTTCGCAATTTTCAAACTTTTAGTTTTTATGCCCTTAAATTAGAGAGTTATATCACATAATATAGTTAATAAGCAACATTTCCCACATGTCTGCTTTACATCAGCACAATTTTGGAAACATAATTTTTTTTTGTTAGGGAGTTATAAGGGTTAAAAGTTGACCATCGATTTCTCATTTTTGCAACAAAATTTGCAAAACCATTTTTTTAACGGACCACCTCACACTTGAAGTGACTTTGAGGGGTCTATATGACAGAAAATGCCCAAAAGTGACACCATTCTAAAAACTGCACCCCTCAAGGTACTCAAAACCACATTAAAAAAGTTTATTAACCCTTCAGGTGCTTCACAGGAATTTTTGGAATGTTTAAAAAAAATTGAACATTTAACTTTTTTTCACAAAATTTTTACTTCAGATCCATTTTGTTTTATTTTACCAAGGGTAACAGGAGAAATTGGACCACAAAAGTCGTTGTACAATTTCTCCTGAGTACACCGATACCTCACATATTGGGGTAAACCAATGTTTGGGCGCCTGGCAGAGCTCGGAAGGGAAGGAGCGCCATTTGACTTTTCAATGCAAGATTTGCTGGAATTGAGATCGGAACCCATGTCGCGATTGGAGAGCCCCTGACGTGCCTAAACAGTGGAAACCCCCACAAGTGACACCATTTTGGAAAGTAGACCCTCTAAGGAACTAATCTAGATGTGTGGTGAGCACTTTGAACCTCCAAGTGCTTCACAGAAGTTTATAATGTAGAGCCGTAAAAAAAAATTCATATTAATTTTCACAAAAAATTATCTTTTTGCCCCAAATTTTTTATTTTCCCAAGGGTAACAGGATAAATTGGACCCCAAAAGTTGTTGTGCAATTTGTCCTGAGTACGCTGATATTTCATATATGGGGATAAACCACTGTTTGGGCGCAAGGGAGAGCTCAGAAGTGAAGGAGTGCCGTTTGACTTTTCAATGCAAAATTGGCTGGAATTGAGATCGGAACCCATGTCGCATTTGGAGAGCCCCTGACATGCCTAAACAGTGGAAACCCCCCACAATGGACCCCATTTTGGAAAGAAGACCCCCTAAGGAACTTATCTAGATGTGTGGTGAGCACTTTTAACCCCCAATTGTTTCACTAAAGTTTAGAATGTAGCGCTGTGAAAATTAAAAAATCATTTTTTCTTTCCACAAAATGATATTTTAGCCTGCAATTTTTTTTTCTCCCAAGGGTAACAGGAGAAATTGGACCACAAAAGTTATTGTCCAATTTGTCCTGAGTACGCTGATATCCCATACATGGGGGGAACCACTGTTTGGGCGCCGTTTGAAATGCAGACTTAGATGGATTGGTCTGCAGGTGTCATGTTGCATTTGCAGAGCCCCTGATGCACCTAAACAGTAGAAACCCCCCACAAGTGACCCCATATTGGAAACTAGACCCCCCAAGGAACTTATCTAGATGTGTTGTGAGAACTTTGAACCAACAAGTGTTTCACTACAGTTTATAACACAGAGCCGTGAAAATAAAAAATATTTTTTTCCACGAAAATGATATTTTAGCCCCCACGTTTTTATTTTCCCAAGAGTAACAGGACAAATTGGACCCCAAAAGTTGTTGTCCAACTTGTCCTGAGAACGCTGATACCCCATATGTTGGGGTAAACCCCTGTTTGGGCGCACGATAAAGCTCGGAAGGGAAGGAGCACTGTTTTAGTTTTTCAAAGCAGAATTGGCTGGAATTGAGATCGGACGCCATGTCGCGTTTGGAGAGCACCTGATGTGCCGAAACAGTGGAAACCCCACAATTCTAACTGAAATCCTAACCCCAACCTTAACCCCAGCCCTAACCCTAGCCCTAACCCTAACCCTAACTCTAGCCCTAACCCTAACCCTAGCCCTAACTCTAGCCCTAACCCTAGCCCTAACCCTAACCCTAAAGGGAAAATGGAAATACATATATTTTTTAAAATTTTATTATTTTTCCCTAACTAAGGGGGTGATGAAGGGGGTTTGATTTACTTTTATAGCGTTTTTTTGGCGGATTTTTATGGTTGGCAGCCATCACACACTAAAAGACGCTTTTTATTGCAAAAAATAGTTTTTGCATCACCACATTTTGAGAGCTATAATTTATCCATATTTTGGCCCACAGAGTCATGTGAGATCTTGTTTTTTGCAGGACGAGTTGACATTTTTATTGGTACCATTTTCGGGCACATGACATTTTTTGATCGCTTTTTATTCCGATTTTTGGGAGGCGGAATAAACAAAAACAAGCAATTCCTGAAATTCTTTTAGGGGGGGCGTTTATACCATTCGACGTGTGGTAAAATTGATAAAGCAGCTTTATTCTTCAGGTCAGTACGATTACAGCGATACCTCATTTATGTAATTTTTTTATGTTTTGGCGCTTTTACACAAAAACTATTTTATATAAAAAAATAATTGTTTTTGCATCGCTTTATTCTGAGAGCTATAACTTTTTTATTTTTCTGCTGATGATGCTGTATGGCGGCTTTTTTTTTGCGGGATAAGATGACGTTTTCAGGGTACCATGGTTATTTATATCCGTCTTTTTGATCTCGTGTTATTCCACTTTTTGTTCGCCTGTATGATAATGTTTTTTGCCTTGTTTCTTATTTATTTTTTTTGCGGTGTTCACTGAAGGGGTTAACTAGTGGGATAGTTTTATAGAGCGGGTCGTTACGGACGTGGCGATACCAAATATGTGTACTTTTATTGTTTTTTTTTATTTACATAAATAAATGGATTTATTGGGAAATGCTTTTTTTTCTTTATTTGGGGATTTTTTTATTTTATTTTTATACATCCTATTTTTTTTTTTTTACTTTCTACTATTGTCCCAGGGTGGGACATCACTGTATTAGATCAGATCATTGATCTGACAGTGTGCATAGCACTCTGTCAGATGAACGATCTGACAGGCACGTTCCAGAGGCTTGCCGGCGCCTGCTATTAGGAACTCTGAGCAGGCGCTGGCAAGTCAGGTGATTTCATGACCCGGAAGGAGTCCCACGGCCATCTTGGATCCGGGGACTCCTTCCGGATCACCGGAGCAGCCGGAGCAGCGCGATCTCATCGCGTTGCTCCGGTGGGAGAGCGCAGGGAGCCCCCGTCCCTGCGCGATCCCCCTCTATTCCGCTGTCACTACTGACAGCGGCATCAGAGGGGTTAAATGCCCGCGATCGGCGCTAGCGCTGATCGTGGGCATTGCTGCGGGGTGTCAGCTGTCATATACAGCTGACACCTGCACCCGATCACCGCGGCGCTCAGCGCGAGACCACGGTGATCGATGCGCCGTACTAGTACTGCGGCTGGCACTAATGCAGTGCCGGCAGCGCAGTACTAGTACGGCGCATGTCGCGAAGGGGTTAATCTACCAAATTCACTACATAGTAACCTGAGCTGCCGTTCTGATTCTCCGGCTCAGTGTGAGTGCGCAGACACCAGATATGGATGGAGGTTTTTAGTGGTGAAAAGAAATTTTGGAATTTGCAAGAATATTTATTTTTTATTTGTTGCCATTTTCCAAGACCCGTCGTGCTTTCATTTTTCAGGGTCTGGGGTTGGGTGATGGCTTATTTTTTGCACGCTGAGCTGATGTTTTTATTGATGTAATTTTGGGTTAATTATGATGCTTTGATTGCCATTTAATGCAATGTTGAAGCTGACAGAAAAATGACATTCTGGTGTTTTGATTTTTTTTTTCTCATTACGCCATTAATTAATTGATTTTATATTTTGATAAATCAGACATTTCTGAACGTATTGATACCAAATAGGAGTATTATTTGTTTTAATTGTTTTATTTTAAATGGGACAAAAGGGGGGTGAGTTGAACTTTTGTTTTTATTCTTTTCATATTTTAAAAACATTTTTTTATTTATTTTGTACTGTCTTTAGGAGACCTGAAGCTGTGATCATCCGATACATAGTAGTTCTTCAGCCCTGATATGCATAGCAATAATAACGAAGTGTTATGAACGTCGGCCACAAGCCATCGTTCATAGGAGGTTGACAATGACAAGCACGGGGATCTTCTGGCCTCATCTGTAAGCACAGCCAGGTTTGTCTCTGCATCATCCAAGAGCACAGTTGAATTGAATGTAATTTTATTGGGCGTTTTAATCCGTCTGACCGGGTTCAGAGCAGCGCTTACAAGCTCTATAGAAAGCTTAGATGGAAGCACGGCCACCCCTGATAGATTGCAAGAGCGATCGGTAACCTAGGAAAGGAGCAGTAAATAATACGACTAATAATAAGTAAATTGCAGTTGTTTTGTCTTTAGAAGAATTTTACAATTTTGACCATTTATTTTTGAGAGATTTTTTAAGTTTCTAGATTGTGTTCATGTTTCCATTGTCTTCCTCATCTAGAGCCGATGTTTTGTATTTCACCCCCTCATCTGATAACAGAACTACCAGTTTCTCGGTGAGGAGGACAATCTGTGCTTCTCTTCTTCCTGGACGATGATGACCATTAAATGATGCGAGCCCTCCAGTTCCTTGTCAGCCTCTCCTGGATTTGGCCTCTTGTTCCCTGGATTACTGCCCCCGGCTTTTATCTTCATCACTTACACCGCGCCGTGGATCCATTAGATACCACGATGCCGGCGCTCAGCAGCCCACAATCTCTCTAATTACAGCTCCGGACTCGGGAACGTTTGACTTGTTCGCTCTTCTGGAAATGGCTGCAAACAAACATAATGCGGAGGTTTTATTAATGGCCAATACGACGGTTCCAGAGATCGTCCCGGGAGGAAGTGAAATATGAAAGAGGCCGACCATATCTGACCCCGGTGGTGGAGACGCCACGTTCAGTGACCATATCTGACCCCGGTGGTGGAGACGCCACGTTCAGTGACCATATCTGACCCCGGTGGTGGAGACGCCACGTTCAGTTACATGGAGCACGGATTTAATGCACGTTTCATTATCACTGATACTAAATATCGTTCTATCACATGCAGACATGAGCAGGTGCGTTCTCTCTTGGTGACTATTACGGCTTCACTTCTACCAAATCTCCCCCCATTTGGCGACCATAGATGCTTCATATACCGGATAATGGGATTCAGGCCAGGATGAGGCGGCACGAGGTCCATAAATCACCGGCAGACAGAATTCTACCCTGGACACATTAATATTTGGGTCGTTCAGTAACAATTCTGCTCGTCTGTAAGCGCTGAATCTACAATGAACGAGACAAACACAACTACAAGTGACCTTGAGGGATCGATAAAGCATCTGACTCCGGGAGCTTTTCTCTGCCGCCTCCATTTATCTCCAGGACTCTCCGATATAGTGAAGAGCAGAATTATATAATCGCTTCTCGGTAACCGCGCACAATAAAATGGATCACGGGCGACTGCAAACCTCTGTGAGTTAGTAAACTGGATACAAAGATTTCATCATGGACAGTAAAAGTTCCAAACTGCAAAAATGTCAAAGTCACAAAGGAAAAATATCAATAACTACAGCCCAACATGTACATGGACAACAAATCCTACATAGGTGCCTGGACACAAGGAATCATTGAGTAATGAGCAATAAAGTGACCCTGAAAGGCCGGTCACTCAGCTTTCCACAAGGGAACCTGTCATTAGATTGCCTGAACCACCATCCGGGCAACTTCTCTCCGCCCCGCTCTAGATGATTGACAGCTCTCTGTGCACAAAATCTCACCATTTTGATTGACAGATCACTCCCTATGTACACAGATGGGAGACACCTGTCAATCAACTGGAGCGAGGCAGGAAGACGCCGGCCGGCTGTGATTCGTGGTTCAGCAGAATTAATTTAATGACAGGTTCCCTTTAATGTCAGATGTATTTACTGTATTATGTAACTATGTATCAATTAAAAATGTATCATTTTATAACCAGGCAGATAAACTCACAAATGACAATCCCTGATACCACTGGATGTTACCAGATGTGATCATTGTCACCAATTCTTAAAAAATAGATATAATTTCAGAAAGTTTCAGGTGCTACAATTAATTAGATTTAACTTACCTAAATGAGCTAGAATTCTGATGCAATCTGCACCAAAAAAAAACCTAATCGCCACTTTAACCATTTATAACAGTTTTAAACATTTTCTGTGCCTTTTTACGACAAGTAGCACAGCGTCCATGAAAAACAGTAGTTAAGCAGAAAAGGCGTGTGACACAAAATGTGCTAAAAATCTCCACAAACTTTTCTTGCAAATTTCTGCTACAAAGCAAGTCCGCCAATAGGTGGTGAAAGTTAATGAGTGAATTATTACGAGACGACATTATAAAGTTATTTTTTATTATGACTTTGTTGCCTTAATTTGCTCCAAATTTTATCATCGTGTTGCAAAATATTTAATAAGTTTGACGCATCTTAAGATATTATACTTTTGCCCAGAAATGTTACTTTTTATGCTTTCCACCTACTGGAGTGAGTGTAATACTTTTAAAAAACTTTTATATCTAAAAAAGTTGACATTTGTAAATCTGGCTAAACTTTAATTTGCATAGCTGATGCCGCCCATTCTTGAAAAGCGCTAAGAACCAAATCAAGCTGCAAAAAGTCTCAGAGTTGGAGACAAAATCTGAGCGGCAAAACGTGCAAGTTTTTGATGACGGAAAATAGGTGCAAAAGTCTTAATGCGAAAACTACGTCGACCCCCCTAAGTACATGATCTAAAGGTGCGCCAATAGAGTGTATCTTGCACTGCATCAGTAAAGACCACTGTGCTTTCCTCTGATATCTGTATCTTGTGATGTTGTGGGGTCTTCTTTCCATGATGATTGTGATGTTTCCTCTGAGGTTTCTCTACAGCATGTGATTGATGAATAGTTTTCTCTGTCTTATTTTAACTGTCAGAATCTCATTTCTCTTCTCATTGTGAATGTTCTTCTATAAAATGATTTTACTGTGAATTTCTCTCCGTCTGATATTATTACTTTTCTGATTTCTCTCCTGTGACTTCATTTTTCCTGCAGCTATGGTGTCAAACAAAATGAAAAGACCCTGAACAGAACTCGGTGTGAAGCCTTTACTAATATCATAGGGGGTATGAAACAAAATGACAAAATGGAGGTGAGAGTCGCAGGGCGTTCATCACCAGCACTAACCACCCCACTAGCACCAAGCACCTCCCCTCTAAGCCAGCTGCATAGCAGCACCTACGGATAGAAATCAGTTAATTAATTTTCTTAGTAAGACCACAACGCATTAAGTGACCACTAGTAAAACATATAAGCAAAAATAAAACTACTATAATACTGCCCCTATGTACAAGAATATAACTACTATAATACTACCCCTATGTACAAGAATATAACTACTATAATACTGCCCCTATGTACAAGAATATAACTGCTATAATACTGCTCCTATGTACAAGAATATAACTACTATAATACTGCTCCTATGTACAAGAATATAATTACTATAATACTGCCCCTATGTACAAGAATATAACTACTATAATACTGCTCCTATGTACAAGAATATAACTACTATAATACTGCCCCTATGTACAAGAATATAGCTACTATAATACTGCCTCCTATGTACAATAATATAACTACTATAATACTGCCCCTATATACAAGAATATAGCTACTATAATACTGCCCCTATGTACAAGAATATAACTACTATAATACTACCCCCTATGTACAAGAATATAACTGCTATAATACTACCCCCTATGTACAAGAATATAACTGCTATAATACTGCCCCTATGTACAAGAATATAACTGCTATAATACTGCTCCTATGTACAGGAATATAACTACTATAATACTGCTCCTATGTACAAGAATATAACTACTATAATACTGCTCCTATGTACAAGAATATAACTACTATAATACTGACCCTATGTACAGGAATATAACTACTATAATACTGCCCCTATGTACAGGAATAAAACTACTATAACACTGCCCCTATGTACAAGAATATAACTGCTATAATACTGCTCCTATGTACAAGAATATAACTACTATAATACTGCTCCTATGTACAAGAATATAACTGCTATAATACTGCCCCTATGTACAAGAATATAACTACTATAATACTGCCCCTATATACAAGAATATATCTACTATAATACTGCCCCTATGTACAAGAATATAACTACTATAATACTGCTCCTTTGTACAACAATATAACTACTATAATACTGCCCCTATGTACAAGAATATAACTACTATAATACTGCCCCTATGTACAGGAATATAACTACTATAACACTGCCCCTATGTAGAAGAATATAACTACTATAATACTGCTCCTATGTACAAGAATATAACTGCTATAATACTGCCCCTATGTACAAGAATATAACTACTATAATACTGCCCCTATATACAAGAATATATCTACTATAATACTGCCCCTATGTACAAGAATATAACTACTATAATACTGCCCCTATGTACAGGAATATAACTACTATAACACTGCCCCTATGTACAAGAATATAACTGCTATAATACTGCTCCTATGTACAAGAATATAACTGCTATAATACTGCCCCTATGTACAAGAATATAACTACTATAATACTGCCCCTATATACAAGAATATATCTACTATAATACTGCCCCTATGTACAAGAATATAACTACTATAATACTGCCCCTATGTACAAGAATATAACTACTATAATACTGCCCCTATGTACAGGAATATAACTACTATAATACTGCCCCTATGTACAAGAATATAACTACTATAATACTGCCCCTATGTACAAGAATATAACTGCTATAATACTGTTCCTATGTACAAGAATATAACTACTATAATACTGCTCCTATGTACAAGAATATAACTACTATAATACTGCTCCTATATACAGGAATATAACTACTATAATACTGCTCCTATGTACAAGAATATAACTACTATAATACTGCCCCTATATACAAGAATATAACTACTATAATACTGTTCCTATGTACAAGAATATAACTACTATAATACTGCTCCTATGTACAAGAATATAACTACTATAATACTGCTCCTATATACAGGAATATAACTACTATAATACTGCCCCTATATACAAGAATATAACTACTATAATACTGCTCCTATATACAGGAATATAACTACTATAATACTGCTCCTATGTACAAGAATATAACTACTATAATACTGCCCCTATATACAAGAATATAACTACTATAATACTGCTCCTATGTACAAGAATATAACTGCTATAATACTGCCCCTATGTACAAGAATATAACTACTATAATACTGCCCCTATATACAAGAATATATCTACTATAATACTGCCCCTATGTACAAGAATATAACTACTATAATACTGCCCCTATGTACAGGAATATAACTACTATAACACTGCCCCTATGTACAAGAATATAACTGCTATAATACTGCTCCTATGTACAAGAATATAACTGCTATAATACTGCCCCTATGTACAAGAATATAACTACTATAATACTGCCCCTATATACAAGAATATATCTACTATAATACTGCTCCTATGTACAAGAATATAACTACTATAATACTGCCCCTATGTACAAGAATATAACTACTATAATACTGCCCCTATGTACAAGAATATAACTACTATAATACTGCCCCTATGTACAAGAATATAACTACTATAATACTGCCCCTATGTACAGGAATATAACTACTATAATACTGCCCCTATGTACAAGAATATAACTACTATAATACTGCCCCTATGTACAAGAATATAACTGCTATAATACTGCCCCTATGTACAAGAATATAACTACTATAATACTGCCCCTATATACAAGAATATAACTACTATAATACTGCTCCTATGTACAAGAATATAACTACTATAATACTGCCCCTATATACAAGAATATAACTACTATAATACTGTTCCTATGTACAAGAATATAACTACTATAATACTGCTCCTATGTACAAGAATATAACTACTATAATACTGCTCCTATATACAGGAATATAACTACTATAATACTGCTCCTATGTACAAGAATATAACTACTATAATACTGCTCCTATGTACAAGAATATAACTACTATAATACTGCTCCTATATACAGGAATATAACTACTATAATACTGCTCCTATGTACAAGAATATAACTGCTATAATACTGCTCCAATGTACAAGAATATAACTACTATAATACTGCCCCTATATACAAGAATATAACTACTATAATACTGTTCCTATGTACAAGAATATAACTACTATAATACTGCTCCTATGTAGAAGAATATAACTATTTTCAGATAAATGCAAGTCATATTGAAACAAATGTTACCACTATCGTGAAGTACAATGTGTCATTAAAATATAGTCTCACAATCAGTGGGATATGTGGAAGCGTTACAGAGTTATAATAACCACATAAAGTGGCAGTGGTCAGGTATAGGAAAATGTGGCCCGGACATTAAGGGGTTAAAGCTTTAATGATTTTGTATCCAATATTAGGAACTTCTTACAAATGAACGTTATGTTTGTAATAACTGGAGAATCAAGGAGCCACTTAGGCTACGTTCACATTTGCGGTTGGCGCCGCAGCGTCGGGCGCCGCAGCGTCGCCGCATGCGTCATGCGCCCCTATATTTAACATGGGGGCGCATGGACATGCGTCGCACTTGCGTTTTGCGCCGCATGCGTCCCTGCGGCGCCCGCGTCCGGGCGCATTGGACGCAGCAAGTTGCATTTTTGCTGCGTCCAAAATCAATCAAAAAAAGGACGCATGCTGCGCAAAACGCAGCGTTGTGCATGCGTTTTGCTGCGTTTTTGTTTGCGTTGTGCGTTGCGGCGCCGACGCTGCGGCGCACAACGCAAATGTGAACGTAGCCTAATATCACCAGAAATGGACGTGATTTTGCTTCCATAGGGAGTGTGTGGTTTGTTATTCATTCTTGATAAACTCTTCGGGTGCATAACGTGGACGTCGCTCTGTTCCTGTATTACACGGATACTTTGTGATCTGCTCATAGTGATGGGACCTTTCTAAGTAACAGTGAGAAGTGTCCTCAGCAGAGGTCCCTATATGAGAAGCTGAGATCCTTGAGACACAGTAAGGGTTTTTTTGAGTTTTTTTTCTCTCGTTTTTTCGTGATAAAAACGTTATAAAAACTAATTAAAAATGTATACATTATGCATCCTATCATTTAGAATGCATTCTGCATGTTTTGAGCACATGGTGCGTTTTTTTTTTCACGAAAAAAATGCATCGCGGTAAAAAAAGCAGCATGTTCATTAATTTTGCTGATTTTCTGCGTTTCTCCCGCTGTTCTATGCATTGGGAAAAATCGCAAAAGAACCACACAAAAAAAGCATCAAAAACGCATCAAAAACGAAAAAAAAAAACTAAAAAAAAACGCATGCGGATTTCTGGCAGAATTGTCCGTTTTTTTGTCTGGTAAATTTCTGCAAGAAATCCCGCTAGTCCTGAGAATAAACCAATAATCCCACATCCTCCTCCTCTTGTTCTCCGCGCCGCTCTGCAGCCATTCTCCTCTATTTTTATTCTTCTTTTCACATCAGGAGGTGGAGGAATGTTCATTTTGCAGTTGCCCCCCTGACTTCATTCTCGCTCTTCTCTGCTTTCCCCCTGATTGATGTGAATATTTATGGGAACGATTTGGGGAAATCTCTGTAGCGTGAGTCCTTCCTGCTGCATTGATTTCCAGGCCAATCAGCGAGAATATTAATTGGTTTAATCCCATTACATGTGCAGGGTGAATCCGCTGAATGCTGTTCCAGGCGATTTTCCTCCTGCAGCGAGACTCTTAATATCCAGGTTGCTGTGTATGTAATTAAGGATTTTATTAGTCCGGTCTACATTATACTCAATGGCCCTTTACTGTTTTATAAAACTCACTCAACAAGCACGATAAAGCCATCAATAAAGACAATTACCGGATATATTTTTAAGGATCTGCATTCACCACAACAAAAAACTAATTACATTTGCATGTGGCAAGTTTTTTCTTAGAAATTCCTATGTAAGAACACGCACACGGCTGGAGGTCAGGTCAGACGGATCTCAGATATTTCACCTGTCTGGAGGTATTTCTGCACATTTTTTATTTTTGCTAATTTCAGTCCCAAGTTCCTTAATAGGGTTCACAATGACAGAAGCCTGCAAAGATTAAAGGGGTTTTCTGCGTTTGCATAACTCCTTCTTATAAAAAAAAGTGTCCATCATACACTAAAAGGAGATAAACAGACCTCCCAGATGGCGCCATTACTCACCGAGGACTTGGATTAGAGAGTCAATTACACATTTCAAATATATTAAAAGAATTTTACAAATACTGAAACAAAATGTAAATTATAGAACAAGAAATAAATATCATAGAATAGAAGTCATCTTGATTATCTGCAGCATTTAACGGTTTCTTCAGCTTTACATTGAAGTTACAGCATCTGAGTTATGAGACTTTATGCTGGAATTAAGAATGAAAGGAAATATTGATACATTTGGGAGACATTTAGATACTTTTCTGTGCAATTTTCCAGCTCTAGGAATCGATGCATAAATGCAAATATTCTATAGATAGAGGATAAGTTGCATTTACCCTCTGTAAAATGTTAATTGTCTCTTCAAAGAGGAAGAGGACAGGTGTGGCTTTTATCCTTAGTCATGTGACAAGGCTCGATAAAGGGTTGACATTGACTGTTAGGATCGCTACTTCCAATAGGTGGCACTAGACTTCTAGTCCTCTTCCTCTCTGAAGAGACATTTTGCATATTTTCCAGAGGAGCATTGCGGCTTTAAGTCTCCTCATCTCGGCATGCTTAACATGTCACTCTCCGCAAGGAGAAACGATACTTCTTGGATCCCCCTCTGTAAAATGACACTTTTACAACTTATTGGCACCAGTTCCTTATGTTTAGGCCACCAGTCTAAATAATGGGCGAGCTGGAGTACTATGTGCTAAATTAGCTACGAGGCGTGCACCTTTAATGAATTTGGCGCGTCTTTCTACTGCTGTGTTCCCCTTCGTCAGAATAGCTGCTCCAGTCAGAGGCAGGCGGACGTTTCTGCAATGATTTATGCTACTTTTTTGGCATAAATTATGACAAATATATTGAGCAGCTTTTGCCTCCTCCCGTCCCTCCCAATCCCCACCTTCTTTTCTAAAACTTGTCCAGAACTGGGGTAAGAGGGTTAAAAGTCCACAATTTTTTGTACAAGTTTGAGATGTACCACCTTTTTTGCAACATTGCAAGGAGTTTTACGCCACAATTCTGATGAAAATTGTCCTAGAACTTTTCTTTGACATCATTGAATGTAACATCTCATAGAAACTGTTGACATTCTCACTAATTGAAGGCTTCTTACTTATCTCTTTGGGTGGTCTCAGGAGACTAAACAGGAGAACTGTCATAATCTCGTCTCTAATTAGCATCTTTTAGTATGTGGAGCAGGAGAGGATTATTACTGAGAGTTTATTATCACTCGTCACTTTGTTGCAGAGTCTGAGGATTGATGTAAAATGTCCAGTGATGGATTACATGTGTGAAAAGCAAATTAATAGTAAATTACTAGTTTTTTTTAACCAGTTTTAGACGAGGAACCTTTTCATTATTCTTTGGTTTTAAAGAAAAAAAAAAGAAAATATGGGTCTATTTCTCAGTTTAACACATTTTAAAGTTGTGTTCTCCTTTCCATAGAAAATATTTTTATACCTTGGACACGTATTTTTTTTTATAGGTATGGGGCTAGAAACAGTAATTTGGACCAGCAGCGGTTTCCTTTTTATTTATCTTGTGTTTTTTTTCTGCTTTATTTTATTTATTTCACACATTGTTCCTTCCATAAAAGATCTTTCAGGAACATTACAACATTTAAATACATTTCCTTTATTGTTGATTTTCCCTGCAGCTTAGGCTGGCATATTAACCTCAGCACCGGGGTAAATTAGGCCTGCTAATTCCTCGGAAGAAGTGAGCTGGATCTGCTGCGACCCAGCAGCTCCTGATCCTTCCCGTCTCTTGGTGATCACATGACAGCTGTGATGGGAGGAGGAAGCACTGTCAGTGATCAGGAAGGCAGAGATGGTAATTTACCGTCTCTGCCATCACTGTGTGGAGTCCGGCCATTTCTGACAGACTCCACTCCTGCAGCTGCTCCATCTCTGTAGCTGTGTAATCTGCAGTGATGTTTAGACTTTATGCAGCATTTTAGATTGATTAATATGCGGACCAGCACATTTTATATTCTTGGATGGTCCGCCAGTATTCAAAGGTACAGATGAGATGATCTTTTGTTATTCAAATTTGCCAGTTTTGCCAATTTTTTTCCACCCCCAAAATTGTGAAAAAACAAAATACATAAAAGCAAAAAACGCAGCATGACCACAATGTGTGAACATTGCCTTATCGTTTCATCAGTGTTTTATGGTTTCTTTCCCTGTCTTTATTAATGAAATGTGACAACTTCTTGCTATCCAGATTTACCACAGAATGGATGCTGCATTCCCTGCTTCTGCTTACATACAGGCAATGATAGTCCCTCCTGATTGGCTGCGAATTACCATGTGATGTGATGGCTGCAAAGTATTAAGGGGAATCCAGTGAGGCTGCATTTGTGGGCATACAGTGGGGAAAATAAGTATTTGATGCACCGGTGATTTTGTGAGTTTTCCCACATACAATGAGTTGAGAGGTCTGCAATTTTTATCGTTGGTACACATCACCTGTGAGAGACAGAATCTAAAAATAAAATCCAGAAAATGACATTGTATGAATTTTACATAATTAATTTGCATTTTATTGCAAGAAATAAGTATTTGATACAACAGAATAACAGAAATTCATATTTGGTACAGAAACCTTTGTTTGCAGTTACAGAGGTCGGACGTTTCTGTAGTTCTTGGCCAGGTTCGCACTCACTGCAGCAGGGATTTTGGCCCCCTCCTCCATACAGATCTTTCAGGTTTTGGGGCTGTCGCTGGGAAACATTGAGTTTCAGCTCCTCCAAACATTCTCTATCGGGTTCAGGTCTGAAGACTGGCTAGTCCACTCTAGGACCTTGAAATGCTTCTTACGGAGCCACTCCTTAGTTGCCCTGGCTGTGTGTTTTGGGTGATTGTCATAATGGAAGACCCATGATGGCATAGTGTGCTACTAACGTTAATGGTTGAGACCATGGTCCCAGCTCTCTTCAGGTCATTGACCAGGTCCTACTGTATAGTTCTGGGCTGATTCCTGACCTTTCTCCGAATCATCTTACTTCACAAGGCGAGATCTTACATGAAACCCCTGACCAAGGAAGACTGACAGTCATCTTGTGTTTCTTCCATTTCCTAATAATTGTGCCATCAGTTGTTGCCTTCTCACCAAGCTGCTGCCTATTGTCCTGCAGCCCATCCCAGCCTTGTGCAGCTCTACAATTTTGTCCCTGGTGTCCTTGGACAGCTCTTTGGTCTTGGCCATGGTGGAGAGGGTGGAGAGTGATTGAGAGTGTGGACAGGCGTCTTTTATACAGGTAACAAGATCAAGCAGGAGCAAGTAATACAGGTAATGAGAGCAGAGTAGGAGGCTTCTTACAGAAAAACTAACAGGTCTGTCAGAGTCAGATTTCTTGCTGGTCAGTCGGTGATCAAATACTTATTTCATGCAATAAAATGCACATTATGTAAAAAAACATGCAATGTGATTTTCTAGTTTATATTTTTAGATTGTCTCTCACAGGTGAAGCGTACCTACAATATAACTACAGACCTCTCCATTCTTTGTAGGTGGGAAAACTTGCAAAATCGTCAGTGTATCCAATACTTATTTCCACCACTGTATGGTCCTTCTGTGACTGAATCTCGTGCAATATGTAAAATGACGGTGCACATTACTTGGGCGATTCACAAGGATCTGTTCATAAATTCTTCAAATTCTCAAATTCCAGTCAATTTCCTAATATTCAAGATGAATGTGATTTGCATTGAACTGATTCGCTCATGTCTGGTTACAACAAGGTTAGGCAACCTCGTCCTCGCGGTTCACCTTGCCGGTTGCATCCTTTCCCTTTAAGGCCGTGATTGGATTAAACGCCTGGCTGATTATCTTTTGGGACTAACATAATCAATAAATGTAAAATATAAAAGGCTCTAAATTTCCCATCTCAGGGGCAGGAAGAGAATTGCAGTTTATGTAAGAGAGGAGCGTCAGGAGACGGGATCTCCATCACAAAGCGCGCGATTGTCAGGGAGAAAATGCAAAGATCACGCAGAACTACTGATGTGAAAGTGTTTATTGTGCATGAAATTGGAAGCAGATTTGTGCTGCAAACCAACGAGTGAGGTGAATTGTCTCCTGCTGACTGCAAGTTTATGCCGGCATTAATGGGAATGCTGAAAATTACCTGCTGCAAAAATTCAGGGGAACAGAAAAATCAAGCTCGGTGTACAGGATAAAACCCCAACACTTTCTTATCTGCACTGGCCGAGGGGCTATCCTCAGGACAAATAATCCCTGTACAGGATAAAACCCCAACACTTTCTTATCTGCACTGGCCGAGGGGCTATCCTCAGGACAAATAATCCCTGTACAGGATAAAACCCCAACACTTTCTTATCTGCACTGGCCGAGGGGCTATCCTCAGGACAAATAACCCCTGTACAGGATACGAACCCCAGCACTTTCCTACCTGCACTGGCAGAGGGGCTATCCTCGTGACAAATAATCCCTGTACAGGACAGGAATCCCAGCACTTTCTTACCTGCACTGGCAGAGGGGCTATCCTCAGGACAAATAACCCCTGTACAGGATAGGAACCCCAGCACATTCCTATCCGCACTGGCAGAGGGGCTATGCTCAGGACAAATAACAACTGTACAGGATAGGAACCCCAGCACTTTCCTATCTGCACTGGCAGAGGGGCTATGCTCAGGACAAATAACAACTGTACAGGATAGGAACCCCAGCACTTTTCTATCTGCACTGGCAGAGGGGCTATGCTCAGGACAAATAACAACTGTACAGGATAGGAACCCCAGCACTTTTCTATCTGCACTGGCAGAGGGGCTATCCTCAGGACAAATAACAACTGTACAGGATAGGAACCCCAGCACTTTCCTACCTGCACTGGCAGAGGGGCTATCCTCAGGACAAATAACCCCTGTGCAGGATACGAACCCCAGCACTTTCCTACCTGCACTGGCAGAGGGGCTATCCTCAAGACAAATAACCCCTGTACAGGATAGGAACCCCAGCACATTCCTATCCGCACTGGCAGAGGGGCTATCCTCAGGACAAATAACAACTGTACAGGATAGGAACCCCAGCACTTTCCTATCTGCACTGGCAGAGGGGCAATGATCAGGACAAATAAAAACTGTACAGGATAGGAACCCCAGCACTTTCTTATCTGCACTGGCCGAGGGGCTATCCTCAGGACAAATAACCCCTGTACAGGATACGAACCCCAGCACTTTCCTACCTGCACTGGCAGAGGGGCTATCCTCGTGACAAATAATCCCTGTACAGGACAGGAATCCCAGCACTTTCTTACCTGCACTGGCAGAGGGGCTATCCTCAGGACAAATAACCCCTGTACAGGATAGGAACCCCAGCACATTCCTATCCGCACTGGCAGAGGGGCTATGCTCAGGACAAATAACAACTGTACAGGATAGGAACCCCAGCACTTTCCTATCTGCACTGGCAGAGGGGCTATGCTCAGGACAAATAACAACTGTACAGGATAGGAACCCCAGCACTTTTCTATCTGCACTGGCAGAGGGGCTATGCTCAGGACAAATAACAACTGTACAGGATAGGAACCCCAGCACTTTTCTATCTGCACTGGCAGAGGGGCTATCCTCAGGACAAATAACAACTGTACAGGATAGGAACCCCAGCACTTTCCTACCTGCACTGGCAGAGGGGCTATCCTCAGGACAAATAACCCCTGTGCAGGATACGAACCCCAGCACTTTCCTACCTGCACTGGCAGAGGGGCTATCCTCAAGACAAATAACCCCTGTACAGGATAGGAACCCCAGCACATTCCTATCTGCACTGGCAGAGGGGCTATCCTCAGGACAAATAACAACTGTACAGGATAGGAACCCCAGCACTTTCCTATCTGCACTGGCAGAGGGGCAATGATCAGGACAAATAAAAACTGTACAGGATAGGAACCCCAGCACTTTTCTATCTGCACTGGCAGTGGGGCTATCCTCAGGACAAATAACAACTGTACAGGATAGGAACCCCAGCACATTCCTACCTGCACTGGCAGAGGGGCTATCCTCAGGACAAATAACCCCTGTACAGGATAAACCCCAGGAAACTTTCCTACGTGCACTGGCAGAAGGGCTATCCTCGGGACAAATAATCCCTGTACAGGATAGGAACCCCGGCAGTTTCTTACCTGCACTGACAGAGGGACTATCCTCGGGACAAATAATCCCTGTACAGGATAGGAACCCCAGCACTTTCTTACCTGCACTGGCAGAGGGGCTATCCTCAGGACAAATAACCCCTGTACAGGATAGGAACCCCAGCACTTTCTTACCTGCACTGGCAGAGGGACTATCCTCGGGACAAATAACCCCTGTACAGGATAGGAACCCCAGCACATTCCTACCTGCACTGGCAGAGGGGCTATGCTCAGGACAAATAACCCCTGTACAGGATAGGAACCCCAGCACTTTCTTACCTGCACTGGCAGAGGGGCTATGCTCAGGACAAATAACCCCTGTACAGGATAGGAACCCCAGCACATTCCTACCTGCACTGGCAGAGGGGCTATGCTCAGGACAAATAACCCCTGTACAGGATAGGAACCCCCAGCACTTTATTACCTGCACTGGCAGAGGGGCTATCCTCAGGACAAATAACCCCTGTACAGGATAGGAACCCCAACACTTTCTTACCTGCACTGGCAGAGGGGCTATCCTCAGGACAAATAATCCCTGTACATGATAGGAACACCCAGCACTTTCCTACCTGCACTGGCAGAGGGGCTATCCTCAGGACAAATAACCCCTGTACAGGATAGGAACCCCAGCACATTCCTACCTGCACTGGCAGAGGGGCTATCCTCAGGACAAATAACAACTGTACAGGATAGGAACCCCAGCACTTTCTTACCTGCACTGGCAGAGGGGCAATCCTCAGGACAAATAACCCCTGTACAGGATAGGAACCCCAGCACTTTCTTACCTGCACTGGCAGAGGGGTGTTGTGAATTCTTTTGGGCTCCCTCCGGTGGTTGTAAGTGGTAGCGCTGCTGTCTCTGAATCACAGCATTTATCAGGTGTGTTCACTTTTTGCAATTTGGACTGGGCTATTTAGTCTTGCTTCACCCTTTAGTCAGTGCCAGTTGTCCATTGTTCCTGGAGGATTCACATCCCTGCCTGGTCTCTTCTGCTTTGCAGTTCTTTTCAACAAAGATAAGTTCTGGCCTTGATTTTGCTGTCCACATGCTGTGGCCTTATTGTTCAGTTCTTTTCCATGTTTTTGTCTTGTCCAGCTTGGTCTGTATAAGGATTTGTTTTGCCAAGCTGGTATCTCTGGAGATGCAGATATACCCTCCATATCTTTAGTTAGCTGTGGAGATTCTGTATTTTCTGTGGTGGATATTTTCTAGTGTTTTAATACTGACCGCATAGTACTCTGTCCTATCCTTTCTATTTAGCTAGAAGTGGCCTCCTTTGCTAAATTCTGATTTCAGTCTGTGTATGTTTTTTCCCTCTCCTCTCACAGTCAATATTTGTGGGGGGCTGCCTATCCTTTGGGGATTTTCTCTGAGGCAAGATAGTTTTCCCTTTTCTATCTCTAGGGGTAAGTAGTCCTCCGCCTATGTTGAGATGTCTAGGGAGCGCTAGGTACATTCCACAGCTACTTCTAGTTGCGGTGTTAAGTTCAGGGTCTGCGGTCAGTACAGGTACCACCTTCTCCAGAGTACGTCCCATGCTGCTCTTAGGCCACCAGATCATAACAGAGGGGCTATCCTCAGGACCAGGGCCGGACTGGCCATCGGGCAGTTCTGGCAAATGCCAGAAGGGCCGGTGGCAGTAGTGGGCCGCTCGAGTGTGCCGCTGTCGGCACACTCTCCCCGCTGTCGGCGCACTCCCGGCCCCGCATTCAACTATACCGGCGTCATAGACGCCGGTACAGTTGAATGCAATGATGGAGGAGAGAGCGTCTGCTGACGCTTCCTCTCCCATCATTCCCCGCTCTGCCTGCTGCTGACTCTGCAGGTGCGCGATGACGTCATATCATCGCGCACCTGCTGTGTGACCGGGCGGGCAGACTGCGACTGCTGAGACCAGAGCCAGAGCAGCGCGGGGCAAGAGGAAAGGGGAGTAGAGTGTTTTTTGTTTTTTTTCTATCAATGAGTGATGACTGGATTGTGGAGCTATTGGGGGAAGGGGGGCTGTGCTGCATTCCATTCTATGGGCCTCTGCTGCATTATATTCTATGGGGCTGTGCTGCATTCCATTCTATGGGCCTCTGCTGCATTATATTCTATGGGGCTGGCTGCATTCCATTCTATGGGCCTCTGCTGCATTATATTCTATGGGGCTGGCTGCATTCCATTCTATGGGCCTCTGCTGCATTATATTCTATGGGGCTGGCTGCATTCCATTCTATGGGCCTCTGCTGCATTATATTCTATGGGGCTGGCTGCATTCCATTCTATGGGCCTGTGCTGCATTCCATTCTATGGGCCTGTGCTGCATTATATTCTATGGGGCTGTGCTGCATTATATTTTATGGGGCTGTGCTGCATTCCATTCTATGGGCCTGTGCTGCATTATATTCTATGGGCCTGTGCTGCATTGTATTCTATGGGCATGTGCTGCATTCCATTCTATGGGCCTGTGCTGCATTTTATTCTATGGGCCTGTGCTGCATTGTATTCTATGGGCCTGTGCTGCATTCCATTCTATGGGCCTGTGCTGCATTCCATTCTATGGGCCTGTGCTGCATTCCATTCTATGGGCCTGTGCTGCATTCCATTCTATGGGCCTGTGCTGCATTATATTCTATGGGGCTGTGCTGCATTACATTCTATGGGGCTGTGCTGCATTATATTGTATGGTGGCTGGCTGCATTACATCCTATGGTGGCTGGCTGCATTACATCCTATGGTGGCTGGCTGCATTACATTCTATGGGGGCTGTGCTGCATTACATTCTATGGGGGCTGTGCTGCATTACATTCTATGGGGGCTGTGCTGCATTACATTCTATGGGGGCTGGCTGTATTTCATTCTATGGGGGCTGTGCTGCATTACATTCTATGGGGGCTGTGCTGCATTACATTCTATGGGGCTGTGCTGCATTACATTCTATGGGGGCTGTGCTGCATTACATTCTATGGGGGCTGTGCTGCATTACATTCTATGGGGGCTGTGCTGCATTACATTCTATGGGGGCTGTGCTGTATTACATTCTATGGGGGCTGTGCTGCATTACATTCTATGGGGGCTGTGCTGCATTACATTCTATGGGGGCTGTGCTGCATTACATTCTATGGGGGCTGTGCTGCATTACATTCTATGGGGGCTGAGCTGTAATGCTGGATACAGCTGTAATTATATGTTATATAGTCGTGTTACACTCCCCTCACTTCTTGTAGCCTACAAGTGTACAAACATATTATACAGTCACCATGTGACAAGTGGGCCTGTGTGACTTCAATTGCCAGGGCTGAATTTTAGTCCCAGTCTGGCCCTGCTCAGGACAAATAACCCCTGTACAGGATACGAACCCCAGCACTTTCCTACCTGCACTGGCAGAGGGGCTATCCTCAGGATGAATGATCCCTGTATGGTCAGTGGGGCTCAGTGGGTGGATCGCTGCACCATTACTGCATAGTATAGCGGTGTCTGTTGCTGCAGCTGAGCCCTGTGAATGGGCTGCGGTGCCGTATCAGGCGCGGGCACTAGTATGGATAGTACGGACATCACTATTCCAGAGTCTGCAGCACTGGAAACTTTCATACAAAATCTTCTCTCTGTATATAGTGAATCCCGACTTATCTACTATAAAGCAGTACGATAAAGCGGCTGGCTGTATATACTGTTCATGGTGTATTTGAAGCTACCCTCTTACTGTCATTATTGGGGGAGAGAAGCCGTAAAGCTCCAGGGAGAGTTTCTGACTAGCGTTTGAGCATGTTTTTTTTGCTAGAGCAGCAGTTCAAAGCAGCTTCTAAATAATCATGAACTAGGCAGATAAACCAGCACTTTCAGCATCGTGTTTGAGAGACAAGGAAACAAAATAAGGTTATAGAGTACCTTCAAAAATTCTAAACTTTGCAAAGGCTGATCAGTAATTAAATGGAAAAAGTTTAGTTACTATATAAATCATTTTTGTTACTCGCCTGTGCAGTATCGCGCCTCTATAACAGCTGGAACCATTTCTTCTGCTACGTTTCTGGTTGTCATGACAACAGATCATTTAAACCTATCTCAGGTTGTGGCGGATACTGCCTAAGTATTGAGGTAGCAGCTGCATCTGCCATATCACCACTTCTACAGTCATGTTCCTTCAGCTCTGCTACATCCAAGTCTCCACTACTGCAGATCTGCAACTCAGTTCTGCTACATCAAAGCCTTCCTTAGTTGAGTTTTTCTGTTCAGATAACTAAAACCAGCTCAGCTACATCTCTGCAACTATAGCATTACAGATGCCTCTGCCCTGCCGCACCGGAGCCACCTGCCCTGCTGCACTGGAGCCAGAGGGAGCCACCTGCCCTGCCGCATCGGAGCCACATGGCCTGCCGCACCGGAGCCACCTGCCCTGCAGCACCGGAGCCACCTGCCCTGCTGCACTGGAGCCAGAGGGAGCCACCTGCCCTGCCGCACCGGAGCCACCTGCCCTGCCGCACCGGAGCCACCTGCACTGCCGCACCGGAGCCACCTGCCCTGCCGCACCGGAGCCATCTGCCCTGCTGCACTGGAGCCAGAGGGAGCCACCTGCCCTGCCGCATCGGAGCCACATGGCCTGCCGCACCGGAGCCACCTGCCCTGCCGCACCGGAGCCACCTGCCCTGCCGCACCGGAGCCACCTGCCCTGGCGCACCGGAGCCACCGGCCCTGCCGCACCGGAGCCACCGGCCCTGCCGCACCGGAGCCACCTGCCCTGCCGCACCGGAGCCACCGGCCCTGCCGCACTGGAGCCACCTGCCCTGCCGCACCGGAGACACCTGCCCTGCCGCACAGGAGCCACCTGTCCTGCCGCACCGGAGCCACCAGTCCTGCCGCACCGGAGCCACCTGCCCTGCCGCAGCGGAGCCACCTGCCCTGCCGCAGCGGAGCCACCTGCCCTCCCGCACCGGAGCCACCTGCCCTGCCGCAACGGAAACCACCAGCCCTGCAGCACCGGAGCCACCTGCCCTGCCGCAGCGGAGCCACCTGCCCTGCCGCACCGGAGCCACCTGCCCTGCCGCACCAAAGCCTTCCTTAGTTGAGTTTTTCTGTTCAGATAACTAAAACCAGCTCAGCTACATCTCTGCAACTATAGCATTACAGATGCCTCTGCCCTGCCGCACCGGAGCCACCTGCCCTGCTGCACTGGAGCCAGAGGGAGCCACCTGTCCTGCCGCATCGGAGCCACATGGCCTGCCGCACCGGAGCCACCTGCCCTGCAGCACCGGAACCACCTGCCCTGCTGCACCGGAGCCACCTGCCCTGCCGCACCGGAGCCACCTGCCCTGCCGCACCGGAGCCACCTGCCCTGCCGCACCGGAGCCACCTGCCCTGCTGCACTGGAGCCAGAGGGAGCCACCTGCCCTGCCGCACCGGAGCCACCTGCCCTGCCGCACCGGAGCCACCTGCACTGCCGCACCGGAGCCACCTGCCCTGCTGCACTGGAGCCAGAGGGAGCCACCTGCCCTGCCGCATCGGAGCCACATGGCCTGCCGCACCGGAGCCACCTGCCCTGCCGCACCGGAGCCACCTGCCCTGCCGCACCGGAGCCACCTGCCCTGCCGCACCGGAGCCACCTGCCCTGTCGCACCGGAGCCACCTGCCCTGCCGCATCGGAGCCACCTGCCCTGCCGCACCGGAGCCACCTGCCCTGCCGCACCGGAGCCACCTGCCCTGCCGCACCGGAGCCACCGGCCCTGCCGCACCGGAGCCACCTGCCCTGCCGCACAGGAGCCACCTGTCCTGCCGCACCGGAGCCACCAGTCCTGCCGCACCGGAGCCACCTGCCCTGCCGCAGCGGAGCCACCTGCCCTCCCGCACCGGAGCCACCTGCCCTGCCGCAACGGAAACCACCAGCCCTGCAGCACCGGAGCCACCTGCCCTGCCGCAGCGGAGCCACCTGCCCTGCCGCAGCGGAGCCACCTGCCCTGCAGCACCGGAGCCACCTGCCCTGCCGCAGCGGAGCCACCTGCCCTGCCGCACTGGAGCCACCTGCCCTGCCGCACCGGAGCCACCTGCCCTGCAGCACCGGAGTCACCTGCCCTGCCGCACCGGAGCCACCTGCCCTGCCACACCAGAGCCACCTGTCGTTAATCACTGGGTGGAGTTTTATTGCAGAATGTTGTCATTTATTTCATCGTCGTCATGTCCCGAGTCCGGATCTGGGTAATGGGACTTTACATTGGAAGCATTGTTACTGATTTTCTCACTTATTGTTCTGCATTTGCATATTGGACTGTGCCCAGCGTCAGCTGCACATACAACACATGATGGAGACAGATCCCGACCTGCGGCAACAATGTACAGAACAATGGACGAGGCTCTACCAAGATGGCATCTGCAGGGAAACGAGCCGCACTCCTAAACTGCTGATATAAGACACGGATCCATCCAACTCTGTCACTAGTGACCTAAGATCGTCGCCTCCCTGACATTTTACTGGTCTCACAAGTAGGAATAAAGTGAGGATTTATCTTACTTATCTGGCTTATATTAAATAGATCTCTTAGACCTGATGAGATGGCTGTACTTACTTTTAACATTCATGTTAGAATGGCTGTATAATTGTGAGGTGGCCAGGGTGGTAGTCATGGTGAGGGGCTGCTGTTCCAGCATACCCTGGCACCCCGCAAAGAAATTACAATGTCCCAACTGCTGTGTGATGTGTGTGTGCAATGCAAGTCCCTCACTGCTAGGGTGGGGTCCTCCTCAGGTTGCAGGGTCCCGATTTCAGATATCATCACACACTGATTGACAGAGTCCAAGTTCAATTTTACCAAAACAACTTTACTCAGCAGCACGTCCAATTCAGTCACAGTACTCCTCGTTGCTCATAGATCCTTTCCTCTGTGCTGTCCCTTGCTCTCCTGACATTCTTTATTCCCGTACCGTACCCTCCGGTACCGCAGCATCCTGACTAGCCACTCTAGTCGGTGCCTGGAGTTCCCCTCCCATTTTCCCCTCAGAGGGCAAAATCAAGGATGGCGCTTTTCAACATTTTTCGGACCGTAGGTCTCGGATGTTTCGGTGTTTCCCTCTGAACCTAGTCGTTGCCGCTCTCATGCTGCTTCAGTGACTTCCGGCCCTGAGGCCCTGGACTGCTGGACTCTTCTTAAACTTGTTCCTGCAACCACCTCACTGTTCTCCATCCAACTCTCTGACTAAACCCAGGAAGTGTCTCAACTATCACTACCCTGGCCCCCCTCACCTGGAAATCCCCTATTGCTTAACCAGTTCTTACCCTAACCTTATCCAATCTCCTAATCTACAGCACCCCCCACTGTACTAACCCGTATATTACCCATCACTATTACTAGACCTTAGGGTACTGTCACACAGTGGCATTTTTATCGCTACGACGGCACGATTCGTGACGTTGTAGCGATATCGTTACGATCTCGCAGTGTCTGACATGCTACTGCGATCAGGCACCCTGCTGAGAATCGTACGTCGTAGCAGATCGTTTCAAACTTTCTTTCGTCGCTGGATCTCCCGCTGACATCGCTGGATCGTTGTGTGTGACAGCGATCCAGCGATGTGTTCGCTGGTAACCAGGGTAAACATCGGGTAACTAAGCGCAGGGCCGCGCTTAGTAACCCGATGTTTACCGTGGTTACCAGCGTAAACGTAAAAAAACAAACCGTACATACTCACCATCTGATGCCCGTCAGGTCCCTTGCCGTCCGCTTCCTGCTCTGACTGAATCCGGCCGTATAGTGAGAGCAGATCACAGCGGCGACGTCACCGCTGTGATCTGCTCTCACTTTCCGGCCGGCAGACAGTCAGAGAGGAAAGCAGACGGCAAGGGACCTGACGGGCATCAGATAGTGAGTATGTACGGTTTGTTTTTTTTTACGTTTACGCTGGTAACCAGGGTAAACATCGGGTTACTAAGCGCGGCCCTGCGCTTAGTTACCCGATGTTTACCCTGGTTACCCGGGGACTTCGGCATCGCTCCAGCGCCGTGATTGCACAGTGTGACCGCAGTCTACGACGCTGGAGCGATAATCATACGATCGCTGCGACGTCACGGATCGTGCCGTCGTAGCGATGTAAATGGTACTGTGTGACGGTACCCTTACCCTAACACAGTATCTCCCCATCTCTTGCCCTAATCCATAAAGACACAACTTACACAGAACACAAACATCATAACATTATAAAGCATCTAACTACACAATAAAGCATTATTACAGAATACACCATTTTACAGGTAAAATGTAAGCGCATTATTAGGAAGGGATGTGAAGAGATGCAGGTCATGACTTGACCCCCAACACAGCTGTTACATAATCCCTTATGAAAGGTTTATTCAATATCTGCCCACCTAGCATGATTGACAGCCCCTCAGCATCCTTCCTCCATGCTGCAGCTGGATCTCTTCCTACCTAGCATGATTGACAGCCCCTCCATATCCTTCCTCCCTGCTGCTGAACCTCTGTCAACCTAGTCTGATCGACAGCCCCTCAGCATCCTTCCTCCCTGCTGCTGAATCTCCATCCACCTAGTCTGATTGACAGCTCCTCAGTGACCTTGCTCCCTGCTGCTGAATCTCTGCCCACCTAGCTTGATTGACAGCTCCTCATCCTCCTTCCTCCTTGCTTCTCCTGAATCTCTATCCACCGAGCCTGATTGACAGCTGCTCAGTGACCTTCCTCCCTGCTGCTGCTGAATTTCTACCCGCCTAGCCTGATTGACAGCTCCTCAATGTCTTTCCGATCTGGTTGCTGCTAAGATCTCTCAATGCTCAGTGCAAGCTGCAGCTGTCTGGTTCGGTGGAGAGAGATTAAATAGCTGTCACACAGACTGAGTTGTCAGAGATTGAAAAGCTGTCGGCTGGCAATACTTATGTCAGGTATAAAAATCATGGAGAAGCAATGTGACCTTAATATGACTGGGGCAAAAAAACAACAGCAAAATGACTGCAATGCATGAAAAATGCCTTATGGTTTTTTAAGTGTTTTACGGCCTTGACGTGCTCTCGCTATCCAGATTCATCACAGAATACCTGCTGATTTCCCTGCCTCAGCTTTTATACAGGCTATCATTGTCCCTCTTGATTGGCTGTGCTATACCATGTGATATGAAAACACCAATAAGGAGAAAAATGCAAAATATTAAAATCATATTCACATATTTATTCTTATATACAATACAGATAATATTAAAAAACATATAAGAAAAATGAGACACCAAAAATAAAAATAAGACAACGGGGGACAGCGAAGGGCAAAGATTAAGCCAAAGTAGGAATCTAATGGGTTTATATATAATTAAGGAGGAGTATATATGTGGGTAACTTAGGGGTATAAGTGAGTGATATAGGAAGTAAGGCAATGGATCGTGTTATGTCGGTAAGCCTCCTATATGAGGTTCAGATGAAAAGTAAAGTCAGATCTTACATAATACCACATATCCCCAAAACTGCAGCAAGGTAAGCAGGGCGTCTCCCCGCCTCCGACGCGCGTTTCATAAGCAATGCTTTGTCACCCCTGCTCTGCAAGATCTGAACAATATATATTGTATATAATAATAAGAATGTGAATATGATTTTATCAGCGGCTTGCACTATTCTCCCTATTGGTGTTATTGTTTGTTAAGCCTTACTGTATGGATTGTAAATGTAGGTGTTTACACGGGATCTGATAGCTGCAAGGCTTTATGATGAGGCCGGTCCGAGTGTCCAGCTGTGTCTGCTGGCATGCGATCCTTGTCTGCTGATGCAATCTTCTGCATTGTATAAAATGGCGCTGAATATTTTGGAGATTCCTACAATGCAAATAACAAATTGTTAAATATCATCAGTTTCAGTGAATTTCCAAAAATTCAACACAAATTTGATTTGTTCACATGTAGTTACAGGTATTCGATTCTGGACATGGGAAGTTAAAGGGATTTTCTGGGACGGGTATATCGATGACTTATCTGTGGCCGCTGTCAGCTGACGGTGGAGGAGCTGTGTGTCGGCCCCGATATGGATGATCTGCAGTCAGCTTCTCCCTATTGGGGTCCCTACCGCTGCTCTCACAGGGGACCTTACACGAGCCGGGGGCCCCCCGATGCTGCAGTAGGTTTATATCATCTCTGCTCTAAATATAGGACATTGTGTTCGCTTCTGAAGCCGAGCGAGCAGCAGATGCCGCGCTTCGTGCGGCTACACAAGAGGTGACTGTCATCACATTTTTTGGGCTGTTTCTGAAGATATAAGCCCTTATTTTGGTGAGCAGTGAACTTTCATCATTCAATAGAATATATTGTTCAGAAATGCTGCAGCTGGGAAAAATAATAGGATTTACTCCCAGCATTGAAGCTCAGATCCTCGTTTTAGGCACTTTTAAAAGTATTTGAGTGTCATTGCGTAAAGAGAATGTCCGATCCTGAGCACCAGTTTATTATTTTGTCTGTCGATTATATGTTAATTAACATTTCATTATATTGTTACTATGGTCAGACAGTCACTTATCGGACACAGATTTTGGTTGTTTGACTTATCGGATACAGAACTCCAAATCTCACCACTAGGGGGAGCTTACTGCTTGCTATTGATACATTGCATGCAATAAGAGTAGTAAGATGTTAGCTCCCTCTAGTGGTAGCTACAAATTATTCATTTGCAATCATTTTAAAAGTTATGGAGTTCTGTATGAAAAAAACCTATATGAAATAAATTAATTAGCATATAATTCCAAGGGATTTTGTGTGGTTCACTTTTTTTTAGTTGGTTGGAGTTTAGTTGTTTTTTTCCCATTTCTCCTGCAAAAAAGCAAAGAGTTACATTAGAAAACTCTGCCTCCCTGCAGCCACCACTAGAGGGAGCTCAGGAGTCTGCTGTATACAGTACTATTATTGTATAAACAGTATCAAGTAAGTTCATGGGCTCCCCCTTGTGGTGGCTGTAGGCAAAACAGAATTGTATCACTTTAATCAGCGTGTGTACAGGAGAAATAGAGCTTTTTAACAGCTATAGATATAAAATATGACATATTTGGATCCCTTAAATTAAAAAATGAAACATGCAAAAGCCAATATTTATGTAGACTAACACTTCTTTCTTCCTTTTGCTACAAGCATAATATGTGATCATGATGAGCACAAGGGGAAATAGTAATTTTTGTAATTGTTACAAAATATCATCTTTTATTATGCCCACATGGAGGATACAATTCCCAACCTTTGTCTTCGGCTTTTAGGTTTGGTTTATATGAAAACTTTTTACTTTTCACTTTTACTTCCTAGTGTTTCCTCTCTAACCTTCACCCATGTTCCTGACTGCATGGGGTTTCTTACTTGGCTGCACTCGGGCAGATTTCTATTTGGTACATCAGGTTGGCATCTGTCTCCAGATGAGGGTTTCATGCATCTCGCCCCACCTGAGTCTACAGCTGTGATGGAGATTTTACAACTTTTTTCATTTCTCCAGTAAAATTCTGACTTTGATGGATTCTAAAATTTTAGATTTACTCCTGAAAAGTATCAAAAGTTTAAAAGGGATTAATAACTTAAAAATGAAGCTAATCCCTGTGCGTCAACCATCATTGATGCACCAAGTCTTCCTGCCGGGCCGAGGACGTCTCTGTGACGTGACACCTTGGATGCCAGGCAACACAAAATGTGGCAATATTTTTCTAAATGTTCTAATAATTAAAAAGATGAAACGTTTCCTTTATTGATAAATCTGATAAGAATATAAAGAATGAGCAGCTGACGGTTCCGCTGGAAAAAACTATCGAGAGATGCTCTATTCTTTTTAGATTGCTTTTATTAAATTTTATTTTATAACCTTGAAGGGTTAGCTGAGGAGGGGGAAGAAGGGAAAAGGTGGGATATGAGTAAGGAGAGGTTATCTAGAATTAGAGCACTCACAAATTCCAATGGACAGTACTGGAAGAAATGTTGTAACTGTATCTTATACAACTATCTGATTTTTTTGGAAAGAGATACAAAGAGATATAAATGGCAACGTTAAGTCACAGAATCTTAGAAAGTAAAATCATAAGAAATTATGGGTTGCGAAATTAGCTGATCCAAATCTCCCATTTGTTTGAGTATTTGGAGTTGTTATTATTTAACACAAATCTCCATTCCATAGTACAGTGTTGATGGAGTTGATCTAGAATATCCGGAAACTTGGGGGGATTAGGATTTTTCCAGTAGTATGCTTTTGCATTTTTAACCACCAGAAAGACGTGTATAATAACATATCTCACTGGAGGGTCATATTGTTCCAGGTCGAGGGACAGAAGTGCTCTTTGTGGGGTAATTACAAAGTTATCAACAAAGGAGGCTATGTGGCTGGAAACCTGAAACCAAAGGTTTTTTAATTTTTGACATCCACCAGAACAAGTGGTATAAGTTACCCTGTTGTCCACATGAGAGGTGCTCTATTCTAAGCTTTACACGAGCTTTTTTTGCTGGATCTCTTGAGTCAGAATTTGGACCTCAATGAGATACTAGAATCCAGTTCTGACCAGAAATTATTAACTCAGTAAATATTTAGTTTTCTGTATCCTTCATGTGGGCAGATTTTACAGACCCATGCTCATGATCATCCATGAGCTGCGTTACCAGGACCTTCCACCCTCCTGAATCAGGTCATCTGGAGATCTCTGTACGGCACGAGAAATGTCTGTTACTTTCCCTTAATATGTCTCAATTTCCGTATTAGAAAGCTGAAAATCGGACAGGGAGATATTAATGGGAACAGATCTGGAGAGCAAACTGTGGCCCCAGTTTACCTAACACACACTGTCATGTTGAAGACAAAGAAGACGTAAACTCAAAATCTGCAAACCCCTGTATCCAAAAGCCACCCACGAAAATAAAAAGCAACTCACCAAAAAGTATACAATTAAAAAACATTACAGAAAAAAGGCCGTAGCCTAATTTACCAACACAAGGACTGAAACTAATGCACTGCAGGATGCAGCAGTCCCATGATAAAAGTGGGGGCAGCACAGGTGCAACGTACAGATGGCGCCCTGTACCAGCTTTATCCATGCGCCGTCCTCCATGAATGGTCGGGTGTGAGTAGTTGTTTCATCAATATTTCGCCTTTATTATGGGGCAGCGGCATCTTGTAGTGCATTAATATTGTGACCCGTGTTGGTGAATAAGGCAAATGCCTTTTTTTCTGTGATTTTTTTTTAGAAAAGCCGCACGCACCATCACTTCTGCATGGTTAGTACCTCGTAGCGCTCCCTTTTGCAAGTATCACAGCTTGTAAATGCCTTTTGTAGCCAGACAAGAGTCTTCCTATTCTTGTTTGAGGGATTTTCCTTCATTCTTTCTTGGAGAATTCCTCCCGTTCTGTGAGATTCCTGGGGCGTTTTGCTTCCTTTGCTATTCTGAGGTCTTGCCACAGATTCTCAATGATGCTCAGATCAGGGGACTGTGAGGGCCATTGTAAAACCCTCATCTTGTGCCTTTTGAGGTCGTCTACTGTGGATTGTTATGTGTGTTTAGGATCATTCTCCATGTGTAACAGCCATCCTCTTCCTCTTTTCATCTTCAGCTTTTTTACAGATGTGTTATGTTTGCATCAAGAATTTGTTGAAATTTCATTGAATCCATTCTTCCCCCTACCCGTGAAATGTTCCCTGTGCCACTGGCTGCAACACAACCCCAAAGCATGATTGATCCACCCCCATGCTTAATAGTTGGTGAGATGTTCTTCTCCTGAAATTTTGTGCCCTTTTTTCTCCACACATACCCTTGATCATTGTGGCCACAGAGATCTATGTTATCCTCATCAGTCCACAGGACTTGGCTCCAAAATGCATCAGGCTTTTTTAGATGTTCTTTTGCATACTGCTGACTCTGAATTTTATGGTGAGGATGCAGGAGAGGTTTTCTTCTGATGACTCTTCCATGAAGGCCATATTTGTGCAGGTGTCTCTGACCAGTAGAACAATGTACCACAACTCCAGTCTGCTAAATCTTTCTGAAGGTCTTTTGCTGTGAATCGGAGGTTCTGATTTTCTCTCTAGCCATCCTATGAGCTGCTCTCACTGAAATTTTGCTTGGTCTTCCAGACCTTATCTTGCCCTCCTATGTTCCTGGTAATGGCCAGTTCTTCATGACATTTCGAACTGAGGAAAGGGCAACTTGAAAATGCTTTGCTATCTTCTTATAGTTTTCTCCTGCCTTGTGGGTCTCCACCATTGTCATTCTCAGAGTACTCGGCAGCTGCTTAGAAGAACCCATGGCTGCTGTTTTATGGCACAAGGTTAGAGGAGGCTGGGTTTTTATAAAGCTGGGAAATGTGCATCACCTGACCTTTCCTAACGATGATTGTGAATGAGCCATAACCCTAACAGGCTAATTAAGGTCTGGAACCTTGGTCAAACTTATCTGGGCACACAAATCTCCAAGGGTGCACAAACTTTAGCATCGGCCCATTTTCTTTTTTTGTAATTTTTAAATGCAAAAGATGAAAATATATATGTATGTATGTCTAAAATACAAATAAAATGTGTCATCTGTAACTTTAGGCCTTTTAGATCATTTCATCATCAATATGTTTAACAGTTCACAATAACAGTAATTTTGACCGAGGGTGCCCAAACTTTTCCATGCCAGTGTATAAGAGAGAAAGACTTTACACATTTACTATAGGCGAGATTTCTGGAGCAATTTTATATTTCGTTATATTCTTCAGCTGTGCGCGCTTCTAGTAAAATAATAAATATAGTGAATAAGAGAAAGACAAAAAGTCACCAAAGTAAAGCAAATTCTGGGCGACATGATCTGTCTTAACAATCAGCTTTGTCACCATTGTATACAAAATATCAATCAAAATACAATTGTGAGCTGCAAATCTCAATCTTATGACATCGAACTTACTGTAATAGTCTAAAACATCAACTGTTTCATTATATATACACGCACATTGTGCTGCCAACTTCACTTCACATGACAAATTGACTTGGCCTCCTGGTTCACGCTGTGTAGCAGGAATTTTATAGTTCTGTGATGGAAAACTTTGAACTCAATTTATTTCTTCATTTGCCCACTGACAAGCCACAGATACAGATACAGTGTGTCCATTACACATATATATTGTCAGCATTTGCAGCACAAGGATATAACCTGCAGAGGCTTTACTTACAGGTCCAGAACCAGAGGTGGAACTAGAGGCTTCACATGGAAGAGGTTTCTACTACAAGGACAACTCCTTCTCTAGTATTACATTCCCCCAAGTAAAAGAAAAACGGCCTATACTGATCTGCGGTGCCGGCAACATTAGGCTGGGACAGCGTCAGCAATGGAGGCGACTACAGGGTGTTATTAAATTACATGGGAGACTACAGTAATGGAGGAGCGGTGGTCCAAGTAGGCGACAAACCCTTTAATCCTAAGTAGAGTCACTGTGTACATGTATTATATGTTCTGTACTGATCCTGAGTTACATCCTGTATTATACCCCAGAGCTGCACTCACTATTCTGCTGGTGCAGTCACTGTGTACATACATTACATTACTGATCCTGAGTTACATCCTGTATTTATTATACCCCAGAGCTGCACTCACTATTCTGCTGGTGCAGTCACTATGTACATACATTACATTACTGATCCTGAGTTCCATCCTGTATTATACTCCAGAGCTGCACTCACTATTCTGCTGGTGCAGTCACTGTGTACATACATTACATTACTGATCCCGAGTTACATCCTGTATTATACCCCAGAGCTGCACTCACTATTCTGCTGGTGCAGTCACTGTGTACATACATTACATTACTGATCCTGAGTTACATCCTGTATTATACTCCAGAGCTGCACTCACTATTCTGCTGGTGCAGTCACTGTGTACATACATTACATTACTGATCCTGAGTTACATCCTGTATTATACTCCAGAGCTGCACTCACTATTCTGCTGGTGCAGTCACTGTGTACATACATTACATTACTGATCCTGAGTTACATCCTGTATTATACTCCAGAGCTGCACTCACTATTCTGCTGGTGCAGTCACTGTGTACATACATTTCATTACTGATCCTGAGTCACATCCTGTATTATACTCCAGAGCTGCACTCACTATTCTGCTGGTGCAGTCACTGTGTACATACATTACATTACTGATCCTGAGTTACCTCCTGTATTATACCCCAGAGCTGCACTCACTATTCTGCTGGTGCAGTCACTGTGTACATACATTACATTACTGATCCTGAGTTACATCCTGTATTATACCCCAGAGCTGCACTCACTATTCTGCTGGTGCAGTCACTGTGTACATACATTACATTACTGGTCCTGAGTTCCTGTATTATACCCCAGAGCTGCACTCACTATTCTGCTGGTGCAGTCACTGTGTACATACATTACATTACTGATCCTGAGTTACCTCCTGTATTATACTCCAGAGCTGCACTCACTATTCTGCTGGTGCAGTCACTGTGTACATACATTACATTACTGGTCCTGAGTTACATCCTGTATTATACCCCAGAGCTGCACTCACTATTCTGCTGGTGCAGTCACTGTGTACATACATTACATTACTGATCCTGAGTTACCTCCTGTATTATACTCCAGAGCTGCACTCACTATTCTGCTGGTGCAGTCACTGTGTACATACATTACATTACTGATCCTGAGTTACATCCTGTATTATACTCCAGAGCTGCACTCACTATTCTGCTGGTGCAGTCACTGTGTACATACATTACATTACTGGTCCTGAGTTACATCCTGTATTATACCCCAGAGCTGCACTCACTATTCTGCTGGTGCAGTCACTGTGTACATACATTACATTACTGATCCTGAGTTATATCCTGTATTATACCCCAGAGCTGCACTCACTATTCTGCTGGTTCAGTCACTGTGTACATACATTACATTACTGATCCTGAGTTACATCCTGTATTATACCCCAGAGCTGCACTCACTATTCTGCTGGTGCAGTCACTGTGTACATACATTACATTACTGATCCTGAGTTACATCCTGTATTATACTCCAGAGCTGTACTCACTATTCTGCTGGTGCAGTCACTGTGTACATACATTACATTACTGATCCTGAGTTATATCCTGTATTATACCCCAGAGCTGCACTCACTATTCTGCTGGTGCAGTCACTGTGTACATACATTACATTACTGATCCTGAGTTACATCCTGTATTATACTCCAGAGCTGCACTCACTATTCTGCTGGTGCAGTCACTGTGTACATACATTACATTACTGATCCTGAGTTACCTCCTGTATTATACTCCAGGGCTGCACTCACTATTCTGCTGGTGCAGTCACTGTGTACATACATTACATTACTGATCCTGAGTTACTTCCTGTATTATACCCCGGAGCTGCACTCACTATTCTGCTGGTGCAGTCACTGTGTACATACATTACATTACTGATCCTGAGTTACCTCCTGTATTATACCCCAGAGCTGCACTCACTATTCTGCTGGTGCAGTCACTGTGTACATACATTACATTACTGATCCTGAGTTACATCCTGTATTATACTCCAGAGCTGCACTCACTATTCTGCTGGTGCAGTCACTGTGTACATACATACATTACTGATCCTGAGTTACATCCTGTATTATACTCCAGAGCTGCACTCACTATTCTGCTGGTGCAGTCACTGTGTACATACAGTACATTACTGATCCTGAGATACATCCTGTATTATACCCCAGAGCTGCACTCACTATTCTGCTGGTGCAGTCACTGTGTACATACATTACATTACTGATCCTGAGTTACATCCTGTATTATACCCCAGAGCTGCACTCACTATTCTGCTGGTGCAGTCACTGTGTACATACATTACATTACTGTTCCTGAGTTACATCCTGTATTATACCCCAGAGCTGCGTTTAGCATTCTCCTGGCCTCAGTGCTGAGCTCCCCCAGGAATTCCCTGCTTGTTCAGTGTCTGCAGAGACGTTGCTCTGCTGAGTTCCGTCTTTATACCGAGGCTTTGTACAGTCGTCAGATTTCAGACGCACCCTTTGCTTTCTATTATTTTTGCTTTTCTTTCGGCCATGCATTCCCGGCTGTTAATCAGTTGGTCGATATCCTGCCTTCTGACAGCTGAAGAACATTTCATCCTTGTGGTCACAGTTTGCGCTGCCATCTCTCACTGTGTGATAAAATCCATAAAGACAATTAACAGATGAAAGCGGCGGCCACAAAGAAGAAGCCACTAAGCTGCAGGTCAAAGAAATCAAAGGTCTTTTCAGGATTTGCTGAGATTTCTCGTTCAGAGGATTTAGGGAGATGGAAATATAATGTTACAATAAGGATCCTGAGTGCTGGAGCCTGATGACATTTCTCCCCGTCTCTGCTTTTTCAGGTTTATGTATCATCTACCTTACAGAAAAATGTAACAATGAGACAATTGTGACTCATTCTCTGCATAGAGGATACAATTGTGTCTCCATGCAGCAATTCATTAAGTCTCAGGGTTTGTGAATTCAATTTCTCATTGCAGTATTTGTGCTTAGATGAGAGAAGGAAACATCGAGCGGATCATGTGGGGACGAATCATCGGACTGAATGTTCTGCACTGGTCTGTGTGCAGCATGTAAGAGCAGAATGTGATATTCTGTTATATGTAACACTGGGGCTCACACAGGAGAGCGATAGAAAAACAGCCCCACGTCCCTATGGATGCACCCATCATCCGCAGCCGCCACTGTCCTCCCAGAAGCTCCAGGACCAGACAATGACTGATCTTATAACCATCTTACAAGGCAGAATGGCTCCCTGTATCTGTGCATGTTCTCAAGGTCTTTTCATTGTCTTCCCTCTTGTATTCTGTGTGTCTGTGAAGAAAGTTATTTGTCATCCTGTAAGTTGTCCTGAAGTTGGGACCTGACTTGCAAGTTCTGAACTTCACTTACAAACAACTTATGAGTATACTAATGGATCACAGACTGCACAGGAGTCAGCAGTGTGATGCAGCAGCAAAAAAGGCAAATACAAATCTGGGATGTATTAAGAGAAGCATACAGTCTAGATCACGTGAAGTCATTATCCCCCTCTACTCCTCCTTGGTCAGGCCTCATCTGGATACTGGGTCCAGTTCTGGGCTCCACATTATATAAAAGAAATTGGAAAACTGAAGCAAGTTCAGAGAAGAGCGACCAGGATGGTGAGCGGACTGCAAACTATGTCCTACGAGGAACGGTTAAAGGATCTGGGAATGTTTAGCTGCAAAAAAGAAGAGGAGACTTAATAGCTGTCTACAAATATCTGAAGGGCTGCCACAGTGTAGAGGGATCATCATTATTCTCATTTACACAAGGAAACACCAGAAGCAATGGGATGAAACTGAAAGGGAGAAGATACAGATTAGATATTAGAAGAAACTTTTTGACAGTGAGGGCGATCAATGAGTGGTACAGGCGGCCACGAGACGTGGTGAGTTCTCCTTCAACAGAAGTCTTCAGACAGAGGCTGCATTAGTGACTCCTGCATTGAGCCGGGGATTGCACCAGATGATCGAGAAGGTCTCTTCCAACTATAACAAAAAAAAAATTTGGCAGGACTTTTGTGCTTTGGTGTGCAGTCATATTCAGAAATATTAGTGACTTTTCTCCATCTCCCAGGACTCATTTTGAGGGACTGGCCCTGCAGCTCTGCACCATCCATGCAATGATAACTACTGTGGACATTATACATTGTACAGGCAGCTGGTATATAAACCTTCATTATTCTGCATTAATTGCCGCTCTTCTCCTTATTAAAAGAAATGCATTCACCCACGGATCATTATGAGATTTCACAATCACATTGTCTGATCTGACTCCCAAGACCTCCAGCTCCAGAAATACAAAGAGGAGGTCAAGCAGCCTCGCCATCGAATACGCGGAGTCTGGATACAAGTCCGTGTTCACCCTCTTCCCAAAGTCACAGAATTGAGCTCCAGACTCCCCCCTAATCCCATCGTCCCCTCCCGGGATCTCATATCCACACTTCTCATCTCAGAAAATCAATAGCTACAAGTTTTGTCATAATGTTTTATTGATTAGAGATAGGGATACATCATACTAATAACTTTTTATTGATATTTTTCTTGGATATTTCTTGTTGCTGACAATGTACAAGTGTGTTTAGAGATTTTGTGATGAGGATTGGGTCTGTTTGAGGGAAGCAGCGGAAAATAGTCGTTTTTTTTTTAATGTAACATTGTGTTTTCTTTCCTTCATTGGTTTTATGTCGGGGAATTAAAGGAACATTTCATCCACAACTTTTGCAACTTTTGTTTGTGTTTCTTGTCTATAAGTTTTGTCCCGTGACAGAGGAGGACTGTGCTGCTTCCAGCAAGCGGAGATCTTAAAAATGTGAAGAAGTTGTTGCATTAATTATATTAGAACATTGCAGAACTTTTCGTGTAACCGCGCTGATGGCAGCCATGTAATTACAGCCGGAGCTTAGGATGCAGTAAATGCTCAGTGCTTTCTTGTAAGAGGATACTGATACTAATCAGCCTTTAGTGAGGAGCGAGAAGCGGCAGATAGAATGCTCCGCACCTGCTGTATCGCTCGCTATAACAATTAGCAATCTGCATCCCCTTTACGAGTCATTTTCATTCTTTGCCGTCAGCTTTTCTTGCATGGCCGGACTTTATGATTAATAAGGTTTTGGGTAAATGTTCAGTCTCTTCTTCCTCACGTGGAGCTATCATTTATAATGGCCCCATAAAGCCTCTCCTGCTGACAGCGAGCAGACACTGAACCAGCAGCCATTACCGTGTTTATTGTTTATGACAAGGCTGAGCTGAGTTTGCACCTCCGCATGGAGGAATGATAGGAGCAGATGCACTTAGCTGGTAAACATTTGCACTTTATGCGCAGGTTTATATGAGCTGCATAAAATATCATGAGAAAGTCTGTAAAGGGGTTGTGAGCAGTGTAGTTACTAGTGACGTTCTGTGATGGGAAGATGATGGCAGGGCGCTCTGTTCTGAAGTGTTCAAATTCCCAGCAGCGCCTCCGCAGGGAAAAGGAAGCATTGCACCTTTCTCTCTGCTGATAATGGGCTGTCCATGTAATGAAGGAATGTGCCGGGTCCTCGGGGGTGGGAATCACTTACAGGTGGTCTTCATCGCGGCCGCTCTATAAACTCAACCTTCACTAAAAGGGTATTTCTAAACGGGTTATGACTGGACATGAGTAAACTGATTTCATGTGAATCAAATACACGCAGAATTTTTAGGAATTTTCTAATATCAGCAAATCTGGACAATTTGCTTTGCGTGAATCTCCAAAAATGCTCTTTACAATTTTGCACATTATAAAAAGCTCACAAGACGTGGGTTGGACGGGATTCCCCATAATGTCCTGCAGTTGGTGATGATCAACTCTGATAAGATTGTATTTTGCCCAAATCGCACTGATTTTTAGAGGGAAATTTGATTTGCAGTGAAAAGCGTGTTCATTATTATGTTTCGGGGTCTCTCCAGGACATAGAACATAATAAATATAGGATGCACAGTTTGTTTTTGCAATATTCAAGGAGAATTCTATTCCACTTAAATACATTTACTCCTTACAGCAATAGTGCAAGTAGATATAGTGCAGGCAATCATGAGGAACTATCACAGCCTGTATAAAAGCCGAGGCAGGGAATGCTGCAACCATTTTGGGCTGAATCTGGATAGTGAGTGGACGTCAGGGCTGAAATGCTCAGCAATAGAATTAGCATAAGGAATCCATAAAACACTGAAGAGAATGTGCAGAGAGTGTGACAGCAGTGAAGACGTGCGGAGAGACAGGAGTGGAGGACACGTTTTTCAGGGCAGTTGAAGCCTTTGGATTTCTTCTGATTTGAATAGAGTTTCCTGGAAAAATTCGTCAAATCGAAAAAATTCTAGATTGTATTAGTAGATTATGGGGGATTAGGAGCGTTCCAGTCTCATTCAGTGTAAATAATTCTGATTACCTTCTGATATTTTCAGTTGCAGCACGTTCTTGCTTCTATTCACATGGAAAATGCTTTTAGATGTGCGGGGTTGTTCCTCTGCTGGTTCAGGGTCTGTGCGGTGCATGATGTGTGGTCTTCATTGTGGGACACTAGTGGTAGTAATGATGTGCACAGACCTCTACCATAAAGGGGTTTCCAGTCTAAAGCTACAAGTCTGCAGTCACTCTGTGTGCTCATTGCATGCACTGTGAGGTCTAGATTATGGGGCTCAGCATGTGGGGGTGACGGAGACCAGAACTACAGGGCTCAGCATGTGGTGGTGACGGGGTCTAGGACTGTGGGGCTCAGTATGTGGTGGTGATGGAGGTCTAGGACTATGGGGCTCAGTATGTGGGGGTGATGGGGGACCAGAACTACGGGGCTCAGCATGTGGTGGTGATGGGGTCTAGGACTATGGGGCTGAGCATGTGATGGTGATGGGGGTCTATTACTATGGGGCTGAGCATGTGATGGTGATGGGGGTCTATTACTATGGGGCTCAGCATGTGGGGGTGACGGGGGACTAGGACTATGGGGCTCAGCATGTGGTGGTGATGGGGTCTAGGACTGTGGGGCTCAGCATGTGGTGGTGACGGGGTCTAGGACTATGGGGCTCAGTATGTGGGGGTGATGGGGGACCAGAACTATTGGGCTCAGCATGTGGGGGTGACAGGGGACTAGAACTATTGGGCTTAGCATGTGGGGGTGACGGGGGACTAGGACTATTGGGATCAGCATGTAGTGGTGATGGGGACTAGGACTATGGGGCTCAGCATGTGGTGGTGACGGGGGACTAGAACTATGGGGCTCAGCATGTGGTGGTGATGGGGGTCTATTACTATGGGGCTTAGCATGTGCCGGTGATGGGGGTCTATTACTATGGGGCTCAGCATGTGGTGATGATGGGGGTCTATTACTATGGGGCTCAGCATGTGATGGTGATGGGGTCTATTACTATGGAGCTCAGCATGTGGTGGTGATGGGGGTCTATTACTATGGGGCTCAGCATGTGATGATGATGGGGGTCTATTACTATGGGGCTCAGCATGTGATGATGATGGGGTCTATTACTATGGGGCTCAGCATGTGGTGGTGATGGGGGTCTAGGACTATGGGGGTCAGCATGTGGTGGTGATGGGGGTCTAGGACTATGGGGGTCAGCATGTGGTGGTGATGGGGGTCTAGGACTATGGGGCTCAGCATGTGGTGATGATGGGGGTCTATTACTATGGGGCTCAGCATGTGCCGGTGATGGGGGTCTAGGACTATGGGGCTCAGCATGTGATGGGGATGGGAGTCTATTACTATGGGGCTTAGCATGTGCCGGTGATGGGGGTCTATCACTATGGGGCTCAGCATGTGGTGATGATGGGGGTCTATTACTATGGGGCTTAGCATGTGCCGGTGATGGGGGTCTATTACTATGGGGCTCAGCATGTGGTGATGATGGGGGTCTATTACTATGGGGCTCAGCATGTGATGGTGATGGGGTCTATTACTATGGAGCTCAGCATGTGGTGGTGATGGGGGTCTATTACTATGGGGCTCAGCATGTGATGATGATGGGGGTCTATTACTATGGGGCTGAGCATGTGATGATGATGGGGTCTATTACTATGGGGCTCAGCATGTGGTGGTGATGGGGGTCTAGGACTATGGGGGTCAGCATGTGGTGGTGATGGGGGTCTAGGACTATGGGGGTCAGCATGTGGTGGTGATGGGGGTCTAGGACTATGGGGCTCAGCATGTGGTGATGATGGGGGTCTATTACTATGGGGCTCAGCATGTGCCGGTGATGGGGGTCTAGGACTATGGGGCTCAGCATGTGATGGGGATGGGAGTCTATTACTATGGGGCTGAGCATGTGGTGGTGATGGGGTCTAGGACTATGGGGCTCAGCATGTGGTGATGATGGGGGTCTATTACTATGGGGCTCAGCATGTGGTGGTGATGGGGGTCTATTACTATGGGGCTCAGCATGTGGTGTTGATGGGGGTCTATTACTATGAAGCTGAGCATGTGGTGGTGACGGGAGTCTAGGACTATGGGGCTCAGCATGTGATGGTGATGGGGGTCTAGGACTATGGGGCTCAGCATGTGATGGTGATGGGGGTCTAGGACTATGGGGCTCAGCATGTGGTGATGATGGGGGTCTATTACTATGGGGCTCAGCATGTGGCGGTTATGGGGGTCTAGGACTATGGGGCTCAGCATGTGGTGGTGATGGGGGTCTAGGACTATGGGGGTCAGCATGTGGTGGTGATGGGGGTCTAGGACTATGGGGGTCAGCATGTGGTGGTGATGGGGGTCTATTACTATGGAGCTCAGCATGTGGCGGTGACGGGAGTCTAGGACTATGGGGCTCAGCATGTGATGGTGATGGGGGTCTATTACTATGGAGCTCAGCATGTGGTAGTGATGGGGGTCTAGGACTATGGGGCTCAGCATGTGATGATGATGGGGGTCTATTACTATGGGGCTCAGCATGTGGTGGTGATGGGGGTCTAGGACTATGGGGGTCAGCATGTGGTGGTGATGGGGGTCTAGGACTATGGGGGTCAGCATGTGGTGGTGATGGGGGTCTAGGACTATGAAGCTCAGCATGTGGTGATGATGGGGGTCTATTACTATGGGGCTCAGCATGTGCCGGTGATGGGGGTCTAGGACTATGGGGCTCAGCATGTGATGGTGATGGGGGTCTATTACTATGGGGCTGAGCATGTGGTGGTGATGGGGGTCTAGGACTATGGGGCTCAGCATGTGGTGATGATGGGGGTCTATTACTATGGGGCTCAGCATGTGGTGGTGATGGGGGTCTATTACTATGGGGCTCAGCATGTGGTGATGATGGGGGTCTATTACTATGGGGCTCAGCATGTGGTGGTGATGGGGGTCTATTACTATGGGGCTCAGCATGTGATGGTGATGGGGGTCTATTACTATGGAGCTCAGCATGTGGTGGTGATGGGGTCTAGGACTATGGGGCTCAGCATGTGATGATGATGGGGGTCTATTACTATGGGGCTCAGCATGTGATGGTGATGGGGGTCTATTACTATGGGGCTGAGCATGTGATGGTGACGGGGGTCTAGGACTATGGGGGTCAGCATGTGGTGGTGATGGGGGTCTAGGACTATGGGGGTCAGCATGTGGTGGTGATGGGGGTCTAGGACTATGGGGCTCAGCATGTGGTGATGATGGGGGTCTATTACTATGGGGCTCAGCATGTGCCGGTGATGGGGGTCTATTACTATGGGGCTGAGCATGTGATGGTGATGGGAGTCTATTACTATGGGGCTCAGCATGTGGTGGTGATGGGGGTCTAGGACTATGGGGGTCAGCATGTGGTGGTGATGGGGGTCTAGGACTATGGGGGTCAGCATGTGGTGGTGATGGGGGTCTAGGACTATGGGGCTCAGCATGTGGTGATGATGGGGGTCTATTACTATGGGGCTCAGCATGTGCCGGTGATGGGGGTCTATTACTATGGGGCTGAGCATGTGATGGTGATGGGAGTCTATTACTATGGGGCTCAGCATGTGGTGGTGATGGGGGTCTAGGACTATGGGGGTCAGCATGTGGTGGTGATGGGGGTCTAGGACTATGGGGCTCAGCATGTGGTGATGATGGGGGTCTATTACTATGGGGCTCAGCATGTGCCGGTGATGGGGGTCTAGGACTATGGGGCTCAGCATGTGGTGGTGATGGGGGTCTAGGACTATGGGGCTCAGCATGTGGTGATGATGGGGGTCTATTACTATGGGGCTCAGCATGTGGTGGTGATGGGGGTCTAGGACTATGGGGGTCAGCATGTGGTGGTGATGGGGGTCTAGGACTATGGGGGTCAGCATGTGGTGGTGATGGGGGTCTAGGACTATGGGGCTCAGCATGTGGTGATGATGGGGGTCTATTACTATGGGGCTCAGCATGTGCCGGTGATGGGGGTCTATTACTATGGGGCTCAGCATGTGGTGGTGATGGGGGTCTATTACTATGGGGCTGAGCATGTGGCGGTGACGGGAGTCTAGGACTATGGGGCTCAGCATGTGGTGGTGACTGGGGTCTAGGACTATGGGGCTCAGCGTGTGGTGGTGATGGGGGTCTAGGACTATGGGGCTCAGCATGTGGTGATGATGGGGGTCTATTACTATGGGGCTCAGCATGTGGTGGTGATGGGGGTCTAGGACTATGGGGCTCAGCATGTGGTGATGATGGGGGTCTATTACTATGGGGCTCAGCATGTGGTGGTGATGGGGGTCTATTACTATGGGGCTGAGCATGTGGCGGTGACAGGAGTCTAGGACTATGGGGCTCAGCATGTGGTGGTGACTGGGGTCTAGGACTATGGGGCTCAGCATGTGGTGGTGATGGGGGTCTAGGACTATGGGGCTCAGCATGTGATGATGATGGGGGTCTGTTACTATGGGGCTCAGCATGTGGTGGTGATGGGGGTCTAGGACTATGGGGCTCAGCATGTGATGATGATGGGGGTCTGTTACTATGGGGCTCAGCATGTGGTGGTGATGGGGGTCTAGGACTATGGGGGTCAGCATGTGGTTGTGATGGGGGTCTAGGACTATGGGGCTCAGCATGTGGTGGTGACGGGGGTCTAGGGGCAACTAATCAAGGATGTTTCTGCCGTGGGATGTAGAAATGTTTGGATATTGAGGACATGGGTGACGGATGGAGATTTTATTTAAAAATGCCAGACTGATTGCCGGTAAGATCTTCCTTCCTTCTCGCATTTCCTTTTGACCTTGTTCCTTCCAAGCCTGGGACGATCGTTCCTTCCCAGATACGACTGTGATTGATGACATTGGCGTCCCCGCTCCCTCAGCTCCAGCTGCAGAGATTGTACACAGAATTTTCCCTGCAGGGGGCAGAATTATGTTTTTTCGCCATGACGACTTTTCCACTAAATAATTGGCCGGCTGACGATAACACAGAACATTGCCTTTCCAGCATTTTCATACCGGGCAATGATTTTTTTTGCACTGGGCAAGGTTAGAGCCATTCATGAATCTCTTCACAAGGACGGACTGGGAACGAGACACTAAAAACTTTTCAGAGCTGATTAATTCTGACTTTTAAGTGCTCAGTAGATAATTTAATATTCCTCCCAATTGTTTCTTTTCAGTGCTGCGGCGACGGCTCGAGCTGCTCATTCATCTTCATTATGGAATATCTGGACGCCTAAGACAAAAGTTCTTTGTTACTCTTTTGTTCGCTCAGGACAAATCGTTACGCCGCATAGTGTCACCTGGAAGAAGGATCTGATTGGTTTATTGCACTGAACAATGAGGAGCTATTTCCCATTTAGTAGAGATTTTACCATCATATTTCATGTTTTTAAGACCGACCCTGATTCACGGAGCGCGCTTTGTCTTTGCGTTTCCAAGGTTCTTCTGAACTGACGAATAAGACGTTTTTCTCTTGTTGACTCTTTGGTCTAAAAGAATAAACCCCCATTTCCCCAGACTGCGCTCCTTACATTGTCTATGAGACGGCTGGAAATAGACATAGACCCCCAAAGATCAGTAGGTTAGCGCCTCTTCCATATAGCAGTAAATATTCACCATTTCCCTGCAGCGCCACCACTGGAGAACGGAAGTATTGCACAGTTCCCAGTGAAATCATTAGTTCTTTGTGTAATGTATGGACATGCCGGATTTTCCAGAAAACGATGCTCTGAGTCTAAGCTCTTTGATGCCAAATTCTGCATTAATAGATGAAGCTCCCGACCTTCTTATTAACTATGGATTTCTTAAACGAGGAAGCACCTTTAATATTTGGCTTTAGTTTACAATTATAATTTTTGCTCAATTAATCAGCAGTAAAGTATCTTATCATTGAAATCTGCTTCCTTGATCGTTTACTCTCAATTCATGGGTAAAATCTATGTTCCGTAGAGACAGATTTCTACATTACTGAGATCGATGACAGTTGGTGCTTATCAAATTCTATGGAAAGGATGATGGAGGAGCTAGAGACGGACACAGAAATAAATGGAGAGGAGCTAAAGGCAGACACAGACATTCTGCTGAAAGTTCTACCGAAATGACAGTTACACTTCTCCATAGAACTTCATGAGCACCAACTGTCAAATCCTATCTCAGAAATGAGAAAATCTTTATTCACTGAAGACCCAGAAATCTAGGAACCAGGTAACTTTATCGGTGCAGAAAAATCACAACGTTTCCGCCACTTGTGGAGGATTGCACCAAATACGCACGGACAACAAAGTGGTGCACGGGACTCGTCTATTGTAAGTGTTCACTGAAGACACATTTTACTCATGAGCTGAGGATTTTTAGAACGAACAATCAGTCCAGGAGGAGAAAGCAGCAGATTGCTCTAACAAGACAAATTACAAAGTTTCTAATTTTCACCTGTTCTATCGAGTTAGGAAACAAATAGATACAATGAAATGACGCCTTCAGCTCTTACTGTTTTATTGTGATTATTTCTACAGAAATGTTCTGAAAATGGAAACTTAGTAACAGCGACAGTCCGGCAGCATCTTACTTCTAATGGACACTATTTTTCCAAAATTGTATCATGTGGAGAAGTCAAAGTCTGTAAGTTCTTGTTTTCTGTTTTATGAAAAAAAAAACAATTCAGTAAAAGGTAAACGGCCCGAAAGCTGAACAATTAGCGACCTCTGCATAGATCCGGCTCGTTTGCCTTCCGAGTGTTGACATTGGCGCGCTCCGTTCTACACGTTCACTAAGTGATCTCCAGTTCTGACACAATTACCCACTTTTCGGCGCTGAATTATCGCCTCTTGTACAAACACGAGCTCCTCGCGGAGTATAATTAGGAGACGTCGACTGTACGGCGTGTTCGGAGGTATCGCTTCATGCTGCTTCATCTGCTAATTGGTGTTTTAGGAGGAACGTGGTGTTTTATCACAGCCGGATCAGGGACAGATTTTATATTCTCAGATATTACATTGGAGTGATGCAGATTGGAGAATGATGCCGGAATAAAGCTCATGACTACAGACCAGGTGACACCTGAGCCGACCAAAGCGCTTCATACGGTGACAGTCTACAGACCTGGAACTTATTCACCATTTCTCTGTGCGGCTCCTTCTTGGAGGAATATGTACGTCTGCCCCAACTACTTCAGCTCTTAGGATCCATGAATTATGCCTTGTCCTACAGTTGTGAAATGGTGCCCACCGGTAGAAGTGGCGGCATATTACCAGCAGCGTAACTTCAGCCTCTTTGGCTCCAATGCAAAATCTCCAAGAGATTTAACAATATTGGCATTGTAATATGGACCAAAGGGACTTTTGTGGCCCCCTCGGCTGCAGGGCCCAGGGGAGATTGCAACCCCTGCACCCATTGTAGTGGACAGGTGATCATGTCCTGACTGTTTCTGGCCGCCGGGACCCCCACAGGTCTTCAGAATGAAGCGACCATCGTGCTACTTTAGCCCCTTCATAGTTTCCCTTGCAAAGTGCGGCTCCTGTCTACCCGCAATGCAAATTAACGCTCTTTTCATGTTTCCTGATACATTTTCATGGGTAAGAAAATGAACCTGCTCATCACTTAAAGTAGACCGACATTAAAAACTGTTTCTTTTTTTAATATATTTTTACGTCCCAGCATATCCCGGCTCGTCGACCCCGCCATTCACGAAATACACTGACTTGTATCACTGATTCCAGCAAGTAACAGGGCTCTGCTCCTGCATGAGAGCGTGCACAGAGCAGTGTCCAGGCTCACAGGCTTTCTTGCACTGCTCTGTGCACGCTCTCATGGACCAAATATACTAATTGTTATGGTCTGTACCAAGGGGGCGTTGCTCACAGGGTAATTATGCAGATCAGCCTTATGCAGAGCACGTCCCAGAAAATCCTGTGAGCGCCGCCCCCTTGATAAAGATCATAAAAATCTGCACCCAAAAAGCCTAATATGTTGATTCACTGTACACGCCAGATTTAACGAAGGGACGTGGTGGAGTAGGATGTGCGAAGTTCACTAGGAGAAAAAGGCCACCTAATGCAGTGGGCACATCTCAGTCACGTGCTCCTCCGTACACCTCAATAGACATTTCTGGAGCAAGAAATTGCACAACTTTTAATGAATTAGGGGTCCGGGCACCAACACGTCCCGTCCTGCCCTGCCACTTTGGTGCCAAAAGTTGCCAAAAATTACACAAAATTTTGCAACTTTTCAAAGTGTTTTACTCCAGATATCGGGGTAAATGGGCTGAAGATTCAGTCCCCATATCTATAAATAGAGTAAAAAGCAAAAATTGAAAATTCGGGAGAGCAGTGGGAATAAAAGAAGAGCAACATCTGCCCATGTTTGGCCAGGACCCGTTTAGCTCTCTTCTACACTGCTCAAAAAAAATAAAGGGAACACTAAAATCCCACATCCTAGATATCACTGAATGAAATATTCCAGTTGTAAATCTTTATTCATTACTTGTGTTGAGAACAATAAAACCTAAAAATGATCAACATAAATCACAACTAATATCCCACGGAGGTCTGGAGTTGGAATGATGCTCAAAATCAAAGTGGAAAATGAAATTACAGGCTGATCCAACTTCAGTGGAAATGCCTCAAGACAAGGAAAAGATGCTCAGTATTGTGTGTGGCCTCCACGTGCCTGTATGACCTCCCTACAATGCCTGGGCATGCTCCTGATGAGGCGGCGGATGGTCTCCTGAGGGATCTCCTCTCAGACCTGGACTAAAGCATCTGCCAACTCCTGGACAGTCTGTGGTTCAACGTGACGTTGGTGGATAGAGCGAGACATGATGTCCCAGATGTGCTCAATCGGATTCAGGTCTGGGGAACAGGCGGGCCAGTCCATAGCTTCAATGCCTTCATCTTGCAGGAACTGCTGACACACTCCAGCCACATGAGGCCTGGCATTGTCCTGCATTAGGAGGAACCCAGGGCCAACCGCACCAGCATGTGGTCTCACAAGGGGTCTGAGGATCTCATCTCGGTACCTAATGGCAGTCAGGCTACCTCTGGCGAGCACATGGAGGGCTGTGCGGCCCTCCAAAGAAATGTCACCCCACACCATTACTGACCCACTGCCAAACCGGTCATGCCGAAGGATGTGGCAGGCAGCAGATCGCTCTCCACGGCGTCTCCAGACTCTGTCACATCTGTCACATGTGCTCAGTGTGAACCTGCTTTCATCTGTGAAGAGCACAAGGCACCAGTGGCGAATTTTCCAATCCTTATGTTCTGTGGCAGATGCCAAGCGTTCTGCACGGTGTTGGGCTGTGAGTACAACCCCCATCTGTGGACGTCGGGCACTCAGACCATCCTCATGGAGTCGGTTTCTAATCGTTTGTGCAGACACATGCACATTTGTGGCTTGCTGGAGGTCATTTTGCAGGGCTCTGGCAGTGCTCCTCCTGTTCCTCCTTGCACAGACTGAGGTAGTGGTCCTGCTGCTCAGTTGTTACCCTCCTACGGCCCCCTCCACGTCTCTTGGTGTACTGGCCTGTCTCCTGGTGGCGCCTCTGGACACTACGCTGACAGACACAGCAAACCTTCTTGCCACAGCTCGCATTGATGTGCCATCCTGGATGAGCTGCACTACCTGAGCCACTTGTGTGGGTTGTAGAGTCCATCTCATGCTACCACGATTGTGAAAGCACAACCAACATTCAAAAGTGACCAAAACATCAGCCAGAAAGCATTGGTACTGAGATGTGGTCTGTGGTCCCCACCTGCAGAACCGCTCCTTTATTGAGGGTGTCTTGATAATTGCCAATAATTTCCATCTGTTGTCTATTCCATTTGCACAACAGCATGTGAAAGTGATTGTCAATCAGTGTTGCTTCCTAAGTGGACAGTTTGATTTCACAGAAGTTTGATTTACTTGGAGTTATATTCTGTTGTTTCAGTGTTCCCTTTATTTTTTTGAGCAGTGTAGATACATCTCACACCCCTTATTATTGCTTGTTACTCTATATTCCTGGCTCAGGTTTGGGCTCTCAGTTATCAGTCACCAGGACCTGCGTCCGGCCTTCATCCGAGGATACCCGAACAGAACCAGGACCGTCCCCCCACATTTCACGGCAGAATATGGGAAACCTTTTCGTGCCGTCTTCATTAAAAACACTTTGTTCTACTTTCTCTTCCGTTTTTGTGATCTTTTAATAAGCTTACATTAATCTTTTCTATATTAAATGGTGAAATGTCAGCTGTTGTACAGAGATGACTGGATGCGGCTGGAGCCGGAGCTTTTGTGATTATCTCGTACTTGTAATCTCCAAGTTAATCTTTATTACGTTCCAACAATGCACCTGACAATCTACTGACTTTCATGTTTTTCTTGAACATTTAAGATTGAGTTTCTTATTGTAGGGATTTATTCAGAAGTTTTTCTTCTGTACGATTGTGGTAAAGAAGGAGGCGATGATGCCGGAGGACCGGACCTGCGTTACTCCACACGTGACATGCAGGGCCGGCGTTAGGGACAGGCAAATTAGGCATTTACCTTGGGCTCCCACCCCCCAAGGGCCCCCAGCCAATGGCGTCTCACTAACAGCAGCACACCACACTACCACTAAAGAGTCAGGGGGGACCGGTGCCAGCGCCGCCTCTGCCTCCCCTCGCATCACATATTCAACTGTAGCGGCATCATAGATGCTGATACAGTCGAAATCAATGATGAAGGAGAGAGCCTCTAGGAGGCTGCATTATACTCTATGGGGGCTACGATATACTCTTTCAAGGACTATGGGGAGCACATTATACTATGTGTACTTTATGGGGGCTGCATTATACTCTGTGTGCTATATGGAAGCTTTATTATACTCTATCGAGAACTATTGGGAGTGCATTATACTATATGGGAGCTGCATTATACTATACGAAGGACTATGGAATGCAATATACTATATTGAGGGCTTTGGAGAGTGTATTATACTATATGGGGGACTATGGGGTGCATTATACTATATGCAGGACTATGGGGAGTGCATTATACTATATGGAGGACTATGGGAAGGGCATTATACTATATGGAGGACTGTGGGATGCAATATACTATATTGAGGGCAATGGAGTGTATTATACTATATAGAGGAATATGGGGAGTGCATTATATTATGTGGAGGACTATGGGTTGCTTTAAACTATATGGATGTCTATGGGGAGTGCCTTATACTATGTGGAGGAAAATGGGGTGCATTATACAATGTGGAGGAAAAAGGGGTTGCATTATACTATGTGGAGAACTATGGGGTGCATTATACTATGTGGATGTCTATGGGGATGCATTATACTATGTGAAGGACTATGGGGTGTATTATACTATGTGAAGGACTATGGGGAATGAATTATACTATGTGAAGGACTATGGGGGTGTATTATACTAGGTGAAGGGCTATGGGGTGCCTTATACTATATGCAGGACTATGGGGAGTGCATTATACTATATGGAGGACTATGGGAAGGGCATTATACTATATGGAGGACTGTGGGATGCAATATACTATGTTGAAGGCTATGGAGAGTGTCTTCTACTATATAGAGGAGTATGGGGAGTGCATTATATTATTTGGAGGACTATGGGTTGCATTATACTATGTGGATGTCTATGAGGGGTGCATTATACTATGTGAAGGACTATGGGGGTGTATTATACTATGTGAAGGGCTATGGAGTGCCTTATACTATGTGGAGGACTATTGGGTGCATTATACTTAATGAGCAAAATGCCTATTCATCGAGTGATTGGATTGTTTATTCCGGCACAGAAATCCTTGTTCTCAGCAGCACATCGCCGGTGAAAGATGCAGTTGTGCTGCTGATAACATGATCCTGTATGGGGACAGATTGTTCTACTAGTGCTAGTGATCATTCTGTGCCCATCATCCTTCCTCAGCCAGTGTAAAGAGCCCGGGAAACCAGCACTGAACAACCTCAATATTGTCAATCGGCCTGAACTCAGCGCATGTAAAGACAACTGAAATGTTTCTGTGTGATGGTGCAATATGTCAACATTTGGGGCCCCACCTTAAAGGGAACCTGTCACCCCCAAAATGGCTGGTGAGGTAAGCTCACCGGCATCAGGGGCTTATCTCCAGCATTCTGTAATGCATTCTGTAATGCTGTAGATAAGCCCCCGATGTTACCTGAAAGAGGAGAAAAAGACGTTAGATTATACTCACCCAGGGGCGGTCCCGGTGCGGTCCGGTCGGATGGGTGTCTCCGGTCCGCTCTGGCGCCTCCCATCTTCATTCCATGACGTCCTCTTTGGGTCTTTACGCTGCGGCTCCGGCGCAGGCATACTTTGTCTGACCTGTTGAGGGCAGAGCAAAGTACTGCAGTGCGCAGGCACCGGAAAGGTCAGAGAGGCCCAGCGCCTGCGCACTGCAGTACTTTGCTCTGCCCTCAACAGGGCAGACAAAGTACGCCTGCGCCGGAGCCGCGGTGCGGAGACCAGAAGAGGACATCATAGAATGAAGATGGGAGGCGCCGGAGCGGACCGGAGACACGCATCCGACCGGACCGCAGCGGGACCGCCCCTGGGTGAGTATAATCTAACGTCTTTTTCTCATCTTTCAGGATACATCGGGGGCTTATCTACAGCATTACAGAATGTATTACAGAATGCTGTAGATAAGCCCCTGATGCCGGTGAGCTTACCTCACCAGCCATTTTGGGGGTGACAGGTTCCCTTTGAACATTTGCCCAGGGCCCCATTTTGTCTAAAACCGGCCCTGGTGACACTTCTATATTTAGAGTTTGGAGGAGAGGTGGCCACTGGTTCCCAGCACAGGACATATCCCATAGGGCTATAAGGGATATAATAAAAGAAGAATGGACATTTGTACACTGCACAGAGATCCCACCCTTGTAGATTAGATGTGGCAGATTTTTTTTACATTCTATGCTCAGGTTGCTGAGAAATGACAAATATTCTTTTTTTTCACCAAATCTCTGTGACCCAGTGGTGTAACTTGATTCTTGTAGGACCCCAGCAATCATTAGTTTGTAATATTATTGATCTTCTCATATGGATCAAAGGGACCTAATGGCGTCCCCTTCCTATTCTCCAGAGCCCACCATAGTGACACCCTGCCCACATGCGAGATGCTCTACATATAGAATCCTTCTTATATAAGCTCTTCACATAAATCAAGGTCTCCTTTACTATAGATAGGGCAGCGCGGTGGCTCAGTGGTTAGCACAGTACTTTGTAGAGGACAACATGGTGACTCAGTGGTTAGCACAGTACTATATATAAGGCAGCACGGTGACTCAGTGATTAGCACTGTAGCTTTGCAGTGCTGGGGTCCTGGATTAAAATCCTGCCAAGGACAGCATCTGCAAGCAGTGTGCATGCTGTTCTCCTGATATTTATGTGGGTTTCCTCCGGGTTCTCCAGTTTCCTCCCACTCTTAAAAGACTGATAGAGAGCGTAGATTCAATCTAGAAGTTTTGTGGTTATCATCCGCGCTGCTGTAAAGATGAATGTCCAGGCCTATTGAAGATAAAGATGATGGTTTCTTCTCAACACATTTCGTTGACCCTATTGCTATTGCGCTTTTTTCTCCTGCAGTGTTCTTAGAGAACGTAGATTGTGAGCCCCACTGGGGACAGTGATGACGATGTCTGTGAAGCGCTGTGGACTATGATGGCGCTACATAATCAATTATACAAAATAAATAAGTTTATATTGTAAAGGAGCAGGAGGAAAAGTCTTGGATGGTAGGTATGTGTCACTGAGGTGGTGGACCTCGGTGATATAAGTCCTGAAACTGAAAGCTTCAGCAACAGTGGGTTACTGAGAAGGTTTTTATTGGGAGCGTTTTCTGGGTCCAGGATTTAGCAGTGACCAAAAGATTCTGGGTGGGAAAAGTCGCTCCCATACCTGCAGTCCGGGCTTTGTAGGTCCTACCAAAGGCAGCTCCAGCGGCTCCGGTGTGTGACGTGTGTGAGCTGCAGCGTGTTCATCATTGCTGACCAGACACAGAAGCGTTGCCTGTACTGCTCTGAGGGTGACAATGTATCTGTTTAATGTTTTGGTTATTGAACATTGTGGCTGAAGAAAAGACATTTACGTTTTGCTGAAAGTTTATGTAAGATAATAAACTTTAACCTGTTTGACACAGAAACTTGAAGCTGTATGGACCTCAGCAGCGACCAAAGCGTGTGAGCCCCTACAATGTATACACACAGGTTACAGTATATACTCAGGGGGCGGATTCTCTCTTTAGAAGGCTCATCCTCAGGGCTCATTTCCACTGGCGAGGAAAACGGACGAGTGCAATCCGATAAAAAATCGGATTGCACTCGGACCAATGTTATTCAATAGGTGTCTTTTCATTTGCGATTTTTTTCTCAGCCGAAATCGGACTGAGAAAAAAATCGCAGCATGCTGCGATTTGCTGCGAGTCTCGGACGAGTCTCGCCAATGCAAGTCAATGGGTGCGAGGAAAAAAACGGACGGAATACGGACCATCCGTATTCCGTCCGTTTTTTACGGATACATCACCATTCTGTGGCCTAGAACACTGTCCATGGTCCTGTAAATGACTGTAGAAAAATAGTTGCAGAGAAATAAAACGGATTGCATACGGATGTCATACGGATGTAAAACGGATGGTGCGATTAAAAATCGCATTGCACTCGCATTACACTCGCATGACAATCGCATACGCTACATCCCTTTTTTCGGTCCAGATTATGGACCGATTTGACTCTCGCCAGTGGAAATGTAGCCTTAGGAAGCAATTACAGCTACTCTGCAATGTCATCACTGGCTGCAGAAACGGGAATGTGAATAGTAATTATCCATACAGGACGTTAATCATTTCTGAAGTGAGAGGGATGCAGAGCTCCTGCCGGGTGTTGGCATCCTATAAATTACATTTAATTAAACAGTCGTCCACCTTTTAGAGACTTTTTTTTTTACGTAACTTATTGTCATTTAGGGCTAAAAACTCTATTATGTTATTCAATTTTCTTAAATATCTTGCACTGTTTGCCTTCTACAGCCTCTGTGTTACATTGTCTGCAGCCGGCTGTAGAATAAGGCACCTGAGAATCTGTCAGTGAGCTCGTTGTGATGGGACAGGTTTTAGCTCTTTTATCTGTCTTTTCCAAGCTCCTCTCAGCAGATTTATGACCATAGACCCCATCAACGATGAATATGTTGGGAAACAAAGAGCCTGTAAAAGCCACATGGTGCAAAATGTTTTATGACACCCAATTGCAAAAATGATCTTTAGCCCAAAATACATGAATTTATGTAAAAAACAACAACTAAATAATTAGTTTCTAAAGATGAACAACCCCTAACGTAAAAAGCTCAGGCCTGGAATGAAAGAAAAACTGTCGTGAGCCTTGGAAAACGTCCAATGTTCTTTAATCCAGAATCTGATAATGTAGAAAGTAGCAATAGGGAAATTCCTCCCATTGTGAGCGGGGGATGTTTGGTGAGTCGGCCCCTGCTTAGATCCAGTTTCGCACTAGTTACCACGAGTGAGTCCGGTTTCCTCGGAGTGTTGTGAGGCTCCGCGTCATAGTAACATGACCACAATAGGGTTTGCTCTTCAGTGACTTTCCAGCTTTGATGTCTATGAAGTTTATGGCGACTTTGTTGCATTGACCTTTGCAGCCGATTCTCATCACTTTATGAACCTAATCGCATGGGAGCTCGGGGTTAATTCATGGAATATGCTTTATTAGCGCGCTCACCTAATTTTATGGCCGCAGTTAATTACAAAATAAATGAGCAATTGCAACGTTGTAATTGCGCCCATGCAGAAGTCGCATCTTACTGCCCGTCCTGCCGACGCTGCCCATCCACTGCTCTATAAAACTTCATAACCCGGGTTTATGAGCCATGAGGAACAGGTTATAAAAGACTTTTCGGCTGCCAGTTTTACAGGCTGGTACCAAATGTTCTGCAAAATGTGTGATAAATTATGCAAAGCGAGTGAATTTAATTCCTCGGCCTGTCGAGATCTGTATTTTTTTCTGGTTTTGGCACTTTGGGCTTTCACCATTATTCTGCCACCGCAATCAATAACATCATATAAACAATAGGTATCACTGCCCGCTGGAATCTGGGACTACTTATGACTGGGGGGGCAAGGTCTGACGAGAGGGGCAGAGCGCTGTGACACTCACCACCTACAGATCTAGGGCGCACGGACTGAGGTTCTTCACCTACTCTCTGTTATCATCTGATTGTCTTACCTTGTGTTATTACTTGTGCCATCAATTCTATTTGCCAGATTTCCATGAATTCGGCCAGGAAATTCAAAATGGATCAAAATTATTTAATGGAAATTGAATGTTTTTCATAATAAATGTAGGATATAAATAAGAAATATTCACCACGATGCTCGTCTCTCCTGTCACTACAGCAGGTTCGTTGCCCGGTTCGGCTTCTACTTTCCTCTGGCACTCGATGTCCTCTCTTGGTGCCCATAGAGGACATCACTTACAAAGGAAAGACGACGACGACACAGAGTGGAGGAACTGATGGGGGGCTATAGTGGTGGGACAGGTGAACGGGAAAGTGAGTGTCAGTTTTTTCATCACATGACCTCAGGCTCAACTGGTTAAGCTTTGCAATAATGTCTTGCACCTATGACATGGAATAGCATAGCCAATGAGGAGGGTCCCCCTTAATTTTCCTAACCAGCTGAGAGAAAGCCAACAGCCGGGAGCTGGTGTTAATATTCTGGGAAGGGACCAATAGCCATAAAGGTTCCCAGGATATTAACAGCTCACAGCTGTTTGCTTAGACTTTACTTTTTAGTAAAAGGGGTACCCCCCCCCAAAAAATGAGCTGATATTAACCCCTTCAACCCCCAATCCTCTTCTCACCTTCATGACCAGGCCAGATTTTACAATTCCGACCAGTGTCACTTTATGTGGTAATAACTCCGGAACTCTTCACCGGATCCCACCGATTCTGAGATTGTTTTTTCATGAAGTGTTGTACTTCATGATAGTGGTGACATTTCTTTGATATTACTTGCGCTTTTTTTGTGAAAAAAAAAATAAAAATTGGCAATTTTCTAATTTTTGTATCCTTAAATCAGAGAGTTATGTTGCAAAAGAGCTAATAATTAACATTTCCCACATGTCAACTTTACATCAGCACAATTTTTGAAGCATAATTTTTTTTGTTAGGAAGTTATAAAGCTTAAAAGTTGTTTTTATTTTCACAAGGGTAACAGAAAAAATGGACCTCAAAATTTAGAACATGTGTGGGCACACTTGGGGAGAACGTGGGCAAAGGTCCTTTGTCCATGTTCTCCTCAAGTGTGCCCGCACATGTTCTAAATAAAGGACTATTGCACAAGAGACCGGTGAGTGCACTATTCGTTTTTTCTTTGCTTGGATTTATCTCATTTTACTACTCAGGTGCCCCCAGTGTCTGACAGGCAAATATGGCATAGCAGCGGTATTTAGTTGTATTTTTTGTGGAGGCGGTTCATCACGCGGGCATATCGGTGCCGTGCATCATTTCTACATTCTCAGCCATTGGACCTAAAAATTTGTTGAGAAATTTCTCCCGAGCATGCCGATACCCCATATGTGTAGGAAAACCACTGAAGGAGCACCATTTGACTTTTTAAATGCAAAATTTGCTTGAATAATTAGGGGACGCCATGTCGTGTTTGGAGAGCCCCTGTGCCTAAACAGTGGAAGCTTCCCACAAGTGACACCAGTTGGAAACTAGACTCCTCAGGGAACGTATCTAGATGTTTGGTGAGCACCTTGAACCCCCAGGTGCTTCACAGAGGTTTATAACATTGAGCCACAAAAATAAAAAATATCCCCAAGTTTTGCATTTTCATAAGGGTAGCCAGAAAAATTGCATCATACAATTTGTTGTGCAATTTCTCATGAGTACGCCGATACCCAATATGTAGAGGAAAACTACTGTTTGGGCGCACAGCAGGGCTTGGAAGGGAAGGAGCGCCATTTGACTTTTTGAAAGCAAAATTTGCTGGAAAAATTAGCGGATGCCATGTTGCTTTTGGAAAGCCCCTTTTGTGCTTAAACAGTTACATAGTTACATAGTTATTAAGGTTGAAGGAAGACTGTAAGTCCATCTAGTTCAACCCATAGCCTAACCTAACATGCCTTAAACAGTGGAATCCCCCCAAAAGTGACACCATTTTGGAGACTAGACCCCCTCAGGGATCTTATCTAGATGTGTATTGAGCACCTTGATCCCCCTTGTGCTTCACACAAAAATGTTATTTTAGCCCCAAATTTTGCAATTTCACAAGGTAACAGGAGAAAATGGAACCAAAAATTAGTTGTGCAATTTTTCCTGAGTACGCCAATACCTCAAATATGGGGGTAAACTTCTATTTTGGCGCATGACAGGGCTCGGAAAAGAAGGAGTGATGTTTTGGAGCGCAAACTTTTATGGAATGGTCTGCCAGTGTCGTGTTGCGTTTGGCGAGCCCCTGACGAAACCTAAACAGTGGAAAACCCGCACAGGTGACCCCATTTTGGAAACTAGGAAACCCCACAGGGAATGTATCTACTGTAGATGTGTGGTGTGCAGCTTGAACCCACATGTGCTTCACAGAATGAAAAAAATATATTTTTCACCTAAAAATGTTTTAGCCCAAATTTTTTTCATTTTCACAAGGATAGCAGGAGAAAATGGACCCCAAAATTTGTTGTGCAATTTCTCCTGAGTTCACCGATACCCCATATGTGGTCGAAAACTACATTTGAGGCACAGTGCAAAGCTCAGAATGGAGGATGCACCATATTAGAGTGCAGATTTTGCTGGACTGGTTTGAGGGAGCCAGGTCACATTGGCAGAGCCATTGAGGTGCCAGAACAACAGAAACCCCCATAAGTGACCCCATTTTACAAACTACACCTCTCAATTAATTCATCTAGGGGAGCAGTGATCATATTGACACCACAGGTTTTTCACAGGATTTTATACCATTGGAGGGTTAAGAAAAAAAATGTTTGCATTGCTTTATTCTAAGAGCTGTAACTTTTTTTCTTTTTCGCTGATGAAGCTGTATGGTGGTTTGTTTTTTGCGGGACAAGATGACGTTTTCAGCGGTACAATTTTTATTTATATTCATCTTTTTGATTCCGCTTTATTCTAGTTTTGTTCAGTGGTATGATGAAAAAGCATTGTTTTTGCCTCTTTTTTATTGTTACTTTTCACTATGTTCACTGAAGAGGTTAACTGGTGGGACAGTTCTATAAGATGGGTCATTCCGGATGCAGCGATACCAAATATGTGTACCTTTTTTTTTTCATAGAAATATTTATTTATGGGTATAATATATATTTTACATTTTATTTATTATTTTGTGATTTTTTTTAAAATATTTTTACAATTTTTTTAAAACTTTTTTTTAAAAACTTTTCTACCAAGTCTCTCTATGGCATTTTCACTTTGTGCAGCCTGATCATTGTTATAAAGCATAGCAATGCATTAGAACTGTCAGCCCTGCAGACACAAGTTACTTAGATCATGCACTGCACATGATCTAACTAACTTGCTAGTGCCATGATAACATTGGGTCACCATGGCAATGAACGCTCTCCTGCAATGATGTTGCAAGGGCACCAATCGGAGTGCAGAGAGGGCTCCCTCCCTCTGCATGTCTTCTAAATGTTACAATTGCAGTATTTAGGTGGGTAAAGTGCTGGGAGCGGTGCAGGCTCCACTCCTATGCTGAGAATCAGCTGACACCCAGCGGCGATCGCACGTGCACAGCCTCAGTTCGTGCTAAATCGCCATGACTTATCCATACGTCCCAGGTCATATGTACATAGCGACCTGGATGTATGGATATGTCCAAGGCCGGGAAGGGGTTAATAGCCTAGGAAGTGACCATGGATATTGGCCCCCTCCCAAACTAAGAACATCAGCCCTCAGCTGCCAAAGAAATGGGACATCCTAAGATTAGCATCTGCTCTTCCAACATGCCCCAGTGTGGGGTAATAGTTGTGGGGTTGATTTCAGCTGTTTTATTTTGCTGACATCAAGCCCAGGTCTTAGTAATGGAGATGTGTCTATCAGACATCCCCGACACTAACCCCATAGGCAAATTTAAAAAAGACAGGGAGTAAAATAAATTGATTGATATAAACACTCCCTGACCTGACTTTAACTTATTTATTCACCAAAAAAATTAAAATAAAAAAAGCAAAGTTATACTCACCTTTTCGCCGATAATCCATTAATGCCCATGTGACCGGCGGTGACGTCCTTGTGGTTACCGCCTGCCACAGGCAGCGCTCATCACACTGATGCTACACATGGACTCGGACTCGGACAGCTCCGGTTCTGTTATTTCCAGTACCGGAAATATCAGGACGTGTGAAAGAGGCTAAAGACAAAGCAGCCCTGACCCTCCCCTTCTCCGAGCTTCTCACACGCTGTGGTGACATCTGCGATCATATATTTACCCTCTTATGTTGGGATTAATAGTGGAATGACGGTGTCTGCAGAGAGGCACAATGAGCCGCTCACGTCTGACCGCACTAATGTCTGATGTCGCCGGAGATGGTCTCATCGGAGGAGAATTATTGGATTTTATGTAATGGGTCACAACACGTGTCGGCGTCTTTTATGCTGGATGCGGTATTGATTATTTTCTCGCCATTTTCCTGATGTATCGTTGTGACTATTGATGGTCTTATACAATATACATGTATTGTATCTATAAAGTGCGATGCGGCTCCAGCGTAACACATGTTCACGCTGGGATTTCATTGCAGAACATTAGCCGTGACAGCAAACGTAAAGAAAATGCCAGAAACGTGGAGCTGCGGGATCAGAGAGATGAAGATTTCACTGCACGCTCGCAGCTTAAAGGAGAACACCACCTTTATTCTCACAGACAAGGAACTAAGCAGAATCATCCCTCAGCAAACACCAGACCCCTCTCCGTGATGCTTGACGGTTTCTTCTGAATTACAGACATATTGCTTTTTTGATACCTGCTCATATTTACTAAAGGTAGTCCTCTTCTACAATTTATCATGCATTATGGTTACTGGAGGAGGATACGCAGCCAGAATGCTCCTAGAGGCTCATGTACAGCGGTTTACTAGCGTGGAATTGTATGGAGCCGCAATATGGCATCTCATACACAGTAAGGAGTTATAATATTCCTTTATTTGTCTCCAATTTCATAAAAAAAAGAATCCAAGAAAGCCATGTGCTAAACACTGATGAATGCTGTATTATCTAGAGAATATCTCTATGACACAGTGCGATGGATAGGCACCATACACCGACACATCATGCACCTATGGCACCATACACCGACACATCATACACCTATGGCACCATACACCGACATATCATACACCTATGGCACCATACACCGACACATCATACACCTATGGCACCATACACCGACATATCATGCACCTATGGCACCATACACGACACATCATGCACCTATGGCACCATACACCGACATATCATACACCTATGGCACCATACACCGACACATCATGCACCTATAGCACCATACACCGACACATCATACACCTATGGCACCATACACGACACATCATGCACCTATGGCCCCATACACCGACACATCATGCACCTATGGCACCATACACCGACACATCATACACCTATGGCACCATACACGACACATCATGCACCTATGGCCCCATACACCGACACATCATACACCTATGGCACCATACACAACACATCATGCACCTATGGCACCATACACCGACACATCATGCACCTATGGCACCATACACCGACACATCATACACCTATGGCACCATACACCGACACATCATACACCTATGGCACCATACACCGACACATCATGCACCTATGGCACCATACACCGACACATCATGCACCTATGGCACCATACACCGACACATCATGCACCTATGGCACCATACACCGACACATCATACACCTATGGCACCATACACCGACACATCATGCACCTATGGCACCATACACCGACACATCATACACCTATGGCACCATACACCGACACATCATGCACCTATGGCACCATACACCGACACATCATACACCTATAGCACCATACACCGACACATCATACACCTATGGCACCATACACTGACACATCATATACCTATGGCACCATACACCGACACATCATGCACCTATGGCACCACACACCGACACATCATACACCTATGGCACCATACACCGACACATCATACACCTATGGCACCATACACCGACACATCATGCACCTATGGCACCATACACCGACACATCATGCACCTATGGCACCATACACCGACACATCATACACCTATGGCACCATACACTGACATATCATACACCTATGGCACCATACTCCGACACATCATACACCTATGGCACCATACACCGACACATCATACACCTATGGCACCATACACCAGCACATCATACACCTATGGCACCATACACCGACACATCATGCACCTATGGCACCATACACCAACACATCATATACCTATGGCACCATACACCGACACATCATACACCTATGGCACCATACACCGACACATCATACACCTATGGCACCATACACCGACACATCATGCACCTATGGCACCATACACCAACACATCATATAACTATGGCACCATACACCGACACATCATACACCTATGGCACCATACACCGACACATCATGCACCTATGGCACCATACACCGACACATCATGCACCTATGGCACCATACACCGACACATCATACACCTATGGCACCATACACCGACACATCATACACCTATGGCACCATACACCGACACATCATGCACCTATGGCACCATACACCGACACATCATGCACCTATGGCACCATACACCGACACATCATGCACCTATGGCACCATACACCGACACATCATACACCTATGGCACCATACACCGACACATCATGCACCTATGGCACCATACACCGACACATCATACACCTATGGCACCATACACCGACACATCATGCACCTATGGCACCATACACCGACACATCATACACCTATAGCACCATACACCGACACATCATACACCTATGGCACCATACACTGACACATCATATACCTATGGCACCATACACCGACACATCATGCACCTATGGCACCACACACCGACACATCATACACCTATGGCACCATACACCGACACATCATACACCTATGGCACCATACACCGACACATCATACACCTATGGCACCATACACCGACACATCATACACCTATGGCACCATACACCAGCACATCATACACCTATGGCACCATACACCGACACATCATGCACCTATGGCACCATACACCAACACATCATACACCTATGGCACCATACACCGACACATCATACACCTATGGCACCATACTCCGACACATCATACACCTATGGCACCATACACCGACACATCATACACCTATGGCACCATACACCAGCACATCATACACCTATGGCACCATACACCGACACATCATGCACCTATGGCACCATACACCAACACATCATATACCTATGGCACCATACACCGACACATCATACACCTATGGCACCATACACCGACACATCATACACCTATGGCACCATACACCGACACATCATGCACCTATGGCACCATACACCAACACATCATATAACTATGGCACCATACACCGACACATCATACACCTATGGCACCATACACCGACACATCATACACCTATGGCACCATACACCGACACATCATGCACCTATGGCACCATACACCGACACATCATGCACCTATGGCACCATACACCGACACATCATGCACCTATGGCACCATACACCGACACATCATGCACCTATGGCACCATACACCGACACATCATACACCTATGGCACCATACACTGACATATCATACACCTATGGCACCATACTCCGACACATCATACACCTATGGCACCATACACCGACACATCATACACCTATGGCACCATACACCAGCACATCATACACCTATGGCACCATACACCGACACATCATGCACCTATGGCACCATACATCAACACATCATACACCTATGGCACCATACACCGACACATCATACACCTATGGCACCATACACCGACACATCATACACCTATGGCACCATACACCGACACATCATGCACCTATGGCACCATACACCAACACATCATATACCTATGGCACACATCATACACCTATGGCACCATACACCGACACATCATATACCTATGGCACCATACACCGACACATCACACACCTATGGCACACATCATACACCTATTGCACCATACACAACACATCATGCACCTATGGCACTATACACCGACACATTATACACCTATGGCACCATACACCGACACATCATGCACCTATGGCACCATACACCGACACATCATGCACCTATGGCACCATACACCGACATATCATACACCTATGGCACCATACACTGACACATCATATACCTATGGCACCATACACTGACACATCATGCACCTATGGCACCATACACTGACACATCATGCACCTGTGGCATCATACACCAACACATTATACACCTATGGCACCATACACTGACACATCATGCACCTATGGCACCATACACTGACACATTGAGCACCTATGGCACCATACACCGACACATCATACACCTATGGCACCATACACCAACACATCATACACCTATGGCACCATACACTGACACATCATATACCTATGGCACCATACACCGACACATCATGCACCTATGGCACCATACACCGACACATCATGCACCTATGGCACCATACACTGACACATCATATACCTATGGCACCATACACTGACACATCATGCACCTATGGCACCATACACTGACACATCATGCACCTGTGGCATCATACACCAACACATTATACACCTATGGCACCATACACTGACACATCATGCACCTATGGCACCATACACTGACACATTGAGCACCTATGGCACCATACACCGACACATCATACACCTATGGCACCACACACCAACACATCATATACCTATGGCACCATACACCGACACATCATACACCTATGGCACCATACACCGACACATCATACACCTATGGCACCATACACCGACACATCATACACCTATGGCACCATACACCAACACATCATACACCTATGGCACCATACACCGACACATCATACACCTATGGCAACAAACACCGACACATCATACACCTATGGCACCATACGCTGACACATCATACACCTATGGCACCATACACTGACTTTCTTCTTCCTGTCCCTCAGCGGTCTGTGCTGTCGATCAGGCAGAGCTGTAGAGCTCCGTCATCGGCAGAAGCGCTCTCAATGCGTTGTCAGTGCTGCCGACAATAACAGATAGAAGAAGCAGTGACAGACAGCAGTGAAGTTAAAGCATTGACTCGATGAGATAAAGCTCAGTTGATATAGGGCTAGGGAAGTAATAGTCGTAGAGCACAGTTCCTGTGAGACCAGGGAGGTAGTGATTGTATACAACAATTCCTATGGGGATGAGGATACAATGAAACCTAGGGCACAATAAAAATAATAAGTTACCTGGGTGAAAGGTGGCTCAGGTGCGGAGCACACCCCGACGCGCGTTCGGACTGTGTCCTTCGTCAGCTTTATCTCATTGAGCCAGTCCTTTATTTTCACTGCCTACATCCTAGGCGTAATATGGCTGATCCCTCCACTTAACCATTTGCCATTTTATTTCAGGAGCACTTGCACCCTGACCTCTACATATTTACATATCTCTCTCCTTTCTTTTCCTTCCAGTCCTGAGCTCTCACACTGCTTATGGGTCACAGCACTTTCTGTATATATTGTAGTGCAGCGGGGTTGGGTCAGTGTGACAGACAGTGACCACAGGAAACGTTCACAGCAAACGTGTATAATGTCCACACTCACACGGTGTGCAGCACATGGTATCCTCCAGATCACAGCCGGGAAACAAAACAGTCTGTGGGAGTCCGGTTGCCAAGGGAGACGGTACTAGACCAAATCACGCTGCGGGGTGCCAGGAGTTGGCTCTGCTGGCTCTGTGTTAACTCGCACATGCTGAGCTTCTGCAGAGCCGACTCTCCGCCAGTTGCAAACTCCAAACTGACACATCCAAACCCTATGCTGCAGGGGTTTTAACAATCAAACTGTGGCCGTAAGCCACATGGAAAACCTGGCTGGGGGAGGAAACGGACTCCTCCCCTACCTTTCTGTAGTCCGTTTAAAAAATAAAAGCCCATGACAGGTTTTCTTAAATCTGCCCTGGACAAGTAGCTTGCCTAAGACTACACTTACTTTTATTCTGCATTGCAATCACAGCTACGCCTATGACTGCAATGTACTCCCGCGGCCTCAAAACGCTTCTGAGTGCATCCTGGGGGGAACATAGCGACCCTCACATATAACACCATTCACTGCCGCACAATATTTATATACTTAGATACAATTTTTGTGCACACTGTAGCACATAGTATTTTATGATATATATTTACATTGATGTACAGCATCTACTTATTACCTTAGGGTTTGGTTTTTATAATTATTGTTTTATTACACATGAGTATTTCCCTTTTTTTTATTGATGTTGCGGGCACCTCTTGCATGTGGTGCTACCCTCTACCACTTTGTTAATAAAGTTATTTTATCTTTATATACGTTCTTGTCCCGTATTGTCTTGATCACATGTTCGGTTTTCTCTTGTTTGGTTTCCTGATCACCAAGCACAAGCAGTCTAAAGGGTATGAGACTATCTCCAAAGAGCTTGGCATCTCTGGAAAGAGGAATTTAACTAGAATTGAATCTCCTGGCCGAATTCCAGCAAGTCTGGCAAGTTCAGATTTTTTCATATTGTTTCTTCCTAATTCATCAAAAATGTAGATTTATTAAATTTTTTTTGTATGAACTTATACAAAAATATCTTATACCAAAAATATGCATTAAGCTTCATGAACATTCATGCTATTCTTCTTGTGTGTCAGTCTTCACTACATTGTAGCAAAGTTTCTCAATGTCTCTGGTCTGTTGTGTCACCACCAGGTAGACGGAGATGGTGCCTGGGCATCACCATTAGGGGTGCAAAATAAAAAAATTCCACTCAATGTACTTATGTTTGTTTCCTGAACCCCATTAGTTCAGTTTAAAATGAGCTACTATGTTGTTGAATTAGATGTTTCTTCAGCCAAAATAAGCCCTGTGCACTTCTGTAATAACTGCCTCGCCATCGGGGGGCGCCTCTGAGAAGCACGGCATTACAGTACAAGTAATAAACAGGTTGGACCGGGCAGGACGAGGCTGTATATCCTCCTTGTAAATAGAGTGTTGAAAAATGCATAATAGCAGCAAAGCACAGAAGAAAGATATTTATGTCAATGGAAAAAGTTTACATTAGATAAGTTGTCAACTTTGCACCAATATTTGTTTTATTCTTTAAAAGTTTTTTTGTATGTATAAAGTAACTGAAATAGATTTTCTGCTCATATCTTGAGCGAAGGTTACAGGACACAGTGTCCTCCCCTGAAGCTGCCCGCATCCTCCACCATTATCGGAACATAATGTCCTGGCACAACAGGATATCTCATTCCTTTCTATTCAGTAATAATGATGGTCCCATGGAGCAGCCGCTCGGCGGATGTGTTCGGGGGCCTGTAACCATGACGTTGAATCACTTGAAGGTATTTTATTTATTGTCGACTTGACATTGTACATGAGGGGTTACATGGATACACGCACCGGGCCACCACATAATGATACAAAGCAAGTGAATCTCTGCACAAACAGATCTTCAGTGTAATGTATCGTCTGCTGAAGTGAGGACGTTTAGTGGCTCAATACACCAGATATGCCCGGGGGAGTATTGTGAGCATGGCGGAGGAGGAAGAAAAAAAAACACTCATTGTGGGTCACATAATGCTGTGCTGAATGCAGGCGAAAAAGAGCAAGCGAAAGAATATGTGTAATGAAAGTGAATGTATACACGGCGGAGAGATGTATCCGTCCCGTGCGATTATTAGACGTCTACAATGCGCAGCCTACCATAGTGATACATGCGGGTGATTAGTCGGGCGCAGCATTGCACTGTCTGGTCTAAGTTCACACTATCTATCGCTGCACTTTTTGCCACTTGGGCCCAGATTCATTAAGTCTGGCATTTTGTACATCAGTCTTAAAGGGCACCCGTCCCTTGATTCATGCTGCCGAAACCACGGAAAACAAGAATCAGAGCGTGGCTACAAGATTGCAGACAGGTATCTTTTTCCATGAAGTGCTCCAGAGCGTCGCTCCCTTATCCAGAGACCTGTCAGTCACCTCTAGCATCGGCCTTAGATGGAGCCGGACTAGTCCCATCTCTGCCCTTGGTCCTCGGCTGGATCCTATAACTATATTGGGTCTGACATGCCGGAGTGTTTCTGGACAGTGGAGTAAGATGCGATCGATTCATAACTCTTTCATGATAAAATGCATCTTTCAACTGACTCTGGAAGAAAAGTATCGCAGGCCGGCCTGACATACGTCCTTAGTTAGGGCATGTCTCTATCTCTCTCTATATAGACGGATGATAGATGTTAGATGTATCGATTTCAGATAGATAAATGGATAAACCAGTAGATGAATAGATCAACAAATACAATGTATACAAATAATTTGTCATCCATCTGTCTGCGCTGAGAGGCAAAAATGTTAATATTTTACAAGAACTTTTTTTTAGTATCTATATTATTTTCCGTTGAAACTAATGCTGAGATGGCAACAATTTACCCCACATTTTGTTTTGCTGGAACATTTGTCGGGGATTAAAATATATTTCCCCCAATATTTTTTGTTTCATGATCCACCTTAAAATAAATTCTCTATAAAAAATATGTGAAAAAACATTAAAGAGAGTTGTTCCCGTCTTCATAGATGGGTACTGTCAAATATTATTGCTTGGACATACCAGAACATTTGCAATTTACTGCCTATTAAAATTCTCAGCTGTAATTGAAATATTAACACTTTTGTTTGTTTATATTTTGTCACCTTGGAGACCGACCACCGCTACTTGACAGCAGAGCGTGTGCATTGCTTATAAGCTGTTTTCTATTGAGCTTGTAAGCGGTTTTATAGCTGATCAGGATTGCTGGATGCGCTGCTACCTCCTAATCCTGGCCAGCTTCAGTGCAGTACTTGCAAGATAGACAGCAGCAGTGGTTGGTCTCCTTGGAAACAAGCTGTAAACAAAAGACAAGTGTTAATATCTCAAGAACGGACTCAAATTTTAGTAAACAGTAAATTGAAAGGTGCCCAATACTTGTCACCCACCCAACTTCCCATCCCTTAAATACTTGCCAATCACCACTTTCCCTGGTTCCCTGGTTTACAGCGCCGCTCCGGTCCTCTTCTCATTAATGTAACTCCTTTTCCAATTATCCAGATCTCACCAAGAGAAGAGAACCAGAGTGATGTTGGAAATCGAGATAGACAGCAATCAATGAGTATTTGATCGTCATGTACTGGAAGTGCAATCAAATATTTATCGAAAGCCGTCTTCCCAGTTTTCAGCATTGCTCCGATTCTCTGCTCACATTGTGATCAGGACAGTCGGAACATTAATTACATTAATGAGAAGAGGACTGGAAGACGGTGATCAAAAATCATTGGATTGTAAGTCCAATACACAGCACATACAGGTACTTCTCACAAAATTAGAATATCATCAAAAAGTGAATTTATTTCAGTTCTTCAATACAAAAAGTGAATCTCATATATTCTATAGAGTCATTACACACAGAGTGATCTATTTCACGTGTTTATTTCTGTTAATGTTGATGATTATGGCTTACAGCAAATGAGAACCCAAAAGTCTTTATTTCAGTACATTAGAATAATTAACAAAAACACCTGCAAAGGCTCCTAAGCTTTTACAAAGGTCCCATAGTCTGTTTCAGTAGCTCCACAATCATGGGGAAGACTGCTGACCTGACACATGTCCAGAAGGCAGTCACTGACACACTCCACAAGGAGGGGAAGCCACAAAAGGTCATTGGTAAAGAAGCCGGCTGTTCACCCAGTGCTGTATCCAAGAATATTAATGGAAAGTGGAGTGGAAAGAAAAAGTGTGGTAGAAAAAGGTGCACAAGCAACCGGGATAACCGCAGCCTGGAAAGGATTGTTAAGAAAAGGCCATTCAATAATGTGGGGGAGATTCACAAGGAGCGGACTGCTGCTGGAGTCATTGCTTCACCACACACAGACGTCTCCAGGACATGGGCTACAAGTGTCACATTCCTTGTGTCCGGCCACTCATGACCAATAGACAACGCCAGAAGCGTCTTACCTGGGCCAAGGGGAAAAGAACCGGACTGTTGTCAGTGGTCCAAGGTGTTGTGTTCAGAGGAAAGTAAATTTTGCATTTCATTTGGAAATCAAGGTCCCAGAGTCTGGAGGAAGAGCGGAGAGGCCACAATCCAAGCTGCTGGAGGTCTAGAGTGAGGTCTCCACAATCAGTGATGGTTTGGGGAGACATGTCATCTGCTGGTGTAGGTCCACTGTGTTTTATCAAGGCCGAAGTCAGTGCAGCCATCTACCACGACATTGTAGAGCACTTCATGCTTCCCTCTGCCGACAAGCTTCTTGGAGATGGAAATGTCATTCTCCAGCAGGACTTGGCCCCTGTCCACACTGCCAAAAGTACCAATACCTGGTGTAAAAACAACAGTATCACTGGGCTTGATTGGCAGCAAACTCCCCATAATCTATGGAGTATTGTCAAGAGGAGGATGAGACACCAGACACCACAAAGCAGACGAGCTGAAGGCTGCCATTAAAGCAACCTGGGCTTCCATAACCCCTCAGCAGTGCCACAGGCGGATTGCTTCCATGCCACGCCGCATTGATGCCGTAATTGATGCAAAAGGAGCCCAACCAAGTATTGAGGGCATTTACTGTACATACATTTTAGTAGGAAACATTTCAGATTTTACAATCATTTTTTCAAGCTGGTGTTATAAAGTATTCTAATTTACTGAGATAATGACTTTTGGGTTTTCATTGGCTGTAAGCCATAATCATCAACATTAACAGAAATAAACACATGAAATAGATCACTCTGTGTGTAATGACTCTATAGAATATATGAGATTCACTTTTTGTATTGAAAAACTGAAATAAATTCACTTTTTTATGATATTCTAATTTTGTGAGAAGCACCTGTATATTTATACAGATTTAGCAAATAAAAAAATAAACGGGAATGTTTCTTTAAAGGGTCCACATAATGCTGCTACATAGTGATGAGATATAATTCTTCCTTAGTTGGCCCAGGTAGTGTAATACAGCCATAAAGGCACCATATAACGCACAGTAATCCTATAATATTGCCACATAGTGATCACATAATCCTGCAGAACAATTCCCACTATACATTTCTAGGCTTCTGTCCCCAGGTGCAATTTGTTATAAAATGTCTGCAGTCAATCAGGGAGCTCAGCAACTTGTGCTGTCTACCTATGCAGAGCTGTTGTGCTCAATGATTGGCTGCAGCGCTGTCGAGATAATCTCTGCAAACAATAACAAACACCTGGAGCAGTGGTGGAGAGTTGGAGCTGGACCCTGGGAGGGTGAGTAATGCGCAGTTTGTTTTTTTACGTCCTTGTTGGCCTCATATTATATTACTGCCACTCCTTAAGCCCATGCCTGCTGTGGGGTCATATCGCACCCACGTTGGCTGCCTCTAGTATCTGGAGGTGTCTGTAATCCTCTGACTGTTAGGAGTCTATTCCATACCAGATCTTTTTATCTAGGTTATTATCATTGTGCAGACACAGAAGGCTCCCGCAGAGTCTGCCGCTCCCGATGCTCCTCCAGGCCCTTATCGATTTGATGAATGTGCCGTTTGCTCACATTTACTATTGCTCCCCTGAAGCTTTTCTCCTTTACAGAACTTTATTTTGTTCTATTGTGGAAACTTCTGACACTTTTATGATCCCCCGGATTACAGTCATGTCTGGAACAGCTCTTGTTTTCTGTCAAGAACTCGCTGTTTACCGCCTCGTGTACTCCGCCCGGAGCGCAACCGTTCTGCTCACATATATAGCTTATTACAGAAACCTGAACAGTCTGTAATGGGGGAAAGGTCCATAAAGGGGAGTTAGTGGGGTCTCTGGACTAGAACCGACCAATTACAACTCATTAGTGATGAGCGAGTGTGCTCGTTACTCGAGTTTCTCCGAGCGTGCTCGGGTGTCCTCCGAGTATTTTGTAGTGCTTGGAGATTTAGTTTATGTCGCCGCAGCTGCATGACTTGTGGCTGCTAGACAGCTTGAATACATGTCAGGAATGCCTGTTTGTTAGGGAATCTCCACATGTATTCAAGCTGTCTAGCAGCCACAAATCATGCAGCTGCGGCGACATAAACTAAATCTCTGAACACGCCGAAATACTCGGAGACCACCTGAGCACGCTCGGAGAACACACTCGCTCATCACTGCAACTCATATCAAAGCCATGGACACTTATATGTAGAATTCTCTCTTCTCCTCTCCTCACTTTCATTTCTTCTCTTCACTTCACTTTTCTCGCTTTCCTCTCCTCTCCTCACTATCCACTCCTTTCCTTGCTCTCCTCTCTTTTTCTTCCTTTCCTCTCCTCTCTTCACTTTCCTTTCCTCTCCTCTCTTTCCTCTCTTCACTTTCCTCCCCTCTCCTCGCTTTCCTCTCCTCTCTTTCCTCTCCTCGTCTTCCTCTCCTCTCTTTCCTCTCCTAGCTTTCCTCTCCTCGTCTTCCTCTCCTCTCCTCGCTTTCCTCTCCTCGTCTTCCTCTCCTCTTCTTGCTTTCCTCTCCTCGTCTTCCTCCCCTATCCTCACTTTCTTCTCCTCTCCTCGTCTTCCTCCCCTCTCCTCACTTTCCTCTCCTTGTCTTCCTTGCCTTGCTTTCCTCTCCTCTCCTTGCTTTCCTCTCCTCTCCTCACCTTCCTCTCCTCGCTTTCCTCTCCTTTTCTTCCTCTCCTCACTTTCCTCTCCTTGTCTTCCTCTCCTCATTTTCCTCTTCTTGTCTTCCTCTCCTCTCCTCGCTTTCCTCTCCTCACTTTCCTCTCCTCGTCCTCCTCTTCTCGCTTTCCTCTCCTCGTCTTCCTCCCCTCTCCTCGCTTTCTTCTCCTCTCCTTGTCTTCTTCCCCTCTCCTCGCTTTCCTCTCCTTGTCTTCCTTGCCTCGCTTTCCTCTCCTCTCCTTGCTTTCCTCTCCTATCCTTGTCTTCCTCTCCTCTTCTCGCTTTCCTCTCCTCGTCTTCCTCCCCTCTCCTCGCTTTCTTCTCCTCTCCTCGTCTTCCTCCCCTCTCCTAGCTTTCCTCTCCTCGTCTTCCTCTCCTCACTTTCTTCTCCTCTCCTCGTCTTCCTCCCCTCTCCTCGCTTTCCTCTCCTTGTCTTCCTTACCTCACTTTCCTCTCCTCTCTTTCCTCTCCTCTCCTCGCCTTCCTCTCTTCTTCTCGCTTTCCTCTCCTCGTCTTCCTCCCCTCTCCTCGCTTTCTTCTCCTCTCCTCGTCTTCCTCCCCTCACCTAGCTTTCCTCTCCTCGTCTTCCTCTCCTCTCCTAGCTTTCCTCTCCTTGTCTTCCTTGCCTCGCTTTCCTCTTCTCTCCTCGCTTTCCTCTCCTCGCTTTCCTCTCCTTATCTTCTTCTCCTCGCTTTCCTCTCCTTATTTTCCTCTCCTTGTCTTCATCTCCTCTCCTCGCTTTCCTCTCCTCCTCTTCTTCTCCTCGCTTTCCTCTACTCGTCTTCCTCTCCTCGCTTTCCTCTCCTCTACTCATCTTCCTCTCCTCTCCTCGCTTTCCTATCCTCATCTTCCTCTCCTCTTCTCGCTTTCCTTTCCTCGTCTTCCTCCCCTCTCCTCGCTTTCCTCGTCTTCCTTGCCTCGCTTTCCTCTCCTCGCTTTCCTCTCCTCTCCTCGTCTTCCTCTCCTCGTCTTCCTCCCCTCTCCTCGCTTTCCTCTCCTCGTTTTCCTCCCCTCTCCTCGCTTTCCTCTCCTCTCCTCATCTTCCTCCCCTCTCCTCGCTTTCCTGTCCTCTCCTCGTCTTCCTCCCCTCTCCTCGTATTCCTCTCCTCGCTTTCCTCTCCTCGCTTTCCTCTCCTCTCCTCGTTTTCCTCTCCTCTCCTCGTCTTCCTCTCCTCTCCTCATCTTCCTCTCCTCGCTTTCCTCTCCTCGTCTTCCTCTCCTTGCTTTCCTCTCCTCTCCTCGTCTTCCTCTCCTCTCCTCGTCTTCCTCTCCTCGCTTTCCTCTCCTCTCCTCGTCTTCCTCTCCTCGCTTTCCTCTCCTCGCTTTCCTCTCCTCTCCTCGTCTTCCTCTCCTCTCCTCATCTTCCTCTCCTCGCTTTCCTCTCCTTGTCTTCCTCTCCTCGCTTTCCTCTCCTCTCCTCGTCTTCCTCTCCTCTCCTCGTCTTCCTCTCCTCGCTTTCCTCTCCTCTCCTCGTCTTCCTCTCCTCGCTTTCCACTCCTCTCCTCATCTTTCTCTCCTCGCTTTCCTCTCCTCGTCTTCCTCCCCTCTCCTTGCTTTCCTCTCCTCTCCTCATCTTCCTCTCCTCTCCTTGTCTTCCTCTCCTCGTCTTCCTCCCCTCTCCTCGCTTTCCTCTCCTCGTTTTCCTCCCCTCTCCTCACTTTCCTCTCCTCTCCTCGTCTTCCTCCCCTCTCCTCGTCTTCCTCTCCTCTCTTTCCTCTCCTCGCTTTCGTCTCCTTTCCTCGTCTTCCTCTCCTCTCCTCATCTTCCTCCCCTCTCCTCGCTTTCCTCTCCTCTCCTCATCTTCCTCTCCTCGCTTTCCTCTCCTCGTCTTCCTCCCCTCTCCTCGCTTTCCTCTCCTCTCCTCGTCTTCCTCCCCTCTCCTCGTCTTCCTCTCCTCGCTTTCCTCTCCTCGTCTTCCTCCCCTCTCCTCGCTTTCTTCTCCTCTCCTCGTCTTCCTCCCCTCTCCTTGTTTTCTTCACCTCTCCTCGTCTTCCTCCCCTCTCCTGTCTTGCCTCTCCTCGCTTTCCTCTCTTCGTCTTCCTCCCCTCTCCTCGCTTTCCTCTCCTCGTCTTCCTCCCCTCTCCTCGTCTTCCTCTCCTTGCTTTCCTCTCCTCGCTTTCCTCTCCTCGTCTTCCTCCCCTCTCCTCGCTTTCTTCTCCTCTCCTCGTCTTCCTCCCCTCTCCTTGTTTTCTTCACCTCTCCTCGTCTTCCTCCCCTCTCCTGTCTTGCCTCTCCTCACTTTCCTCTCTCCTCACCTCTGATAAGTCTGGTGCCCTTTGCTGTGAGGTTGGATTTTCCATCTCATTCATTCGCAGTGTGAAGGGCGCTGACCTTGGTGCTGAAATTCCTCCTGTTAGCAGGGTCACCTCCCTGATCTCCAGCAGATGAGTCACTAATCAGCTAATCACTGTTAACAAGAAAGTTTTGACAATGTTGCACTGAACTTTATCCTTGATTTTTTTTCTACATTATTAGAGAGGGAGACAGAACGTCCCGGGCGATCTGTGTGTTTCCGGCCTTCTATCGCTACATTGGAGATTTTCTTGAAAGTAGACTGGAATATTCTCATTTTAATTACCTCATGATTGCTAATTAATATAATTTATTTAAATGAGTTTGGCATTTAGCCATCTAATTGGCATTAAATAGATTTTCTAGGACACTCTAAATATTATTTACACTGAGGTTTTCTCTCTCTTAACATTGTATCACTGGAAGGTATTTGTAAGAAGAGAATTCATTGTAAGTTGTCACCGTAACAAGTTATTTTATTTCTTCCCACTTTTCTAATTATCCAGGTAAGGAGTACAGAGGCCCGATAATTCACATTGTGTGATCCTTGTAATTTACTTGTAATCATTAATATGGAGGAGAGACTTAAGGGGATTTATTCACTTTCTTTAATGGGTAAAAACAAGCAAGTTTGCAGTTTACCTTATTAAAAAATCATTCCCATTCTTTAGAACAGAGGGATTTATAATTTTATAGTTTATTGCTCGATGGCCAGGTTACCGGCCACCTCTGCAGAGGTGCACAATCTACAGCAAAGGAATGGACTGGGGGGACAAGGAAGAAAAGGGGTGACGCAGAAGGTTATCTAGAAGATTGACAGACAAGCACTGATTCTGAACAGATGTGCAAAGCTTCAGCTTTCTCCATCCAGGTTTTGAGATGTATTATTTTTCCTTCAGATACTTTCCTCCTCCTATATGGTGTGCATTGTTTCTATACATATTACTTATTGTATTTCTTTATGCCCTGTATGTTCTTTAGGTCCTCCCTGACCCTGACATGCAAGAGACCTTACGATTTCCGTTATTGCTTCATTAAGCTTCTTCTAACCTGCAGCCATAATAGATGAGAGTGATTACGTTTCCACTGGATCTTTTGTTCATTGTTCCCTTTCCCTCCCCCTTCCTCCCCCCCCCCATTTGATCCATGTCCATGTATTTACCTTTGCACACCCTTTTTGTATCTTTTTTGTGTCATATTTTGCATAATTTTTGTTGTATATATTTGTATATATCATTTGATACACTGTATAATATGTATCGATTCTGTAATTTCACGCACTTCAGATGTCCTTGACAAAGACCGCTCTTGGTCAAAACATTGGATCACATCTGTTTTGACTCCTTTCTGGATCAAAATAACTAACACTGCAGCAAGACCCACAGTCCCATTTTCTCTTTTGTGGTGCTAAGGTTTCTACTTCAAATTACCTGAATACTCAGGCAGTGTTCAGCCGCCTGATCCCACTTACTGGATATGATCAGGCGAGCTGATGTTATAAGAATGTATCTATGTCCATGATCAGGAGAATAGGTGGGACTGGCAGGGAGAGAGGAGGGATGCTGGGATCAGCTCCGGAGCCAGGACAAATGAGAAGTAGTATGCACTCCTATGGAGACTTCTACTTCATACATAGCTTTCTGCACTCCCCCAATGAATCATTTAATAAGGAAACATATAGGGACATTTGTTTGAACCCCTGGCTAATGGGAGACTGTGGGCTTGACAACCTCCTCCTCTACCTACTTATGAGGGACTGTAGGGAAGGACCATGGATGAATCCTCACATTCCGGTGATATCGTCCCTTATTGGATATGTATATTGATTGTTGAATTATTCTCCATTATTATACAACATCCCTGTTTTTCTGTGCCTACACACCATAGGATATACTAACCGGCTTCTGTTTACTAGGTTGGGGGCTGCATTGCGGGGGGTGTATGTATGCTATATTTGCTATATTTGCACCCATTAGAAACAGATACTATTTCCTTTTTATGGGCCGTATCGCCGCAATTTTCATGGTCTGCCGCAATAACGGACCCCAACAAACTTGTGGATTGCTGTTTTTCAGGTTTCCAATACTATGGACATAGTACTGGAAAAAAACAAAACGGCGTTCCGCAAAACCAGAAGTCACGGTGCACCGCAAAAACAAACTTCCTTCCGTGTCCGTAAGCCATGAAAAAGATCAAGCAGGCTCGATCTTTTTTCACGGCTGTAAATACGGCCCTCACGGCCATACGGCGCACCTTAAATTATTGCGACCCATTTTTGCTGCCCCGTACAAATTTATTGGGGCTGCAAAAACGGGCCACAAAACAACAGCAAGTGTAAAAGCAGCCTACGTCATGAGTTGTTTGTGTGTCAGTTATAGCTCTTTGATCAGGCTTACCATTGTTATGTGACCTAACAAAGGTTATGTTTTAATAATCACTATTTGCTATATACATAATTGCTGGACTGGTGGGTTTCCCTTACCAATTTACTAATTTCTATATTTATTAGCACTATAATATCCTCCAGATACATTTGTATAGAGCATATATTGTAGCGACTAAAATGCAGTAAACGCCCCACATAAAGAAATGCGATATAAGTTAACCTCATGTAAACATTATTAAATTCTCAAGAGAAAGATTGTATCTACATTGTATCTAATGCCTGATCCACATAGAGAAAGCAAATGATTCATAGTGTGCCATTCCCAAAAGATCGCACGGTGCTACGGCTCGGGCTGGACACGTGCCCCTGCCATTTCTGGATGGGTCGCCTCACACTCTCATTTTCCACTGCGCGTTTTTTGGCGTTGTTGAAACTCTTTGACATTACTTTAAAAGTTCATTTATTTCTCTGTGGGAAGTAAGTGAAGGAGAAGAAAATACAGCAGCTGAAGAGGATGAGATCAGGGAATATTTGCTTTGTATTTTGCCTCTGCTAAAAGAAAAAGCGGCGGGGAGGCCGAGTCCTCATCATTACGAATTTAGGATAAGAGGTGTAGAGCGGCTGGAGAGTTGTACAATATAATGCTTTTCCACAGAGAGCGGGTCAGCATCTCAAATGTAAGAGAAATCACAGAATGTCTGCTTGTTACTTGTGATTTCTCAAATTTTTTTTATCTAAGGCAGATAAAAAGAAAGGTCCTCAAAGAAGAGAAAGAAAAAGAGACACAGGATCAACCCCCAACAAGAAGAAAGTGTGAGCGTGAAAGAGGTGAAAGTCCTGCCCCTCCCCAAAATAATCCCTACCCTGCCCTAAAGACTACAGTATCACAGACTTACCTCATCCGGCAAGAACAAGAAGCAGCATTATAGTAGTTATATACTTGTACATAGGAGCAGTATTATAGTAGTTATATTCTTGTACATAGGGGCAGTATTATAGTAGTTATATTCTTGTACATAGGAGCAGTATTATAGTAGTTATATTCTTGTACATACGGGCAGTATTATAGTAGTTATATTCTTGTACATAGGGACAGTATTATAGTAGTTATATTCTTGTACATACGGGCAGTATTATAGTAGTTATATTCTTGTACATAGGGGCAGTATTATAGTAGTTATATTCTTGTACATAGGAGCAGTATTATAGCAGTTATATTCTTGTACATAGGAGCAGTATTATAGTAGTTATATTCTTGTACATAGGGGCAGTATTATAGTAGTTATATTCTTGTACATAGGGGCAGTATTATAGTAGTTATATTCTTGTACATACGGGCAGTATTATAGTAGTTATATTTTTGTACATAGTGGGCAGTAGCAGTATTATAGTAGCTATATTCTTGTATATAGGAGCAGTATGATAGTAGTTATATTCTTGTACATAGGGGCAGTATTATAGTAGTTATATTCTTGTACATAGTGGGCAGTATTATAGTAGTTATATTCTTGTACATAGGAGCAGTATTATAGTAGTTATATTCTTGTACATAGGAGCAGTATTATAGTAGTTATATTCTTGTACATACGGGCAGTATTATAGTAGTTATATTCTTGTACATAGTGGGCAGTAGCAGTATTATAGTAGTTATATTCTTGTATATAGGAGCAGTATGATAGTAGTTATATTCTTGTACATAGGGGCAGTATTATAGTAGTTATATTCTTGTACATAGTGGGCAGTATTATAGAAGTTATATTCTTGTACATAGGAGCAGTATTATAGTAGTTATATTCTTGTACATAGTGGGCAGTATTATAGTAGTTATATTCTTGTACATATGGGCAGTATTATAGTAGTTATATTCTTGTACATAGGAGCAGTATTATAGCAGTTATATTCTTGTACATAGTGGGCAGTATTATAGTAGTTATATTCTTGTATATAGGAGCAGTATTATAGTAGTTATATTCTTGTACATAGGGGGCAGTATTATAGTAGTTATATTCTTGTACATATGGGTAGTATTATAGTAGTTATATTCTTGTACATAGGAGCAGTATTATAGTAGTTATATTCTTGTACATAGTGGGCAGTATTATAGTAGTTATATTCTTGTACATAGGGGCAGTATTATAGTAGTTATATTCTTGTACATAGGGGCAGTATTATAGTAGTTATATTCTTGTACATAGTGGGCAGTATTATAGTAGTTATATTCTTGTATATAGGAGCAGTATTATAGTAGTTATATTCTTGTACATAGGGGCAGTATTATAGTAGTTATATTCTTGTATATAGGGGGCAGTATTATAGTAGTTATATTCTTGTACATAGGGGCAGTATTATAGTAGTTATATTCTTGTACATAGGGGCAGTATTATAGTAGGTATATTCCTGTACACAGGAGCAGTATTATAGTAGTTATATTCTTGTACATAGGAGCAGTATTATAGTAGTTATATTCTTGTACATAGGAGCAGTATTATAGTAGTTATATATTGTACATAGGAGCAGTATTATAGTAGTTATATTCCTGTACATAGGGGCAGTATTATAGTAGGTATATTCCTGTACACAGGAGCAGTATTATAGTAGTTATATTCTTGTATATAGGAGCAGTATTATAGTAGTTATATTCTTGTACATAGGGGCAGCATTATAGTAGTTATATATTGTACATAGGAGCAGTATTATAGTAGTTATATTCTTGTACATAGGAGCAGTATTATAGTAGTTATATATTGTACATAGGAGCAGTATTATAGTAGTTATATTCCTGTACATAGGGGCAGTATTATAGTAGGTATATTCCTGTACATAGGGGCAGTATTATAGTAGTTATATTCTTGTATATAGGAGCAGTATTATAGTAGTTATATTCTTGTACATAGGGGCAGCATTATAGTAGTTATATATTGTACATAGGAGCAGTATTATAGTAGTTATATTCTTGTACATAGGAGCAGTATTATAGTAGTTATATTCTTGTACATAGGGGCAGTATTATAGTAGTTATATTCTTGCACATAGAGGCAGTATTATAGTAGTTATATTCTTGCACATAGAGGCAGTATTATAGTATGATTACGGGGATCATATGTACAGTAGATCATATTCAGTGACTCACCTTTCTATGTTTCACATAATATTTTCAAAAGTATTCCAGATAATTGTCTCCTGGTTTTGTTACTCTCTTTACCGCTCAGTATAGCAGGCAGAGTGCAGTGAACATTTTAGAGGTTTTATTTTCTACTCTTTTACAATGGACATGAAATCTATCAGAATAAGCCAATTTTACCAGCTGATGCTTCTCCTCAGAGGTGGAATAATAAATGATGGTCAGGTTGTAGTCTGAATACAATCCTCTTGATCGCATGGTTCGCACTGTTTATTTTATTCCCACAAAGAAAGGACTCCTGCAGACAGCCATTAAACCTGATTGCCTTTTTTTACTGAAGCAAGAAATGCATTTTGGTTATTATTCCGGAGCTGTGAACAGTGAAACCATAACATTAAAATACTGTGCTCAGGTTTGCATGTGGAGCCCACAATGGGTGTTGGCTTTTTCTCAGATCCTCCATTCTATGGACACTATACTTTGTTCAATTGTAGAAAAAGGATGATAAACCAAATCTTTAATTTCTTTCTCTTTGCTGGAAAGCTGAATGCAATCTATTGTCCAATATTGTCAATGTTCTATATATAACAAAGGAAGCATATTGTGAGATTATCAGTATTTACTGTCCCAATAATATTATACATACGATCAGCATTATAGCAGTTATATTCTTGTACATAGGGGGCAGTATTATAGTAGTTATATTCTTGTACATAGGAGCAGTATTATAGTAGTTATATTCTTGTACATAGGAGCAGTATTATAGTAGTTATATTCTTGTACATAGGGGCAGTATTATAGTAGTTATATTCTTGTACATAGGGGCAGTATTATAGTAGTTATATTCTTGTACATAGGAGCAGTATTATAGTAGTTATATTCTTGTACATAGGGGCAGTATTATAGTAGTTATATTCTTGTACATAGGGGCAGTATTATAGTAGTTATATTCTTGTACATAGGGGCAGTATTATAGTAGTTATATTCCTGTACATATGAGCAGTATTATAGTAGTTATATTCTTGTACATAGGGGCAGTATTATAGTAGTTATATTCTTGTACATAGGGGCAGTATTATAGTAGTTATATTCTTGTACATAGGGGCAGTATTATAGTAGTTATATTCTTATACATAGGAGCAGTATTATAGTAGTTATATTCTTGTACATAGGGGCAGTATTATAGTAGCTATGTTCTTGTACATAGGGAGCAGTATAATAGTAATTATATTCTTGTACATAGGGGACAGTATTATAGTAGTTATATTCTTGTACATAGGGACAGTATTATAGTAGTTATATTCTTGTACATAGGGGCAGTATTATAGTAGTTATATTCCTGTACATATGAGCAGTATTATAGTAGTTATATTCTTGTACATAGGGGCAGTATTATAGTAGTTATATTCTTGTACATAGGGGCAGTATTATAGTAGTTATATTCTTATACATAGGAGCAGTATTATAGTAGTTATATTCTTGTACATAGGAGGCAGTATTATAGTAGTTATATTCTTGTACATAGGGGCAGTATTATAGTAGCTATGTTCTTGTACATAGGGAGCAGTATAATAGTAATTATATTCTTGTACATAGGGGACAGTATTATAGTAGTTATATTCTTGTACATAGGGACAGTATTATAGTAGTTATATTCTTGTACATAGGGGCAGTATTATAGTAGTTATATTCCTGTACATATGAGCAGTATTATAGTAGTTATATTCTTGTACATAGGGGCAGTATTATAGTAGTTATATTCTTGTACATAGGGGCAGTATTATAGTAGTTATATTCCTGTACATATGAGCAGTATTATAGTAGTTATATTCTTGTACATAGGAGCAGTATTATAGTAGTTATATTTCTGTACATAGGGGCAGTATTATAGTAGTTATATTCTTGTACATAGGGGCAGTATTATAGTAGTTATATTCTTGTACATAGGGGCAGTATTATAGTAGTTATATTCGTATACATAGGAGCAGTATTATAGTAGTTATATTCTTGTACATAGGGGCAGTATTATAGTAGCTATGTTCTTGTACATAGGGAGCAGTATAATAGTAATTATATTCTTGTACATAGGGGACAGTATTATAGTAGTTATATTCTTGTACATAGGGACAGTATTATAGTAGTTATATTCTTGTACATAGAGGCAGTATTATAGTAGTTATATTCTTGTACATAGGGGCAGTATTATAGTAGTTATATTCTTGTACATAGGGGCAGTATTATAGTAGTTATATTCTTGTACATAGCAGTATTATAGTGGTTATATTCTTGTACATAGGATCAGTATTATAGTAGTTATATTCTTGTACATAGGAGCAGTATTATAGTAGTTATATTCCTGTACATAGGAGCAGTATTATAGTAGTTATATTCTTGTACATAGGGGCAGTATTATAGTAGTTATATTCTTGTACATAGGAGTAGTATTATAGTAGTTATATTCTTGTACAAAGGGAGCAGTATTATAGTAGTTATATTCTTGTACATAGGGGCAGTATTATAGTAGTTATATTCTTGTACATAGGGGCAGTATTATAGTAGTTATATTCTTGTACATAGGAGTAGTATTATAGTAGTTATATTCTTGTACAAAGGGAGCAGTATTATAGTAGTTATATTCTTGTACATAGGGGCAGTATTATAGTAGTTATATTCTTGTACATAGGAGCAGTATTATAGTAGTTATATTCTTGTACATAGGAGCAGTATTATAGTAGTTATATTCTTGTACAAAGGGAGCAGTATTACAGTAGTTATATTCTTGTACATAGGGGCAGTATTATAGTAGTTATATTCCTGTACATAGGGGCAGTATTATAGTAGTTATATTCTTGTATATAGGGGCAGTATTATAGTAGTTATATTCTTGTACATAGGAGCAGTATTATAGTAGTTATATTCTTGTACAGAGGGGGCGTTATTATAGTAGTTATATTCTTGTACATAGGGGCAGTATTATAGTAGTTATATTCTTGCACATAGGAGCAGTATTATAGTAGTTATATTCTTGTATATAGGAGCAGTATTATAGTAGTTATATTCTTGTATATAGGGGCAGTATTATAGTAGTTATATTCTTGTACAGAGGGGGCGTTATTATAGTAGTTATATTCTTGTACATAGGAGCAGTATTATAGTAGTTATATTCTTGTACAGAGGGGGCGTTATTATAGTAGTTATATTCTTGTACATAGGGGCAGTATTATAGTAGTTATATTCTTGCACATAGGAGCAGTATTATAGTAGTTATATTCTTGTACATAGGGGCAGTATTATAGTAGTTATATTCTTGTATATAGGAGCAGTATTATAGTAGTTATATTCTTGTATATAGGAGCAGTATTATAGTAGTTATATTCTTGTATATAGGGGCAGTATTATAGTAGTTATATTCTTGTACATAGGAGCAGTATTATAGTAGTTATATTCTTGTACATAGGAGCAGTATTACAGTAGTTATATTCTTGTACATAGGGGCAGTATTATAGTAGTTATATTCTTGTACATAGGAGCAGTATTACAGTAGTTATATTCTTGTACATAGGAGCAGTATTATAGTAGTTATATTCTTGTACATAGGAGCAGTATTATAGTAGTTATATTCTTGTACATAGGGGCAGTATTATAGTAGTTATATTCTTGTATATAGGGGCAGTATTATAGTAGTTATATTCTTGTACATAGGGGCAGTATTATAGTAGTTATATTCTTGTACATAGGGGCAGTATTATATTAGTTGTATAGCTTTGTCCGTATAATATCTTTTTGTGCTTTGTTTTCTGGTATTTTGCTTTCATGGAAATACGAACACAGTAATATGTTGGTTTACGACTGGTTGTTTATATGTTTTCTGCCTGTGCTCTGTTTGAACCTTTATTGTCCATGTTGGAGTCTGATTGCTGTAAAGTGAGTATCTCTGGCCCTCAGATGATAATTTTGGGAGCAGGCGATAGATGATACCTTCACCTGCCAGGAGCGGTTGGTGCAGGTGCGTTATATTATGCAGATTTAAGTAGTACAGAAACATCAAGATTAAATGTAGCACTTCTAGTTCCAGAATTCCTCATTTCATTTACTATTATTGGATTCGGTGTTTTTATCACTTTCCATATTGTTCTAAACATTGCTGATTTACAGAGAAGTGAATTTAATAGCTCATTATCCTTCTCTCCATCTATTATCGCTGCGGCAGAGATAATTACTGTCAGGACGGGCAGCCAGATTTCTTTTAGAGTTTACATTTGTTACTTACTCTACTAGTAATTATCCCAGATCGCAGGCACGTTCTGTCCTGAGGAAACGATCAAGTAGCCGATATCAGTGGAATGAAAAGGAAAAGCCAGCGCCCCATATAATGGATTATCCAGCATGCACGGAACAATGTTCTAACCCAATGTATTAAATGTAGAAAAGGCGAAAGGTTCCGGCATCTGGTAAAAATGAACGGTTCCATCTTTATTGAAATTCAAATTCCTTAGTAAAAATAAAAGGTGCAGGAGACAGGAACAGGGCGACGCGTTTCGCACACAATCCAGGGCTCAGTTTCAAAGCCTGATGGGAAAATGATCCCAGCAATATAACAACCTATACAAAAGGTGAAGTGTGCGGCACATGGCGCAATGATCAGGGAATTAATACAAAGGCATAGAAACGGAAAATACAAACTGACGTACATGGGTGTAATAAGTGTGGATTTATCCTAGTTATTGTGGACAGTTTTAGTTTTTAAGAAAATACATAAAAATTATAACAGCAAGAAGGAGAAGTGGTGAAATGATGGAAATCACAGGATGGAGACGTCAGGGATCTGAAAATGATGAAAAAATGAATACAAAAGTTTCAAAACATCTCGGTTTATTCAGTCTGGACACTGAGCTACAAGCAGAAATCCCAGCACCTCCGGCCTCGAATTAATGGTCATCTGAGGAAGGATCTGCTGCTGATTGTATAAATCATCAGGATCCGCTGCTGGCAGATCCTGTGTAATCACAGCCAATGACATCCCCGATGTGCCCGATGGAGACAAGTCTGTTATGGTTACCCCAATGACCAGGGGAATAAAAATACAAAACGGACTAGCTCTCGGGTGATGGAAACTAAGGTCGACCGTGACCTGAACCTGACCCAACACTTACAGTAGCCGGGGGATGTACCTACGATGCCCTAGACACCACGCGCCAGCCGGAGATCTAACTACCCCTATAAGAGGAATATACAGGCCTGCCTTACCTCCAGTGAGGAACCCCAAAAGATGATAGTAGGCCCCCACAGATATTGACGGTGAGTTCAGAGGAAATGACATACGTAGGATGAACAGCAGATTTAGCACAGTGAGGTCCGCTTACTAGATAGCAGAAGGACAGGAAAGTGTTACTTCACGGTCAACCTAAAAACACTATTCAAAAACACCATCCAGAAACTACTTTAAACTCCAGTGACAACTCATGCCACTGGAGTAGTAATTTTCTGTCCACAAGAGCTTCCAGCACTGAAAGGTCACATTGCAGATAGCTGGACAAAAATAGCAAAACAAGAAACAAAAATTCAACTTAGCTGAACTGGGACTTGAAGCAGGTGAATGCAACAGAATGCTACTAGCACATTGTTGGCCGGCATATGACTAACAGCCAAGCAGCCTTAAATAGGAAACTCCCCTAGAGGGTGGCGACAGGTAATCAGAGATGGAGGAAGGCACATAAGAGACACTACCATAACAGACCACCGGGGGAGCCCACAAACCGAATTCACAACAGTACCCCCCCCTTAAGGAGGGGGCACCGAACCCTCACCAGAACCACCAGGGCGATCTGGATGAGCACTATGAAATGCACGAACCAAATCGGGAGCATGAACATCGGATGCTGTCACCCAAGAATTATCCTCCTGGCCATAACCTTTCCACTTAACCAGATACTGAAGTTTCCGTCTGGAAACACGGGAGTCCAAGATCTTTTCCACCACATACTCCAATTCACCCTCAACCAACACAGGAGCAGGTGGATCAGCAGAAGGAACAACCGGTACCTCATACCTCCGCAATAATGACCGATGGAAAACATTATGGATATTAAAAGATGCTGGGAGGTCCAAACGAAAGGACACAGGATTAAGAACCTCCAGGATCCTATAAGGGCCGATAAACCGAGGCTTAAACTTAGGAGACGAGACCTTCATAGGAACAAATCGAGAAGACAGCCACACCAGGTCCCCAACACAAAGACGAGGACCAATACGCCGATGACGATTAGTGAACTGTTGAGTCTTCTCCTGGGACAACTTCAGATTGTCCACAACCTGTCCCCAAATCCGATGCATCCTATCAACCAGAGCATCCACTCCAGGACAATCCGAAGACTCCAATTGACCGGACGAAAACCGAGGGTGAAACCCTGAATTACAAAAAAATGGAGAAACCAAAGTGGCAGAACTGGCCCGATTGTTAAGGGCAAACTCTGCCAACGGCAAAAAGTCAAGCCAATCATCCTGATCAGCGGACACAAAACACCTCAAGTAAGTCTCCAAGGTCTGATTAGTACGCTCAGTCTGGCCATTAGTCTGAGGATGGAATGCAGACGAAAAAGACAAATCGATACCCATCCTGGCACAGAACGTCCGCCAAAATCTAGACACAAACTGAGTACCCCTGTCAGACACTATATTCTCAGGAATACCATGCAAACGCACCACATTCTGAAAAAATAGAGGAACCAACTCAGAGGAGGAGGGCAATTTGGGTAAAGGTACCAAATGAACCATCTTAGAAAAACGGTCACAAATCACCCAGATGACAGACATCCTACGAGAAACCGGAAGGTCAGAAATAAAGTCCATAGAGATGTGCGTCCAAGGCCTCTTAGGAATAGGCAAGGGCAACAACAACCCACTGGCCCTAGAACAGCAGGGCTTGGCCCGAGCACAAACATCACAAGACTGCACAAACATGCGCACATCTCGAGACAAAGAAGGCCACCAGAAGGACCTAGACACCAAATCCCTGGTGCCAAAAATTCCAGGATGACCTGTCAACGCGGAAGAATGAACCTCCGAGATAACTCTACTGGTCCAATCATCAGGGACAAACAGTCTACCAGGCGGACAGCGATCAGGCCTATCCACCTGAAACTCCTGCAAAGAACGCCGCAGGTCTGGGGAGACAGCTGACAATATCACCCCATCCTTCAGGATGCCGGTAGGTTCGGAATCACCAGGCGAGTCAGGCTCAAAACTCCTAGAGAGGGCATCCGCCTTCACATTCTTGGACCCAGGCAGATATGACACCACAAAGTTAAATCGGGAGAAAAACAACGACCAGCGCGCCTGTCTAGGATTCAGACGCCTGGCCGACTCAAGATAAATTAGATTCTTGTGGTCAGTGAGGACCACCACCTGGTGTCTAGCACCCTCAAGCCAATGACGCCACTCCTCAAACGCCCACTTCATGGCCAGAAGTTCCCGATTTCCCACATCATAATTTCGCTCAGCGGGCGAAAACTTTCGGGAGAAAAACGCACATGGTCTCATTACTGAGCAGTCAGGATCTTTCTGCGACAAAACTGCACCTGCTCCGATCTCTGAAGCATCCACCTCAACCTGGAACGGAAGTAACACATCAGGTTGGCGCAACACAGGAGCGGAAGAAAAGCGGCGCTTAAGCTCTTGAAAGGCCTCCACAGCCGCAGAGGACCAATTAGCAACATCAGCACCCTTTTTGGTCAAATCAGTCAAAGGTTTAGCAATGGCAGAAAAACCCGCTATAAATCGGCGATAGAAATTAGCAAAACCCAAGAACTTTTGCAGACTCTTCAAAGAAGTAGGTTGCATCCAATCACAAATAGCCTGGACCTTGACAGGGTCCATCTCCATAGATGAAGGGGAAAAAATATATCCCAAAAAGGAAATTCTCTGAACTCCAAAACTACACTTTGAGCCCTTTACAAAAAGAGAATTAGCTCGCAAAACCTGAAAAATTCTCCTGACCTGTTGAACGTGAGATTCCCAGTCCTCCGAAAAAACAAGAATATCATCCAAATACACAATCATAAACTTATCCAGATATTCACGGAAAATATCGTGCATAAAGGACTGAAAAACGGAAGGGGCATTTGCGAGACCGAAAGGCATTACCAAATACTCAAAATGGCCTTCAGGCGTATTAAATGCGGTCTTCCACTCATCCCCCTGCTTAATCCGCACCAAATTATACGCACCACGTAGATCGATCTTAGTGAACCACTTAGCCCCCTTTATACGAGCAAACAGATCAGTCAGTAAAGGTAACGGGTACTGGTATTTAACTGTAATCTTATTCAAAAGTCGATAGTCGATACAAGGTCTCAATGAACCATCCTTTTTACCTACAAAGAAAAATCCTGCCCCTAGTGGAGACAACGAGGGGCGAATATGACCCTTTTCCAAGGATTCTCTGATATACTCCCGCATAGCAGTATGTTCGGGCACAGACAAATTAAACAAGCGACCCTTAGGAAACTTACTACCGGGGATCAATTCAATAGCGCAGTCACACTCTCTGTGGGGAGGGAGAGAATCAACTTTAGGCTCTTGAAAGACATCATAAAAATCTGACAGAAATGCTGGGATCTCAGAGGGAGTAGATGAAGAAATAGGAACCAAAGGTGCATCCCCATGAATACCCCGACATCCCCAGCTCAACACAGACATAGATTTCCAGTCCAAGACGGGATTATGAATCTGTAACCATGGTAATCCAAGCACCAAGACATCATGTAGGTTATATAATACAAGGAAACGAATAATCTCCTGATGGTCTGGGGTAAGACGCATAGTCACTTGTGTCCAATATTGTGGTTTATTGCTAGCCAAAGGTGTAGAATCAATACCCTTCAGGGGAATAGAAACTTCCAACGGCTCCAAATCAAACCCACAACGCTTGGCAAAGGACCAATCCATGAGACTCAGAGCGGCGCCAGAATCCACATAAGCATTCACAGTCACAGATGATAAGGTACAAATCAATGTCACGGACAAAAGAAATTTTGACTGCAAGGTACCTGTAGAAAAAGATTTATCAACCTTTTTATCAAGCTTATTTATACGTTTAGAGCATGCTGATATAACATGAGCTGGATCTCCACAGTAGAAGCACAATCCATTTTTGCGCCTGTAATTTTGACGTTCGCCTCTAGACAAAACACGATCGCATTGCATATGCTCTAATGCCTTTTCAGAGGTCACCGCCAAATGGTGCACAGGTCTTTGCTCAGAAGACACCGCCATATGGTGCACAGGTTTTTGCTCAGAAGATACCGCCATATGGTGCACAGATTCTTCCTCAGAAGACCCCGCCATATGGTGCACAGATTTGCGCTCCCGCAAACGCCGATCAATCTGGATAGCCAATTTCATGGCATCATTCAGACCTGTAGGCACAGGGAACCCCACCATGACATCCTTCACGGCATCAGAGAGACCTTCTCTGAAATTAGCTGCTAAAGCGCACTCATTCCATCTAGTAAGCACCGACCATTTACGGAATTTCTGGCAGTATATCTCAGCTTCATCTTGCCCTTGGGATAGAGCTATCAAGGCTTTCTCAGCCAAAATCTCCAAATTAGGCTCTTCATAAAGCAACCCCAAAGCCTGAAAAAACGCATCTACATTTAACAACGCAGGATCCCCTGGCGATAATGCAAATGCCCAACTTTGTGGGTCGCCGCGCAGTAGAGAGATAACAATTTTAACTTGTTGAGTATGATCACCAGCAGAGTGAGATCTCAGAGACAAAAACAATTTGCAATTTTCCCTGAAACTCAAAAACCGGGATCTGTCTCCGGTAAAGTATTCAGGCAGAGGAATCTTAGGTTCAGACATTGGAGCACGTATAACAAAATCTTGTAGGTTCTGTACTTTTGTCGCAAGGTTATTCAAACCTGCAACTAAACTCTGTGAATCCATGATTCAAATGGGTGTAACCCAAGCATTCAGAGGTTAAGAGGAGAGGAGAGAAAAAAAAGTCTGAAGACTGCAGTTTAAGCAAGGAATACAAATGATCAAACTAAGGTGCACTTTCAAACACAGAAAAAAAAAACCTTTTCTCCTCCTTCCTACTTTAGTGCATATTTTAACACATAGATTTTTTAGCGGCCGGCCAAACTGTTATGGTTACCCCAATGACCAGGGGAATAAAAATACAAAACGGACTAGCTCTCGGGTGATGGAAACTAAGGTCGACCGTGACCTGAACCTGACCCAACACTTACAGTAGCCGGGGGATGTACCTACGATGCCCTAGACACCACGCGCCAGCCGGAGAACTAACTACCCCTGTAAGAGGAATATACAGGCCTGCCTTACCTCCAGTGAGGAACCCCAAAAGATGATAGTAGGCCCCCACAGATATTGACGGTGAGTTCAGAGGAAATGACATACGTAGGATGAACAGCAGATTTAGCACAGTGAGGTCCGCTTACTAGATAGCAGAAGGACAGGAAAGTGTTACTTCACGGTCAACCTAAAAACACTATTCAAAAACACCATCCAGAAACTACTTTAAACTCCAGTGACAACTCATGCCACTGGAGTAGTAATTTTCTGTCCACAAGAGCTTCCAGCACTGAAGAGTCACATTGCAGATAGCTGGACAAAAATAGCAAAACAAGAAACAAAAATTCAACTTAGCTGAACTGGGACTTGAAGCAGGTGAATGCAACAGAATGCTACTAGCACATTGTTGGCCGGCATATGACTAACAGCCAAGCAGCCTTAAATAGGAAACTCCCCTAGAGGGTGGCGACAGGTAATCAGAGATGGAGGAAGGCACATAAGAGACACTACCATAACAGACCACCGGGGGAGCCCACAAACCGAATTCACAACACAAGTCTGGATCCTTTGCTGGCCGCTCCTATGTAATCACCAACCAATAACGTCCCCAATGTGCTCAAAAGAGCCAAGTCTGGAGACGCTGCCGGCAGCTCCTGTGTAATCACTGACCAATGACGTCCCCGATGTGCTCAAAAGAGCCAAGTCCGGAGACGCTGCTGGCAGCTCCTGTGTATTCACCGACCAATGACATCCCCGATGTGCTGGATGGAGAAAAGTCTGGAGATGCTGCTGGCAGCTCCTGTGTAATCACCAACCAATGACGTCCCTGATGTACTCGAAGGAGCCAAGTCTGGAGTCGCTGCCGGCAGCTCCTGTGTAATCACAGAGCAAAGACATCCTTAATGTGTTGAATGGACACAAGTCTGGAGACACAGCCAGCAGCTCCTGTGTGATCACCGGCCAATGAAGTCCCCGATTTAATCGAAGGAACCAAGTCTGGAGTCGCTGCAGGTAGGTCATGTGTAATCACAGAGCAAAGACATCCCCAATGTGCGGGATGGAGACTAGTCCGCAGATGCAGCCGGCAGCTCCTGTGTAATCACTGGCCAATGACATTCCCAATGTGCTGGATGGAGACAAGTCCAGAGACGCTGCTGGCAGCTCCTGTGTAATCAACGACCAATGACGTCCCCAATGCGCTTGATGGAGACAAGATCGGAGACGCTGCCAGCAGCTCCTGTGTATTCACCGGCCAATGACGTTGCATGTTCCTTTACTGTATTTCTGGAGGGCTGTCACAGTGTAGAGGGATCATCACTATTCTCATTTCTATCCATCCTGTGAATGTACGTATATGTCTAAATCGTTTTTTCTGCACACATAAGATGTGTCTTTGGTTTCCCTTTGTCGTTTAGAGTGAACACTGAGATCATTAATAATATGTCATGTCAGTAGATAATAGATGACAGTCGTGTAGCTACCGAGGGGCAGAGGGGGCGGTCGCTCCGGGCCCCGCACTGTGAGGGGCCCCACCCGGAACAAGACTACTGTAACTGTATCAGCATGCACAGTACGCCGATACAGTTACATTCTGTGGCAGAGCAGGGAGAATCGATCTCCCTGCAATGCCGACCGGCCGCTATGTGGCCCCTGAGCAGAAAGTAAAACTTCTTGAATGTGGTTTTGAGCACTTTGAGGGGTGCAGTTTTTAGAATGGTGTCACTTTTGGCTATTTTCTGTCATATAGGCCCCTCAAACTCACTTCAAATGTGAGATGATCCCTAAAAAAATGGTTTTGTAAATGGTTGAAAAAATTTGAAATCATTGGCCAAATTTTAACCCTTATAACGTCCTAACAAAAAAAAAAATTAATGTTTCAAAAATTGTGCTGATGTAAAGGAAACATGGGGAAAATGTTCTTTATTGTGTATTTTGTGTGACATAACCCTATGATTTAAGGGCATAAACATTAAATGTTTGAACATTTCAAAATTGCTAAATTTTCTAAATTTTTGCCAAATTTCCATTTTTTTCACAAATAAACACAAGTCATATTGAATAAATGTTACCACTATCATGAAGAACAACATGTCATGAAAAAATAATGTCAGGGCTCGTCGGACCAGAACATTCACAGTTTCGCCTATCTCTAGCCATAATGATGTTTCCCATCCACAGCTCGTCTCTGCAGACCTCCCTCTTCTCTGCTCTTCTGCCAACAGGATGCTCTTAAAAATAACAGTGTCATTATAATGCTCCTGAATACAAGGAACCATCCATGCCGTGCCCTAAATAAGCCCAACTCTGTGCCCCCAAATAAATAACTGCCGCTTGCTGTGATCCCTGAACAAAAAATGACCCCACACTGCCCTCATATGGTACAAGACCTCCACACTGTCCATTCTTATAAATTATTCCCACCACATCGCCCCCCCTTATATACTATGACCACCACGCTATCCCCCTTATATACGATGACCACCACGCTGTCCCCCTTATATTCTATGACACCACGCTGTCCCCCTTATATACTATGACCACCACACTGTCCCCTTATATACGATGACCACCACGCTGTCCCCCTTATATACTATGACCACCACGCTGTCCCCCTTATATACTATGACCACCACACTGTCCCCTTATATACTATGACCACCACGCTATCCCCCTTATATACGATGACCACCACGCTGTCCCCCTTATATACTATGACCACCACGCTGTCCCCCTTATATACTATGACCACCACACTGTCCCCTTATATACGATGACCACCACGCTGTCCCCCTTATATACTATGACCACCACGCTGTCCCCCTTATATACTATGACCACCACACTGTCCCCTTATATACGATGACCACCATGCTGTCCCCCTTACATACTATGACCACCACGCTGTCCCCCTTATATACTATGACCACCACACTGTCCCCTTATATACGATGACCACCATGCTGTCCCCCTTATATACTATGACCACCATGCCGCCCCCCCTTATGAATGCTACTTAACTTATAAACTGCGATCTTCGCACTGTCCCCACCCCATGCTGCCTCCGCTTTGAACTGTGTCCCTCAGGTCAGCCTTCTCCTTACTAAGCACATTTCCGCATACTGAACCCCCAACGCTACTACTACATACTGAGCCGACCCCACCCTGCTGCCTTTTCTGTAGTGATCCCATCTGATGTTGCCCTCTCTTCCATAATGATCCCACCCCATGTTGCCTGTTTTTCCATAGGCATCCCACCTCAAGTGGCGTCCTTTTCCATTAGCATCCCACTTCATGTGGCCCCCTCTTCCCTAGACATCCCACCCAATGCTGTCCTCTTTTACATAGGCATCCCGCCCCATACGGCCCCCTTTTCCATACTGGGCTGCCACTTCTGTACACTGAGCATCCCACTCCATGCAGCCCCCTGGATCTTGGGCTCAGCGAGCGCTTACCCCTTTTCTGTCTCTGGCGGCGTCTCCTCCTCTGTGGCGGTCTGCAGTAACGTTGGCAACGTGATGAGGTAAAGTCATGGTGCTGCCATAATGTCAGGAGCACGTCGGGCCAGGGAGCTGATATTGGAGCCACACTGACCCCGGAGGTGTCGGCGTGCGCAAAGGTTCATTTGTATTATCGTCTCACAGATCCTACTACAAATGAATACAGGGACACTGACACTCCTTCCCATCCCCCTCTGGTTTTCTCATGGAGTCTGGGAAGGGAAGATTTAAAAACAAACAAACATTTTTTCTTTTTTTAATCCTGATCCTGGTGCCGCCCCCCACGACCTGCCGCCCTAGGCACCGGACCCCCAGTGCCTAGTGGCCAATACAGGCCTGCTCACCTTACCACTTACCTCTGCAGCCCCTCCACTCCTCATTATCACCTATCTGGTCCTCATCACATCGTATCACTGTTGTGAGTGTGGTTCTGTGCATATATACGTGTAAGGTCATGGCGTATGTCATAGCGTTGTAATAGAGTGCAGGGTAGAGTATGTCACCACGGAACAGACAGACCAACTGTTGAGGGGAATTTATTAACAGGAGTAAGATTCTCCTTGCAGGGAGTAAACAGGGGGTTAATAGAGATAAAGCAAACAGTAAACAGTTAAGCGGAATCGAAACTGTTAAAGAATGTTCTTGTAACTTATCAGTCCAGGGCGGTCCTGACTGGAGGGTCCTTATTCCAACATGGGTACAGTCACCAGCAGCTCTTGAGATCCTGAAGTCTCTCCTCTGTCTCCTGGGAACTGGAGACTCCGGGGTTAAGTCTGTGCAGTCTTTTCTCCCAGTGAAGCTGGAAGCAGGAAGTAACCCAGCCACTCTGCTGCGAGTCTCTGTATATTGGGCTGACAGTCTCTCTCTCTGCAGCAGCAATGCTACACACACGCCGAGCAGTTTACTTATCACACTCAGGGGTCCTGGCTAGTCACTGCGGTCACCGGGGCTGCACGCTCAGGTCACTGTAAGGGGATACGCCTTCTCTGATTACGGAGGCTTCCAAGTCCACACTCTCACATCCAGCCTCCACTACGGCTGGTATCTCAGCCTCAGTGCCCTCACGGGGAGCACTCTCTTTCGGGGAGCGCGGCGCTGCAGCCTGCTTTCTCTCTGGCGCGCTGTCCCCTCTGTCTCACGTGCTCTGCTCTCCCGCTCTTTTCTGACCACGCCCCTCTCTCTTCCTCTCTGCCCCCAGCAGTCACATGGTCCCTTCTGTCCAGGGGAGAAAGTCCTCCCCCCAACAACCCAGCTGTCTGTCTAAGTGGTTCCAGGTAAGGAGCAGGGAAAGCAACCTCCTTACAGCGTCATGACACCGAGACTTCTTGTGCAGAACCTTCAGCATAAGTCCCAGCCGAGCGGGAGAGGACGGGGTTCCGGTGCTCGTGGGCGGTATCAGCGACATGCACAGAAACGGATAGACGGTCAAGCTCCTCCTATGCCCTCCCTATAACGCTCCCCCTTCACCATTGCTGAGGATTTTCCAGACACTCGTTTTTTGCAGTATGTTCCTCCACAAATGGAGTATTATGGCCGCTGGCGCACAAAAAAACGTGTAACTGCCAATATCAGGGCATAAGAGTCCAAAGTATCTCAGAAGACGTCTTAGAATCTTGTATATCTGCATTATGCATCAATTCTGAGACTTCGCACATCTGTTCTGTAACTAACAAGCTGCGAGGATTCGCTGGAACTTCTGGGCTAATTATATCAGCCGCTCTCACTCCGCGCCCTCTGCAAATAATTATAACCTTCCCGCTAATATCATGCACATTATATTTAGAGATTTATTACTTCGCTGTCACCGCTTAGTTACCGCAGGACTTCGTTTTTCTTGTAGTCAAGAAAAGTCAAGTTAAGATAATGGAAGATGAATTAAATACAAAGCCGCAAACTAAAAGAAGAAGGAACCGTGATGCTGAAAGGACAAATCGATTCTATTGCCATAAACGTCACTTATTATTTCCAAGGTAATTATTGGGTCTTAGAGTCATAAAGATCCTTTTATTTATTTTTATAGTGGTTGGCTATAAGTTAAAGGGGTTGGCCATTTTTTTTACTCACTATATCTATTTGGTGGGGGTGCGACACCATGTAACCCCGCTGATCAAATGTGACCAGCAACGGCTGTCAGAACTCAGATGCTCCGTCATTTCCATTGTGGCCACAGAGGGGCACTGTTAATCTGCCCCTGGTCAAATGATTAGGGGGTGGATCCGCAGTACTCAGCTGTGACCACTATAGTTTTCACGGCGCTGTTCTGTTCCAGCACTGAGAACTTCTAGATGGTGGCGGTAATAGCTGATCAGCAGGGGTGCCGTGTGTCACATTCCCACCTATGGATAGGCATTCTATATAAAAATAGTGGCCAACCCCTTTAAGAGTCTATCTGCTGTCAGTCACCACTAGAGGGAGCTTCTACATTAAACCTAATAATAGAAAAGTATGCATTAAGCGCATGAGCGCCCCCTTGTGGTGAATGCAGGCAGACAGAATTATATCATTTCATTCAATGTTTGTGTAGTGGAGTTTTATTAATTTGCAGAAAATCAAGAACTCTAACTGCAAGTGACTGAATCAGAATTATAGACCTAAGACCAGCATGATAAATGGCGATAAATCAATTCACGTTTGTGTAGTAAGAACTTAAAAAATCTCAAACTGTGATGTGGCAAACCCATCATTCATGTGATATGCTATTCTAAAGACTCTAGTCTGTTACATTCACCTTGTGAGCTGGATCATCAAAGTAACAGATGACACTAGATTAGCAAGATGGAGTAGTACAAGCTGATGTAGTAGAGCTGGAATAGTAATGATTGGTGTGGCAGAGCTGCATCAGTGATTATTGAGGAAGAAGAGCTATGACAGATGTAGCAGAGCTGGAACAGCGATGCCTGATGTAGTAGAGCTGGAACAGCGATGCCTGATGTAGCAGAGCAGTGACAGATTTAGAAGAGCTGGAACAGCGATGCCTGATGTAGTAGAGCTGGAACAGCGATGCCTGATGCAGCAGAGCAGTGACAGATTTAGAAGAGCTGGAACAGTGATGACTGATGTAGCAGAGCTGTGACAGATGTAGCAGAGCTGGAACACTGATGACTGATGTAGTACAGCTGGAATAGTAATCACTGATGTAGCAGAGCTGGAATAGCAATGGCTCATGTAGCAGAGCTGTGACAGATGTAGAGGACCTAGAGTGGCGATGACTGATGTAGCAGAGCTGTAATGACGATGACCAATATAGCAGAACTGGTACAATGAAGACTGATGTAGCAGAGCTGGAAGAGCGATGACTGATGTAGCAGAGCAGTCGTGCACCTGTCATAGAATAATCAGTGGTATTGAAACAACATTTCCAGCTCTCCCTTGGTCTCAGGAACAGAACTACATGTCCCTATGTGACTGCCAACTTGGGCTGGTACTAAATGTGCGGTAAGATGGCACCGATGCCCAGTGGTGTCCAGATACCAGGAGGAGCTTCATTAGGATTCTCATTGCTCCTGATAACTACTTTCAAGTCTCCTTACACTTGGCCCTGACGTCTCCTTGCACATTTCTCGTATGATGTGCCATTCCCTGTGGAGACCTCATTAAGCACCCGCCTCGTCTTTCTGAATAATTAATCTTCAGGTGTCAGGTAGACTTTGCATATTAGTTCAGGACCATCTGGAGATAATTAGAACGTCTTGATTTTATTTTTTAGAAACCTGAAGTGACCCAAACCTCCATAATAGAGCTCCATAAATATGTCCCGGAGGAATCGTACAAGCGCCATAAATGCTTCGCGCATCACATTGTATCTATTATGGATCCATTCTAATTCCACCGCTGACTCCACAGGGAGATGAACATTTTCTGTACGTTTTGGATTCTGTATCGCTTATTCCAGCGAGGAGACGTCCCACCGTGTGTAATCCTCCAGATTGCAGAGTCGGGGGGTTGATATTTCCAGTGCGGCTCCTCCACCCTGAAACTGATGGATATTTTCTCTGAGATCGTCGCAGAGATGTCCCAACGCTCCATAAATCCGATCATAAAGGAGCCGTTTATTAGATGCAGCCGTAAAGATGAATGGATTTAATATGGAGATGTAATAGACAAGCTAAGGATGTAATATGCAGAGATGCGACTCCCATAGACACGGGCTCTGTATGTGACACGCGCTGCTGGCGGAGACTGAGCTCCGCATCTTCTGTGTGCGATTAATTCTGGCAGAAGCTTAAAACCTACAGGATAGGTAAAGTCTTACAAGTCTTTGGGGTGTGTAGACTTATGCATCTATTAGGTTGTGATTAGTTTGTGAAGCTTCTGGGGCGCAGGTGCATGAGCCGTACATGTGCCCACCACCTATCAATGTCCGCCACTGCCAGGCCCCTGAGAGCAGTCACCAGAGCATAAAATGCCTATAGTTATGGTGGGTGGTCCTGGGGCGATGGTCTTTAGGGGGCACTTTAGTTTGTATAACAAGGCATCTGTATGGGTGCACCTGGACCCTAAATCCTCACGGCCCCTCTCTGCACAATTAGAACCTTTTAAAATACGAATTCTACAGATTCAATGAATGTTTCCCTAAAATTCAATTTAAATTGCAGCAAAACTTGTTGGTGCCCAGAAATCCCGTATGTAACACTCGGAGGTCCCCTAGGACTGTATTCATCCAGTTTTAAGCTCTTTAAAATGCAAAAACAGCGTAAGTGAGGTCCAAGTAATCTCATCATTTATGGCTATGGTTACATAGATGGTTAATTTTGCTGAAAGACACTATTGGTAGTGTTTATTAAGTGTTTTATTGTTTTCTTTACTATCTTTATTGCTGATTTCTTCAAACTTTCCAGATTCACCATAAAATGGCTGCTGCTTTCCCTGCCTCAGCTTTTATACAGGTTGTGATGGTTCTGTCACGATTCTCTATACCTGAAGTTGTGCGGTGTAATCAAGTCCTACGTGTCTTTTTCCTTGTCCACAAGCTCAGCTGCCACAGAACCCCGGTCTCTGCCCTCCCCTAGTTCGGGTAGGCCCAGGTCCCCCTCTGCGGTATAAAGGGACCGTATTGCGTCCCCGGGGGATGCGCGCCCCACGCCTTCTGAGGTCGGTCGGCTTGGGGGCATCTATGGGGCTGGGCCGCATCAGTGGCTGCAGCTGATAGTGACAGAAGCTCACGCCCCGCCCATAGGGCAGGGGAACTTTATATAGGAGCTGCCCCTCAGCAATTGGCTGGGGACAGCATTTCAAGTACACACACTTACCCTGATAAAAGCCGGGAGGTGTGGCCGCGCACGCCCTAAGCACAAACAGAAACCATTACAGCACTATCAGCGCAGGAACTGTGGCTCAGGGAACCTGACAAACTGCATGCACCGACACACGCGGAAAGTCATGCACCAGCTGCAAATAACCTTGCAACCCGCAGATAGCTTCCACAGCGGCAACCAGGAACCGCACATGCGGATGGTCCTGCAGCAAAGCGAAGACCCAACCACCCATGTACGGCTACGCAGCAGAGCAGGGAACTGAGAAGGCTCCATCCAGGTAACAGACTGCAGTATCCCAGCTCAATTAGGGGGAAAGGAGCAAAAGGTTAAAGCAAAGACATGCATTGTCATGCCGAAAACCAGATACAGACAGAACGGCGTGACAAGTTCCTCCTGATTGGCTGCACTACACCATGTGATGTAATAGTTGCAAGGCATTATAGGTAACTCCATACAGCTGCACCTGAGCTCATGTAAGTCTTTTCAGGCTGATACAATCTTCTGAAATATGTAAAATGGCAGCGGATTCAAATGAAATCACATGCTGCTTGAATTCACTGAGTTCACTTAATTTCCTAAAGGGCCGTCAGCCACATAAGATGACTCCTAAACCTGAGCTCAGCATGGATATTTCCAGCGATAGTCGCCATGATGACACCTGTACCGCTGCCGCCCTGACTTAACGTCACAAGTAGGTGACGGTCGGGGTTATCATACTATAGTCGCCATGATGAAACCTGTCCTGCAGCCACCCTAACATCACAAGTAGGTGACGGTCAGGGTTATCATACTATAGTCGCCATGATGACACCTGTACCGCTGCCGCCCTGACTTATCATCACAAGTAGGTGACGGTCGGGGTTATCATACTATAGTCGCCATAATCCTAATGAAAGCCACAGAGGTGTCCGAAGCATCAATCATCAGTCCGGGCGCCGGCCCGAGTCACTTCTGTCTACAGGATTATGGCCGATCCTGTCAACACCCAAGAAGCGTAAAAATCATTACATCCATCACCTGGTGAGAATTTCAGAAAGGAAAGGTCATTTCATGGATGATTTAGCCGCCAAGCTGGCGTGGCGCAGATCCGGTGACCTCGTCCGCAACCCTCTCACGGCTGATTTAGATGAGATCAAACCAGTACAAGCTTTCTGAACTGATACAATGAAACAGGGGAAGATTGTTACATTTCTGTTATGCACGGAATTATCTGCGATCTATCAGTCCTGCGCTGTGGAATCGGATTTCAGCAAAGTGTTGGATGCTCTGATTCCCCCAAACCCCTCCGCCATCCAATACTGAGGCTTTGTCCATTAATCTAAGTGCTGCATTTTCCTGATATTCCTCATTTTCTCACAGGTGTTGTAGGCTTCTTCCTTAAATAGAAATCATCTCTCCCTACAATGAATTCCTGCTGAGTTTGTGCCACTCTTAGCAGACCTGCAGTGTAAAGCATGGTGGTTCTTGGACTGAGCAGGCAGCATCCTAATAAGTAAGGTAGGATGTGGATTTGTGATTATTTCAGACCAAGCTGAAGTCACTGATCAGAGCTGCAGTACAAAGCATGGTGGATGGATAGAGCTGCATTCTAAGCCACTGATAAGATAGGAGATGGTTTGCCATCGACCTCAGACTCCCATCCTACTCACTGTGCAAAATAAACTCATGTCTGTACCTGTAAGGAACAAATTTAAAAAAACTGACCGTCACATCCAAACATAGACTATGTGTGAACAGGTGCTGAACCTAGAGTCACCAACTCATATACACTCAAACAAAAAAGGCAGCACACTGTAGCACCAAAACTTGCAAACGTGAAATATGAAAATTGAATTGCATTACTGCACTAGAAATATGAAAAATTGAGACCGTTTAGCTCATAAATTGGCCAATTCATGTGTACCTGGTAGCCACGATAAGGCATTTCTCGTTTACCAGGACCTAACAATGCCAATCCTCTCTTAGAATAAAGTCTTCATCTGTATGGGAACAGGTCCTGGTAAATGAGAAATGCCTTATCGTGGCTACCAGGTACACATGAATTGGCCAATTTATGCACTAAACTTTCTCAATTTTTCATATTTCATGTTTGCAAGTTTTGGCGCTACACAGTGCTGCCTTATTTATTTGATTGTACCTGTAAAGTGACACAAGATCTTGGATGAGCAACCTCCATTGTTATCTATTCTGTTGTTTGAAGAGTTACAAAGTTTCAGTTTTTAAAAAGTAAAAAGACTGGGCTGATGGGAAGAGTAGTGCAGTCGTGACATCTGAGGTAGAGGAGACGGGACGCTTCCTCTCCTAGCTGGGATTTCATAGAAATGAATATCTATGGGAGGGAAGATAAAAGTGAGACCTGGAGAGTTGTAGGAAGTAATTGTAGCAGATTTATTCACCTCCTTTCGACACAAACTTTCAGCAGTTTTGTTGAAACCTCAGGAAATGCCCTAAATGAGATTCTGCTCTGCTACATCTGAACACGGTCCATGAATGAGCTTAAAAAGCTTTTATTTTACAGAAAGAATTTTCAGCAAAGAATAAAAGCAAAAGCTTCTTGCCATAAACTGAATTCTTCCATTATCGCGCCAATGTGCCAAGGACTGAACACCTCCTTCGTGAACATTGCGTTTTCTTTACCTGACAAATACGAAGTAACAAAGACACGTTTCCATTTAATTGACCTCTGATAAAAAGAAAAAAAAAATGCTTCTAAGAATAGAAGAACGCAGTGATTTCAAAATGGCGGCGGCGTCTCCCTTCTGGGCCTGCGGAGCGGCAGAAAGCGAATGGCTTTATACCGTATGACAACTAGCCATTATTCTGCGGCACAATAACACCACATCCGTCTTTATCCTGCTCGCTCTTCTGGAGAAAATTGAAGTTGACTCGGGACCATTTTTAATTAAAGTGATAACAGCTCGGAATTCATCAAAGGAAGGCGCCGTTATGGGAGAGGCGCTCCGCACCGCGCTTCACACGCCTCATTGCATCTAACAACCACGGTGATTATTTCATCCGTCTGTGGGCTCCTAAATGGCAGAAAAGAAGAAGGAATAGGCAAGTTTTGATGTATTTACAAGTCGCATATTATAATTTTATGCCGAAAGCCAACCGATTCACCGCTACGTTTTATTTTGTAGACAGACGCAACGGTGAAAAATGTCGCCATGAAGTAAGAACAGAGAGGCTGCTGACAAGTGCAAATGGCGCTCTGCTACCCAGACATAGAGGAGCACATAGTACTGACTGATTACACGGGAAAGGAGGCTGCAAGGAAGGGGGAAAAAGCTATCCAGCACCTAAAGGGTTTTAGAACCTTCAAAACTGATACATAACATTGTAATTGTGTTAACTTGCCTCCAATTTGATCAAAAGTTTGGTTCTCCTGAATGTTACTTTTCTTACTCTTTAAGATTTCAGACTCTTGAGTCTTTATTTCTGTATCTTTATTGAATTGCAATTTAATGTGCCCCTGTCAGCAGGATTGTGCTCAGTGACTACAGACAGTGTCAGGTCGGTGCCATTATACTGATTACACTGATACCTGTCAGCAGGATTGTGCTCAGTGACTACAGACAGTGTCAGGTTGGTGCCGTTATAATGATTACACTGATTACCTGTGATCAGGATTGTGCTCAGTGACTACAGACAGTGTCAGGTCGGTGTCATTATACTGATTACACTGATACCTGTGATCAGGATTGTGCTCAGTGACTACAGACAGTGTCAGGTCGGTGCCATTATACTGATTACACTGATACCTGTCAGCAGGATTGTGCTCAGTGACTACAGACAGTGTCAGGTTGGTGCCGTTATAATGATTACACTGATTACCTGTGATCAGGATTGTGCTCAGTGACTACAGTGTCAGGTCGGTGTCATTATACTGATTACACTGATATCTGTGATCAGGATTGTGCTCAGTGACTACAAACAGTGTCAGGTCGGTGCCATTATACTGATTACACTGATACCTGTGATCAGGATTGTGCTCAGTGACTACAGACAGTGTCAGGTCGGTGCCGTTATACTGATTACACTGATACCTGTGATCAGGATTGTGCTCAGTGACTACAGACAGTGTCAGGTCGGTGCCGTTATACTGATTACACTGATACCTGTGACCAGGATTGTGCTCAGTGACTACAGACAGTGTCAGGTCGGTGCCGTTATACTGATTACACTGATACCTGTGATCAGGATTGTGCTCAGTGACTACAGACAGTGTCAGGTCGGTGCTGTTATACTGATTACACTGATACCTGTGATCAGGATTGTGCTCAGTGACTACAGACAGTGTCAGGTCGGTGCCGTTATACTGATTACACTGATTACCTGTGATCAGGATTGTGCTCAGTGACTAAAGTGTCAGGTCGGCGCCATTATACTGATTACACTGATACCTGTGATCAGGATTGTGCTCAGTGACTACAGACAGTGTCAGGTCGGTGCCGTTATACTGATTACACTGATTACCTGTGATCAGGATTGTGCTCAGTGACTACAGTGTCAGGTCGGCGCCATTATACTGATTACACTGATACCTGTGATCAGGATTGTGCTCAGTGACAACAGACAGTGTCAGGTTGGCGCCGTTATAATGATTACACTGATATCTGTGATCAGGATTGTGCTCAGTGACTACAGACAGTGTCAGGTCGGCGCCGTTATACTGATTACACTGATACCTGTGATCAGGATTGTGTTCAGTGACTACAGACAGTGTCAGGTCGGCGCCGTTATAATGATTACACTGATATCTGTGATCAGGATTGCGCTCAGTGACTACAGACAGTGTCAGGTCGGTGCCGTTATACTGATTACACTGATACCTGTGATTAGGATTGTGCTCAGTGACTACAGACAGTGTCAGGTCGGTGCCGTTATACTGATTATACTGATACCTGTGATTAGGATTGTGCTCAGTGACTACAGACAGTGTCAGGTCGGTGCCGTTTTACTGATTACACTGATACCTGTGATCAGGATTGTGCTCAGTGACTACAGGCAGTGTCAGGTCGGTGCCGTTATACTGATTACACTGATACCTGTGATCAGGATTGTACTCAGTGACTACAGACAGTGTCAGGTCGGTGCCGTTATACTGATTACACTGATACCTGTGATTAGGATTGTGCTCAGTGACTACAGACAGTGTCAGGTCGGTGCCGTTATACTGATTACACTGATACCTGTGATCAGGATTGTGCTCAGTGACTACAGGGTCAGGTCGGTGCTGTTATACTGATTACACTGATACCTGTGATCAGGATTGTGCTCAGTGACTACAGACAGTGTCAGGTCGGTGCCGTTATACTGATTACACTGATACCTGTGATCAGGATTGTGCCCAGTGACTACAGACAGTGTCAGGTCGGTGCCGTTATACTGATTACACTGATACCTGTGATCAGGATTGTGCTCAGTGACTACAGACAGTGTCAGGTCGGCACCGTTATACTGATTACACTGATACCTGTGATCAGGATTGTGCTCAGTGACTACAGACAGTGTCAGGTCGGTGCCGTTATACTGATTACACTGATACCTGTGATCAGGATTGTGCTCAGTGTCTACAGACAGTGTCAGGTCGGTGCCGTTATACTGATTACACTGATACCTGTCAGCAGGATTGTGCTCAGTGACTACAGACAGTGTCAGGTCGGTGCCGTTATACTGATTACACTGATACCTGTCAGCAGGATTGTGCTCAGTGACTACAGACAGGGTCAGGTCGGTGCCGTTATACTGATTACACTGATACCTGTGATCAGGATTGTACTCAGTGACTACAGACAGGGTCAGGTCGGTGCCGTTATACTGATTACACTGATAACTGTGATCAGGATTGTGCTCAGTGACTACAGACAAGGTCAGGTTGGTGCCGTTATACTGATTACACTGATACCTGTGATCAGGATTGTACTCAGTGACTACAGACAGGGTCAGGTCGGTGCCGTTATACTGATTACACTGATACCTGTGATCAGGATTGTGCTCAGTGACTACAGACAGTGTCAGGTCGGTGCCGTTATACTGATTACACTGATACCTGTCAGCAGGATTGTGCTCAGTGACTACAGACAGTGTCAGGTCGGTGCCGTTATACTGATTACACTGATACCTGTGATCAGGATTGTGCTCAGTGACTACAGACAGTGTCAGGGCGGTGCCGTTATACTGATTACACTGATACCTGTGATCAGGATTGTGCTCAGTGACTACAGACAGTGTCAGGTCGGCGCCGTTATACTGATTACACTGATACCTGTGATCAGGATTGTGCTCAGTGACTACAGACAGTGTCAGGTCGGTGCCGTTATACTGATTACACTGATACCTGTGATCAGGATTGTGCTCAGTGACTACAGACAGTGTCAAGTCGGCGCCGTTATACTGATTACACTGATACCTGTCCCCAGGATTGTGCTCAGTGACTACAGACAGGGTTAGGTCGGCGCCGTCATACTGATTACACTGATACCTGTGATCAGGATTGTGCTCAGTGACTACAGACAGTGTCACGTCAGTGCCGTTATACTGATTACACTGATACCTGTGATCAGGATTGTGCTCAGTGACTACAGACAGTGTCACGTCAGTGCCGTTATACTGATTACACTGATACCTGTGATCAGGATTGTGCTCAGTGACTACAGACAGTGTCAGGTCAGTGCCGTTATACTGATTACACTGATACCTGTGATCAGGATTGTACTCAGTGACTACAGACAGTGTCACGTCAGTGCCGTTATACTGATTACACTGATACCTGTGATCAGGATTGTGCTCAGTGACTACAGACAGTGTCAGGTCAGTGCCGTTATACTGATTACACTGATACCTGTGATCAGGATTGTGCTCAGAGAATACAGACAGTGTCAAGTCGGCGCCGTTATACTGATTACACTGATACCCATCCCCAGGATTGTGCTCAGTAACTACAGGCAGTGTCAGGCCGGCGCCATTATACTGATTACACTCATACCTGTGATCAGGATTGTGCTCAGTGACTACAGACAGTGTCAGGTCGGTGCCGTTATACTGATTACACTGATACCTGTGATCAGGATTGTGCTCAGTGACTACAGACAGTGTCAGGTCGGTGCCGTTATACTGATTACACTGATACCTGTCAGCAGGATTGTGCTCAGTGACTACAGACAGTGTCAGGTCGGTGCCGTTATACTGATTACACTGATACCTGTCAGCAGGATTGTGCTCAGTGACTACAGACAGTGTCAGGTCGGTGCCGTTATACTGATTACACTGATACCTGTGATCAGGATTGTGCTCAGTGACTACAGACAGTGTCAAGTCGGCGCCGTTATACTGATTACACTGATACCTGTCCCCAGGATTGTGCTCAGTGACTACAGACAGGGTTAGGTCGGCGCCGTCATACTGATTACACTGATACCTGTGATCAGGATTGTGCTCAGTGACTACAGACAGTGTCACGTCAGTGCCGTTATACTGATTACACTGATACCTGTGATCAGGATTGTGCTCAGTGACTACAGACAGTGTCACGTCAGTGCCGTTATACTGATTACACTGATACCTGTGATCAGGATTGTGCTCAGTGACTACAGACAGTGTCAGGTCAGTGCCGTTATACTGATTACACTGATACCTGTGATCAGGATTGTACTCAGTGACTACAGACAGTGTCACGTCAGTGCCGTTATACTGATTACACTGATACCTGTGATCAGGATTGTGCTCAGTGACTACAGACAGTGTCAGGTCAGTGCCGTTATACTGATTACACTGATACCTGTGATCAGGATTGTGCTCAGAGAATACAGACAGTGTCAAGTCGGCGCCGTTATACTGATTACACTGATACCCATCCCCAGGATTGTGCTCAGTAACTACAGGCAGTGTCAGGTCGGCGCCATTATACTGATTACACTCATACCTGTGATCAGGATTGTGCTCAGTGACTACAGACAGTGTCAGGTCGGTGCCGTTATACTGATTACACTGATACCTGTGATCAGGATTGTGCTCAGTGACTACAGACAGTGTCAGGTCGGTGCCGTTATACTGATTACACTGATACCTGTCAGCAGGATTGTGCTCAGTGACTACAGACAGTGTCAGGTCGGTGCCGTTATACTGATTACACTGATACCTGTCAGCAGGATTGTGCTCAGTGACTACAGACAGTGTCAGGTCGGTGCCGTTATACTGATTACACTGATACCTGTGATCAGGATTGTGCTCAGTGACTACAGACAGTGTCAGTTCGGTGCCGTTATACTGATTACACTGATACCTGTCAGCAGGATTGTGCTCAGTGACTACAGACAGTGTCAAGTCAGCGCCGTTATACTGATTACACTGATATCTGGTGATGAAATCTGTCTTGTGGTTCTTGTGGAATCTTTATTTGTAGTTTTCAGTTAATGATATACTCGTGCTTCGGGGGCCTGTGGGCGGGGCTGTGGGTGGTGGGGTGGGAGGGGCTGTGGGGGTCTGTTTACATATTCATCTGTATGGCTTATGTCAGGTCACTGATCCTTCACTGACCCGCCTCCTATTTTTACATACTACATATAATAGTGTTGATATTACTGTTGATAATATTCTTGTTATGTAATATCCTTGGTAATAACTATAATATTGCGGATATTGTGAGACTTACAAAAAAAAAATGTACATCTAGAAAAATGGCACTAGTGGTGGCGAATGCGGAAAAGCATCTATTGCTTACCGATAGAGGCTACTGCAATAAGCGCCGCTAGTGGCGCCATTTAGTTGAAGGAAGAAAAAAGTTGTTGGTGGTGCTTGCGGAGTAGCATCTGTCGGCAAGCAATAGATATAACTGTGCATTTGCCGCCACCATTTTGCTGCAGCAAAATATTTTTTTCCTCCAGCAAAATGGTGGTGGCAGCGGTGCATGCGCATTAGCATCTATCTCTTGCTGTTATATGCTACTGCGCAAATACTGCTGCCACCGCTAGTGCCATTTTACTAGATGTAAAAATTTTTTTCTAAGCCATCAATAGCCACAATATTATAGGTATTACCAACAATATTACATATCAATAATATTATCAACAGCAATATCAACACTATTATATGCAGTATGTAAAATAGGGGGCGGGTCAGTGAGAGATCAGTGACCTGTGATAAGCCATACAGATGCATATGTTACAGAGCTCCACATGAAGCCCTGCCCACAGCCCCGCCCCTGATCACTAGAATCTCATTCACTGAAAACTACAAATCCAGATTCCACAAGAACCACAAGACGGATTTCATCACCAAGTATCATTGTAATCAGTATAATGGTGCCGACCTGACACTATCTGTAGTCACTGAGCACAATCCTGCTGACAGGGGCACTTTAAAGACCAATATTCAAGTTTTGGAGTCCCCTCAAATTTGGCCATATGATTATAATTTGATTTGAATTGAATGTTTCTTATTCCTCATATTCTTGGTCAAGTGGAGAAGAGAAATTCTCTAGAGGAATCTTCTCACACTCAAAACTTATCTTATTTTCATAGGACAGAGAACAAGTCTCTGATTTCCATTCCTTGTTGAAGTGATAAATATGACTAGATATCTAGACATACAGGGTTTTGGAAGTATAACTGGATATATGCAAAAAGTGATGGTTTACTATTCTGGACTCTGGGAAAGTTGAGTGACCAACCAATATGTATTCCACAACAGCACTTGTGCCGCCACTTTTCTGGTATCCTGAAAAGTAAAAAAGCCTGCACATGTAGAGATACAGTGGGACCAAAAGTATTCAGACACCTTTACATTTTTCACTCTTTGTTTCATTGCAGCCATTTGGTAAATTCAAAAAAGTTATTTTTTTCCTCATTAATGTACACTCTGCACCCCATCTTCACTGAAAAAAAAGAAAAATTGAAAGTTTTGCAAATTTATTAAACAATAAAACCTGAAATATCCCATGGTCATAAGTCTTCAGCCCCTTTGCTCAGACACTCGTTTGTAAGTTACATGCTGTCCATTTCCTTGTGATCCTCCTTGAGATGGTTCTCCTCCTTCATTGGAGTCCAGCTGTGTGTAATTACACTGATAGGACTTGATATAAGGCGCACACCTGTCTATATAAGACCTCACAGCTCACAGTGCATGTCAGACCAAATGAGAATCATGAGGTCAAAGGAACTGGCCAAGGAGCTCAGAGACAGAACTGTGGCAAGGCACAGATCTGGCCAAGGTTTCAACAGAATTTCTGCAGCACTCAAGGTTCTTAAGAGCACAGTGGCCTCCATAATCCTTAATTAATGTATTTGCATGCTCCATTTTGAAGAATTTAGAACCAAAAAATAGCAACAAATACCACAAGACAAAAAAGTATAGTGACAAATCTTTTTTTTTTAAATAATGAATCGTGCTCATTGTCTTATCGAAGAGGATTCTAGGCAAGAGGCACACGTTGCCCAGGAGCTGACTACAAGCTGCAGAAAAGGAGCAATTCCATCCTGACGGTTTATATTGTATGAACATCTGATACAATGTAACAGAGAGGGATGGAGTGATATCTGCAGCCGTCACATCACCGCTACGGCTCGTGCTCTGCTGCATCTCTGCTATACGGGAAATAGAGGGACCTGGAATAATAATGAATCTCCCCAAGGTTCATTTCTCGCCTTTCCCTCTGATCAGGATTTGGCAGCAGAAATAAATGCACCTGAGTTTCCATCTCCTTCCCCATTTGTGTCTCATTACCGGCCGTCCGGAGAATTGTGTTTGTGCCTAAGCTGGAGAATTCGTTTCTCTGGACTGGAAATGAAATGTTTCTGTCGCTTCCATTCCTCTCATTGATTGGAGGTAAATATTCTCGCCGTGACCAGTTTGTGATGGAGCGGCCCCCAGTTCAGATGAATGGCGCCCTCCCCCCGCATTCAGCGAGACGCCGATTGCTCTATAGAGGAGATATACGACCTGGAAATAGCACCATACATTTCACCATCTGAATAACTTTACGCAGGATCAATTCTCCGACTGGATGATGAATCGACGGCGCCGGAGCCAGCATGCAGCTTCACTCGCATCATATAATGTAGTATTCAGGATGGATGGAGACATTCCATGAATTATTGCAATAAGGCCCAGATGGTGATAATATGGACACATCATTAACGAAGCAATATCCCAATAATCTGCAAAATCCAACTGATTGCATTTATAGAGGATCTGCCACAGAAGATTTATCACCACATAGAGATCAGCCGAAATGTTCTGCTCAAGGGTGCAACATCTGCAATGCCAGGTGGGGACTGCAGGGGGCAGCGTGGTGCAGATGTTCCCTACATGTTAATCCTTTATTTACAGGGGCGGACATATCATAGGTGCAGCCTATGCGTCTGCACAGGGGCCCCAGAGATAAGGGGGCCCAGGTAGAATTGGGGCATTATGATAGTCTATTGCATTGCAAAGGGCCCGTATGTTGTTCCTGCACAGGGACCTCTTCTGTCTCCGCCAGTGATTATTTAAATTATCAGCACATCTAAACTCCATACATTTTTAAATTCAAAGATTGTGCTAATTAATTTCATAATACATATTTAAAGGGATTGAAGCTCATTCTCTCCCATTGCCCCACATTTCCTGATCACCCATGATTACAAGACTGCATTCTGGCTGCCTGCAGTGAACACTAGGGGGAGCACATTGTTTACCGGACCTTTGGACCCGCCCTATTGTTCATATGTTTTTAAGCTGATTAAAATCACATGACTTGAAGAACTTTTTTAATTTTTTTTCCCCAATTTTATTTTTTCATAACAATAATAGTCTGAAAAGTATCATCTGAAATGAAGTCATTGAGTGACCGGCATTCCTCTAAATTCTCCTGTGAACAGATTCTCTCCCAGGATGATGACTACACCTCCTGTCTGATGACTACGCCTCCTGTCCGGGTGACTACACCTCCTGTCTGATGACTACACCTCCTGTCTGATGACTACACCTCCTGTCTGATGACTACACCTCCTGTCTGATGACTACATCTCCTGTCTGATGACTACGCCTCCTGTCTGATGACTACACCTCCTGTCTGATGACTACACCTCCTGTCTGATGACTACGCCTCCTGTCTGATGACTACACCTCCTGTCTGATGACTACACCTCCTGTCCGGGTGACTACACCTCCTGTCTGATGACTACACCTCCTGTCTGATGACTACACAACCTGTCTGATGACTACACCTCCTGTCTGATGACTACATCTCCTGTCTGATGACTACACCTCCTGTCTGATGACTACACCTCCTGTCTGATGACTACGCCTCCTGTCTGATGACTACACCTCCTGTCCGGGTGACTACACCTCCTGTCCGGGTGACTACACCTCCTGTCTGATGACTACACCTCCTGTCTGATGACTACATCTCCTGTCTGATGACTACATCTCCTGTCTGATGACTACACCTCCTGTCTGATGACTACACCTCCTGTCTGATGACTACATCTCCTGTCTGATGACTACGCCTCCTGTTATGACCCCAATGGCGAGGGTCTCAGAGATATCAGCAAGTCTGCGAAGTACAAAAATCCAGCTCATAGGGCAGTGGTAACTGGGTTGACCATATATCTACTCCTAACGCCAACACTAGAAGTAGCCGGGGAACATGCCTACGTTGGTCGCTAGATGTCTTGCGCCAGCCGGAGGACTAACTACCCCTAGAAGAGGAAAACAAAGACCTCTCTTGCCTCCAGAGAATAGACCCCAAAAGTTGGATACAAGCCCCCCACAAATAATAACGGTGAGGTAAGAGGAAATGACAAACACAGAGATGAACTAGGTTTAGCAAAGAGAGGCCCACTCACTAATAGCAGAATGTAGTAAGATAACTTATATGGTCAACAAAAACCCTAACAAAAATCCACACTGGAGATTCAAGAACCCCCGAACCGTCTAACGGCCCGGGGGGAGAACTCCAGCCTCCCTAGAGCTTCCAGCAAGGATAGGATACAGATTATGTACAAGCTGGACAAAAATGCAAAACAAAAACAATAGCAAAAAGCAAGAAAGCAGACTTAGCTTAATCAAGCAGGAACCAGGATCAGTAGACAAGAGCACTACAGATTAGCTCTGATATCAACGTTGCCAGGCATTGAACTGAAGGTCCAGGGAGCTAATATAGCAACACCCCTGACCTAACGACCCAGGTGAGCATACAAGGAATGATAGACATACCCAGAGTAAAAACACTAGTAGCCACTAGAGGGAGCCAAAAGGTAAATTCACAACAGTACCCCCCCCTTAGTGAGGGGTCACCGAACCCTCACCAAGACCACCAGGGCGATCAGGATGAGCGGCGTGAAAGGCGCAAACTAAATCGGCCGCATGCACATCAGAGGCGACCACCCAGGAATTATCCTCCTGACCATAGCCCTTCCACTTGACCAGGTACTGAAGCCTCCGCCTGGAGAGACGAGAATCTAAGATCTTCTCCACCACGTACTCCAACTAGCCCTCAACCAACACCGGAGCAGGAGGCTCAGCAGAAGGAACCACAGGCACAACGTACCGCCGCAACAAGGACCTATGAAATACGTTGTGAATGGCAAACGACACCGGAAGATCCAGGCGAAAGGATACAGGATTAAGGATCTCCAATATCTTGTAAGGACCAATGAATCGAGGCTTAAATTTGGGAGAGGAGACCTTCATAGGAACAAATCGAGAAGACAGCCATACCAAATCCCCAACACGAAGTCGGGGACCCACACCGCGGCGGCGATTGGCAAAACGCTGAGCCTTCTCCTGTGACAACTTCAAGTTGTCCACCACATGATTCCAGATCCGCTGCAACCTATCCACCACAGAATCCACTCCAGGACAGTCAGAAGGCTCCACATGTCCCGAGGAAAAACGAGGATGGAAACCGGAGTTGCAGAAAAATGGCGAAACCAAGGTGGCAGAACTAGCCCGATTATTAAGGGCAAATTCAGCCAACGGCAAGAAGGTCACCCAATCATCCTGATCAGAAGAGACAAAACACCTCAAATACGCCTCCAGAGTCTGATTAGTTCGTTCCGTTTGTCCGTTAGTCTGTGGGTGAAAAGCGGACGAAAACGACAAATCAATGCCCATCCTACCACAAAAGGATCGCCAGAACCTGGAAACAAACTGGGATCCTCTGTCCGACACAATATTCTCAGGAATGCCGTGTAAACGAACCACGTTCTGGAAGAACACAAGAACCAGATCAGCAGAGGAAGGCAGCTTAGGCAAAGGAACCAGATGGACCATCTTGGAGAAACGATCACATATCACCCAGATGACAGACATGCCTTTAGACACCGGGAGATCCGAAATGAAATCCATAGAGATGTGTGTCCAAGGTCTCTTCGGGACAGGCAAGGGCAAGAGCAACCCGCTGGCACGAGAACAGCAAGGCTTAGCTCGAGCACAAGTACCGCAGGACTGCACAAATGACCGCACATCCCTTGACAAGGAAGGCCACCAAAAGGACCTGGCCACCAGATCTCTGGTGCCAAAAATTCCCGGGTGCCCTGCCAACACTGAGGAATGAACCTCGGAAATGACTCTGCTGGTCCATTTAGCAGGCACAAACAATCTGTCAGGTGGACAAGAGTCAGGCCTACCAGCCTGAAATCTCTGCAACACACGTCGCAGATCTGGAGAAATCGCTGACAAGATAACTCCTTCCTTAAGAATACCCTCAGGTTCAGCGACTCCAGGAGCATCAGGCACAAAGCTCCTAGACAGAGCATCGGCCTTCACATTCTTAGAACCTGGTAAATACGAGACCACAAAGTCAAAACGGGAGAAAAACAATGACCAGCGGGCCTGTCTAGGATTCAGGCGTTTAGCAGACTCGAGATACATCAAATTTTTGTGATCAGTCAAGACCACCACCCGATGCTTAGCACCCTCGAGCCAATGACGCCACTCCTCAAATGCCCACTTCATGGCCAATAACTCCCGATTGCCCACATCATAATTTCGCTCTGCCGGCGAAAACTTCCTAGAGAAAAAGGCACAAGGTCTCATAGTAGAGCAACCAGGGCCTCTCTGCGACAAAACGGCCCCTGCCCCAATCTCCGAAGCATCCACCTCAACCTGAAAGGGAAGTGAGACGTCAGGCTGGCACAAAACAGGCGCCGAAGTAAACCGGCGTTTCAACTCCTGGAAAGCCTCCATGGCAGCAGGAGCCCAGTTAGCTACATCAGAGCCTTTCTTGGTCATATCCGTCAGCGGTTTAACAACGCTAGAGAAATTTGCGATAAAACGACGGTAGAAGTTAGCAAAACCCAAGAACTTCTGAAGACTCTTAACTGACGAGGGTTGAGTCCAATCATGAATAGCTCGGACCTTGACTGGATCCATCTCCACAGCAGAAGGGGAAAAAATGAACCCCAAAAAGGGAACCTTCTGTACACCAAAGAGACACTTTGAGCCTTTTACAAACAAAGAATTTTCACGCAAAATCTCAAAAACCATCCTGACCTGCTCCACATGCGAGTCCCAATCATCAGAAAAAACCAGAATATCATCCAGATAAACAATCAAAAATTTATCCAGATACTTCCGGAAAATGTCATGCATGAAGGACTGAAAAACTGAAGGGGCATTAGAGAGCCCAAATGGCATCACCAAGTACTCAAAATGACCTTCGGGCGTATTGAATGCGGTTTTCCATTCATCGCCTTGCCTAATGCGCACAAGGTTGTACGCACCACGAAGGTCTATCTTGGTGAACCACTTGGCACCTTTAATCCGGGCAAACAAATCTGACAACAGCGGCAAAGGATACTGAAATTTGACAGTGATCTTATTTAAAAGCCGATAGTCAATACAAGGCCTCAAAGATCCGTCCTTTTTGGCCACAAAAAAGAATCCCGCACCAAGAGGGGAAGAAGAAGGACGGATATGCCCCTTCTCAAGAGACTCCTTGATATATGAACGCATCGCGGTATGTTCAGGTACCGACAGATTAAACAGTCTCCCCTTAGGAAACTTACTGCCAGGGATCAAATCTATTGCACAGTCACATTCCCTATGAGGAGGCAGTGCACTGGACTTAGACTCGCTGAAGACATCCTGATAATCAGACAAATACGCCGGAACTTCCGAAGGCGTAGAAGAAGCAATAGACAAGGGCAGGGAATCTCCATGAATTCCATGGCAGCCCCAGCTTGACACTGACATAGCCTTCCAGTCCAAGACTGGATTATGGGTCTGTAACCATGGCAAACCCAAAACAACCAAATCATGCATTTTATGTAGAACAAGAAAACGTATCACCTCCCGATGTTCGGGAGTCATGCACATGGTAACCTGTGTCCAAAACTGCGGTTTATTTTTTGCCAATGGCGTAGAATCAATACCCCTAAGAGGGATAGGATTTTCCAATGGCTCAAGAACAAATCCGCAGCGCTTAGCAAATGACAGATCCATAAGGCTCAGGGCAGCACCTGAATCTACAAACGCCATGACAGGATACGATGACAGTGAGCAAATCAAAGTTACAGATAGAATAAATTTAGGTTGCAAATTACCAATGACGACCGGACTAACAACCCTAGTAAGACGTTTAGAGCATGCTGAGATAACATGTGTAGAATCACCACAGTAGTAACACAAGCCATTCTGGCGTCTATGAATTTTCCGCTCATTTCTAGTCAGGATTCTATCACATTGCATTAAATCAGGTGCCTGTTCAGACAACACCATGAGGGAATTTGCGGTTTTGCGCTCCCGCAACCGCCGGTCGATTTGAATAGCCAGGGCCATAGAATCATTCAGACCTGTGGGAATGGGAAAACCCACCATCACATTCTTAATGGCTTCAGAAAGACCATTTCTAAAATTTGCAGCCAATGCACACTCGTTCCACTGGGTCAGCACGGACCATTTCCAAAATTTTTGGCAATACACTTCAGCCTCGTCCTGGCCCTGAGACATAGCCAGCAAGGCTTTTTCTGCCTGAATCTCAAGATTGGGTTCCTCATAAAGCAAACCGAGCGCCAGAAAAAACGCATCAACATCAGCCAATGCCGGATCTCCTGGCGCCAGCGAGAAAGCCCAATCCTGAGGGTCGCCCCGTAAAAAAGAAATAACAATTTTCACTTGCTGAGCGGAGTCTCCAGAGGAACAGGGTCTCAGGGACAAAAACAATTTACAATTATTCCTGAAATTTCTAAACTTAAATCGGTCTCCGGAAAACAGTTCAGGAATCGGTATCTTAGGTTCTGACATAGGATTTCTGGTAACATAATCTTGTATGCCCTGCACACGAGCAGCAAGCTGGTCCACACTTGTAATCAAGGTCTGGACATTCATGTCTGCAGCAATCACAAGCCACTCAGAGGTAAAGGGGAAAAGAAAAAAAAATGAGAGAGAGAAAAAAAAAACTCAGAACTTTCTTTCTTATAATCCCGCTTCTGCAATGCATTTAACATTTAATACTTGCCTGGCAAACTGTTATGACCCCAATGGCGAGGGTCTCAGAGATATCAGCAAGTCTGCGAAGTACAAAAATCCAGCTCATAGGGCAGTGGTAACTGGGTTGACCATATATCTACTCCTAACGCCAACACTAGAAGTAGCCGGGGAACATGCCTACGTTGGTCGCTAGATGTCTTGCGCCAGCCGGAGGACTAACTACCCCTAGAAGAGGAAAACAAAGACCTCTCTTGCCTCCAGAGAATAGACCCCAAAAGTTGGATACAAGCCCCCCACAAATAATAACGGTGAGGTAAGAGGAAATGACAAACACAGAGATGAACTAGGTTTAGCAAAGAGAGGCCCACTCACTAATAGCAGAATGTAGTAAGATAACTTATATGGTCAACAAAAACCCTAACAAAAATCCACACTGGAGATTCAAGAACCCCCGAACCGTCTAACGGCCCGGGGGGAGAACTCCAGCCTCCCTAGAGCTTCCAGCAAGGATAGGATACAGATTATGTACAAGCTGGACAAAAATGCAAAACAAAAACAATAGCAAAAAGCAAGAAAGCAGACTTAGCTTAATCAAGCAGGAACCAGGATCAGTAGACAAGAGCACTACAGATTAGCTCTGATATCAACGTTGCCAGGCATTGAACTGAAGGTCCAGGGAGCTAATATAGCAACACCCCTGACCTAACGACCCAGGTGAGCATACAAGGAATGATAGACATACCCAGAGTAAAAACACTAGTAGCCACTAGAGGGAGCCAAAAGGTAAATTCACAACAGCCTCCTGTCTGATGACTACATCTCCTGTCTGATGACTACGCCTCCTGTCTGATGACTACACCTCCTGTCTGATGACTACATCTCCTGTCTGATGACTACGCCTCCTGTCTGATGACTACATCTCCTGTCTGATGACTACATCTCCTGTCTGATGACTACACCTCCTGTCTGATGACTACATCTCCTGTCTGATGACTACACCTCCTGTCTGATGACTACGCCTCCTGTCTGATGACTACACCTCCTGTCTGATGACTACATCTCCTGTCTGATGACTACGCCTCCTGTCTGATGACTACACCTCCTGTCTGATGACTACGCCTCCTGTCTGATGACTACACCTCCTGTCTGATGACTACGCCTCCTGTCTGATGACTACACCTCCTGTCTGATGACTACACCTCCTGTCTGATGACTACATCTCCTGTCTGATGACTACATCTCCTGTCTGATGACTACATCTCCTGTCTGATGACTACATCTCCTGTCTGATGACTACATCTCCTGTCTGATGACTACACCTCCTGTCTGATGACTACATCTCCTGTCTGATGACTACACCTCCTGTCTGATGACTACACCTCCTGTCCGGGTGACGTGTTCTCCTGGAGGAATCCCTTGGGGTTTCTTGTATTATTCCCAGCTCTATATGGTAAAGTGAGGGTTGAGCGGAGGAATAAGAGTCCTGGAATCTTGGCCGAGATTACGGATTTCTGCACGGAGTGGATGTTTCTTTATGACACATATATGGCAGAACACACAAGGTTAACATTGTATCCCATAAAAGCCCAATGTGCACAATCAGCATTAAATGTAATAATCGGCTTCTTCCTCCACCTTTCCAGCAGCCATTACTGCAGACTGTTACTCGGCAGAGGACGGGATTGTCTATAAACAGTTTGCATCTTTATCAGAACTCTGAGCCTTGTGACAGGAGAGAATTTCATTACAGAAAGTGTCATATTTGGGGCAAATATTTGAGCGCCTGAGTTTTCTGTTCTGTTATTAATGGGAGGTGAAGAGGGTTGTGTACGAGCAGATACATGAGAAGATCCGTCAAATCTCACTGCTGAAATTCACTGATAATAGCAATGGGAAGAAACCCACGGGGGCTCCAGAGTCGGCCGTGGCCTGAGAAGGTGACAACAAGTCTTCGTCTTTGTATTGGGAACATCACTCCTTAATTTGTGAAGGTACAAAATATTTTTGGAGTCCACTTGTTGGATCTAGGTAAGCTTCTATGGTCGGTGGTGAGATCCTTCGATTGCACAGAGCTTTGGAAATAATGAGTTTGGATTTTCCCCAAAATGCAGGAGCCACAGTGTCTTGTTGGGTTCCACTGGGTGTGAGGGAAGTTTGTGATGGTTGGTGGAAGATCTGTTTCACAGGGATGGATAGAAGATGAGACAGTGGGTGGTACAGTAACGAAATAATGGGGGGAGGTCAGGACACCGGAGACCATCATTGAGATTCTCACTTTCTTACCTGCTGTATTATCTTAATTTGTACAATGTGAATAGTTTAGGGTTCTCGTAACTTGGGTTTTATTAAACTACTAATTAACCCTTTAAGGACTGAGGCGCTCTGCATGTTAATGATCGAGCTTCATTTTTATAATCTGACATGCGTCACTTTATAAGGTACTAACTGTGGAACGCTTCAACATATCCCAGTGATTCTGAGGCTGTCTTTGTGTTATGTTGTACATCATGTTAGTTGTGAATTATTGTTGATGTAACTTACGTTTATTTATGAAAATATTGAAAGTTTTTGAAAAAATTTAAAAATGTTGCAATTTTCAAACTTTGAATTTTTATCCCCTTAAACCAGATAGTTCTACCACACAAAACAATTAATAAATAACATTTCCCACATGTCTACTTTACATTGGCATCATTTTTGAAACATTACTTTTTTTTTTTGTTTGTTTGGAAGTTCCCAACAAAATTTACAAAACAATTTTTTTAGGGACCACATCCCATTTGATGTAACTTTGGGGGGCTTATATGATAGATAATGCGCAAAAGTGAAACCATTGCAAAAGCTAGACTCCTCAAAGTGCTGAAAACCACATTCAAGAAGTTTATTAACCCTTCAAGTGCTTCACAGCAATTAATGGAAAATGGAAGGAAAAATGAAAATTTAACTTTTTCCGGCAAAAATGTTGCTTTAGCCCCAAAGTTTTCAATTTCACAAGGTAACAGGAGAAATTGGACAACAAATTGTATGGTCCGTTTCTCCTAAGTAAACCGATACCCCATACATTGGGGGAAAACTACTGTTTGGGCGTATGGCAGGGCTCGGAAGGGATGGGGCACCATTTGAATTTTGGAACGCAAAATTGTCTGCAGTAGAAAGAGGACGCCATGTCGCATTTGCAGAGCCCCTGATATGCCTAAAAAGTGGAAAATCCCCACAAGTGACACCATTTGAAAACTACACCCATAAAGGAATTTATCTAATGGTATCATGAGCACCTTGCACCTGCAAGTGCTTCACTGAATTTGAAAACAATGGACCATACAATTTGTTGTGCAATTTCTCCTGAGTAGAGCAATATCTACCCCATATGTGCTCAGAAACTCTTGTTTGGGCAAATGGCAGAGCTTGGAAGGGAAGTAGCACTATTTGATTTTTGGAATGAAAAATTGTCTGTAATAGATTGTGGATGCCATGTTACATATGAAGATCCACCAAGGTTATAAAACAGCAGAAACCCTCATGACCCAATTTTGAAAATTACACCCCTCAAAGAATTCCTCTAAGGGCGTAGTGAGCATTTTAGGCCTACAAGTATTTAACAGAATTGAATAACTTTGGGCTGTGAAAATGAAAAGTAAAATTTTCTCCACTAAAATGTTGGTTTAGCCCCATGTTTTTAATTTTCAAAAGGGATAATTGGAGAAAATGGATCCAAAAAATGTTTAAAAATGTCTACTGAGTACGTCAATGCCCCATATGTGATCAAAAACTACTTTTTAGGCACAGTGCAAAGTTAAGAAGGGAAGGACTGCCATATTGGAGTGCAGATTTGCCTAGAATGGTTTGCTGGTGCCACGTCACATTGGCAGAGCCTCTGAGGTGTCAGGACAGCAGGACACCCCATATGTGATCCCATTTTACACCTCTTATAGAAATCATCTAGGGGGTGCAGTGAGCATATTGACACCACAGGTGTCACAGAATTTTATACCATTGAGCAATGGAGAAAAAAAGTGTACATGTTTACCAATATAATGTTGTTTTAGCCCGAGATTTTACGTTTTCGCAAAGGAGCAATAAGTAAAAATGACCACATGATTTGCTACACAATTTCTTGTCAACATGACAATACCCCATATGTGGATGCATAGTACTGGTTGGCCACATGACGAAACTCGGGGGGAAGGAGCGCAAATTGACTCTTGGAGAACGAATTTTCGTACAATAGTTTGTGGACTCGTATAGACATGGGGGGTCAGTGAATGCTCTCATCAACTGGCTCAAGACAGCATGGACCAGGGCTCATCCCAGTGAAGGCCCGCTCTCCTTTTCCCATGGGCATAATACTACTCAGACAACTCAGGGTATAGGTAAAACAGTGTGGCCATACTTTATTGAACCACAAAATAGACAATAACACATAGAATAGTCCCAGCAACATGGTACAAACTAGAGTCTCACCCTTCCACTGACTCATCAGGATTGAGCAGCTGCAACTTTGGGGCTTCCAGGGCTTATTACCCTCACTCGTGGCACCCCGTTTTTGCTGAGCACCCACAGAGAGGAGGTAATAACAAGCTTAGGAAACTGACAGTCCAATGGGGCAAATGGCCAGGTGACTGGATGGTCCCAACCTGGCTTCTCCAAACCTCTCCAAGGGGCCAGGTGTCATGAATCCCAATGGCTAGGGATAGCACAGGACAAGCAAAGTACAAATATATTACGGACGAGCTCTAGGGTGATGGAACCTGGGCTGACCGCTGCCCTAAGCCTGACAAACGCAACTAGAGATAGCCAGGGAGCGTGCCTACGTTGGTTCTAGACGCCACGCACCAGCCTAAGAGCTAACTAGCACTGCAGAGAAAATAAAGACCTCACTTGCCTCCAGCGGAATGAACCCCAAAAGATATAGTTGCCCCCCACATGTATTGACGGTGAAATGAGAGGAAGGCACACACATAGAGATGATATATATAGTTTTAGCAAATTGAGGCCCGCTGTAAACTAGAAAGCAGAACGATACAAAAGGGGACTGAGCGGTCAGCAAAAAACCCTAATCAAAAAAACCATCCTGAGATTACAAGAACCCATGTGCCAACTCATGGCACATGGGGAGAACCTCAGTCCACTAGAGCTACCAGCTAGCATAGAGACATAATAAGCAAGCTGGACAAAAAACCAAACAACTAAAAATCAGCACTTAGCTTATCCTGAAAGATCTGGGAGCAGGTAGGCAGGAACCAAACAGAGCACATCTGAATACATTGATAGCCGGCAAGGGAAATGACAGAAAGGCCAGGTAAAATAGGAAACACCCAGCCACTGATGGACAGGTGGAAACCAAAGGCCGCAACCCACCAAAGTCACCCAGTACCAGCAGTAACCACCAGAGGGAGCCCACAAACAGAATCCACAACAGTACCCCCCCCTTGAGGAGGGGTCACCGAACCCTCACGAGAACCCCCAGGGCGATCAGGGTGAGCTCTATGGAAGGCGCGGACCAAATCAGTCGCATGAACATCGGAGGCGACCACCCAGGAATTATCCTCCTGACCATAACCCTTCCACTTAACCAAATACTGGAGTTTGCGTCTGGAAACACGAGAATCCAAGATCTTCTCAACAACATACTCCAATTCTCCCTCCACCAGCACCGGAGCAGGAGGCTCAACCGAAGGAACAACGGGCACCTCATACCTCCGCAACAACGACCGATGGAACACATTATGAATAGCAAACGATGCTGGGAGATCCAAACGAAAAGATACAGGGTTAAGAATCTCCGAGATCCTATAAGGACCGATGAACCGAGGCTTGAACTTAGGAGAAGAGACCTTCATAGGGACAAAACGAGAAGACAACCACACCAAATCCCCAACAAGAAGTCGGGGACCCACGCGGCGACGGCGATTAGCAAACTGCTGAGTCTTCTCCTGAGACAACTTCAAATTGTCCACCACCTGATTCCAAATCTGATGTAGCCTGTCCACCACCACGTCCACTCCAGGACAATCCGAAGGCTCCACCTGACCAGAGGAAAAACGAGGATGAAACCCCGAATTACAAAAAAAAGGAGAGACCAACGTGGCAGAACTAGCCCGATTATTAAGAGCAAATTCGGCCAGTGGCAAAAAAGCAACCCAGTCATCTTGATCAGCAGAAACAAAACACCTCAAATAAGTTTCCAAGGTCTGATTAGTTCGCTCCGTCTGGCCATTCGTCTGAGGATGGAATGCAGACGAGAAAGACAAATCAATGCCCATCTTGGCACAAAACGTCCGCCAAAATCTAGACACAAACTGGGATCCCCTGTCAGAAACGATATTCTCCGGAATCCCATGCAAACGAACCACGTTCTGAAAAAATAAAGGGACCAACTCAGAGGAGGAAGGCAACTTAGGCAAGGGCACCAAATGAACCATCTTAGAAAAGCGGTCACACACAACCCAGATAACGGACATTTTCTGTGAAACCGGGAGATCAGAAATAAAATCCATGGAAATGTGCGTCCAAGGCCTCTTCGGGATGGGCAAGGATAACAACAACCCACTGGCCCGAGAACAGCAAGGCTTAGCTCGAGCACACACTTCACAAGACTGCACAAAGGTACGCACATCCCTAGACAAGGAAGGCCACCAAAAAGACCTGGCCACCAAGTCTCTAGTACCAAATATTCCAGGATGACCAGCCAACACAGAAGAATGGACCTCGGAGATGACTCTACTGGTCCAATCATCCGGAACAAACAGTCTTTCTGGTGGACAACGATCCGGTTTATCCACCTGAAACTCCTGCAATGCACGTCGCAAGTCTGGGGATACGGCGGACAATATTACCCCATCCCTAAGGATACCAGTAGGCCCAGAGTCTCCAGGAGAGTCAGGCACAAAACTCCTGGAAAGAGCATCTGCCTTCACATTCTTTGAACCTGGCAGGTATGAAACCACGAAATTGAAACGAGAAAAAAACAACGACCAACGAGCCTGTCTAGGATTCAAACGCCTGGCAGACTCAAGGTAAATGAGATTCTTGTGATCAGTCAAGACCACCACACGATGTTTAGCACCCTCAAGCCAATGACGCCACTCCTCAAATGCCCACTTCATGGCCAAAAGCTCCCGATTACCCACATCATAATTGCGCTCGGCGGGCAAGAATTTTCTAGAGAAGAATGCACATGGCTTCATCACCGAGCCATTAGAACTTCTCTGTGACAAAACCGCCCCCGCTCCAATCTCGGAAGCATCAACCTCAACCTGAAAAGGAAGTGAAACATCTGGTTGACACAACACAGGAGCAGAAGAAAACCGGCGCTTAAGTTCCTGAAAGGCCTCCACGGCCGCAGGAGACCAATCAGCAACATCAGCACCCTTTTTAGTCAAATCAGTCAAAGGTTTAACAATACTGGAAAAATTAGCAATGAACCGACGATAAAAATTAGCAAACCCCAAGAACTTCTGAAGGCTCTTAACAGATGTAGGTTGTGTCCAGTCACAAATCGCCTGAACCTTGACGGGATCCATCTCAATAGTAGAAGGAGAAAAAATGTACCCCAAAAAAGAAATCTTCTGGACTCCGAAGAGACACTTTGAGCCCTTCACAAACAGAGAATTGGCCCGCAGAACCTGAAACACCTTCCTGACCTGTAGAACATGAGACTCCCAGTCATCAGAAAACACCAAAATATCATCCAAATACACAATCATAAACTTATCCAGATATTCACGGAAAATATTGTGCATAAAGGACTGAAAGACTGACGGAGCATTGGAAAGTCCAAAAGGCATTACCAAATACTCAAAATGGCCCTCAGGCGTATTAAATGCGGTTTTCCACTCATCACCCTGTTTTATCCGCACCAGATTATACGCACCACGAAGATCTATCTTAGTGAACCACCTAGCCCCCTTAATGCGAGCAAACAAATCAGTCAATAATGGCAATGGATACTGATACTTGACTGTAATCTTATTCAGAAGGCGATAATCTATACAAGGCCTCAGGGAACCATCTTTTTTTGCCACGAAAAAAAAACCTGCTCCCAGAGGGGACGAAGATGGACGAATATGTCCCTTTTCCAAGGACTCCTTAATATAATTCCGCATAGCAGTATGCTCTGGCAGTGACAGATTAAATAAACGACCCTTAGGGAACTTACTGCCAGGAATCAATTCTATAGCACAGTCACAATCTCTATGCGGAGGGAGCGAATTGAGCTTAGGCTCCTCAAAAACATCCCGATAGTCAGACAAAAACGCAGGGATCTCAGAAGGAGTAGATGAAGCGATAGAAATCGGAGGTGCATAATCATGAACCCCCTGACATCCCCAGCTTAACACAGACATTGTTTTCCAGTCCAGGACGGGATTATGAGTTTGTAACCATGGCAGACCAAGCACTAGTACATCATGTAAATTATAAAGTACAAGGAAGCGAATCACCTCCTGATGAACGGGAGTCATGCGCATGGTCACTTGTGTCCAATACTGCGGTTTATTCATAGCCAATGGTGTAGAGTCAATTCCCTTCAGAGGAATAGGGACTTCCAGAGGCTCCAGACTAAAACCGCAGCGTTTAGCAAATGACCAATCCATAAGACTCAGGGCAGCGCCCGAATCCACATAGGCATCGACGGAAATGGAAGACAGTGAAAAAATCAGAGTCACAGACAAAATGAACTTAGGCTGCAGAGTACCAATGGCAAAAGATTTATCAACCCTTTTTGTGCGTTTAGAGCATGCTGATATAACATGAGCTGAATCACCACAATAAAAACACAAACCATTTTTCCGCCTATAATTTTGCCGTTCACTTCTGGACTGAATTCTATCACATTGCATAGACTCAGGTGCCTGTTCAGAAGACACCGCCAACTGGTGCACGGGTTTGCGCTCCCGTAAACGCCGATCAATCTGAATGGCCATAGCCATAGACTCATTCAGACCTGTAGGCGTAGGGAACCCCACCATAATATCCTTAATGGCCTCAGAAAGACCATTTCTGAAGTTTGCAGCCAGGGCGCACTCATTCCACTGAGTAAGCACCGACCATTTCCGAAACTTCTGACAATATATCTCCGCTTCATCATGCCCCTGAGAGAGGGCTAATAAAGCCTTTTCAGCCTGAATCTCCAGGTTAGGTTCCTCATAGAGCAATCCCAATGCCAGAAAAAACGCATCCACACTGAGCAATGCAGGATCCCCTGGTGCCAATGCAAATGCCCAATTCTGAGGGTCGCCCCGCAGGAAAGATACCACAATCCTGACCTGTTGAGCAGGGTCTCCAGAGGAGCGAGATTTTAAAGAAAGAAACAATTTACAATTGTTCCTGAAATTCAGGAAGGTAGATCTATCTCCAGAAAAGAACTCTGGAATAGGAATTCTAGGTTCAGACATGGGAGTGTGAACAACAAAATCCTGTATGTTTTGAACTTTTGCCGCGAGATTACTCAGGCTGGAAGCCAAACTCTGGACATCCATGTTAAACAGCTAAGATCAGAGCCATTCAAGGGTTAAGAGGAGGTAAGAAGCAGCTAGACAGCAATTAAGGGCTAGGCAGCAAAACTCTGAAGGGAAAAAAAAAAAAAAAAAAAAAAATTTCCCTTAAACACTTCTCTTTCTCCTGCTTCAGCCCAAACAATTAACACTTTGTGGGCCGGCTATACTGTCATGAATCCCAATGGCTAGGGATAGCACAGGACAAGCAAAGTACAAATATATTACGGACGAGCTCTAGGGTGATGGAACCTGGGCTGACCGCTGCCCTAAGCCTGACAAACGCAACTAGAGATAGCCAGGGAGCGTGCCTACGTTGGTTCTAGACGCCACGCACCAGCCTAAGAGCTAACTAGCACTGCAGAGAAAATAAAGACCTCACTTGCCTCCAGCGGAATGAACCCCAAAAGATATAGTTGCCCCCCACATGTATTGACGGTGAAATGAGAGGAAGGCACACACATAGAGATGATATATATAGTTTTAGCAAATTGAGGCCCGCTGTAAACTAGAAAGCAGAACGATACAAAAGGGGACTGAGCGGTCAGCAAAAAACCCTAATAAAAAAAACCATCCTGAGATTACAAGAACCCATGTGCCAACTCATGGCACATGGGGAGAACCTCAGTCCACTAGAGCTACCAGCTAGCATAGAGACATAATAAGCAAGCTGGACAAAAAACCAAACAACTGAAAATCAGCACTTAGCTTATCCTGAAAGATCTGGGAGCAGGTAGGCAGGAACCAAACAGAGCACATCTGAATACATTGATAGCCGGCAAGGGAAATGACAGAAAGGCCAGGTAAAATAGGAAACACCCAGCCACTGATGGACAGGTGGAAACCAAAGGCCGCAACCCACCAAAGTCACCCAGTACCAGCAGTAACCACCAGAGGGAGCCCACAAACAGAATCCACAACAGCCAGGTGACTGGATGGTTTCAACCTGGCTTCTACAAATGTATCCGTGGGTTCCAGATGATCGGATGGTCCCAGCCTGGCTTCTCCAAATGTACACATGGGTTCAATGATAGTCAGTGGAGAAGATCTGTATTCCTCCAGCTAGGACCTTGGTCCTTTAAGCGGTTATCCTGAAGAATGTCAATTCTGTGTCCTTTCTGATGGAGTCATGTTATCCTGGTTGAGTGTTCCTTTATGGAGTCATGGTGTTGTGGCTGATGTTTTTTCAAGTCACTCTTGATACAGAAGCATATTCCCCTTATATAGTTCACATCTGTCCTTCAAGCCATCATCCACAGGTCAAAGGGAAGGTGTGATGAGATTAACTTGCATTGTTTGGGTATTTAATCAATCTTCCTAATTTGTCTTCATCTGTTTTGCAGTTTAGCAAACAAGTTGGTCTGGTACAATGTGTAATCAACATATTAACATCTATTGTTCAATTACCCTATGTCCCTGTCCTCAAGAGATAACAGACAATAAGTTACAACAAACATCAACTTAAGTTTCAAGATTCAGACAATATGACATGTTCATTGACCAACTGAAGAAAAGAAACACTTAAGTTCAATAGTCAACATAAAGATGATAGCCTATGTCACCTGTCCTACTGAAAATAGACGTCTGGAAAATTAAAATTAAATGCTGTGTCCTCATAACTCCATATACAGAGCCCGTAAGTACAATAAAGAGGTGTTATCAGTCATTATACAGGAGGGGGAGGAAGTGAGCTGTGACATCACCTATTGTGAATGGTGGATCCTGTGTTATCTACTGTATATAGAGGTGTTATCAGTCATTATACAGGAGGAGGAGGTGAGCTGTGATATCACCTATTGTGAATGGTGGATCCTGTGGACCTGGACCTGACTGCCTCACGCCTGCCCGAGGAAAGCTGTAGACTACAGGGGTGGGGGGCACGCCCCAATATGTACAAAGTACAAGAAACCTGGGCAAAACCAAAAAAATGGGAGGGAGGAGATTATCTGTGCAAATTTATTGTTACCCCCTCAGTAATAGGAGCAGAATAAGGTCAGGATGGGATTTAATGTCTGAATATAAAATCAAATGTCTGTATTCATTGAAAGCAAACAAAAGTTTCTGGAAATGGCGACAAACGTACAAATAAGGATACATTCTGTAACTAGCAAAGAACTAAGTTTCCAGTCTTCCCATCAGTATAGCGAGTCATAGAACATTGTCGTGTTGTTTTTAATCTTCTCACTATGTCTCTGTGCATGATCAGCTCCTCACCTCACGTCCCCTCGAGCTGCAGCAGAAATATTCCACTATTGTTTCTCCGACAACTTAGGAAAACAAACCCAGAACCCCAATGCTTATTAATAAAATCGCCATCTGGAGCGGGCTGTATCTAAAGACCTGGCGACATTTCGGTAACGGTGATTTATAAAATACAGCTCTGAAGCCACTGAGCCCAAATGCTCCGCGTCTCTTATTGATTCCGGTCGCTGAATGTTTTATGACAAGCGGCGGCCGCACATGAATAATGAGCAGGAGATCAATAAACGGATGATGTGTCGTGATTGACAGCGCTTTCACCACGGCTGAGGACGCTGGATTTCAGGTGAATCTGAAGAATAAACCCTGGCTAAAAATCCATCATAAATAAATCATAAAAAATAATGATCCCAAGTATAAAATGGGTAGAACTTATCCACTGCTTCCTCTGGAGAACTGGGATCATCCAGGAGAGAATTTCTGAGGGAGCAGAAGCTTTTTAGGCTGAGCACATTTTGTGAAGTTGCTTCATTCTTTCACGTTTTGATACATTGGATCATGTGTTCCCAATGACATAACATTTCGGGGAAAACTTTTCTTAGAACTTTTTTGTGCTGTTTTTTTCTCCTGGAAATTTATGTTGCAAGCTGAAAAAGAATTGCTACCATTCCCCTTGTCAAAAGGAAATTGTAGAATTGCAATGCTTTTGCTACAATTGTAACAAAACAATAAGGAATATGAGATTTTTAATGGAAATCTGATACTATTTCTTTCTTTCTTTCAATGTTCTTTTTATTGAAAAGCACGTTTATATAAACAATACAATGAAAACACAGTAATATAAGGCACTTTTAGCAGATAAAGTCAAAATCAAGAATAACAATAGTTTCTAATTTTTTTTGAGCGCCACTGTCAGATAAATGTATGAGCACATACCAACAAAGTAACATATGAGAACAATAAAATCAAACTGCATTCTTGGCACTCATTTGAAAAATAATTCTGGTTTAAAGAAAGATCTATCTGTATATTAAAAGGAGGGAGAGAGGAAGAAGCAAAGGAGTGAAAATTAGGGTAAAAAGAGTAGTTAAGGGAGAAGAGGAAGGGCACCTGTGATATCAGTGAGCTGGTTCATGAGGTTGTTTCTGTTATTTCAGTAAGAAATGATTGTTGCGTTCTGTAAAGAGTCCAAGGTTTCCAGACGCGGTTAAAGTTTTCTAGATTATGGTTAACTTTGGCAGCCAATTCTTCGATGTGATATAATTGTTCTATTTTAAGAAGTAGTTGGGTATTAGTAGGTGTTATTTTGGAGTTCCAATGTTGAGGAATCAAGGATTTCCCTGCTGCTATAATAAATTGAGCTAGTTTGTCGGCTACTTTGTCATTTGTCACAATTGGGAAGTGGAGGAATATATTTTCTGGTCTACACGAAATTCGGTTATTTAGTAGCTTGCATAATAATGAGTTAACTTCTTTCCAGAGGGGGGCTAATGCCGAACAGGACCACCATATGTGTAGATAATTTCCTTCCCCCACTCCACATCTCCAACAGTCTATAGACGCAGTAGGATTCCATTTTTGGATTTGTTTGGGCGTGATATACCATCTAGTGAGCAATTTAAAAGAATTTTCTTGGATTCTCACACATTTTGAGTGGCCATGAGAGTTCCTATAAATATGTTTGATTTGTGAGTCAGAAAAGGAGCAACCTAGATCTCTCTCCCATCTGGCTAAGTAGGCGCGTTTCAACGTAGTGTCTATTTTGATTAAAGATTGATATATGGTTGACAAAATTTTGGTAGGGGGTCTCAGTTCAGCACATAGTTTTTCGTAAGCGGTTAAAGATCTATTAAGATTGGCCCGGCGGGCATATTGATTTATTATATGGAAAAGTTTTCTGTGTTGCAGAAATGTGAGGCCTGAGAGACCCGAAATTTTGTGCAATTCCTCTAATGATATAAGGGCACCATCTTCCAATATGTGCTCCAATGAGATTTGTGTAGCCTGTTTTGGGAGGGAATCTAGCAAGTCTGTAATTGCTGCTAATGGAGATATAGGAGGAGCCAAATTATGTCGATATTTTTCCCATACTTTAATTGTGGCTAAGGTGTGAATGTTTCGTATTTTTGTTGGGGACTGGACATTGGTTTGTCCTAGTAATATAGAACGCAGAGAAGGCGACATTTCTCTCTCTATATTTAGCCATTGTTTGTTTTCAGTATTTCTGATCCAATGAATTGTTCTAGAGATGTGTGCTGCATGATAATATTTTATTATGTCCGGAGCGTTCATTCCTCCCATCTCTCTTGGTAGTGTTAGGGTTTTTGAATTGATTCGTGGCTTGTTTTTTCGCCAAATATAACTAAAAAAGAGTGAATGCACTTTAGAGAGGAAGGAGGAAGGGACTTGGATCGGGAGCATGTTAAATACATAAAGAAATTTTGGCAGAATTATGCACTTTAGCATATTTTTTCTACCCACCCACGACAAGTGTGCGTCCTTCCAGGAGTGAAGGGTTCTCGTTGTGTTCTTTAATAGCTGATTGAAATTAAGCTCAAACAAGTCCTTTTCTGCCGCACTTAATTGTATACCCAAGTATTTAAGGCTTTTCGTTTGCCAAGGGAATGAGTACGTTTGTTTAAGTGTATTTTCCACATGTGTAGGGAGGCCTAAATTTAAGAATTCAGACTTTGTTTCATTTATTTTGAAATTTGATAGTTTGCTAAACTTTTCCAAAATTGCTAGTATGGCTGGAATAGTCCTCAATGGTCTAGTGATTATCAACAAGAGGTCGTCTGCAAACGCTGCAGTTTTGTAGTGGGTTCCCTGGACCTGTAGGCCTGTTATTTCAGTGCATTGTTGGATGGCTTGTATAAGCGGTTCAACCGACAATACGAATAGTAGCGGGGATAGGGGGCAGCCCTGTCTCGTGCCATTGTGTATCTGAAATGAGTCTGTCAAAGAACCATTTAGTTTAATTCTGGCTGAGGGGCATGAGTACATTCCCATGATGGCAGATATTACTGATAAGGGGAAGCCGAATTGTGATAATGTTTCTTGCAAGAAAACCCAGTCGACCCTGTCGAACGCCTTCTCAGCGTCGATACCCATTAGTGCCATTGGTAATTTTCTCAATTTAGCAAATTGTATCAAGTGTAAAATTTTGTAAGTGTTGTCCTTCCCCTCTCTACCCTTTACAAACCCAGATTGGTTTAAGGAAATTAGCTGGGGGAGCACCGCTGCAACTCTATCCGCCATCATTCTCGCATATATCTTCAGATCCGTATTCAGTAATGATATGGGTCTATAACTGCCACATTGCTCCGGATCTTTACCTTCCTTGTATATCAAAGAGATTCTGGCTTCAAGTAACTGCCGCGGCGCCACCCCTCCCTCCCGGAGACCATTACACATGTTAAGCAGATGGGGAAGTAACAACTCAGAATTGGTGCTGTAATAATGAGTCGAAAAGCCGTCTGGGCCTGGGGCTTTCCCTTTAGGACATCTCGACAGGGTCGACCGGAGTTCCGCCATAGTAAACGGCTTAAGTAATCGTTCTTGTTGGGCTATAGATAGGGTTGGGAGCTTTAAGTGTTTTAGAAAAAATTGGATATCCTGCCTCTTTTGGCTCTTTTCATTTTCTCCTTCTTCAGGGCGTAATTGATATAAAGACTTATAGTAGGACAAGAATTCTTTCTCTATCTCAGAGTAATTTTGGGTCTTTAAACCTGATTTTGTTTTAATAACATGAATGAACGTGCGGGCTTGTCTTTTTTTTATTAGTGACATGGTTAGCTTTGAAGCCTTATCTCCATGTACATATATTCGGTTTTTGAGTGAGGCAAAAAACTTAACTGATTGCTCCCTCAGAATATCTTTTAGTCTCTGTCTCTTGGTTGTGAGTTCTAACAGGACCTGGGATAGTAGAGTTTTTTTGTGTTGTGACTCTAAGAGCTTTATCTCTTCATAAAGAGAGTCAATCTCCCTGTCTTTCAATTTTTTCAAATAAGATGCTATTGATATAAATTCACCTCTGATTACGGACTTATGTGCCTCCCAAATTATTAGCGGTGATGTCTCCGTATTATTGTTTAACTCAAAATATGTTGTTATGGCTTTTTGGATACGTATTTTATTTGTAATATTATCGAGCAAAGAGTCATTTAGTTGCCAAGTTCTGCATGTGGAAAATTGTTTGGACAGTACTAATTCGGTCACTACATAAGAGTGATCAGAAAATAAGGAGGGAACTATCTCCACATGTTTAATTTTGGACAGTAAAGATCGTGGTGCAAACAGGTAGTCAATACGGTGGTATGAGCCATGCGGGAAAGAGTAAAAGGTATAGTCTCGTGTTGATGGGTGCATATATCGCCATATATCTACCATGTTTAAAGAATGCAGGGATTGCTTTAATCTGGACAAGTCCCTTAAGGAGATCGCACTTTTTTTCTTTGTTGTATCTATACTTGGTTCCAGGGCTAAGTTAAAGTCACCCCCTAACAATAGGATGCCTTCCCTAAAGTCTCTTATTTTTTTTAACGTAGCTAGCAGCCATTTCAGCTGTTTCGTGTTTGGGGCATAAATATTGCATATGGTTACAATTACTCCCGCCAGAATCCCCTTCACCAATATATAGCGACCATTTGCATCTGCCATCTGATCATGAAGTTGAAAAGGAATGTCTTTGGCTATGGCCACCGACACTCCTCTTGACTTTTTTTGTGGTGAGGTGGCATGAAACCATCTGTCGTAATGTGCTTTGTCAAATGTAGGAACTTTTTTGTCTGTGAAGTGTGTCTCCTGTAAAAGGAGTAAATCAATACCTTTTTTCTTAAAGTGCGAGAGAGTTTGGCCTCTAGTTGCCGGTGAGTTGAACCCTTTAGCGTTGAAAGTCAGTAATTTGAATGTTCTCTGGTTAACCGCCATCTGGATATATCGTTACTTGAAGGATATCATCACGAGGTGCCTGGGGAGATAAAGAGGGGGAGGGGGCCAGAGAAGAGGAAAGAGGGGAAAGTGTGGAGAATAGAAAAGTGTGAAACAACAAAAGGGGATTTAGAACAACAACACACTCGTACGAGTGCAACATATCTGAACACCTGTCTATGATTAAAGACATACTATCAGCTAGTTTGGAGGATAGTTAACTAAACATTAAATGCTGTAAATAACTGAAACATTGTTTTAAACTAATGCAATAAACTTGTACCAAATTAGTACTTGGAAAGAGCTCGATCTCTGAAAGAATCATTAAGGCTCAGGTCTTTTAAAGTTATCTGTACAATTGGTGTTTTCTTCAAGTAACTTGATCCTTAGTGGGAGTCGTTTTGAGATTTTTGCGTTTAGTCTTTTGAGATTTGGGTGTGGAGACAGACTGCCACGGCGTCGGAATAGGAAGGGGATGCAGTACAGAGGCCGCATGAAAGGACTCAATGTCCGGGTACTGGGCCAAGGTGATGTTCAGTTCCTCGCAGATTTTCTTGATGTCCGCCGACGATCTGGCTTGTAATCTCTTGTCCTCTGCTATGACTTGTATCCCGAATGGGTAGAGCCAGCGGTACTGTAATTTCTTCTGGATGAGAGCCTCTGTAAACGGTTTGAGAATGTAGCGTTTCTTCAGAGTTATTGCTGATAAATCTTGGAACAGTTTGAGTAATGAGCCTTCAAATTTAATTTCCTGCGCCTCTCTCGCACGTCTTAGAATTAGATCCTTAGTTCGGAAATCTAGAAATCTACACAAAACATCCCGAGGTGGGTCCCCTTGTTTGGGCTTGGGACGGAGTGCTCTATGGATCCTAATGATCTCCACATCTTGAGGATCTTGATCAGTTAAGAGAGAGCGGAATACTTCTGTAGCCACTTTGGTTAGGGCCTCAGCCGCCACAGATTCTGGCAAACCTTTAATTCTGATATTGTTTCTACGCTCTCTATTCTCGTGGTCCTCTAGAGTAGAGTGCACAATTTGTATCTGTTCCTCTTGTGTTTTAATACAGGTCAAAATGGCATTGGAATATTCCACATGGTTGCTTTGGGCATTCTCCAAAGACTCCAGTCTGTGGCCTTGTTGAGATATCTCATGCTTAATGTCAGTCAGCTCCTTTCCAATGGGTTCCAGTACCTTGGACAATATTCGTTTAATAAAGGAACGTGTTACTGGCTGGTCTCTGCCTTCGGACCCTATATCCGAGTCACTCTCCATATCTGTATCTGTCTCTCCGTCCGGAGCTGGATCAGAGGGGTAGTTTGTTTTAATAGCACTAGCAGCAGTTAAACGCTTTTTTAAATACTTGTCCATATCTGATTGTGAAGTGAGAGTATTTGCTTTAGTTGATCTAGGCGTTTTGGTGTTGGACCTAACCATTGTGCACTGTTTCAAGTTATAAAGAATGCTTCTAGCTCCTCCTCTAGCTGTCTATAGGAGATATTATAGTTTCATCCTTTTGGGATCCCAACAGTCGCTAAGTTTTAACCGTTATACTACGGCAATCAGGGCGGTGATGCACTGAGTTCTGCAGTTCTGATGAAATATTAAAGCTGATAGTTCCCTTATGTGACCAGTAGGTGTCAGTATAGGTCTATTTAATCTCATATAGGGATTCTAGCTTCTTTTGTAGACGTTTTGCTGTATTTCTCTGGGCTTAAATTCTTATGGTGGGGTTGTAATCTTTTGCAGTTTGGTTTATAATGCCCTTGTTTCACCCTATGTTGCGAGCGCACAGAAAGGGTGGTGTACTTCAGTATCTTAAGTAGTGCACCGTCTTAGAGTAGGGAACACTTATGTTTAGTGCTCCTCTTTATGTGGGGTTGATTGAGTTATTTAGATCTAGGAGCATAAGCTGTCAGAGAGGGAGGGAGGGGGGGGGGGGGAGAGAGGGGCCCCAGCTCACCCCTGCAAAGATCCGTCCACCTCGATCTAGTGTCAGCGATTCTAACAGCAGGCACCCCTCCTGCTGCACCCACCTCCCGGTGTGCGATCGTCTCCTCTCACAACACACCTCCCAGACGGGCACCGCAGGGATCAGATCTGCTGGAGACAGACCCAGGACGACCAGCGCTCCGGTAAGGCACTCGTCTCCCTTTCTTCTGGCGTCTCTGTTTCTCCCCGTGCTCAGCTCCCCCACAAGGGCAGAGGTAAAGGACAGCGGGAGGCGCCCCAGACTCTCACCCGGGACCACAGTCTTCGGTCCCCTCACCTCCTGCAGCGATCAGCGCCGCTCCTCCACGCACGTCGTTTGAGCCGGTGACGTACCTTCACAGCTCCGGCCGGAGCTGCAGTGGTAAGAGGGTTCCTTTTCGGCTCGGTTGGAGGGATCCTCAGGTGTGTAGCCTGACGAGCCGGCTCCGCAGCTCAGTCTCAGCGCCGCAACAGCGACGAGGGGAAGCGGGAGTGAAGGGCGGGAAGCCTCCCCCGGATCAGCAGTTCTAGTCTCCTCCCGCAGGCTTCAGAATCATCCGAGGTCTACTGGAATTGTGGCCGATGCGTTGATATCCGTCTCGGCGTTGTTTGTTTATAATATCTTGCAATAGATGGATGTGATATCTGGCAAGGCTTTGTTCCTCGCCTCAGGACGCAGGCCTCAGGCCTGTCTAGCTTAGGCCTCAAACCTCCCTCGAGGTCTAAGATATAAAGGGGCCAGTCAAATCACTAATAAGTGACTCCAGTGGTCTCAGGCAAGTGTACTGAGTCTTCAGATATTATGCAGGGGCTTTCAAGACCCTCGGATTGGCCTGATTGAGAGTCTTAGTTAGGGAGCTCAGAAATATGCGTCCTGCTGCCTCGGCTGCTATCTGATACTATTTCATTGGCAGCAAATAGAGACTTTGAAAGCAGTGAGGACTAAGCTAAAAAGTTGCCAAACATTATATTTTACATTAAGTTTTGCCATATTAAAATCAGAGACAAATATCTAAATGTAAAAAAAAACATTCCTGCATCTAAATGTGTTTGGGAATATTTCTATATTTTGCATCATTTATGAGCAGAAGAAGCAGCGAAGCAAAAAATCTGAGACCCGTAGATGAAACTATAATATTGCGAGGCCGCTTCCATCTTCCGTTGATATCTCAGTGTGACGCTGCTCGTGCCGGCGTTCTGCAGGATAATGACATTATATGCAGCAAGGTAATTGTCAGAGCTCACCGGGTATTGAAACCATGGGTTATATGATTATTGCTCCTTCCTCAGCTGTAATAAGCAGGTCAGCGGGAAAAGATCAGAGCCTGCTGCTCCTATGTGCAAGGGAAGAAACACAGAGAAAAAAGCCACTGCCCAGCCTAACATTACTAATAGACTAGTTAAAACCCCAGAATAAAAGTGATGATCGGAAGATAGGAGAAAGCTGGCAGATCACAAAGGCAGAGAACAAGCAAATCATCATGCACCAGGCAAACCAAACCTAAAGATTCAGCGACTACATAGAAAGATTAATACAAGAGAATACAGATACATGAGTTTGTCATCCAAAAAAATAGATTTTTGATGGTTGAGCTGGTGCCAACAGAATCAGTTCTTCATACTGCTCCTATGTACAAGAATATAACTGCTATAATACTGCTCCTATGTACAAGAATATAACTACTATAATACTGCCCCTATGTACAAGAATATAACTACTATAATACTGCTCCTATGTACAAGAATATAACTACTATAATACTGCCCCTATGTACAAGAATATAACTACTATAATACTGCCCCTATGTACAAGAATATAACTACTATAATACTGCTCCTATGTACAAGAATATAACTACTATAATACTGCTCCTATGTACAAGAATATAACTACTATAATACTGCTCCTATGTACAAGAATATAACTACTATAATACCGCTCCTATATACAAGAATATAACTACTATAATACTGCCCCTATATACAATAATATAACTACTATAATACTGCCCCTATGTACAAGAATATAACTACTATAATACTGCCCCTATGTACAAGAATATAACTACTATAATACTGCCCCTATGTACAAGAATATAACTACTATAATACTGCCCCTATGTACAAGAATATAACTACTATAATACTGCCCCTATGTACAAGAATATAACTACTATAATACTGCCCCTATGTACAAGAATATAACTACTATAATACTGCTCCTATGTACAAGAATATAACTGCTATAATACTGCTCCTATGTACAAGAATATAACTACTATAATACTGCCCCTATGTACAAGAATATAACTACTATAATACTGCTCCTGTGTACAAGAATATAACTACTATAATACTGCTCCCTATGTACAAGAATATAACTACTATAATACTGCTCCTATGTACAAGAATATAACTACTATAATACTGCTCCCTATGTACAAGAATATAACTACTATAATACTGCTCCTATGTACAAGAATATAACTACTATAATACTGCTCCCTATGTACAAGAATATAACTACTATAATACTGCTCCCTATGTACAAGAATATAACTACTATAATACTGTCCCTATGTACAAGAATATAACTACTATAATACTGCTCCTATGTACAAGAATATAACTACTATAATACTGCCCCTATGTACAAGAATATAACTACTATAATACTGCTCCTATGTACAAGAATATAACTACTATAATACTGCCCCTATGTACAAGAATATAACTGCTATAATACTGCCCCTATATACAATAATATAACTACTATGATACTGCCCCTATATACAGGAATATAACTACTATAATACTGCCCTATGTACAAGAATATAACTACTGTAATACTGCCCCATGTACAATAATATAACTACTATAATACTGCCCCTATGTACAAGAATATAACTACTATAATACTGCCCCTATGTACATGAATATAACTACTATAATACTGCCCCTATGTACAAGAATATAACTACTATAAGACTGCCCCTATGTACAAGAATATAACTACTATAATACTGCTCTTATGTACAAGAATATAACTACTATAATACTGCCCCTATGTACAAGAATATAACTACTATAATACTGCCCCTATGTACAAGAATATAACTACTATAATACTGCCCCTATGTACAAGAATATAACTACTATAATACTGCTCCTATGTACAATAATATAACTACTATAATACTGCTCCACCACGGTGCAGGAAGACTACCATACACAAGATGAGGTGCAAACAACAAAGTGTAGATTTATTGGAAGGCAAGGAATGAAGTGGATGAGGAAGATGCAAACAGGGGTATGCAATGGCAAAAGATAATTTACAAGAGTTCTACCCTCTCCTAGTGTATCATCACCCATCCCCTGCAGACTGTGAGCCCTCGCGGGCAGGGTTCTCCCTCCTGTACCTGTGTGCCCTGTTTTTTGCTCATGTTTAATGTATTTGTCTATATGTGCCCCGTATTTCACATGTAAAGCGCCATGGAATAAATGGCGCTATAAAAATGCATAATAATAATAATAAAAAAGAGTTACCCGTATATACTTGAGTATAAGCCAACCCGAGTATAAGCCGAACCCCCTAATTTTGCTAAAAAAAACTGGGAAAACTTATTGACTCGAGTATAAGCCTAGGATGGGAAATGCAGCAGCTACTGGTAAATGTCAAATGTAAAAATAGATACCAATAAAAGTAAAATTAATTGAGACATCAGTAGGTTAAGTGTTTTTGAATATCCATATTGAATCAGGAGCCCCATATAATGCTCCATACAGTTCATGATGGGCCCCATAAGATGTTCCATATTAAAATATGCCCCATGTAATCCTGCATAAAGGTTAATAATGGCCCCATAAGATGCTCCATAAAGATATTTGCCCCATATAGTGCTGCACAAATGTTATGGCCCCATAAGATGCTCCATAGACACATATGCCTCATATAATGCTGCACAAACGTTAATTATGGCCCCATAAGATGCTCCATAAAGATATTTGCCCCATATAGTGCTGCACAAACGTTGATTATGGCTCCATACAGACACTTGCCCCATTTGCTGTTGCTGCGATATAAAAAAAAATCACAAACACACCTCTCCGTCGCTCAGGCCCCCGACACTTTCAATATTCACCTGACTTCGTTCCGGCGCCGCTCCATCTTCAGCATCTTCTGCACTGACGTTCATGCAGAGGGCGCGCACTAACAACGTCACCACGCCCTCTGACCTGAGCGTCACTGCAAAAGACGCTGAAGATGGAGCGGTGCCGGAACGAGGAGCAGGTGAATATCGCGCAGCTCAGCGCTCCCCTGTCCGTTATACTCACCTGCTCCTGGCACGGTCCCTGCAGGTGCCTGCTTCCTCGGCGCCGCAGCTTCTTCCTGTACTGAGCGGTCACCGTTACCGCTCATTACAGTAATGAATATGCGGCTCCACCCCTATGGGAGGTGGAGCCGCATATTCATTACTGTAATGAGCAGTACTATGTGACCGCTCAGTACAGGAAGAAGCTGTCAGCGCTGGAGAACCAGGGACCTGCAGGGACCGCGCCAGGAGCAGGTGAGAATAATTAGACAGCCCTCGCTCCACCTCCCCTGCCGACCCCTGGGTATAACTTGAGTATAAGCCGAAAGGGGGACTTTCAGCCCCCCAAAAATGGGCTGAAAATCTCGGATAATACTCGAGTATATACGGTATATTCTTTAGCTTGTCCGTAAAATAGCACGGTGCTCCAACTGTTACAGACTCAATATATGTCACACAAGTAAATGCAAACAATAAACAAAGAATGATGCTACTCTACGTATAACCTTCCTGGCCTTTATTAAGCTGGCCACACGGCTGCCGTGTTCGGACTACTGAAGCCTACACTAGGCCCTGACATGTGCACAAAACGGGAACATACTCACGGTGATCTTGGGGACTCAAATCCAGTCCCGGGGGCCCCCCAGCAGTCTAGTACGGTGGTGCGCACGGCTTTCTGCCAGCTCCGTGAAACGTGGTCTTCTCCTACTTCTGGGTCCTGGAGGTGCTCCTGGAAACTGTAAATCCCTTTCTCGGTATCTTCGTGGCTTCTCAAACTCACACAGGACAGCCACTCTCGCTGCACCTGGAAAAGTCTGTCAAATTTCACAAGTCCACTCCGTTACAGGCTGGGGGTCCTCTCTTGCAGCAAACAGCAGAAAGTTCTCTCTGCAGCAGCTTCAGTTCTCACACACTGACGAGGCTCCACCCCCACCCTCTGCTCAGTCCAGTTTATTCACACAGTCTATTGCAGGGGAGAAGCAGAACATTCCATCACGCCAGACAAGGGGGTGCAGTCTCTTAAAGTGACAGCGTGTTCCTTACTGTCCATAACAGCACCACCCTCTTACACTATAACCCAGGATCTACGTTGGTCGTACAGACATTACTAAGAGAACCTGAAGCATAATTCATGTAACATCTTTTTTGTTACTAGGGAATTCTATGTGAAAAGATGAAGAGGATCGAGCAGAAAGAGCCGGCGAGGAAATACATCTGATGAAAAAACACAATGACGGCATCTTCATTTTGTCTATTCCTAATCCTGAAGGCTCCCTGACCTCTCAGTAAGAGTGAAGCCACCACTGTCACCACCATAGTCCAACACATAGTGGCAATTACCACCCATCGATCCCCGCTCCAGGGTGCTGGTCATTCCCAGGCAGCAACACACAGTCATAAAACTGGCATGCACTCATTTTGGAAACAGTCTGGTGTCTGTTTTTTTTTTTTTTTTTTTAAAGAGATCTCCAGTCTACTGAACTGCCACACAACCAGCTCTATCCTCTCCTGTCGTATCCTCACCCATCCCCTGCAGACTGTGAGCCCTCGCGGGCAGGGTCCTCCCTCCTTATGTACCTGTGTGTGCCTTGTATTGCTCATGTTGATTGTACTTGTCTATGTATGCCCCTTTTTCACATGTAAAGCGCCATGGAATAAATGGTACTATAAAAATGAATAATAATAATAATAAAAAAAAGAAGTCTGATTTATGGTCTTTGTTTATTATGAAGTCTCAGACAGATTTCTGGGGACAGATATGAAACATCGTATATTTATGGGAGCACATAGGCAACATAATACATCCCAGGGGCACATGTGCAACATAGTATATCTCTGGGGGCCATGTGCAACATAGTATATCTCTGGGGGCACATGTGCAACATAGTATATCTCTGGGGGCACATGTGCAACATAGTATATCTCTGGGGGCACATGTGCAACATAGTATATCTCTGGGGGCCATGTGCAACATAGTATATCTCTGGGGGCCATGTGCAACATAGTATATCTCTGGGGGCACATGTGCAACATAGTATATCTCTGGGGGCACATGTGCAACATAGTATATCTCTGGGGGCCATGTGCAACATAGTATATCTCTGGGGGCCATGTGCAACATAGTATATCTCTGGGGGCCATGTGCAACATAGTATATCTCTGGGGGCACATGTGCAACATAGTATATCTCTGGGGGCCATGTGCAACATAGTATATCTCTGGGGGCCATGTGCAACATAGTATATCTCTGGGCACACATGTGCAACATAGTATATCTCTGGGGGCACATGTGCAACATAGTATATCTCTGGGGGCACATGTGCAACATAGCATATCTCTGGGGACACATGTGCAACATAGTATATCTCTGGGGACACATGTGCAACATAGTATATCTCTGGGGACACATGTGCAACATAGTATATCTCTGGGGGCCATGTGCAACATAGTATATCTCTGGGCACACATGTGCAACATAGTATATCTCTGGGGGCACATGTGCAACATAGTATATCTCTGGGGACACATGTGCAACATAGTATATCTCTGGGGGCACATGTGCAACATAGCATATCTCTGGGGACACATGTGCAACATAGCATATCTCTGGGGGCACATGTGCAACATAGTATATCTCTGGGGACACATGTGCAACATAGTATATCTCTGGGGGCACATGTGCAACATAGCATATCTCTGGGGACACATGTGCAACATAGTATATCTCTGGGGGCACATGTGCAACATAGTATATCTCTGGGGACACATGTGCAACATAGTATATCTCTGGGGGCACATGTGCAACATAGTATAGCTCTGGGCACACATGTGCAACATAGTATATCTCTGGGGGCCATGTGCAACATAGTATATCTCTGGGGACACATGTGCAACATAGTATATCTCTGGGGACACATGTGCAACATAGTATATCTCTGGGGGCACATGTGCAACATAGTATGTCTTTAGGCTCACATATGTAGCACAGTATATCTCTGGGGCACATAATATTTAGAAGATAAAGTAGTCTGATTATGATTACTTTGCCAATGTCAGGGGTTGTACACTTTTTACCGCTGAACTATCATCTCTGCACATGAGCTTCATATACTTTTCTATGACTCTCCAGTCATCTAGTACATTAGGTTAACCAGAACTGGTCACATCTATTAATATTTAGTCTATTAGCAAATGTCACTATATTATTATTATATTAAAATGATCAGCCTCAATTCCATAAAGACATTCAACAATAAAACGATCATTAAATATTTATTATATAAAAGAAAAAAAAAGATATAAATAAAAGTAAAAATATTATCCAACCACAACAGAATAGTCACAGACTAATGAGCTGGCGACTAATGATTGTCATCAGCGTTTTCTGTATAGTGTGTGCTTCTTCCCCTACGTGTCTCCTGGGGTTCTGGTAATGACTGTTATTGGACATTCTGTCCGCGCCGCTCAGCTTCATGATAACTGGCTGATAATTTGCTGACCTATTAAGTGATAACATTTGTCATGTGTAATAATCAATATTATCTTGCTGTGTTCTGCCCCGCTGCTTTAAATGAGGATTTGATGAGCGTGAGTCACTCATGTAACACAGAGATGTATCTACACCGCGAGCGCCAGCCTGCGATCCTGTATCTGATGTGTAGTGATCACTGTGGTCATACATTATCTGGCTGTACATGGAAGAGTCCAGGGCCGCTAGGAAAAATTTAAAGATGCAATAAATCAGCTGCGGATCAGCCACCACAAATGTGGAGATAAGAGGCCTCCGATAGAAAAAGCCTCTAAGATCACATTCACACGTTCAGCATTTTACATCAGTATTTGTAAGCAGAACCAGGCATGACCAATTACCGAACGTGTGAAAGTGGCTAAATGTGCAACAATGGGGCAGCTGTCAAGCTCCTCTTCAGTCATTTATGGACATCTGAGCCAAAAAATCATGGAAAGCCAAATACATAAGATACATAAAACCATCTTTGCCCCCTGAGGAAGCCGACGCGAAACGCCGCGTGTTACACTCACGGTCATGAATATGGGTAAGAACCAATAATGACATGATTGCTCCTCCACTGTTAGCACTAAAAACCCTTGATGGTCACTGACCTTAAAGAACGAATGTTGCTACATATTACCCCTTATGTGGGGATAATGAGTCTCCCATTTCTTAATGACTTTTTGTATAATTATTAGCACTGTCACTTTATGTACTTGATGGCTGATTATGGTCATATATTTTCTTCCCCGTATTCATCCATGTGGGGTGACACCAAATCTTAGGTGAACCTTTTGACCGGATTTGAACAGCTTTGATATTGATAAAACTATTTTGAGATACGTTTTGTATTGTTTTTTTATGAATTAATTTGTCATTAAAAATACACTTTTTTAATTATTAATTAATTTTTTTGGTGGTTTATGTGCTCCATGTTTCTATGTTTAAAGCCAAATACATGTCCATGAATGGCGCCATTGAACGCACATTGACAACACCAGCAAAACCAGTGCTAGAATCAGGCGCATTGCTCTGCAGGTGGTTCAGACCTGATAGTAATAGATACAATGTATAGGAACTAAACCAAGGTGCGGACTCCGAGCTTCAACATTGTGAAAACAACTGACGATGAATCTCCAAGCACTGGAGGAATCTCGTCTACAGGGGACATTGATGTCACTGGTAACCGTAAAGGGAACTGTATGAAAGAGACGGTAATGGTGGAAACCTGCAGCAGACGAGGAGACCATCATTCCACTGCAAGAAGGACACGCCAAGAAGGTAATGTACTGTGCGAGGACCGGAGCCCAGGACTAATACTAAGCTATGGACAAAGAAGATACCCGGGTTATAGCGGCATGGTCCTTCTCACCATATACAAGGTGATGTACAACTTATACCAGCTGTATACATATAATTATATACAGGAGATGCCCAGGTTATACCAGCTGTAAATATCCTTGTCCATAAGGGTAATATAGTAGTTATATTCTTATATATAGGAGCAATATTATAGTAGATATATTCTTGTACATAGGGGCAGTATTATAGTAGATATATTCTTGTACATAGGGGCAGTATTATAGTAGTTATATTCTTGTCCATAGGAGCAGTATTATAGTAGTTATATTCTTGTACATAGGGGCAGTATTATAGTAGATATATTCTTGTCCATAGGAGCAGTATTATAGTGGTTATATTCTTGTACATAGGAGCAGTATTATAGTAGTTATATTCTTGTACATAGTGGCAGTATTATAGTAGTTATATTCTTGTACATAGGAGCAGTATTATAGTAATTATATTCTTGTACATAGGGGCAGTATTATAGTAGTTATATTCTTGTACATAGGAGCAGTATTATAGTAGTTATATTCTTGTACATAGGGGCAGTATTATAGTAGTTATATTCTTGTACATAGGAGCAGTATTATAGTAGTTATATTCTTGTACATAGGGACAGTATTATAGTAGATATATTCTTGTCCATAGGAGCAGTATTATAGTAGTTATATTCTTGTACATAGGGGCAGTATTATAGTAGTTATATTCTTGTACATAGGAGCAGTATTATAGTAGTTATATTCTTGCATATAGGAGCAGTATTATAGTAGTTATATTCTTGTACATAGGAGCAGTATTATAGTAGTTATATTCTTGTACATAGGGGCAGTATTATAGTAGTTATATTCTTGTACATAGGAGCAGTATTATTGTAGTTATATTCTTGTACATAGGGGCAGTATTACAGTAGTTATATTCTTGTACATAGGAGCAGTATTATAGTAGATATATTCTTGTCCATAGGAGCAGTATTATAGTAGTTATATTCTTGTACATAGGGGCAGTATTATAGTAGTTATATTCTTGTACATAGGAGCAGTATTATAGTAGTTATATTCTTGTACATAGGGACAGTATTATAGTAGATATATTCTTGTCCATAGGAGCAGTATTATAGTAGTTATATTCTTGTACATGGGGCAGTATTATAGTAGGTATATTCTTGTACATAGGAGCAGTATTATAGTAGTTATATTCTTGCATATAGGAGCAGTATTATAGTAGTTATATTCTTGTACATAGGAGCAGTATTATAGTAGTTATATTCTTGTACATAGGGGCAGTATTATAGTAGTTATATTCTTGTACATAGGAGCAGTATTATAGTAGTTATATTCTTGTACATAGGGGCAGTATTACAGTAGTTATATTCTTGTACATAGGAGCAGTATTATAGTAGTTATATTCTTGTATATAGGGGCAGTATTATAGTAGTTATATTCTTGTACATAGGAGCAGTATTATAGTAGTTATATTCTTGTACATAGGAGCAGTATTATAGTAGTTATATTCTTGTACATAGGGGCAGTATTATAGTAGTTATATTCTTGTACATAGGAGCAGTATTATAGTAGTTATATTCTTGTACATAGGGGCAGTATTACAGTAGTTATATTCTTGTACATAGGGGCAGTATTATATTAGTTATATTCTTGTACATAGAGGCAGTATTATAGTAGTTATATTCTTGTACATAGGAGCAGCATTATAGTAGTTATATTCTTGTACATATGAGCAGTATTATAGTAGTTATATTCTTGTACATAGGAGCAGTATTATAGTGGTTATATTCTTGTACATAGGGGGCAGTATTATAGTAGTTATATTCTTGTACATAGGAGCAGTATTATAGTAGTTATATTCTTGTACATAGGGGCAGTATTATAGTAGTTATATTCTTGTACATAAAGGGCAGTATTATAGTAGTTATATTCTTGTACATATGAGCAGTATTATAGTAGTTATATTCTTGTACATAGGAGCAGTATTATAGTAGTTATATTCTTGTACATAGGGGGCAGTATTATAGTAGTTATATTCTTGTACATAGGAGCAGTATTATAGTAGTTATATTCCTGTACATAGGGGCAGTATTATAGTAGTTATATTCTTGTACATAGAGGAGCAGTATTATAGTAGTTATATTCTTGTACATAGGGGATAGTATTATAGTAGTTATATTCTTGCACATACGGAACAGTATTATAGTAGTTATATTCTTGTACATAGGGGTAGTATTATAGTAGTTATATTCTTGTACATAGGAGCAGTATTATAGTAGTTATAATCTTGTACATAGGGGCAGTATTATAGTAGTTATATTCCTGTACATAGGGGCAGTATTATAGTAGTTATATTCTTGTACATAGAGGAGCAGTATTATAGTAGTTATATTCTTGTACATAGGGGATAGTATTATAGTAGTTATATTCTTGCACATACGGAACAGTATTATAGTAGTTATATTCTTGTACATAGGGGCAGTATTATAGTAGTTATATTCTTGTACATACGGAACAGTATTATAGTAGTTATAATCTTGTACATAGGGGCAGTATTATAGTAGTTATATTCTTGTACATAGGGGCAGTATTATAGTAGTTATATTCTTGTATATAGGGGCAGTATTATAGTAGTTATATTCTTGTACATAGGGGCAGTATTATAGTAGTTATATTCTTGTACATAGGGTGCAGTATTATAGTAGTTATATTCTTGTATATAGGGGCAGTATTAGAGTAGTTATATTCTTGTATATAGGGGCAGTATTATAGTAGTTATATTCTTGTACATAGGAGCAGTATTATAGTAGTTATAGTCTTGTACATAGGGGCAGTATTATAGTAGTTATATTCTTGCACATAGGGGGCAGTATTATAGTAGTTATATTCTTGTACATAGGAGCAGTATTATAGTAGTTATATTCTTGTACATAGGTCAAGGAGCAGTATTATAGTAGTTATATTCTTGTACATACGGAACATTATTATAGTAGTTATATTCTTGTACATAGGGGCAGTATGATAGTAATTATATTCTTGTACATAGGGGCAGTATTATAGTAGTTATATTCGTGTACATAGGAAGCAGTATTATAGTAGTTATATTCTTGTACACAGGGGCAGTATTATAGTAGTTATATTCTTGTACATAGGAGCAGTATTATAGTAGTTATATTCTTGTACATAGGGGATAGTATTGTAGTAGTTATATTCTTGTACATAGGAGCAGTATTATAGTAGTTATATTCTTGTACATAGGAGCAGTATTATAGTAGTTATATTCTTGTACATAGGAGCAGTATTATAGTAGTTATATTCTTGTACATACGGAACATTATTATAGTAGTTATATTGTACATAGGGGCAGTATGATAGTAATTATATTCTTGTACATAGGGGCAGTATTATAGTAGTTATATTCGTGTACATAGGAAGCAGTATTATAGTAGTTATATTCTTGTACATAGGGGCAGTATTATAGTAGTTATATTCTTGTACATAGGAGCAGTATTATAGTAGTTATATTCGTGTACATAGGAAGCAGTATTATAGTAGTTATATTCTTGTACATATGGGCAGTATTATAGTAGTTATATTCTTGTACATAGGGGCAGTATTATAGTAGTTATATTCTTGTACATAGGGGATAGTATTGTAGTAGTTATATTCTTGTACATAGGAGCAGTATTATAGTAGTTATATTCTTGTACATAGGAGCAGTATTATAGTAGTTATATTCTTGTACATAGGAGCAGTATTATAGTAGTTATATTCTTGTACATAGGGGCAGTATTATAGTAGTTATATTCTTGTACATAGGAGCAGTATTATAGTAGTTATATTCTTGTACATAGGAGCAGTATTATAGTTCTTATATTCTTGCACTTAGAATACTGAGTTATATTAGTTATATTTTATATTGTGGTATATATACATAAATTCTAGTGAATTCCATTAAGAGTGCATTTCCACAATTGTATTTTGACTAGCTATCATCCTTCTGAATAAAATGTGCTTTTCCATAAATTTCTCCTGACAAATCTTGTGTTATTTTTGCTTTTCAGACTGAAGATAAACCACAATAAATATTATTCTGTGCAGCCGATTATGGACTTGGTTGTGCAGTGGAGCTTGGGCTTCGGAGGAGATAGAAACTGAAACAGATGGTAACAGACTTTACATTAATACCAATAGTTCTACTTCATTGCTTCCTATAAAGCTTATTAACCAGACATTATTTTTGCAATGGACAAAAGCCAAAGGATGATGATACTGAAAACAATCAGAAGATTGTATATTTGCCCATTTGTCAGTTCTCCAAAAGTGTTACATCCTATCATTCATTGATTAAAAGGATTTAGATGTGTTGAGCTGAGTTCCATCTGGCTGCAGCCACTAAAAGCTAAATGTTCAGGGAAAATAAACTGCGGATAATCTAGTAGACGTTACATGGAGATACTGCACTGTGAGCCATGAGATTTCAGGTCAGAATTATCGATGCTATAATTTATTCAGTGATTTTTATAGCGCACGGAAATATAGAAAAAAGGGTTGAAGATAGAAGTAGTGTAAAAGCTGTAAAGCTGCAGTAGCATCGTACCCAGTGAAGAGGCGGTGACCCACAAATTCAAACACAAAAGTCTCTTTTAATGTGTTTCTTCACTGCATTAAAGTCCAGTTCACATAAATGCATATAACTTCAGTGCACAGTTTATACCAGTTCAATGCAATACATATCACATGGCTTTAGATTTGCGGTCCCTAAACAGGCCAGACTTCCCTTGTCCAGTTTCCCTGGGCGACCGCACGCCATCTCACAGTCTCTATACGTCTCCATACACACAGCCTCATATGTTGCAGACACTACACACGCCAGCCCTCCTCTGACTAGTTCTCGTGGGTGTCATGCATCGCTGTATCACAGTCTCTTACAGTCTCTTTACTCACACAGTCGTTCACAGTTCAGGATATCCTCCGGATAGCAGCCGGGCACCATATCCACCTGTTTGCAATCTTTGCACATGCTAGTCCTCTTTCGGGCACAGGACATCCACCTCCGGGCACAGGACTGTCCACATCCAACTCCTTCGGGCACAGGACATCCACCTCCGGGCACAGGACTGTCCACATCCGAGACCAGTACCATGGACGACTTGCATCTCTGTGGACGCTGCGGGTGCCAGGCTATTCAGCTGCCCTGGGTGCTGGCTCTGCTGGCCTGTGCCTCCATGCACTCTGCAGACCAGCACACATAACCTGACACCTGCCACACCCATACCCCTTACTGCAGGGTTTTTAAACACACACAAACCTGTGGCCTTCAGCCACATGGAAAACCCGGACCGGAAATCCGTGACTCTCATGCACACCTGGAGGATGGAGGATGTGTGATGGGTATATGGGCAAGGGACTATGGAATGGAGGCTGTGTATGATGGGCATATGGGCATGGGACTATGGGATGGAGGATATGTATGATTGGTAAATGGGGAAGGGACTATGGGATGGAGGATATGTATGATGGGTATATGGGCACGGGACTATGGAATGGAGGCTGTGTATGATGGGCATATGGGCATGGGACTATGGGATGGAGGATGTGTATGATGGGTAAATGGGGAAGGGACTATGGGATGGAGGGTATGTATGATGGATATATGGGCATGGGACTATGGAATGGAGGATGTGTATGATGGGTATATGGGGAAGGGACTATGGGATGGAGGTTATGTACAGGGCCGTATTTAGAGTTTTTGCTGCCCTAGGCACTTAGTGCTGCCTCTCCCTTTGGTGAGTATGACACTATCGGCAGTGATTTTGGCAAGAATTGCTGATGTGAAAGTCGCCTTTTGCAGCAGATCCGGCAGTTTTTCTGCATCTGCCGCGTAACGGATCTCTTATGGCAACACTACGTTCGGCCTCATTCATTCCCTATGGGATTTGCGGCACTTGCCGTGATCTGGCAAATGCGGTACCATACCTCCCTACTTTTGAAGAAGGGAAGGAGGTATAAAGTTTGCGGCGCGCGTAGTGCGCCGCGGCAAATTTTAGGCCACGCCTCTGACCACACCCATTTCACAACTAGTCACACCCATATCCACGTCCCAACCACAGCCATTTAGCACAGCTGATCACACTGTTTTATATACAATAATTATAAACAAAAAAATATGGCCACACAATGCTCCATACTGTATAATGGCCACACATGATGCTCCATACTGTATAATGGCCACACAATGCTCCATACTGTATAATGGCCACACATGATGCTCAATACTGTATCACGGCCACCACACATGATGCTCCATACTGTATAATGACCACACATGACGCTCCATACTGTATAATGACCGCACATGATGCTCCATACTGTATAATGACCGCACATGATGCTCCATACTGTATAATGACCGCACATGATGCTCCATACGGTATAATGACCACACATGATGCTCTATAGTGTATAATGGCCACACATGATGCTTCATAATGTATAATGGCCACACAGTGCTCCATACTGTATAATGGCCACACATGATGCTCCATACTGTATGTTGGAGACAACATGGACAATGCACATATCATAGAAATCACTGAGATATATTGAATTTATGAGTGCTGAATATGTCCAGGACTCTGTTGATGAGATAAACCATTTACAAGACTGAAAATCTATTTGGTGGTCAGGCTTGTGTTCTTTTGTGTGATGTCCTTTGTTTAGGTGATAAGACAGAGGTGCATCTACATACGAAATGAATATTGGCCCTAAAGCCTAATGGAAGACACAGGTATACACTGTGGAAATCTTGATTGAATAGCCTCTATCCTGTTTGAGACCTATCATTATCTACATATGTACACAACTCCTGTGGGTTTCCATTATAAGCCAGTGGTCCTGAGATAGACATCCTGTCTTCGGCCTATGGATATGTATATTGATACACAATGCCTGTGGCGTTTGGGTGACAAACCATTGTTCTTTGAATAGACATCTTGGAGCCATCCCAAATGGGGTTGAACTGTCCTACACAAGAACTTTCTTCCCAAGTACGAGGATGCCATCTGCAGGAAGGTGATGACTACTGCAGCCAATGACAGTGTTCACATTGCCAGAAGACGATTGGACATTTGCCACAGAAGATACCGGAAGCGAGGGTGGAGTCATGGCTTGTATGTGGGTGTGGATGTGTATTGGTTTAATATATATGTAAGGATCAGTTATGCATCCTTTCCTTTCCCACATCCCAGTTTCCTCTGCCCTCTCCTACTACCCCTTCCTTTAATTTACCCTTGTCCCTTAGACTTCCCTTATGTATGTCATTGTAAATACCTTGTTTGTAATAAACCCCCTTTTAAAGATCCAGTAGTTCTTGTTAATTAGTATTAACTGGCACCCCAAAGGTCAGCAGATTCTACACTGTATAATGGCCCCACATGACGCTCCATACTGTATAATGGCCACACATGATGCTTCATACTGTATAATGACTGCACATGACGCTCCATACTGTATAATGACCGCACATGATGCTCCACACACACAGTTCTCATTAAGCATTATGAACATATTCATGACCTTAATGAGCGATACCACATGACCACTCATTCAGGAGTGCTGCAGAAGCCGAGACCAGGCATCGCTGGTGCAGGGTGAGTATCGTCTTCAAGGAGGGTGGGTGGGAGGTGGGCAGGCGGGTGGGGGGGCGAGGGGGGGCGGGGTAGGGTCGGACGGGAGGTGACCCAGCTTTTATAAAAAAAAAAACAACAAACCTTGCTCAGGTGCCACCCCCTGCATTGTGCCCGCCCTAGGCACGTGCCCTCACGTGCCTAGTGGCAAATACGGCCCTGGTTATGTATGATGTGTATATGGGCATGGGACTATAGGATGGAGGATGTGTATGATGGGTATATGGGGAAGGGACTATGGGATGGAGGATATGTATGATGGGTATATGGGCACGGGACTATGGGATGGAGGATATGTATGATGGGTATATGGGGAAGGGCTATGCAATGGAGGATATGTATGATGGATATGGGATGGAGGTTATGTATGATGGGTATATGGGGAAGGGACTATGGGATGGAGGATATGTATGATGGATATATGGGCACGGGACTATGGGATGGAGGTTATGTATGATGGGTATATGGGCACGGGACTATGGGATGGAGGATATGTATGATGGGTATATGGGCATGGGACTATGGGATGGAGGATGTGTATGATGGGTATATGGGGAAGGGACTATGGGATGGAGGATATGTATGATGGGTATATGGGCACGGGACTGTGGGATGAAGGATATGTATGATGGGTATATGGGCACTGGACTATGGGATGGAGGATATGTATGATGGGTATATGGGGAAGGGACTATGAGATGGAGGATATATATGATGGGTATATGGGGAAGGGACTATGGGATGGGGGTTATGTATGATGGGTATATGGCCACGGGACTATGGGATGGAGGATAATAATTATAATTTGTTATATCTAACCACAGTTGCTTACTTTGCTCGGACAACGCCGGGCTCTTCAGCTAGTGGTGAATAATCTTGAATAGATAACCTTCTCATCATTGCATCAGACCTATGTTAATGTTCAGCCTCAAGATGTTTTATTCTCTGACAAAAAACAAAATCAGAAAACAGGTTATGATGAAGTGCACACAAATTAAGTAAAATGCAATTTGTAAGAGTTCTACACATGAATCCTGGAAACTTTCATAATATTTCATTTCATTCCTTATTGTTTTGACCAGTTAGATCCTCAGTCTGTAACTTTTCAAGTGACTTCTTAAGATTTTTCCAAAATGTTTCTAAGACTGGATTATTTTGTATTCCAGAAGTGGCTGCTTAGGAAATGTTCAATTTCCCTCGGAGACTTTCTGTCTTCCACACTAATAATGTTTAAAAAAAATCATGTAAAAGAAAAAAAAAGTTCTGCAACTGTCAAAACCTTCTGCAAAGTGATTAGCGGCTCATCTGGCTGGAGATCAGGGAGGTGACCATGCAAATAAGATGAATTCTGTCAGCAAGGTCAGCTCCCTGCAGACAGCTGGCAGGCGGAAAATGAATGAGCCGGAGAGTCCCCAGCTCAGGGCAGCAGACTCCTCACACCAGCCGAGCGGAGACTCTTCTGTGCGCCTATGGCTGCCGCCGTGTGTGAGGACACTCACCTATATGCGCTGCTGCTCAGGTATAGACAAAGCGCTATACAGCGTGCACGGGACATTCTCATACCGCAGTGGTGACCTTGCTGCAGATCGTTAGTTTTCTGCACTGAGAACTTATTGTTCTGCATTAATTGCAATAAATGGAAATGCAAAATGCAAAATCATAAAGTCATGTCTGCTGCGCCGACACGCAAGGCTCTGCTACACCTATACAGGGGTGGTCCAAAGGCAAAAGTACATTTGATCTATATCCCTATTTGATGCCATAATCTAAGCTATTTTCCAATGTACTCACTTTAAAAATTTCAATAAATTTTCGTAAGGTTTGAGAATCTCAGTGCATCCTGGGATACTCAACCAAAGCGTCATCATAGTAGGGGCAGAGGCTACAGTCACCATCACAGCCTCTGCCCCCTCCATCATGAGTGATCTGCTCTGTGCACTGTGCGATGTGCAGTGACAGTGCGCTCTGTTAGTTCAGATCTGCAGTAATGAGCCGACAGCACAACGGTGTGCAGGAGATCAGTGCTGCCCCCGCAGGTGACATCATCAGTCTCTGAAGGGTATTGTATCACCTATCCTATCCCAGAGCTGGATTCACAGCTACACTGCTCAGCAATGCTAAATGTCCTTTATGTTGCTGTTATTTCTGAACATGTCCTACGTAGGTACAGTAGATCGGGAAACCTACGTGTCTGTATGTGCTATGCATGGGAGAGATCACAACAGCTAGTATCTACCATCTAGGTCAGAGGCAATTGAAAATTAAAGGTAAAGTTTGCAGAGATGATAACTGTTCAAAAACCGAGGATACAATTTAGTTAATGGCCAGATATTATCTCTCATGTACACACTCACTGCAGCTTATTCTGAAAAGTCACCTAAAGTGATAGTTAGGCTTTATTCATATGTATTATAAATGCGCCTATTGTAATGGTGCCATTGTGTAACCTTTGTTTTACCTATAAGTTTACACCAGAACATTTTGTCTATCGTAAAGATTGCAAGTCTTTCTGTCTCCTGTAGAGAATAGTGCGGTCTGCGGTCACTGCTAGTCTTTATGTTGCCATATACAGTTGTGCAGCATGTGGTCACTGCTAGTCTTTCTGCCTCCATAGACAGTTGTGCAGCCTGTGGTCACTGCTAGTCTTTATGTTGCCATATACAGTTGTGCAGCCTGTGGTCACTGCTAGTCTTTATGTCTCCATAGACAGTTGTGCAGCCTGTGGTCACTGCTAGTCTTTCTGTATTCCATAGACAGTTGTGCAGCCTGTGGTCACTGCTAGTCTTTATGTTGCCATATACAGTTGTGCAGCATGTGGTCACTGCTAGTCTTTATGTCTCCATATACAGTAGTGTAGCCTGTAATCACTGCTAGTCTTTCTGTCTCCATAGACAGTAGTGCAGCCTGTGGTCACTGCTAGTCTTTCTGTCTCCATAGACAGTAGTGCAGCCTGTGGTCACTGCTAGTCTTTCTGTCTCCATAGACAGTTGTGCAGCCTGTGGTCACTGCTAGTCTTTCTGTCTCCCATATACAGTAGTGCAGTGTGTGGTCACTGCTAGTCTTTATGTCTCCATATACAGTAGTGCAGCCTGTGGTCACTGCTAGTCTTTATGTCTCCATGTTATGGAAATATTAGGGTTGGATAAATATATCCCTGTGTGTGCTGTGGCCGCTCCCAATTAGACTGAGTATTTTGAGCGCTCATCAAGAATGGACTGTACACAACTGTGACAGAACAACATTCCATCAATACTGATACTTTATTGTACATACATAGTTTTATATTTTCACATAGAAAGGAGTGGTTAGGGGTTGTCAGGGGTGGTTAGTTAATTATCATATTGTCTAGCTCCTCTGTCATTGGTTATCTAAACATATATGGAATATTGTGATTAATGCTCATATGACTGCTGATCAAGCAACTAAACTCGAGTTCTCTGTCTAGGACGAAGATGACATTTGATCAGCAGTCACCAAACATCTGACACTCTTCTGCTTTTAGGGGTGGAAAACCCCATATGATCTGTCTGGGTTATATTAGTTCAGTTTGTGTCAGCCATTTTAAACCATTTAGTATAATGTATATATTAGCTGTGAGCATATAAGTATATATTTGATTATAGAGGAGTATACATGCAAGTGAGATCTACATGATATATATATTTCTATCACAAGCCCCCCTTAGATATCACTTGCCCTAATCCTAGCCTCCTGTCCCAAAGCGCTGCAACTCTTTTGTGCTGTTAACGAACTGACACAAGCCTAACGCCTGTGCCCCACTCCATACAGACTTTTCGCAAATGGGCGGTCAGGAGATCTGTCCCTAACGGGGGTTCGTTGCAATCAGTCTCTTAGTCAATAGCATGTGTAGTGAGCGATGTGTAGTCTTTATCAGGTAGGTCATCTGTTCAGTCAGGCAGGGCATCCACGACATCATTCTGGCTTGGGTGTCATCTTCTGGTAGGGGAGCTTTCTTGCCATGCGATGAGTGGATCCAAGTGGGTCTTCCATCCGGTTTCACAGAGTTTGGTGTCATCAGCAGCACTTGAGCAGGATCATCAAATCTGGGATCGAGTGGTGTTCTCCTTACAAGCTTTTTCACCAACACCCAGTCTCCTGGCTTCTAGGAGTGCATACCGGACACTGAATCTGGATCTGGCAATGAAGAAAAAAACTCGAGAATGGATGTTAGCAAGTTTCTTGGAGATTTCAATTACATAAGCAGACAAAGTATCACATTACATAGTCAGCTGCTGAGGGAAAAGATACCCCTAACCTGGGACTAGACACAAACAAAATTTCATATGGTGACAGCCCGGATAGCTCAGTCGGTAGAGCATCAGACTTTTTATCTGAGGATCCGTATCTGTATCCCCCCTTGGGAGTGGGAGTAGAGTGGGCGGATTGAGGACTGTGCATTTGGAGATGGTGACATTGTTGGGCAGGAGTAGAGAGCACTGGAGGCGAAGATGCCTGGCGGTGGAGAGATGTTTTAGCTGGGTTTGGTTGAGGATTGCTGAGATGTCATGCAGAGCCAGGATTTCCAATGGTTTTTCCACTGATGTCAGTAGTCCTGTCCAGGAGGGCGTGTGCTGCAACTGCTGCTCTCATGTGGGAGGAAGAGGCTTCCCTTGCAACTGGATCCAGGCAAGCTGAAAAGTAGTCCGAAAGTCTCTGCTTTCCCCCCTGAGGCTGTGTCAGGACTCCAGTAGCAAGGCCTTCTCTTCTCATCAAGTAGAGACGGAATGGCTTCTTGTAGTCAGATAGGCCTAGTGCTGGCGCTGAGACTACAGAGCCTTTTAACTTCTTGAACGAACTGAAGGCCACATCTGTCTGGAGGAACGGGGTCACACTGACGTATTCACACAGAGGCTGCATTAGGACGGAAGCATCAGGGGTCCAGGCTCTGCAATATGAAACTAGACCAAGGAGGGCCTGTAGCACCTTTGGAGTTGTCGGAGGGACCATCTTCTCCACTGTGGTCTTCCGGTCATCTGTCAGGTGTTTCGCCTGGTGAGCAATACAGTGTCTCTGGAACGTAACTTGCTTCAGACACCACTGGACTTTGTTCTTTGAGATCTTGCAATGCTGCTCCGCCAGGTAGAGTAGGAGATACAAGGAATGGGCTTTACACGTGTCAAAGTCAACTGCACAAAGGAGTAGATTGTCCATGTATTGTAGCAGGGTTACTTCTGCTTGTTCTGTGACTCAGTTGGTGAGAACTGTGGACATTGCTTTGGTGAACTGTGAAGGGCTGTTCTGGGCCCACTGTGGCATCACTGTCCATGTGTGGTGTCCCCCCTGGTGCATTATGGCAAACAGGAACTGGTCTTCCGGATGAGGGGGAACACTGAAGAAAACATTAGCCAAGTTGTTCACTGTGAACACTTTTGCTGTGGCAGGCACATTTGAGAGCAGAGTGTGCGGATTCGGCATAATTGCAGTTTCAAACACTGTGGTGTCATTCACAGCTCTCAGGTTATATACCATTCTGAACTTGGCTGGCTCCCCTTTTACAGTCTTTTTCTTGACGGGGAAAAGCGGGGTATTGCAAGGCGATTTGCGAGGAACAATGATTCCTATTTCCAGGTAGACCTTCAGTTGGTCAGAGGCAGCTTGACTCTAGGCCTGGCCTGGGCCTTACGAGGGTACGGGGTACATGGCTTGAGTGACACCCGTACTGGGGCAACTTGAGGTTTTCTCACGTGCTGGGGTCCCTTAGACCATAGACTTTCTGGTACTATGTCCAGTACCTCCTTGAGTAGGCCTCATTGGTTGGTTAATGTTCTTGTAGGGCCGCCAGCATGACTCTTCTTGGGTCAGGGATGAAGAAAGTGTCACTGTCCCATCTTCCTGGAACACTGTGGTTGCCTTCAGCTTCTGCAGTAGGTTCGCTCCCAGCAGGTTGAGTGGCAGGTCCTTTACACCACAAACTGGGACAGGATAGAGTGTCCTGGCTGAGTGCACACGCTCAGTGGCTTTGTAAGCTGAGAATGTCTGACTTGACCATCAATGCCCATGCGAGACACAGAGGATTCTGATAGGCAGGTGGGATGAGCGAGTTCCACAGGTGTCATCACACTTCTGGCTGCACCACTTTGGATCTGACAACGCCATCCACTTTTAAAGGTAATTTGAGGTACTGGTCTTGCAGATGAAGTTTTACATGTCAGGAGCGTAGTGTCTTGCGGACCTGGCTTGCTTGCCTCTGTCCTATGGACGGGGTACTTCACTGCTTTCTGCACTTCCTCCTTGACCTGTTTCTCTGGACCAACTCTTGGGTTGCATGGGTCCAGTCTCTTCGGGGGCGTGAGTGCTTTGCACTGGTTCTGGAAATGGCCAAACTTGCCACAGATGTAACCCTTGACACTTCTTCTGTCTTTGTAGGGTGGTTGGGCTTCCAGGTCAGTGGTCACCATGAGAGGGGCTGTCTTCTGCACCCCTGGTTGTGACTCAATCCCTTGATGGGTACTGCAGCGGCAGCGGGGTCCGGCCTGCTGATTGATGCTGCGGTGGTAAGATGGGGCCTGCAGGTGCATTCGTGACGAGGCCCGGGGGTGCCATGAGACCGGCGGCTGCATCCAACCCAAGGTCTTGGGGCATTACAGGGGCTGTGGCTGCATCTGCCATCACTTCTTCCCCCTGCTCCGACATAGCTTCTCCCCTTTGCTAACCTTATTGAGGTCGGTGTCTCCTCTCTGGAGTCTGCAGCGGTTCTTCCGGTGTGTCGATCGGCACTTTGTAGCGTCTTCACCTCTGGCTTCCCTTCTGGTGTTCTCAGCAGCATGTCACCCTTTTCCTTCTTTGTGCTCTTTTGTGGTGCTATAACGGCAGCTTTGGTGACAATTGGCATTGAACAGTCTCCTAGGCGCACATAAAACATTTTGCTGGGTCAGTCCACTGCTATTGACCTGTTCCTAGGCCTAGCCACTATCAGTGGTTTCCTGATTGGCTGTCTCAGTCCATGCACAAAGGCCTGTGTATCTGGTCATGAATGGTGAAGCCCAAGTCTTGGAATACTTGCATTACTCTGCAATGAAACTTCTTTACAGACTCTGTCTTATCTTGGCTCATGTCATGGCTTGTCCTGCCAATCTGCCTTTGGCCCACTCTCTGAGCTGTTATATTAGCTGTGGCCCTGACTCCCAAGCATGTACATCTAATTCTGCTGGAAGTTTGAATTGTTCCTTCATGATTGGCCAGAGTGCATCACCTGCTTCTATTTTCATTCATGGCCCAGAGATCATTCCAGCTGGCTGCATATGTTTGCTGCTTCTGCTACTCTCTTCGGTAAAATGGCATGGGATGCATCCCTGGGTCTGGACTATTGTCACCTGACTTGAAGTGCAGTGCACATAGTGTAATGGTGGTGCCTCTATCTGCCCTTGCATTCTTGGTGCCTGTGGGTTTCTTTTCTAGTACTAGACAGCATGTATGATGTTCCCTCTTCATCTTCATCAGAAGAATAGTTGTGATAGCTTGTACTGGGGTCATACACTGACTGATTTTGGACTTAGAAGTTGCTTTTTTATGTGAGGATGTCTCCCCCCTTGCTGAAGCTATGATGGATTAGGATCATAGTTTCATGTTGGTGTGAATGTGGATGTAGGCAGCTCTGACCGGTGCTGAAGCTGTACGTTATCAATACATGGTGATATCAAAGTTCATGTAAAACCTTAAGGGTTACAATATTGTTGACTGTGAAATGAGGTAACGGAGGATCTGTCAGTGAGCTCGTTCTGATATCACTCCTCCCCCCTCTGCACCCAGGGCTGAGCTGTCTGCTACCTGATGTGTCTAGGGCTGCCCACTGTAGGGGGGGCTTTCACCTTCTTTCCCCGATATCACAACTGGCAATGGCTGGACTGTGCCAGGGACACCTTGTGCTGTAAGCACCATATTGTTTGAATTGGGCGTTGGCCCAGCCGGCAACACGGAGGAAAAAAAGAGGAAGAAGGAGGAGGGGTTGAGGAGTGAGACAAAGGAATAGTAGGAGGGGAGAGAGAATGTGGAGAGAGAGAGAAGAAAGGTGTGGTGGGGGAGTGGATAAGGAGGGAGGAGAAGATGGAGGGTGGAGGGAGGAGAGAGGGAGGAGAAGAGAGGAGTGGAGAAAGAGGGGAAGAGAGAGAAGAGAAAAAATGTGGAGGAAGAGGAAAGGAGAGAGAGAGAGAGAGAGAGAGAGTGCGGAGAGAAAAGACTGACAGAGGAAAAAGAGGATAGATTAGAACAACAAGAATAATAGAGAGGAGCAATTATGCCTTCTCCCTGTAGGGAGAGACGGGGCGCACCACATACTGTGCAAAAATAACTACCTACACCATGGATTCTGCTAAAAGCAGACTGCGCAGATTCTCCCGTCTCATACCCACAAAAATCACTTCCTGATTTGCTCACATAACTTTCTGTTCCACCTAAACGATGTAAGCTCTGCTGCCACTTCATACCATGTATTAGTATTCAGCAATCTAACATCAGCTACTGTAACTTCCCTTATTCTCCTTTCTACGTCATGCCACTCCGCAGCTTGAAGTCTGCCATTCTAATGAATTTCACGTACTTTATACCTTCCAAAAATCTTCACATACTTAACACCTTCGTATTCTGTCACTATCTAGGGGCTGTTTTCTCATCAGGAAGTAAAAAGACTTTCCTGTTGCTCGGCCACTCTATTCCCCATAGCAAAAGCAAAAAATGAAAAAACACACAAAAATGAAAAAAAAAAAAAACAGTACTAAGAAAAAACTTCTAAAAATGAGTATATAAAACTCTAAAAAAAAAAAAAAAACGATAAGAAAAACCGTCAAAAACTTAGTTCACAACCAAAAACTCAAAACTTTGATACAAGAGGAAAAAAAATTTTTTTCAAAAATAAAATAAATAAAAAAAAAAAAAAGGTAAAGAGATTGAAGATTGAGGAAAACTTAATTAAAAACTTTAAAATGCCGCAAAAAGAAAGACCCTTTAAGAGAGTAAAAACAAAAAAAAATTAATAATTAAAACGGCTTTTCTCTTTTTTTTTTTTTTTCCTTTAGAATCTCTGCGCTCAAATGCAGTCAGAGACACACTTCCTCTTTTTAATCCGTCGCTGTATGCCATTGCCATAATATCAAATGTCACTAAAATCACATTTCTGAAAACACTTAGGTCACATCAAAAAATGATGGATACAATTTAACTTCTTCACAAAAAGCTACACATAGCCAGCATTGCAAAAGAAAAAGGGAAAAAAAAAAAAAAAAACAGATATGACAGTGTGATTTACAATGCATATCTCTCCTCTCAGCTGAAAAAGAGGAAGTTCATGAAAGAAGGAAAAAAAACCCAAAACTTTCTTTTCACTATTTCATGCTTCTTAAAGCGGCAATAGTACATGACACAAACAGACACAGATAGACAATCCGAGAGACGCCCTTTTTTATTCTGTGACACATGCAGGTTGCGCTGGTAACAGACTACTGCCAATCGCACTGGCACGCATATGCCGGGTTCTACCACCCTCCGCTCCGGTCGTCCTGACTGGCCGCCGGCTACGGGAATCTGCAGTAGCCCCTCTAAGTTATCACTACCCGTGCCTGGAACATGGGACTACCTGTCCCGAGACCTCCTGTCTCTCCTATGCACGGGAATCCTGCAATAACTTATCGAGCGATTTGGCCTCCTGCGGTCTGTTTCTCAGCAACCACAAACAAAAGTCACTTTTTCTTCCTCTCTCGGATTTTACACAAAACATATACACGGTCCACAGCAGACACCTCCCAGGGTGGATTCGTGGCTACGGATTTTTTTACACTACCTGGGAATTTGTGACCACATCTTACCGGCAAGAAGCATAGACAAGGACTGGGCACAGGGGACTTTCAGGTAAGATGATAACATTTTCTTACCTTACTTATGGAGCTGCGCAGTCTCCTGCCCCTGTGCCAGGCCACGCTACAACTTCCGTATCTCCGGTAAGAAGGATCACGTGCTTTTCATCCGGGCCTCGCTGTTGGGCGCCATTAATGTTATGGAAATATTAGGGTTGGATAAATATATCCCTGTGTGTGCTGTGGCCGCTCCCAATTAGACTGAGTATTTTGAGCGCTCATCAAGAATGGACTGTACACAACTGTGACAGAACAACATTCCATCAATACTGATACTTTATTGTACATACATAGTTTTATATTTTCACATAGAAAGGAGTGGTTAGGGGTTGTCAGGGGTGGTTAGTTAATTATCATATTGTCTAGCTCCTCTGTCATTGGTTATCTAAACATATATGGAATATTGTGATTAATGCTCATATGACTGCTGATCAAGCAACTAAACTCGAGTTCTCTGTCTAGGACGAAGATGACATTTGATCAGCAGTCACCAAACATCTGACACTCTTCTGCTTTTAGGGGTGGAAAACCCCATATGATCTGTCTGGGTTATATTAGTTCAATTTGTGTCAGCCATTTTAAACCATTTAGTATAATGTATATATTAGCTGTGAGCATATAAGTATATATTTGATTATAGAGGAGTATACATGCAAGTGAGATCTACATGATATATATATTTCTATCACATCCATATACAGTAGTGCAGCCTGTAATCACTGCTAGTCTTTCTGTCTCCCATATACAGTAGTGCAGTGTGTGGTCACTGCTAGTCTTTCTGTCTCCCACAGACAGTCATGTAGCCTGTAATCACTGCTAGTCTTTCTGTCTCCCATAGACAGTTGTGCAGCGTGTGGTCACAGCTAGTCTTTCTGTCTCCATAGACAGTAGTGCAGCCTGTGGTCACTGCTAGTCTTTCTGTCTCCCATAGATAGTAGTGCAGCGTGTGGTCATTGCTAGTCTTTCTGTCTCCCATAGGCAGTAGTGCAGTCTGTGGTCACTGTAGTCTTTTTGTCTGCCATAGACAGTCATGTAGCCTGTGGTCACTGCTAGTCTTTCTGTCTCCCATAGACAGTAGTGCAGCTTGTGGTCACAGCTAGTCTTTCTGACTCCCATAGACAGTAGTGCAGCGTGTGGTCATTGCTAGTCTTTATGTTTCCATAGACAGTAGTTCAGCCTGTGGTCACTGCTAGTCTTTCTGTCTCCCATAGACAGTCATGTAGCCTGTGGTCACTGCTAGTCTTTCTGTCTCCCATAGACAGTCATGTAGCCTGTGGTCACTGCTAGTCTTTCTGTCTCCCATAGACAGTCATGTAGCCTGTGGTCACTGCTAGTCTTTCTGTCTCCCATAGACAGTCATGAGGCCTGTGGTCACTGCTAGTCTTTCTGTCTCCCATAGACAGTCATGTAGCCTGTGGTCACTGCTAGTCTTTCTGTCTCCCATACACAGCACACTTTATTATACAGGCCACAGAGAGACACACAGCTTTGCTTGCTTTGAATTTTTAGCACCTATACAATATTACAATGTATTTGGAACCAGAAGCAGCGAGTGATGTGATCGCATCTCTGTACAGATCTTTCTGTCCTTCACTTAAGTTTCCAAATTAAAACCTGGTCTGGAGCAAAAAACAGAAAACAAGATGAACCCTAGACCCTATTAACAAACATATACTACTCTGCTGCTCGCCGGGTGTCTTTGCTGTGACTTGATTGAGAAATAAACTAATAAACCTGAACAAGACGTGCGGAGGTCAGGGCGGAGGGAGCGGCGCGGGGGAACCATATTCCTGACCTTCTGCCTGATTAATATGAAATGGAGTGCGCTGCCTTATTAACTTGTGGAGAGTGCGGCTGAGCTGACAATAGTCGCCCTCCCATCAGGGGACCAGGCAATCTCACAGTAATAACCAGGTCTGCACGGCGCCATTCTGCAGCTTCCATTACATCAATGTAATTAATAGCAGATGACATGTCCTTCAAAGACAGAGGGAGTAGTCCTCGGGTGGAGTCTCATCATCTTGTCCTCAGCTCGCCTCTTGGATCTTCTTTATGATGAATTTCTTGCTCATTATTAGTATTCCTATTTTTACCTCTCGATACATATTGTAAAGATTTGTTACATTGTGTCTCTCTGCGGAGGTGCTGTCCCAAATGGCACAGGGAAGGGTCTGCGGCCTCTTTTGTAGTGGGACTAATGAGGGTCATAGTTCTCCGCTCCGCCTGGGGCTTATAACACAAGTCTAATGGCCGACACTGAAGGAAGCAAAAGCTCAATTTCATAGGAATAAATGCTATTTATTTGTAATGGAAAGATCCTTGAAGTCACTGCGTCTCTGACATCACAGCTCTGTCATTATAAGCGATGACATCACTTCTCTCCAAATAGATCACTTGGATAAATCAAAACAGAGAAGATAGAAAGTTGTAATTTTGAAAAAATCCACATCAGACAACTGGTCTGAAAAGTTCTGTTTTCTTCTAATATACTTTGGACTCGATTCATCATTTGCTTGATAAAGACCAACATTGGTCGAGACGTCGCATCATGGCGGAATAAAGATCTATTTTCTTCATCACCTGGACTGGATGCCGTTCCTTTCTTTTGTTCTTTGGATTATCATATTTCCAATTGGGTCATTGCATTCTCCTGGTATTGATGTGCTGCCAGCTACCTTCCTTTATTGAGGATGACGGCTTCAGATCTATTACAGAAGTGCACCCTGATAATAACGTCCCCAAATCATCATCTAATATTCCTTCGGCCATCACTGAGGAATCTTTGGTCGCCTCCACACTTTACATGAAGCCCGTGAGTTTTAGGGCTCGTTCTGATGTCAGTGTTTGCCGGATCTGGCGCTGTTCACACGTCCAATTTTTTTTGTGTGGACCGAGTCAAAGTTGTGGAGACATGTCTGCTATTGATCCGCGACTCTGACCAAACTCGGCAATGCAAATCTATAGGTCCGTGAAGAAACCGGACTGAACTCGGGAGCCATCCGACTGCTGTCTGATACATAGGAGAAGGTGGAGAAACTTTTATTTTCTCATCAAAGAAAAACTTATAAAACTCTGAACAAAATGACTGAAGCAACCAGGACCATTATTACAGTATGTGACAGACGTCGGCCTGAGCCTTGTAGTGTGACACTCGGGTCGCCGCGAAGTCAGAGGTATAGGCACGTATACAATTGTATCAGTTATTGCTACATTTATTGAGTAACAAGTCTGAAAAAAAAGCTTTATATAAATACAAAGTATATTATTAGAAATCTGCATTATATAATGATTAAGCTTTAGTTATTTAACCCCTGAAAACCTTTTCAGTGGCATAATTCTTAGTGTTTATTATGAGCCGAGCAGAAATTATCCATACCTCCCAACCGTCCCGATTTCAGCGGGACAGTCCCGCTTTGTCACCGGGGTCCCGCTGTCCCGCTTCGGGCATTTAAAATCCCGAATTTGCGGCCGCCGGTGAAGCCCCGCCCACTTCCGGGACGTAGAGAGAGCCAGCCTGTTTTTTTTTTTTTTTTTAATAAAAGCTGCCTCCTGACCGCCCGCGCAACACCCCCCCCCCCCTCCCGCCCCCTGTGCGGCGCTGCCACGCTGAAGGAGAGAGCCTGCAGCAATCAAGAAGAAAGGTCAGCGATTCACTACCTCTGGCTGTGTGTGCACGGAGCTCCGGCTTCTGCTCTTAGCTGCTATCCCGGCAGAGAAGGAGAGACGGGGGAGGTGCCGGGATAGTGCAGAGCTGTGAGCAGGAGACTGAAGACTTCAGCAGAGAGCTGCACATGGACATCAGCCGCCCCTGCATCACAGAGGAGATTGTGTGTGTGTGTGATGTGTGTGATGGCTGCGTGTGTGTGTGTGATGGCTGTGTGTGTGTGATGGCTGTGTGTGTGTGATGGCTGTGTGTGTGTGTGTGATGGCTGCGTGTGTGTGTGTGTGATGGCTGCGTGTGTGTGTGTGATGGCTGTGTGTGTGTGATGGCTGCGTGTGTGTGTGATGGCTGCGTGTGTGTGTGTGATGGCTGGGTGTGTGTGTGTGATGGCTGGGTGTGTGTGTGTGATGGCTGTGTGTGTGTGATGGCTGCGTGTGTGTGTGATGGCTGCGTGTGTGTGTGTGATGGCTGGGTGTGTGTGTGTGATGGCTGGGTGTGTGTGTGTGATGGCTGTGTGTGTGTGATGGCTGCGTGTGTGTGTGTGTGATGGCTGCGTGTGTGTGTGTGATGGCTGTGTGTGTGTGATGGCTGTGTGTGTGTGATGGCTGTGTGTGTGTGATGGCTGTGTGTGTGTGTGATGGCTGTGTGTGTGTGATGGCTGTGTGTGTGTGATGGCTGTGTGTGTGTGATGGCTGTGTGTGTGTGATGGCTGTGTGTGTGTGATGGCTGCGTGTGTGTGTGATGGCTGCGTGTGTGTGTGTGTGTGATGGCTGCGTGTGTGTGATGGCTGTGTGTGTGTGTGTGATGGCTGTGTGTGTGTGATGGCTGTGTGTGTGTGATGGCTGCGTGTGTGTGATGGCTGCGTGTGTGTGTGTGATGGCTGTGTGTGTGTGTGTGTGTGATGGCTGCGTGTGTGTGTGTGTGTGTGATGGCTGCGTGTGTGTGTGTGTGTGATGGCTGTGTGTGTGTGATGGCTGCGTGTGTGTGTGTGATGGCTGCGTGTGTGTGTGTGTGATGGCTGCGTGTGTGTGTGATGGCTGCGTGTGTGTGTGATGGCTGCGTGTGTGTGTGTGTGATGGCTGCGTGTGTGTGTGTGTGATGGCTGCGTGTGTGTGTGTGTGTGATGGCTGCGTGTGTGTGTGTGATGGCTGCGTGTGTGTGTGTGATGGCTGCGTGTGTGATGCATTTGTGTCAAAGCTGCATGTGTTTGTGAGCTGCGTGCGTGTGTGAGCTGCGTGCGTGTGAGCTGCGTGCCTGTGTGTGAGCTGCGTGCCTGTATGTCATTATACAGTATGGAGCATCATGTGTGGTCATTATACAATATGGAGCATCATGTGCGGTCATTATACAGTATGGAGCATCATGTGCGGTCATTAGACAGTATGGAGCATCATGTGTGGCCATTATACAGTATGGAGCATCATGTGCGGTCATTATACAGTATGGAGCATCATGTGCGGTCATTATACAGTATGGAGCATCATGTGTGGCCATTATACAGTATGGAGCATCATGTGCGGTCATTATACAGTATGGAGCATCATGTGTGGTCATTATACAATATGGAGCATCATGTGCGGTCATTAGACAGTATGGAGCATCATGTGCGGCCATTAGACAGTATGGAGCATCATGTGCGGTCATTATACAGTATGGAGCATCATGTGCGGTCATTATACAGTATGGAGCATCATGTGTGGCCATTATACAGTATGGAGCATCATGTGCAGTCATTATACAGTCTGGAGCATCATGTGCGGTCATTAGACAGTCTGGAGCATCATGTGCGGTCATTATACAGTCTGGAGCATCATTTGCGGTCATACAGTCTGGAGCATCATGTGCGGTCATTATACAGTCTGGAGCATCATGTGCGGTCATTATACAGTCTGGAGCATCATGTGCGGTCATTATACAGTCTGGAGCATCATGTGCGGTCATTATACAGTCTGGAGCATCATGTGCGGTCATTATACAGTATGGAGCATCATGTGCGGTCATTATACAGTCTGGAGCATCATGTGCGGTCATTATACAGTCTGGAGCATCATGTGCGGTCATTATACAGTCTGGAGCATCATGTGCGGTCATTATACAGTATGGAGCATCATGTGCGGTCATTATACAGTCTGGAGCATCATGTGCGGTCATTATACAGTCTGGAGCATCATGTGCGGTCATTATACAGTCTGGAGCATCATGTGCGGTCATTATACAGTATGGAGCATCATTTGCGGTCATACAGTATGGAGCATCATGTGCGGTCATTATACAGTATGGAGCATCATGTGCGGTCATACAGTATGGAGCATCATGTGCGGTCATTATACACTATGGAGCATCATGTGCGGTCATACAGTATGGAGCATCATGTGTGTTCATTATACAGTATGGAGCATCATGTGCGGTCATTATACAGTATGGAGCATCATGTGCAGCCAGCATACAGTATGGAGCATCATGTGCGGTCATTATACAGTATGGAGCATCATGTGCAGCCAGCATACAGTATGGAGCATCATGTGCGGTCATTATACAGTATGGAGCATCATGTGCAGCCAGCATACAGTATGGAGCATCATGTGCGGTCATTATACAGTCTGGAGCATCATGTGCGGTCATTATACACTATGGAGCATCATGTGCGGTCATACAGTATGGAGCATCATGTGTGTTCATTATACAGTATGGAGCGTCATGTGTGTTCATTATATATTATGGAGCGTCATGTGTGGTCATTATATATTATGGAGCGTCATGTGTGGTCATCGTACAGTATGGAGCATCATGTGTGGCCATTATACAGTATGGGGCACTGTGTGGCCATATTTTTTTGTTTATAATTATTGTATATGAAACTGTGATCGGCAGTGCTAAATGGGTGTGGTTGGGATGTGGATATGGGTGTGACTAATTATGAATGGGTGTGGTCAGAGGCGTGGCCTAAAATTTGCCGCGGCGCGCAAAGCGCGCCGCAAACTTTGTCCCTCTTTCCCATCTTCAAAAGTTGGGAGGTATGATTATCACGTTTACATATCACATTTATTGGCTAATTAGTCCCTTGCAAATCAGTCACTGAGAAGGTCCCAGACAGGAGGGGGCACATACTTACCAATTGTTCTCAGATATGAGACATATTTAGAAGCCATGCATCATGGCACAGCGTATGGTGTATGATAATAGAGGATCGTGAAATGACAGGGGGGAGGGAAGGGTTAAATACAATATATATGATCCCGGGGAATTTCATGACTTTTTATATAAATTCAGACGTGCTCAGGCGGTGACTTTCCGGTGACTTACGCTCGGCTTTATGTCACCGCTGACATTTAAAGCATCTATTGAACACTTAGAATTCAGTTTACTGACAGCGGAGATGGATGGGGCTGACTTATATTCATAAGAGCAGAATACACTCACAGGAGCGCGCCCGGATTGTCAGCAGCGCTCACTCACTGCATTGTGCTGCTCACAGTCATGGATTCTTACAGTAATTAATACAAAATAATTCATGAGACTATTGTAATTCTTGTGAAATTTACATAATAATAATAATAATAATAATAATCACACATCACACTAGTGGTCTGCAATCTGCGGCTCGCCAGCTGCTGCAAAACAACAACTCCCAACATGCAATGCAGAGTAGTGTCAGGAAGGTTTGTACCAGCGCAGCTGCCTCCCCATCACAGACAAGCAGCAAAAATGCTATTGTTCCAAAGATTTTTTTGTCTTTGCTTTAGCCCTGGAGAATGGAAATAGAGGAGGGAGCAACAGGAACAGACCAGGGGCGGACACATCATTGGTGCAAATAGTGCAGCCGCGCAGGGGTCCAAGAGGTAGGGGGCTACATCCCCTATATACGCAAAGAGGGGTCCGTATACTTGTTCTTGTACAGGGGCCCTCTTCTGTCCGTCCGGTCCTGGGAAGCAGAATATTGGGGGATGATACATGATAAGTGCTTCTACTTCTGTTTCTTCCTTACATTACACTATGTAACAATTTTTGTTCCTGGCTTCCAAGTGTAATATTTCAACTGCTTATGTTTAAAGACTATGGAAAAACTACTTCATTCAGCACAAACTTTGATTTTATGACCACAGGGCAGAGAAATTACATAATAACAAATTTTTATTTATTTTTTGTTCCTGGGTCCAAAGTGTGTTTTCCTAACCCGTTATGCCTAAAACAAATAGGAAATAGTTGTTGTTCCACAAAAACTTTGCTTCTGTGATCAGTAGAATGACATTTTGAAATTTGTCTGTTTTCAGGAAAATTCTCCATTCGTATTAAATAGTCTTCATTGTCCTTATCACAGAAGCAAAGTTTTTGTGGAACAGCGACTGTTCTCTATTTGTTTTAGGCATAACGGGTTAGGAAAACACACTTTGGACCCAGGAACAAAACATATATAAAAATGTGTTACATAGTGTTATAGTTCAGCGCTGGCACCTTCCACCCGCAGGCGGCTCTGCTGGATATTCTTGTGCCTGTTCTGTCCTGGTTTGCAGCACTGCGGAGACCGATTTCCTCCTGTTATTGAGATCGATACAAGATGAATATTTACAAACAAATCTGATTCTTTTCTGCAACAAAGTACATTCTTCAGATGCATTGACTGTGCAGGAATGTATGGATTTATTATCAGACATGTCTGATGTTTCATTTTCTTATTCTAAGAGAAATCCAATGTTCATTTGTTGAAAAGCTTGAGGCGAAGGATCCTTGACTAAAAATACTTAAAACCTAATGTTCCTCCAAGTCTCTGGATTTCTGAAACTTTTTGTAATTAGCTTCTGAGAGCACTTCAATCACACAAGGACCCGGCTGGAAATAAAGGGGCATCTGCCGTCTTCTGTGCGGAGAATTCTCAGCAGAAATCTCCAAGTGTCAGTCCCGGATTCCAGACAATATTTAATATCACAGCGGCTGCACTTCTAGCAGTAAATGTGAGAGGACAGTGACCCCGGCCGCAGAGGAAGAACACTCCGGCTCTATAAAGCTGATAGATATGATAGAAGTTTTCTATAAAATGTGAATTATCTCAGTATAATAATTCTGCATCAGGCTGGATTATCGCAGGATGAAGGTTCCTCCAAATAATGAAAGATGCCAATAAGCTGCTACAGAAGTGATACAGTTCAAAGCACCAAATCCATCAGACACCAGTGAAATCATGGGGATAGTGATGCGCAATGATGACCCAGAATCATAGGGGCCCTTTCTGGATATTTGCTATAGGCGCCGGCCCTTCTGCCTTCTGCAATGATATAATGGCAGGAGCCTGCACCAGGAGAGGTCCTTATGGTAAAGGCGGTGTTTCACCCTATTGGTAAAATGGCGAAGTGTTGTAAAAACATTATTGAAAATATTTTCTGTTCTCAGGAATGGAAAGATTTATAATTCTGTAGTTTACTGTTCGTTGCTTTGGTTACTGGCCACCACTTCAGTCGCAAAGGTGGACGGTTGCCAAGACAAAGAACATGCGCTTCCACACTTTTCTTTACAGCGTGCAGGCTCTACACTGAAGCTGGCCGGAATTAGTGCCCTCTGCTCTTGTGCCTCTACTAGAAGCAAGGAAGGGCAGAGTTTGGGCCAGAGGTGCGACCGTCCTGCTAGCCCTGAGCGTCAGTCTTCAGTGGGCACTGCCCCCCCGAAGGCAGGAAGCTGGGAGTCGGAGGAGCGATCTGCCCCTGAACACAGAGCACCACACACCCGTGCAATGTTCAGTTTAGCTCCCTTGTCTCTGGGCACATGCCGGCTTGTCATTTTAGGGCTGCATGTCGGGGTGCAGTTTTTCATGGGGTATGTGACACAAGTGTTACCCTTATCCTAATTCCAAATGACTTTTTGAAATGAAACATTTTGAATATAATTAGATCAAGTGCTTGTTAATTACTGGACGATTGCGTATTCATATACTGAGGGAGGTGAAAAAAACCCAATAAATGATACTCATTTCCCAGACTGGTGCCAGCACAGAGTAACCTACCCGTTCATTTGTGGCACCCCAGGAGTCCGGTTACCACAGTGGCATTGCCTCCCTTGCAGGGGTTGATGTCATGCCTGGAAGCAAGGAGGGGTCCCCTTACCAGGTAACACCAGCATCCAATACTTTTCTTGATTCCAGACCAGAAGTGGGAGCTCTAACACCCAGTTTCAGGGGAGCTTCCCTATAAGTTCTGGCCTGGAGGTGGAGTTAGTGAGTTTGAGTCTGAGGTGAGGAGAGAAGTCGAGGAGAACCTGGGGAGTGGAGCTGTAACCAAGCTCACCCCAGAGCTGAGCGCTAGAAACCGGACACTAGAGCCCATGGTTGCACAGGTATTGAAGTCCCGTCAGCTAAATCCGGAGGGCAGCAGCCTGCCATGCGGGTAACGTTTTATACCAATTGTCAGTGAGAGGAACTTGAGCAGAGCGTAAAGCAGCAAGGACCTAACAGGACAGCGCAGTAGGAAGACCTCTGAACCCACCTGGCTAGGTGGATCCTAAATTGCTTCCAGGCTGCCCGGATCCCCATTATCACCTGTTTCCTGTGCCCCAGACTGCACCTTCAGCCATCGAGTAAAGGTAAAGAAAACTACAGCCCTTGTGTCCTCCAGTCATTTCCCACACCCTCAGTCCTGCACCCCAACGTCCACGATCCCTTACAACAGGACCGGTAGCCCTGGGGCCCCGCTCCACCTGTGGGGGGCAGAACCATCCCAGCTGCATTTTGGATGCTAATGCATGGCGGAGTGGTGTCAGTCCAGGAGGAGAATCTTCCAGTAATGGACATCCCCTTTAAATTTGCAACATATCAGACCACAGTAACAAAATAAAATCTGGGTCTGAAGGAAAACCTTCCAAAACCAGTCCCCGGGTTGTTCTGTTTGTTGCTTCCCGTCATGGATCACACTCTGTTGGTTCATCATATAACATATTGCTACACGGGTGATTGATAAATCTGGAGCACGTATCCTTTTATTCACTGCGTCCACTTCATTTACATCTTCATTTAATCTACATCTTATGCTCCGGTCACATCCAAGGGTAACGCCGAATACTTCTTCTGGTTTCATGGTGGCAGAGAATGGAGCATTGTGGGAACCCTGAGAGGACGATCACAGACACACGACTTCTAGATCCTGTGCAGCAGTCAGCAGAATTCTAAATGCAGCTCCGGATGTGACTGGAGCAGAAATCAAGCTGTAAACCAAAAGTAGCTAAATAAGTGAAACAATGTATTAGTCCGTTATATAAGATGAATGTGGTTACAGTCTCACGCTGAGAATTCCTCTGCAAAATAGGAGGCTCTTTAGATCAATGTGACAAGAATAACTGAGCATTTGCTACAATGTGGCAGGACAGAGGCTTCAGTTCTTCTTTTTCTTTACCCTGTTATTGAGGAATAATCTGAACTCTAGCTATCGCTAAACTACAGCTCCCAGCAATCCCTGAAAAGCATCTGACCACCTTTATCCATCAGGGCATGCTGGGAGTTGTAGTTTTACAAATGAAGTTTAACAAGTTAATAATCGCTAAGGAATCTTTGCCAATATTCACATTATCAGAAAAGAAAGGTATCTGGACTACAACCCCCATCTGCCACCTCTGGGAGCATAGACAATGAGTAGTCCTATGGTTCCTAGCCGGCAATGTCCATGTTGGTGCAGGTCCCGGCTGCCGGCTCTAACCATCGCCTCCATGGAAGAAGCTAACGAGCGGCTATTTCAGCGGGAGCTCATCAACTATTCAGCCGTTAGTTACTGCTATTAATGTAGGGAAAGGAGCCGACCTCAGCAATCAGAAGATTCCTGATTACCGGGGGGGAACACGTGGTGAACGCCGAGGGGCCCAATTATCCCCAAACTGGAGATCTTCACATCTACGTACATTCCAGCAAACAAGGCAGCAGCCGACGCCAACATATGGTCCGGTCCTCCGCAACAGGCGCAGCCGCTCCCCGGTCAGGGGGTTTATGATTTAAAGACGTCGCACATTTTGGAGGCGACTGTAAGAATTTTTGCTCCTTTTGCTCCTTTTGCTCCTTGCTTGTGGGGTCACAATAGCTATTATAGGATGGGCTGAGGTCCAGGTTCTGTGCGGCCGCTCATGTTCCCCCCCATGTCTGTATGGAGCTTGTGCACTGGGCACAGACATGGGGGGCAGAGAAGGGTCTTCCCCAAACTGTCCCCACAAAGCTGAAGCTACGATTGTCCACATCTTGTGCTGAAGATGAAGATTTCCCATCACTGGAGCTGAGGGTCTGCGGCCCCCTGATAACAGCACATAGCATTATCCCCCTCCACTATCTGTACAGGGGGCACAATGCAGTCAGGGGGAACGTCCTCCTGGAATCACCAAACCCAGACTCCTCCATCAGACGCAGAGAGAAGTGCGATCCGGATGTTAAACATCAGGGAAAGGGGTAGCGGTCAGAGGCATAACTAGAGTCCGACGGACCCCGGTGCAAAACTTGGGCCTGCACCCCCCGCATGTTGGTCCAGTGTATGAGCCTTTATGGCATTTTACAGAATGAAAGGACATACAGGTTATATATATATCTATATACACTCACCGGCCACTTTATTAGGTACACCTGTCCAACTTCTTGTTAACACTTAATTTCTAATCAGCCAATCACATGGCGGCAACTCAGTGCATTTAGGCATGTAGACATGGTCAAGACAATCTCCTGCAGTTCAGACCGAGCATCAGTATGGGGAAGAAAGGTGATTTGAGTGCCTTTGAACGTGGCATGGTTGTTGGTGCCAGAAGGGCTGGTCTGAGTATTTCAGAAACTGCTGATCTACTGGGATTTTCACGCACAACCATCTCTAGGGTTTACAGAGAATGGTCCGAAAAAGAAAAAAAATCCAGTGAGCGGCAGTTCTGTGGGCGGAAATGCCTTGTTGATGCCAGAGGTCAGAGGAGAATGGGCAGACTGGTTCGAGCTGATAGAAAGGCAACAGTGACTCAAATCGCCACCCGTTACAACCAAGGTAGGCCTAAGAGCATCTCTGAACGCACAGTGCGTCGAACTTTGAGGCAGATGGGCTACAGCAGCAGAAGACCACACCGGGTACCACTCCTTTCAGCTAAGAACAGGAAACTGAGGCTACAATTTGTACAAGCTCATCGAAATTGGACAGTAGAAGATTGGAAAAACGTTGCTTGGTCTGATGAGTCTCGATTTCTGCTGCGACATTCGGATGGTAGGGTCAGAATTTGGCGTAAACAACATGAAAGCATGGATCCATCCTGCCTTGTATGGAGCATCTTTGGGATGTGCAGCCGACAAATCTGCGGCAACTGTGTGATGCCATCATGTCAATATGGACCAAAATCTCTGAGGAATGCTTCCAGCACCTTGTTGAATCTATGCCACGAAGAATTGAGGCAGTTCTGAAGGCAAAAGGGGGTCCAACCCGTTACTAGCATGGTGTACCTAATAAAGTGGCCGGTGAGTGTATATATATATAATTTACCGTATATAACACCATTAATTCCATGGTGCTGTACATGAGAAGGGGTTACATGCAAATTACAGATATCACTTACAGTAATCTAACAATGACAGACTGATACAGAGGGGCGACGTCCCGGCCCCTGCGGGCTTACATTCTACAGGATATATATACCCCATAATGGAATATATGTCTCCCACTTAATATACAGTGCCTTGCGAAAGTATTCGGCCCCCTGGAACTTTTCAACCTTTTCCCACATATCATGTTTCAAACATAAAGATACCAAATGTAAATTTTTGGTGAAGAATCAACAACAAGTGGAACACAATTGTGAAGTTGAACGAAATTTATTGGTTATTTTACATTTTTGTGGAAATTAAAAAACTGAAAACAGTCTTCATTTCCTCTGAAAATACTAATGGTTGGAGAGACAGGCCTTTCTTCTGTGTGTTGTAATGTAAGATTATGTAAGTATCTTTGTATTAGGATAAATCCTCTGTATGTAGAAATATCCGTACTGCAACAATGGTATTCTGAGACATAAAGGTTAGAAGCTGCTACAATGTATCCACTACAGATGCATTAATGGTTTCCAGCCGCTCAGTGCCTCCAGGTTTTCACCTTTGCATTCTGATGTTATTTATAATTGCTAATTAGTAATTAATAAATGTTATGTTTAAATTAATGGAAGTGACATCTTTTTCTGTCAGTTCTGGCAAAAGAAATGTAAATTTAGCTTGTCCTGCAATAGTTTTCTCTCTATTTAGTGGGTGGATGATAAGTTTTAGTGTTTGTACAGCACTTTTTTTTATTCACACGGCAGCTCGACTGTCAATGTGCCGCTACGCTTCGCCCTAAGGATGGTGTAACACATTGAGCTCGGCACATGTGTAGCACACGACCAGGCGGCGTTTGCTGAGAGCCTTCCTAAATGTCACCGCAGTTTCCAAGGCATCATTAGAAAATAAATGCTAATGGCTTGTTTACTGTGAATGGCCACGTCGTTCTGAAATATGATAGGGCCGTCAACAATAGGAAAACCATCAGCAATTCATTTTTAATGATAGAGGGGAAAGCCACAGCATCATTTAAGAGGCAGCTTATCAACAGACCCAGCTCTTAAGTGTGGAACAAGTGTACAAAGCGATATGTGTGATCCCAGGCTTTACATTAACCTGGGCAATGCAAAAATATGAGGAGTGAAGGGGATTAGGGAGCACAATTAATAGTTTACAGCCACCAGCAAGAGCTCACTACATACAGCTTTATACAGCCACCACTAGAGGGAGCTCACTACATACAGATTTATATATCCACCACTAGAGGGAGCTCACTACATACAGATTTATACAGTGTCCACTAGGGGGAGCTCACTACATACAGATTTATACAGTGTCCACTAGGGGAGGTCACTACATTTTGCACAATACTGATTCCTGTGTGTGCCCAATGTGGCCCCTGGTGCATATGCCCATTGTGGTAACATTGCTTGGACATGGTATTTAGATTAATTGGGAAAACCTATTATTCAAGTGAAAGACGAGTTCCTATTCTGCAGTGTGAGCAGCGTTATTAGGTCACATGATGATATACTCTCTTCTATGATGAGAACAACCAGAATAATAAATGCAGCTTTGACTGTGACTGGAGGATAATACAGACTCAGGATAACTTAGGCTGCCGTCACACTATCAGTATTTGGTCAGTATTTTACATCAGTATTTGTAGCCAAAACCAGGAGAGGAACAATCAGAGGAGAAGTATAATAGAAACATCTGCACCACTTCTGCATTTATCACCCACTCCTGGTTTTGGCTACAAATACTGATGTAAAATACTGACCAAATACTGCTAGTGTGATGGCAGCCTTATGGCCTCTTTCACACGTCAGTGTCTCCGGTACGTGTACTGACAGTTTTCTCACGTACCGGAGACACTGACACACGTAGACCCATTCAAATGAATGGGGCTGTACACATGTCAGCGTGTTTTCACGGACCGTGTGTCCATGTTGAAAACACGGAGACATGTCCGTTATTCTCCGGCAGCACGTACAGCAATACGTCCTGCACACGTGCACACGGAGAACAGTGTGCACTCTCCTCCGTGTGCACGTACCGCCCACAGGAGAGACAGCGCTACACTAAGCGCTGTCCCCCCTGTGTGGTGCTGAAGGCAGAATTCATCTCTTCTCCCCAGCAGGAGAGAAGAGATGAAAGATCAAGTTTTTCTTCTTTTTTGTTAAAAATAAAGTTTGCATGCGACCCCCGCCTCCCATCCCCAGTGTGCCGCCCGGCCCCTTGCAGAGAAATACTCACCCAGCTCCCACGATGTCTCCACTCTCCTCTCAGCGCCGGCAGCTTGTCCTGTGTGAGCGGTCACGTGGGACTGCTCATTACAGTGGTGAATATGCGCATATTCACCACTGTAATGAGCGGTCCCACGTGACCGCTCACACAGGACAAGCTGCCAGCGCTGAGAGGAGACATCGCGGGAGCTGGTTGAGTATTTCTCTGCAAGGGGCCGGGCGGCACACTGGGGATGGGAGGCGGGGGTCGCATGCAAACTTTATTTTTAACAAAAAAGAAGAAAAACTTGATCTTTCATCTCTTCTCTCCTGCTGGGGAGAAGAGATGAATGCAGCCAGCCTTCAGCACCACTCAGGGGGGACAGCGCTTACTGTAGCGCTGTCTCCTGCATGGTCCATGTGGTCCTCAGGCGGCACACGGGCGGCACACGGCTGCCGCACGTGTGCCACACTGATGTGCCACGTGAGCACACGGACACGGATAACTCCGGTACCGATTTCTCCGGTACCGGAATTATCTGGACGTGTGAGACTGGCCTAAGAAAGTATTTGTAAGATTTGTTGTCATTGTTCAGTCACTTGACGCTCTTTGTACCCTGACATCATCCAGGTTAACTCCTATTTACTTATTTGTTACTTGTGTCTCTTGTCACTTGTGTGGCAATGGTTATGGCTGGAACTTTGTGTTCTGTCGTTCTGATGTGTTTGTATCTCATTAGTTGTAATATACGAGGACTTGTTCAATCTTCATTATAGAAATGCAACAACAGAAATAAAACATCTCGGTAAAATCAGGACATGATAACATCATCCGAAATAACAGATTTATGGGAATGACTTGTTTTGTTTTTCCTTGCAGATTTTTATTGATTTGCATCTTGCAGAAGGAATTTACCGAAAACCAGTGATGGTTCTGCACGGAGCTCGCAACTTCCCCTGGGTGAGGAGATTGGAATTAGAATTAAAAATTGTGGATTATTTGGGAGCATGAGTGACGGTCATATATCTGTACAGTGCTGTGGAATATGCTGGCGCTATGTGTCTGCTCATATTTCATCCATGTCAGTGAAGTGAAATACATTGTTGTATTTATTTCTTTTTTTGTCATTGACTTTTTTCTATTCTTTAGTATCTTATGATCTTGTCATCACTTCAGTCCTGACCCTTGATCTGTCCCTAACCCTAGCCCTATTACTGGTCCAAACCTTAACCCTAGCCCTAATGCTGGTCCTAACACTAACCATAACCCTAATGCTGGTCCTAACCCTAACTCTAGCCCTAATGCTGGTCCTAACCCTAACCCTAGCCCTAATACTGGTCCTAACCCTAGCGCACCGTCATAATAAAGTCATCCTCACTGCTGCCATGCTGCGCTCTGCATAGGAGGCCAGTGGCTTTACTCTGTCCTTGCTTGCTCGACAATGGGTGGTCACTGAGCCCATGGGCTGCTGGAAGAATCTTCCCACACTGGCCGCTCAATGAGGATGGCAGCTGGTCCTTCCATTATTTTGACACTTTTGTGCGTCTAGGGCATCTGCTCCTCTCTCGCTCCGATACTTTGCCCGTGTAACGCTGCCCACCATCAGCCTGTGCCGTTCCCGGCAGCGGTCGCTGTCCTTCCTCATTGGGCCTCACTGGAGAAGTTTTACATTTAGAGGAAAACACTTGAAAGTCTTGTAATGATGTCTGAAGATTATCTGTGCAGCCCCAAGACATCTCCTATCTGTCGCTTGTTGCTAACGCTCTATAAATCGCCATCTTTGTGTTTATTAACTCACCCCCAACATTCAGCGATCAGCGGATAACAGGTTTTCTCCGCCGCTGCGCTCACTAATTTCATTTTCTTTTTTCTCCCGATAATTAGATTATTATAATGAGAAAACATAAAGACAATTATAAAAATACGAATTCCAGATAAATCGATGTAGGAGATATAAACTCATAACGTCGTTTATCTGATGAAGCGCGGGGGGATTTATCTGGTAATGAGCGCAGGACAGAATACAGAAACAAAACCTACAAGGAACAAAAGCAACTTGTTGTCCGGAGGGATCTATGGAGGAGACTGAGAAGTCTGTGGATTTACTCTCAGAAGTGTCAGACACCAGGCAGGACACTGAGCTTCCCCAGGACAGGAGCTTCTCCAGGACAGGAGCTTCCCCAGGACAGGAGCTTCCCCAGGACAGGAGCTTCTCCAGGACATGGAGCTTCCCCAGGACACTGAGCTTCCCCAGGACACCGACCTTCTCCAGGACAGGAGCTTCCCCAGGACACCGACCTTCTCCAGGACAGGAGCTTCCCCAGGACAGGAGCTTCCCCAGGACAGGAGCTTCTCCAGGACAGGAGCTTCCCCAGGACAGGAGCTTCCCCAGGACAGGAGCTTCTCCAGGACAGGAGCTTCCCCAGGACAGGAGCTTCCCCAGGACAGGAGCTTCTCCAGGACATGGAGCTTCCCCAGGACACTGAGCTTCCCCAGGACACCGACCTTCTCCAGGACAGGAGCTTCCCCAGGACACTGACCTTCTCCAGGACAGGAGCTTCCCCAGGACATCGAGCTTCCCCAGGACATTGAGCTTCTCCAGGACAGGAGCTTCCCCAGGACAGGAGCTTCCCCAGGACAGGAGCTTCTCCAGGACAGGAGCTTCTCCAGGACAAGAGCTTCCCCAGGACATCAAACTTCCCCAGGACATCGAGCTTCTCCAGGACATCGAGCTTCCCCAGGACAGGAGCTTCCCCAGGACAGGAGCTTCCCCTGGACACGGAGCTTCCCCAGGACATGGAGCTTCCCCAGGACATGGAGCTTCTCCAGCACAGGAGCTTCCCCAGGACAGGAGTTTCCCCAGGACATTGAGCTTCCCCAGGATATTGAGCTTCCCCAGGACATCGAGCTTCCCCAGGACAAGAGTTTCCCCAGGACATGAGCTTCCCCAGGACAGGAGCTTCCCCAGGACATCGAGCTTCCCCAGGACATCGAGCTTCCCCAGGACAAGAGCTTCCTCAGGACAGGAGCTTACCCAGGACATTGAGCTTCCCCAGGACATGGAGCTTCTCCAGGACAAGAGCTTCCCCAGGATATCGAGCTTCCCCAGTACACCGAGCTTCTCCAGGAAAGGAGCTTCCCCAGGACACCGAGCTTCTCCAGGACAGGAGCTTCCCCAGGACATGAGCTTTTCCAGGACAGGAGCTTCCCCAGGACAGGAGCTTCCCCAGGACATCGAGCTTCCCCAGGACAGGAGCTTCCCCAGGACATCAAGCTTCCCCAGGACAGGAGCTTCCCCAGGACATCGAGCTTCCCCAGGACACCGAGCTTCTCCAGGACAGGAGCTTCCCCAGGACATCGAGCTTCCCCAGAACACCAACCTTCTATCACCAGTGACCCTGGAAGAGCAATACTGCGTTCTGCATCCCCATCAGGGTATATGTCCGAAATTGCCCACAAACTGGGTCCGGAAGGACGTACCGAGGAGGCCATAGACTGTAATGGTGACGGCAGAGTGATTGCGGACTCATCCGTACGTCATTTTCGGGACTGTACCCCTACAGGAGGTGAACACTCAGGCGTTGTAGAATGCATATCAGTGTCTGCCTCCTGTAGGGGTACAGTCCCGAAACAAGTGCACAACAGAGAGCATGTCAGCTCTGCCGTCACCATTACAGTGTATGACCCCATTGGCGCATGTGTCCGGACCCCGTTTTTTGAGGGATATCAGACGTATGATGCATCGAGGACTCAGAACACAATGTTAACGCATTCTAATAAAAGGGGCAGTCTATCCTTTACACTGCACCCAAAATGTCTACATATATATATAACCCCTGGCAAAAATGATGGAATCACCAGCCTTGGAGGATGTTTATTCAGTTGGTTAATTTTGTAGAAAAAAAGCAGATCACAGACCTGGCACAAAACTAAAGTCATTTCAAATGGCAACTTTCTGGCTTTAAGAAACACTAAAAGAAATCAAGGACAAAAATGTGGTAGTCAGTAATCGTTACTTTTTTTAACCAAGCAGAGGGAAAAAAATATGGAATCATTCAGTTCTGAGGAAAAAATTATGGAATCATGAAAAAGAAACAAACAAAAAACCCTCCAACCCATCACTAGTATTTTGTTGCACCACCTCTGGTTTTTATTACAGCTTGCAGTCTCTGAGGCCTGGAGTTAATGAGGGTCACACAGGACTCTTCATCAATCTGGCTCCATCTTTCCCTGATTGCTGTTGCAGATCAGCTTTGCAGGTTGGAGCCTTGTCATGGACCATTTTCTTCAACTTCCACCAAAGATTTTCAATTGGATTGAGATCCGGACTATTTGCAGCCCATGACATTGACCTTATGTGTCTATTTTCAAGGAATGTTTGCACAGTTTTTGCTCTATGGCAGGATGCATTATCATCTTAAAAAATGATTTCATCCCCAAACATCCTTTCAATTGATGGGATAAGAAAAGTGTCCAAAATATTAACATAAACTTGTGCATTTATTGAAGATGTAATGACAGCCATCTCCCCAGTGCCTTTACCTGACATGCAGCCCCATATCATCAATGACTGGGGAAATTTGCATGTTCTCTTCATGCAGTCATCTTTATAAATCTCATTGGAACGGCTCCAAACAAAGGTTCCAGCATCATCACCTTGTCCAATGCAGATTCACGATTCATCACTGAATATGACTTTCATCCAGTCATCCACAGTCCACGATTGCTTTTCCTTAGCCCATTGTAACCTTGTTTTTTTCTGTTTAGGTGTTAATGATGGCTTTTGTTTAGCTTTTCTGTATGTAAATCCCATTTCCTTTAGGCGGTTTCTTACAGTTCGGTCACAGACGTTGACTCCAGTTTCCTCCCATTCGTTCCTCATTTGTTTTGTTGTGCATTTCCTATTTTGGAGACATATTGCTTTAAGTTTCCGGTCTTGACGCTTTGATGTCTTCCTTGGTCGACCAGTATGTTTGCCTTTAACAACCTTCCCATGTTGTTTGTGTTTGGTCCAGATTTTAGACACAGCTGACTGTGAACAACCAACATCTTTTGCAACGTTGCGTGATGATTTACCCTCTTTTAAGAGTTTGATAATCCTCTCCTTTGTTTCCATTGACATCTCTCATGTTGGAGCCATGGTTCGTCTCAGTCCACTTGGTTCAACTGCTCTCCAAGGTGTGATCACTCCTTTTTAGATGCAGACTAACGAGCAGATCTAATTTGATGCAGGTGTTATTTTTGGATATGAAAATTTACAGGGTGATTCCATAATTTTTTTCCTCAGAATTGAGTGATTCCATAATTTTCTCCTATGCTTGGCTAAAAAAAGTAACCATTACTGACCACCACATTTTTTGTTCTTGATTTCTTTTAGTGTTTCTTAAAGCCAGAAAGTTGCCATGTGAAATGACTTTAGTTTTGTGCCATGTCTGTGATCGGCTTTTTTTCGACAAAATTAAACAACTGAATGAACATCCTCCAAGGCCGGTGATTCCATAATTTTTGCCAGGGGTTGTATATATATATATATATATATATATATATATATATAGTGATGTACATGGGTTTTAGGCAGGTGTGTAAAAAATGCTGCAAAATGAGAATGTTTTCAGAAACAGAGGTATTAGTATACTATATATGAAACTTTTTGGAGAAGGCAGTAAACACTTGTGTTCAGTTCCAATTCTTGCCACTAGAGAGCGACAAAGGGTTTGGGAATGATCTTCAGAGATTCCTGTAGTGAGAGGCGCAGAGACCTTAGAGGCTACAGAGGTGCAGAGATGCTCAGAGAGGCGCAGAGAGAATCTCTCTGATAATCCTGGTGCTATCACATGACGCCTGATATAAGTCTCCATGCTGACTTCTCCCAGTCCTGCTGACTGCCCCCGGTGCCCATAGATGTCTTCTGCCTCTGGCTACGACTCCTGAGACTCGGTACAAGGGTAGTGAGAGGTCTCCGGCGGACATAAGTCCTCACAGGGAGGTGGAATAAGAAATACGGCGAGAACAGATGAATCTTTGCCTTCGTTGCCTTGAGAAGGATTTGCAGGATCATGAATTTAGAAATCTTTCTGCTGAGCGCAGCGCCCCCCCGGGCTGCAGGTTGTGTGCAGTACTGCAGCTCTGTATTATTCAGGAGAGGAGTGAGCTGATCTACAAGACAATCACATACTGAGCAGAAGAAGGATCTCAGCAGCACAGAGTGTTTCAGGTGAGAATGTAATGACTTTACGGAAGTTCACAGATGGAAGGTTACATAGCGGAAGGATTAGGGCCGAGAGCAGGAGCACAGAGTATTTCAGGAGCGGATTGATCTGATCTTCTGGTCTGATTATTGAGGTCTTCTCTGGAAATATTCGGTCACCGCGCAGCAGCTGTGATGATCTGTGGCCGCCCATGTTACATATTCCACTTCATCACGGCGGGTTAACTGCGTCTCATCAATTATGGATCCCCCATTATAGATTTATCCGGGCCGCGGCCCTCTGCTCCGGAGCGTGTTCTGTACCGAGGAGGCGACGTCATTCATTTATAGGAATAGATGGAGGCCGGTGTGGTCAGCGGCGCGGCCTCCACCGCAGGTTTAGGACACAATTTTTCCACATTCTCCATTCACTTTCAGATCAGAGGATAATATTTGGTTTTTACGACATGAAGTGCAGACGTGACATCACCATTAATCTGCGTCCCCTTCTTTTACCCGGCAGCGGTGATCTCGGCCGCGGTGAGGGGTGATCTCTGGGGGTCTCTGACGCCTTCGCTCCGCTCTCCGGGTAATTATAGAAAGCAGAATCCGGAATCTTTTTTTTATCGGATTGCACTCGTCCGTTTTCCTCGCAAGTGGAATGAGCCCTTAGACTTTCCCTCTGATTGTTCCACTTCTGGTTCTGGCTACAAATACTGATGTAAAATACTGACCAAATACTGACCATGGCCTAAGGCTGATCCTTCACGTGACCTCTTTGCCTGAACATTTCCTGCATGTTCCTGAAACAGTCGTGTAGAAATCCCGCAGAGAACACAAGGGTTAATCTGCTGCTGACATTTTCATTTTTGGCTTGGACTCTGCCATGAGCAGGGACGTTATGTGGTTCTCCCAGGTTCTGCTATAATCAGTTCTCTGACAGTCAGTTCTTATTCCTGCCACTAGGTGGAGCTGCACAGCATTGCACTACTTGGCCCTCAATGGCCATGTTTGGCTCTACTGGTTTTCCTGCACATGAGCTCTTATAACAGCACTTCTTGTGGCCTGGGGTGGTATTGCAAGTAACATGACTAAAGGGCTCACAGTGAAACATTGAGATGGCTGAGTCCACACCTGACGGATAGGGATTATGTCCTACACTCGGCCGCAGCTAATCATTTAATCTCCCCAATGTTACACAAGGAACAAAGATTTTCATGTTTCCTCATCTCTGCTGCTGTGGGAAGAGCAGATGTTGCTCCGGCTGGTTTGGTTTCGCCTCTGGAGTTCCAGTAACAATGTCTTATAGTGATTGATACAAAATAACGACCCAATGGAACAATATTTAATGTATTGTTAGAAATCGATCTGTTCTTCTAAGAAGTACACAGAGTACAAAACCCTCTTTACCTTGTGTACTGAAGTCCTCAGGCAGCCACAGTCCAGGGCACCAGATCACAGGGCAGGCAGGGTCCGGCCGGCTTGGAGCCAAGTTAGGAGTCCCCTTGTCCAGGTGGAAATCAAAGCCTTCCTCTAGCGCGGTGGTGTTGTAGTCCCTTACTGCCTATGGCTTCACATAAGGTCCTCACAGATGTTCTCTCTCTGTCCCCCGTATAGGATAGGACATAACCCGTATGACTGGTGACTTGAGTCTGTTTATAGGGACTCTAGCACGCCCCGGGCTCTAAAGGTGTCACTATGTCTCCTGGGTATTAAGGCGGACAGGTAGCGTGGAGTTCAGCTGTCCTGCCGGTCTCTGATGTGAGTCGTAGAGGCCCTTACAACCTCGGTGTTTCGGCTACCGGTCTCTGCGCCTCAGAAGGAGGCAGCCTGCTCGTGGCTGGTCTCCCGCTGGAATCCTCTCCTGTGCTTCTCTCTCCTGCACGCTCTCTGCAATGTATTCAGTTTTCTGTAAGTCTCTTTCCAGGAGCTGCAGCACTGTGGCTACACAGCTCCGTAAACCCTCTTCTGCCTCAGACTGGTCCAGTCTGTTTCCTGGCAAGTATATCATTTATATACTTACGGTGTGGGAACCTACCCAAGCACCCTTATATATAGTTGTGCACACGGTACCATATTCGTGTTTCCTGTTCTTTCTTTCCCTCTCAGTTTCCTCTTTCTGCCAGGATCTGCAGACCCCCACGTCTGCTCAGCTATTCTCCTATCGTACCGGCTCCGCCTCAGCTGATGTTCCCCGACAAGCTCCCTTCTGGCAAACTCTCTCTCTAGCACATCTTTCTGCTTCCTTCCCCTCTGTCTCTCTGACAGGAACTCACTAACTTTCCCTCCAAAACTACCATATATATATAGGGGAGTCACCTAGTAAATAGGATCAAAAGCTCCCCCTGGTGGCCTGGAGTGTGAATGTGTTGCATGCTTGTGTTTACCTGGCGACTGTTATCCCTTCTTGCCTCCAAGCGTAACACCACTCTCCCCGTGAGGAAAGCAATGCTACTGTGAAGGCCAGGACCCTGGGGCGCCACACAACCTCCTGCCGAGAACCTCCAAAACCTGTGTATAATTGACAAAAAGAAGTGATAGAGGTGATGGGCGGTCAGCAGATACTGAGGGGAGGGGACAGGTAGTCACCAGATACTAATGGAAGTGATGAGTGGTCACCAGATACTGATGATGGAGGTGATGGGCGATCACCAGATACTGGTGATGGAAGCGATGGGTGGTCACCAGATACTGATGATGGAGGTGATGGGCGATAACCAGATACTGATGATGGAGGCGACTGGTGATCACCAGATACTGATGATGGAGGTGACGGGCGGTCACCAGATACTGATGATGGAGGTGACGGGCGGTCACCAGATACTGATGATGGAGGAGACGGGAGGTCACCAGATAGTGATGATGGAGGTGACGGGTGGTCACCAGATACTGATGATGGAGGAGACGGGCAGTCTCCAGATACTGATGATGGAGGTGATGGGCGGTCACCAGATACTGATGATGGAGGGGACGGGCGGTCACCAGATACTGATGATGGAGGAGATGGGCGGTCACCAGATACTGATGATGGAGGTGACGGGTGGTCACCAGATACTGATGATGGAGGTGACAGGGGGTCACCAGATACTGATGATGGAGGAGACGGGCGGTCACCAGATACTGATGATGGAGGAGACGGGCGGTCACCAGATACTGATGATGGAGGGGACGGGCGGTCACCAGATACTGATGATGGAGGAGACGGGCGGTCACCAGATACTGATGATGGAGGTGACGGGTGGTCACCAGATACTGATGATGGAGGTGACAGGGGGTCACCAGATACTGATGATGGAGGAGACGGGCAGTCTCCAGATACTGATGATGGAGGTGATGGGCGGTCACCAGATACTGATGAGATTTCCATTTCTCTTTTCTTTCCTCACTGTATATTTTGTTAAGAATAATCTAATATCCCTCCTATCTATTGTGAGGCAGTGACTGGTGTTATATGTGAGGGTCGCTATGTGTCCCCCAGGAAGTGCATAGAAGCGTATTAAGGCCACTGGAGTGCATTGCAGTCACAGGCATAGCTATGATTGCAGTGTAGAATAAAAGCAAGTTTGGTCTTGGACAAGCTATTTGCCCAAGGCAGATTTAAGAAAACCCGGCATGGGCTTTAATTTTTGGAGCGAACTACAGGATGGTAGTGGTGCAGTTCGCTTCCTCCAGCCGGGTCTTACAAGTGGCCCATGGCCACAGATTCCATTTAAAAATCCTGCAGTAAAGGGTTGGGGGTGTCAGTGTTTGTTTGCAAGTGGCAGAGCAGGTGGCTCTGCAGCGTCCAGCCTGTGCGGGGTAACACATAGCCAAGAGCAGCGAACGCCTGGCATCCCGCAGCGTGACATGGTTGTGCAGTCGCCCACAGTAACAGGTCTCGGATATGGACTGTAGTGACGCCCCAGTTACGATCCGGAGGATATCGTGTGCTGTTCACTGTGTGAGTTTTACATTGTGACAATCTGTGATACCATATAACACTGTGCGAGCAGCATCGTGAAGGCAGAGAGGTAACATATGGAGTCAGACTTTACATCGGCGCGGTACATTCTACTAATTGCCAAGTAAGCTCATTATATGACATAATCTGCCAAAAACAGGAATATTGAGCAGCAAATCTGCTGGAAGTGGCGAGCCTGCCAGGTCTGGAGTATAATCATCACCCGCCGAGCGAGGGGCGACTCAGGTGTGACTTCATCACTCATTGCTGGGGGAAGAGACTGATAAAATCCAGTAATAAAAGAGAAGCTTCGTCACATTCACTTGTTACTTCCAGTTCTCTCATAGCCGGAAGCGATGAGCAATAAAGTAACTTATTCTTCGACCCAAGAAATTATTATGTTACAGAGTGATGCAAGTCCCAGTGGACAGAGCCGTCCTCTCCAGACCTAATCCTCTCTGCCAGACTGTAAGGCGACTGGTAATGGGCACAAGAAGCAGGTAAAGTACTGGGGAAGGAGTAGGAAGTGGGTGCAATAATTAAAATGCGCGTCCGCCGGGGCGCTACAGGGATGCAACAAGTGGTTTCTCCAAATTCAGCACAAAATGCAGGAAGAGAAAGCCGTCTCTGGGTGCACTACCTGACATGGAGGACAGAGACATGAAGAGAAGAGGAAGCTGTCACAGTGGCTAGCCTACGTGGACATGGAGGGAAGAGGAAGCTGTCACCGGCTGCAGTACATGGATATGAAGGGAAAAGACATGAAGAGAAGAGGAAGCTGTCACTGGCTACACTACGTGGACATGGAAGGAAGAGGAAGCTGTCACTGGCTGCAGTACATGGATATGAAGGGAAAAGACATGGAGGGAAGAGGAAGCTGTCACCAGCTACACTACGTGGACATGGAGGGAAGAGGAAGCTGTCACTGGCTGCAGTACATGGATATGGGGGGGAAGAGGAAGCGATCACCGGCTGCACGATATGGAATGAAAAGGAAGCTGTCACCGGCTGTCACAAGTTTCCTGGGGGGGCAGGTGTCAAAATCTGTAGAGTGAAGTCATGAAGTCATCACTTTTCTTGTGTCTTCAGGTCAGTAGAGATGACATCTTTGAATTTAGTCATGGAGACATTACGTCTTCTGACCCAAAGGAATAAGTACAGTGATTACCTGCAGTGATCCTATGTGACTCATGACTACCCTTCAGGGAAAAATGCAAAGTGCTACATCTGGGCAATAAAAAGGAAAAAAGCATATACAGAATGGGAGGAATAGGGCTAAGCAACAGTACATGTGAAAAAAACTTGGGTATACTAATAGATCACAGACTGAACATGAGTCAACAGTGTGATGCAGCAGCAAGAAAGGCAAATACAATTCTGGGATGTATTAACAGAAGCATAGAGTCTAGATCACGTGAAGTCATTATTACCCTCTACTCCTCTTTGGTCAGACCTCATCTGGATACTGTGTACAGTTTTGGGCTCCACATTTAAAAAAAAAAAATCAACAAACTGGAGCAAGTTCAGAGAAGAGCGAACAGAATGGTGACCGGTCTGCAAACCATGTCCTATGAGGAACGGTTACAGGATTTGGGAATGTTTAGCTGCAAAAAAGAAGACTGAGAGGAGACTTAATAGCCGTCTGCAAATATCTGAAGGGCTGTCACATTGTAGAAGGATCATCTGTATTCTCATTTGCACAAGGAAAGACTAGAAGCAATGGGATGAAACTGAATGGGAGGAGACACAGATTAGATATTAGAAAAAAGTTTTTGACAGTGAGGGTGATCAGTGAGTGGAACAGGCGGCCATGAGAGGTGGTGAGTCCTCCTTCAATGGAAGACTTCACACAGCGGCTGGACAGACGTCTGTCTGAGATGGTTTAGTGACTCCTGCACTGAGCAGGGGGTTGGACATGAGGACCCCGGAGGTCCCTTCCAACTCCAACATTCTATGATTCTATGAATACAATCCGTGGTGTAGAGGCAGCACCGGAGCAGGGGTCGCCGCTTCTTATCATTATCATATGACAATCTATGGGGTAAATAAACGGTTCTTGGAAAATGATGATGATGGTGAACGGCGAGTGGCTGAACGTAAAACGATTCCAGCTCTTGGTAGATATCGTTCTTGTGCCATGTTCTTGTCTGCGCCGCACCAGTCTCATCCATGTCGGCAGCGCCCCTCTGTGCCACCTCTGAGCGGTGCTGGACAACCCCTTGTACGGAGCAGCTGAGGCCGATCTCGGAGGGAGAATCATTTCCTTTCTGGGCAGATTTTTTTTTCCATCATTGTCTAAAACTCCAGAAGATTTTGTGAAATAGTAAATCTAACGGGAGGCAATTTATTCCTGGAAGACAGAATGAGGCTACATTACAGAGGATGCGGAGACGACGGGCGAGGTAATTGCCCGTAATCTTATTTGACGGTGTCTGTTATATGGAGGGGGTGCTCCGATATTAGGGCACTGCGGCTCCATTGTGGGAGCTTAGGCGGCATTAATACTGAGGATCTGCCGCAGAGCCGGACTCCTGCTGCTTACAGATGATAAATGGACTGTGGTTCCGCCTGTGCCGTGCAGCCGCAGTAACCAGCCTCATGATGTATGAATTGCACTTTACCTATAATGGATGAAATGGAGGGTTTTGTAGTGTGTGATGGAGGAATTACAGCCCAGGCGTTCAGCGCTGCACCCCTTCAGCTCCAGCCACAATGTATATTCGGTTTTTAGAAACCAGTGATCAACATATAAAAGGAAAAAAATGGACATCTCAGGGGAACGAGCAGAATCAGCCACTAAACTGCCAGCGAAATGCTACATTTATAAGCAATCTGAAGAACTCTGCTTGTTTCAGGAAGACTTTTTCTCCAGTCACATCCAGAGCTGCATTCACAAATCTAGGATCTGCAGGCAGCACAGGATGCTCTGCAGACAAGTCCTCTGCATGCCCCATGCCAGGGACCGGGACTGTTCATGTATGACCTGGACATCACTTTCCATCACAAAATTATACAGCAGAGCTGAGAAATCATGGCGCTCTGCTGAGGATACAGCGGGGAATCAGTGCTGGGGAGCAGAACTGTTGGTGCAGCTCTAGGTGTGACTGCAGTATAAGGTCTGGAGGACTCAAGATCAGAACAGAATATAAAAGTAATTTCCAAACATTAGAAGTTAACTGAACTTATCCAATTAGGGTAAAACTCTGGAAATAAGGATAAGGCAGGAGGAGAATGAGAATGAAGCTGTGAGGGACAAAGCTGATAAAAAATTGGCACTGACTTAATCTCGGGAGGAGGATGAGACTTCGCTAGTGCAAAAAATCTCATGTGGCAGATGGAGACTTCTCCTATAAAGACAAGTATGCGAAGAGGAGATAACAATGAAGGAATGGAAAAGACTGGGGGGAAATTCTTCCAGAAAAAGCTGATTAGAATATAAACTGCGTTATTTTTGGAAGTTGGGTCCAAATCTAAAGTCACAAAAAAATTGAGAAAAACTCCTGAATGCATGAATAGTACAAGCATGAAATAAGATACTGCGTACCCAAATACTATGGGGCAAACCTTGCCAGAATAATTATAATAATACTGCTCCTACGTGCTAGAATATAACTGCTATATAACTGCTCCTATGCACAAGAATATAACTACTATAATACTGCTCCTACATGCTAGAATATAACTGCTATATAACTGCTCCTATGCACAAGAATATAACTACTATAATACTGCCCCTATGTACAAGAATATAACTACTATAATACTGCCCGTATGTACAAGAATATAACTACTATAATACTGCTCCTATGTACAAGAATATAACTACTATAATCCTGCCCCTATGTACAAGAATATAACTACTATAATACTGCTCCTATGTACAAGAATATAACTACTATAATACTGCCCCTATGTACAAGAATATAACTACTATAATACTGCTCCTATGTACAAGAATATAACTGCTATAATACTGCTCCTATGCACAAGAATATAACTACTATAATACTGCCCCTATGTACAAGAATATAACTACTATAATACTGCCCCTATGTACAAGAATATAACTACTATAATACTGCCCCTATGTACAAGAATATAACTACTATAATACTGCCCGTATGTACAAGAATATAACTGCTATAATACTGCTCCTATGCACAAGAATATAACTACTATAATACTGCCCCTATGTACAAGAATATAACTACTATAATACTGCCCGTATGTACAAGAATATAACTACTATAATACTGCCCGTATGTACAAGAATATAACTGCTATAATACTGCTCCTATGCACAAGAATATAACTACTATAATACTGCCCCTATGTACAAGAATATAACTACTATAATACTGCCCGTATGTACAAGAATATAACTACTATAATACTGCCCGTATGTACAAGAATATAACTGCTATAATACTGCTCCTATGCACAAGAATATAACTACTATAATACTGCCCCTATGTACAAGAATATAACTACTATAATACTGCCCGTATGTTCAAGAATATAACTACTATAATACTGCTCCTATGTACAAGAATATAACTACTATAATCCTGCCCCTATGTACAAGAATATAACTACTATAATACTGCCCCTATGTACAAGAATATAACTACTATAATACTGCTCCTATGTACAAGAATATAACTACTATAATACTGCCCCTATGTACAAGAATATAACTACTATAATACTGCTCCTATGTACAAGAATATAACTACTATAATACTGCCCCTATGTACAAGGATATAACTACTATAATACTGCTCTTATGTACAAGAATATAACTACTATAATACTGCCCCCTATGTACAAGAATATAACTACTATAATACTGCCCCCTATGTACAGGAATATAACTACTATAATACTGCCCCTATTTACAAGGATATAACTACTATAATACTGCTCTTATGTACAAGAATATAACTACTATAATACTGCTCCTATGTACAAGAATATAACTACTATAATACTGCTCCTATGTACAAGAATATAACTACTATAATACTGCCCCTATGTACAAGGATATAACTACTATAATACTGCTCTTATGTACAAGAATATAACTACTATAATACTGCCCCCTATGTACAAGAATATAACTACTATAATACTGCCCCCTATGTACAGGAATATAACTACTATAATACTGCCCCTATGTACAAGGATATAACTACTATAATACTGCTCTTATGTACAAGAATATAACTACTATAATACTGCTCCTATGTACAAGAATATAATTACAATAATACTGCTCCTATGTACAAGAATATAACTACTATAATACTGGCCCTATGTACAAGAACACAACTACTATTTAAAAAATTATAATATATATATATATATATATATATATATATATATATATATATATATATATGTTTGCATAAAATACAAAGGAAATGAGTCATCTGTAACTATAGCCCATCTTATATCCATAGAGGCAATTTAACTGTGTCTCAGCGTCAGTGTATTAAACGCCTTAAAAATCTGAAGGATATTGTTATTAAACCGGCCGATAAAGGCGGAAACATTGTTATTTGGCCAACTAAGTTGTATGAAGCGGAGGCATATCGCCTATTGAGGGATACATCTTGCTATAAAAAATTAACGTACAATCCTCTATCTTCATATAAGGAACAACTACGGAAGATCCTCTGGAAAGCAGAAGAAAGTCACATTATTACTACTGAAGTACGAGATATCCTATTGGTCAAGGATCCCCGAATTTCTACACTGTACCTTTTACCCAAGGTTCACAAGAACCTGCGGGTTCCCCCAGGTAGGCCTATCGTGTCTGGGGTGGGTGGCCTTACGGAGGGCATTGGAAGATATATTGACTCGTTCCTCAAGCCCCTGGTGGAGACGATCCCATCTTACACCCGGGATACGTCTGATTTCTTAAAAAAAATTGACTCCATTCACATTGACGAGGATATGATCCTCGCCACATGTGATGTTGAGTCTCTGTACACTAATATACGCCACCAGGATGGCTTGAGGGCGGTTTCCCATTTCCTGACCATGACAGACTTATCAACTGATGATTCTGAATTTTTGTTGATATTGTTGGAATTTTTGTTAACAAAAAATTTCTTTCTTTTTAATGGGTCCTTCTTCCTGCAGCTCCAGGGAACAGCAATGGGGGCAGCATGTGCACCCTCTTACGCTAATTTGTTCCTGGGGCTGTGAGAGAGGGACCTTTTCTCGTCAGATCGGGGTGTATCTATGGAGCGGGTCATCTTTTGGGCCCGCTACATAGATGACATATTCCTGATCTGGCGGGGAACTCCTAATGATTTAAAATCTTTCTTTCAAAATCTTAATAATAATGATTTGAATATTCATTTGTCCTTTAATTTCAGTTATCATCAGGTTGAATTTTTGGATGTTCTGGTCAGGAGGGGCCCTGATGGTCTTTTGTCTTCTGATGCCTTTCGTAAGGTCACAGCAGTCAACTCTGTTCTTCACGCAAGCTCTTCACATCCTTGTCATGTAGTGAATGCTGTCCCCACCGGACAGTTTTTGCGGATTAAAAGAATCTGTTCTAACCCATTGGACTTTGAAGCTAGAGCGGAGGAGATGAAGACACGTTTTCTGGAGAGAGGTTACAGTAAAAGGTCTATTAAAAGAGCATATAATAGAGCAAGAAATACGGATCGAAACCAATTGCTGTACTCTCGTAATAATAAAAAAGAATCAACCAACCAGGTAAGATTGGTCACAACCTATAATTCTCACTGGAATAGGCTAAATGAAATCATGGCAAAACATTGGCCTATACTTTTGGCCGACCCTATTCTTAAGCAATATCTCACGCCCAAACCATCTTTGACAGCTAGGAGATCCCCCAATTTGGGTGACATGCTGGTTAGGAGTTATTATACACCTAAGACTCTGTCTCCCATTTTTTGCATTGATCAGAGACCATTACCAGCTTGGGGCTGCAAGCCATGCGGGAGATGTGTGGCATGCCCCAATATTGTGGAGGCAAAAGAATTTCTTTCATCTGATGGCCGCAATTTTAAAATAACACACACCATCACATGTTCAACGATGGCGGTGATTTACTATGCGTCATGTCCCTGCGTTAAAGTATATATTGGGCTAACAACAAGAGCTCTTAAGGTCAGAGTTAGGGAACATGTGAGGGACATTTTGGCAGCCAAAGAGGAAAAAAACAATGAATTGTTAAAAAGTATACCAAGGCATTTCAAAGAGTACCATGCGTGTGACCCTAGTGTCCTACAGGTCAAAGGGATTGACTGTGTACGGTTGGATCTCCGGGGTGGTAATGTGGGACGGTTACTAGCCCAGAAGGAGGCTCGCTGGATTTGGGAGTTACGTACCTTATATCCACAAGGTCTAAATGAGATGATAAGTTATGCCCCCTTCCTCTGAGCTCTATGTCACAGGTTTTTTAAGTGGCCTCGTCAGGGGTCTTTTAATTCACTAATATTCAATTTTATAATATGCACTAATAAATAATATGTTTTTTCTCTTTTTAGTATTTTAATATTTATGCGTAGAAATTCTCTGCTATGGCTGCTCGTATGGCGAATAATCAGCTTGCTGTATCATCATGAGGACCTTACATAAAAGCTGCGGACGTCTGGTTCATGGACTATATGTTTTTTATGGCACTTTGCACTTTTAGTGTCACATGCTTCAGTGCATATAATGGTGGTTAAACAAATTATACCACCTATATTCTTGTATTTTTGTATTTTTATAACTTTATAACTAGTTTTGTGTACAATGCACTATTATATTTTGATGTATGTTTATAGTATGTATCTTTACGTAATTACTTTTTCTTTAGCAGTATTTTGCACTGTTTTAATATTAATTTAGCACTGTTGCACTTTCACTGTTTGTTGATATTATATCTTCATGTACTAAATTGCACTTTACACTGTCTACGGACATTATATTTCTATGTACCAAAAGATCCGCAATTATCATTCGGTCCCTTTATAATCCTTGGCTGGCCTGTGCGCATGACCGTTTGAGTCGGTTACTCACCATGGCTGATGGCGTCTCCATCGCTAGTTACATCCAAGGTGGGCAGTGCCTTCCCATGTCATTAAGTGGGAGGGTTCTGTCTGCTCACATGGCGATGACGCACCCAGTGATGTGGATGTTTCCTGACTCCGACTACGCATGCGCCACAATAGGGCCGGTACTCGGCGTTTTTTCTATAACCCTGCAATTCCATTGGGCGGCTGTGTATATTTATACTACGGTAAGACCTGACGACGCCAGACGCCACTCCCCCGGAAGAAGGCACGCACGCCGAAACGCGCGTAGGGGTGGTGGCGCCGCAGGTCCGAGGTAACTATGCTTCATTGTAACTTTATATGTTCCTGTTGTCTGCAATAGGTGGTATCGCTGGATGTTTTGTGCACCAGCTTAGTAAGATTGTTCCTATGTGTTGGACTGACTAAGTACACCAATTTATGTCAATGTGGACAAAGGCATTATACCCAGCATTGGTTTAAACCTCTGATCTGCGGCTCCTTTGTAGTATTCACCTTTTAAAGCACCTTGATTCTTGTTTATCTACAGTTTTTTTAATTAATAAATTTATATATTTATGTATCCTGGTTTTCTTGCAGTATCTTTTGTAGGATTTAACTATAGCCCTTTTAGAGATCATTTCGTCTTTAACTTAACTGTTCATAATAACAGTATTTTTGACCCGGGTGCCCAAATGTTTTCATGCCACTGTACGTTCTTGTGGTTGACAGAATGGAAGTCTCTCTAGTGCTGTTCTGACTTGTGTTAAGTGTAATATTTAAACACTGAGATGTTACATTGTCTGTAGTAAGAACCATTGAATGTTCCAGTATTAGACACTGCGCAGGAGGTGCAGGCAGCTCCTCCTCTATGTCTATAGGCATTGTACACTGTTATTCGCATGTTTATAAATGGAAGCTCGGATTGTACCCGCTGTCCTAAAAATACTCAAAGATGCAATAGCTTCTTTTTCTATTGGAAGCTACAATTAGGAAAATGTAACCGTATTTCTCTGGCGATCGTCCCTGCGCCCCACCTATACAGAGAAACATTGTGTAAATCTTAATACAAACGTCTGGATACGATTCTCAGACACCAGAGAATCAAGCTGAGAAAGTTACCAGCTGTCGAGCTTTTACACCACAAGAGCAAAGTTATCGTTTTTATATCTTATGTTTAAAGAAATAGTAAAGATGAGAATAGTAATTGTTTATTTTGTGGGAATCTTATAACTTGTTTTACATAAATGTTCATATGTGAAAGTAACTTAGTGACAATTGTTAAAAATGAAAGTAGAACACACTGGCTCAGTGGTTAGCCCTGTATTATATATAGGGCAGCACGGTGGCTCAGTGCTTACCACTCTTTACTCACAGTGTCGGGGTCTTGGTCTCATATCCCACCATGGAGAACATCTGTGAGGAGTTTGTATGTTCTCCCCGTGTTTGTGTGGGTTTCTTCCAGGTTCTCTGGTTTCCTCCCAAACTCCAAAAACATGCTGAAGGGACTATAGATAGTGAGCCCCAATGGGGACAGTGATGATGTCTGTACAGCTGTGGAATTAATGGCACTATATAAGTGAGTATAATAAATAAACCTTTAGGTTTTAGCTTCTGTCCTGCACTGTTACTATGTAACATTCGGCTGGATGAAAACATTACAGCAGTAAAACTCACATAGATGTCATATTGAGCAGATTCAAGGCGTTTTGAGGATGTTTTTATGTTTTGTTTTGTTATTTTCATACTTTTTTTAATGACACGTTGCTGCAGTTCTGAATGTCACCATTAAGATTCAGTCCAGAAAAGTAATGCTCCATTAATTCATGGGTTCTTGTACCTGCAGATTCCACATTGAACTCCTCAGCTTTGTAGTTAAATGTTCCCAAGGTCAAAGTTAGATTTTTTGTTGCATGACCCAGAATTAGTTATGATCCCCCTAAGTTACAAGGAATCATACTGTCCTCCTCATACACTGCTGGTGTAAACCCTCTTTGAAGGCCACTATGAGGGAGCACCATTGGCCACTTGGATAAAATATTCCTTTTTTGATTCTTCTACTACTACTACTATCGAAAGAAAAAATGCAACGGACAATAAAAAGTGCAGAATAACAACATGTAACAAAAAGTACCACAAATATATAATGTAATAGTTATTATGACTTTGCAATATAAACTATTATACTGTCCAATAATACAATGATCTGTAAGTGACACTGCAGCACAGTGTAACAATGTAAATGTAATTAATGCAATGAGTTGAGCATGTACACTGTGTTCCAAATTATTATGCAAATAATATTTCCTCCTATTTTCTCTAAATTTCCTATCTGAATTGCAGTCATTGTTATTTTCCAGTCATCTACTATTCTAGTATAATTGCAATGTTTTGGAACAATCTGCCTATGAAAACAGTATCTTTAAAAAAAAAAATAAACACTCAAAATGCATGTTCCAAATTATTATGCACAGCAGAGTTTTCAACCTTTTTTTTTTTTTTTGAACAAAAAAATGGTCAATTGTGAAGTTATAAGCATTATCAGCTTATTACAAAATGAAATCAAACAGTTTCCAAGTGAAAACTTTATTCTAGGTGATGTTACATTTGCACATTGGACCCCTTGTTGGAAAGAAGCTTCTGAACTCTCTCGTCCATTGAATTTGTCAGTTTTTGGATGGTTTCTGCTCCAATTGTTTTGCATGTGGACAGAATACCCTCCCAGAGCTGTTGCTTAGATGTGAACTGCCTCCCGCCATCATAGACACTCCTTTTGATGATGCTCCAGAGGTTCTCAATGGGGTTGAGGTCAGGGGAAGATGGTGGCCACACCATAAGTTTGTCCTCTTTTATGCCCATAGCAGCCAGAGATGAGACGGTGCATTATCCTGCATGAAAATGATCTTGCTGCGGAAAGCACGGTTCTTCCTCTTGAACCATGGCAGGAAGGTTGTTTTAGAAACTCCACATAGATTATGGAGTTCATCTTTACCCCTTCAGGGATCATAAAGGGGCCGACAATCTCTCTCCCCAGGATTCCAGCCCAAAATATTACTCTACCTCCTCCTTGTTGGTGCCTTAGCCGTGTTTTCATGGGGTGTCCATCAACCAGCCATCCTCCACTCCATCCATCTGGACCATCGAGCGTTGCACGGCACTCATCAGTGAATAGAACAGTTTGGAAGTCAGTCTTCATGTATCGTTTGGCCCACTGGAGCCGTTTCTGCTTGTTGCAGTGGATAGAGGTGGTCGACAGGATGGCTTACGCACAGCTGCAAACCTCTGAAGGACCCTGCATCTTGTTGTTCTGGGGACGTTGGAGGCACCAGCAGCTTCAAAAACTTGTCTGCTGCTATGACAAGGCATTTTTGCAGCTGCTCTTTTAACCTTACGCAATTGCCTGTTGGAAAGAGTCCTCAATTTTTCTTTATCAGCACACACACGTGTGTGCTGGGAATCAGCTACATACTTCTTGATTGTGCGATGATCACGATGAAGTGTCTTGGCAATGTTGATCGTAGTCATGCCTTGACCTAAATACTCCACAACTTGTTGCTTCTCAGCAGCCGACACATCCTTTTTCATTCCCATTTTGTCAAAAAATGTAGGCTGCTTAATAATGTGGAACAGCCTTCTTAAGTAGTCTTGCCTTTATTTGGACACACCGGCCAAACTAATGTGCACAGGTCTCTGCAATTGCTTTCAGTGATATAAAGAGCCCTGACACACATCACCATCAATGAGCTAAAATGACAAAGAAAAACATTCTAACCTTATCACTCCGAAACTCTATGTGCATAATAATTTGGAACACAGTGTAGAGTTCCGTAGTATTGATGTTTATATACATTTTTTTTATTACAGATTTGCATGATTCTAGTATAGATTTGATGAACTGGCCTCATATAGGGTTCCATCTAAAGAGTTCACCTTGTCTCCATCCAATGAGCATACACACTTTGATCTAAATGAATCTCCAAAATGTCCCAGTAGCCATTTTTCAACACAACATCCCCAGGCTGTCTTCGCACTACTGTGAGCAGCCTGTGTGGCCTAAACCTCCTGTGGCTGCAGCGTCTTCAGTCTTGTCTCCATCGAGCACATCAGGGCCATCATTGCATGGTGGTTACACAGGAGCTGCCGGCAGCATCTCTGGACTTGTTTCCTTCAGGCAAATCGGAGTAGTCAATGTTCGGTGATTACACAGGAGCACATCTGGGACGTCATTGGTAGGTTATTACTCAAGAGCTTCTCACATCTCGTCGCCATCTAGCACATTGGGGATGTCATTGGCAGGTAATTACAGAGGAGCTGCCAGCAGCGTCTCCTGACTTGTCTCCATCAAGCACATCGGGGACGTCATTGGTTGGTGATTACACAGGAGGTGCCAGCAGCGTCTCCGGACTTGTCTCCATCGAGCACATCGGGAACGTCACTGGTCGGTGATTACACAGGAGCTGCCTGCAGCAGATCTTGATGATTTGCACAAGTGGATTCAGCGACAAAATGTTCCTCAGACGACCATTAATATCTGTGACTGCAGCCAAAACTGGAGGTGATGGGATTTCTGCACGAGGCTCAGACTCCGGACTGCAGAAATAGAGATGTTTTCTGAATTTTGCTTCCATTTCTTGATTTCCTCATTTGCAGATCAGTGATGTCTCCATCCTGTGATTTCCATCATTCCACCACTTTTCCTTCTTGGTGCCGGTTTGTCAATGTTGAGGGGTGCGTCTATCTGCTCCAGTATCATGTGATAACATTTGACATAATATAATGTGATAATAATAATATACAATATACTTAATACTAGGAAACTGCAGAACAATGTTACGTAACAATATATTGTATTAGAATTTTGTACAATACTTTATAACACGAGGTAATGTGATAATTAGTTTTATAACTCCCTATGTACAGTATCTATACTGTAAACTATCAAGTGTTACGTATTATCAAGATACAATATAACCTAAGGGTACCGTCACACAGTGCCATTTTCATCGCTACGACGGCACGATCTGTGACGTCGCAGCGATCGTATGATTATCGCTCCAGCGTTGTAGACTGCTGTCACACGTTGCAATCACGGCGCTGGAGCGATGCCGAAGTCCCCGGGTAACCAGGGTAAACATCGGCTAACTAAGCGCAGGGCCGCGCTTAGTAACCCGATGTTTACCCTGGTTACCAGCGTAAACGTAAAAAAAACAAACAGTACATACTTACATTCCGGTGTCTGTCCTCCGGCGTCTCAGCTTCTCTGCACTGTGTAAGCACCATAGCCGGAAAGCAGAGCGGTGACGTCAGACGTCACCGCTGTGCTCGCTTTCCGGCCGGCAGGCGCTCACAGTGCAGAGAAGCTGAGACGCCGGAGGACAGACACCGGAATGTGAGTATGTACTGTTTGTTTTTTTTACGTTTACGCTGGTAACCAGGGTAAACATCGGGTTACTAAGCGCGGCCCTGCGCTTAGTAACCCGATGTTTACCCTGGTTACAAGCGAACACATCGCTGGATCGCTGTCACACACAACGATCCAGCGATGTCAGCGGGTGATCAAGCGACGAAAGAAAGTTCCACACGATCTGCTACGACGTACGATTCTCAGCAGGATCCCTGATCGCTGCTGCGTGTCAGACACTGCGATATCGTAACGATATCGCTAGAACGTCACGAATCGTACCGTCGTAGCGATCAAAATGGTACTGTGTGACGGTACCCTAAGTTTTGACACTTGTTCTCAGCAGCACATAGTCCTGAGATCAGGGGTGGGTGTCAAATCATGGACCCCCACCAAGGTTTTCTCAGCCCCCCCACAGAATATAGTAGGGATCCTGGTGACTAGAGGAGGAATTAACCCCTTAACGACCGCCGATACGCCTTTTAACGGCGGCCGCTAAGGGTACTTAAACCACAGCGCCGTTAATTAACGGCGCTGTGGAAAAAGTGTATAGCGCCCCCCACAGTCCGATTTTCTCCGGGGTCTCGGCTGCCGGGGGTAGCCGAGACCCCAGAGAACATGATTCGGGTCGGTTTTTACCGACCCCGCTTTTGCGATCGCCGGTAATTAACCGTTTACCGGCGATCGCAAAAAAAAAAAAAAAATCCGGACTTGCGTTTTCTTTCTCTCCCCTCTAATGTGATCGCACATTAGAGGGGAGAGAAATAGGGTCCCCCGAGCCCCCCACGGTACCTTATGTACCGAAAAAGGTCCCCCCCCGGTCCCCAACCTTCCTCCTGCTTCCTAGTGCTCCAAGATGGCGGGCGCATGAGCAGATGCGCCCTCCACAACATAGCTCCGGCCGCCAGAATCCAGCCTCCCCGCAGTGTATTGGGGTCGGTTTTTACCGACCCCTGGAGCGATCGCAATCCCGGGGGTCTCTACAGACCCCCGGGGTTGCGATCGCTGCATATAGTTTGTAAAAAAAAAAAAAAAGTTTGCTTTTCATTTCTCTCCCCTCTGATGTGATCGTACATCAGAAGGGAGAGAAATAGAGTCCCCAGAGCCCCCCACCATACCGCCTGTTGTGTCCCCCGGTCCAAGGTCCCCGGTCCCCGGTCCAAGGTTCCCAGCCCACAGCTCCCGGCCCCCCTTCTTCTTCTCTGCTGGAAGAAAATGGCGGGCGCATGCGCAGTGCGCCTGCCATGATCTGCCAGCAGAGACCCAGCAACCTGTGAGAATTTTCTCATAGGCTGCTGGGTTTTGATTACTGTGATATGTCCTATCACAGTGATCAAAACCCCAAATGTTTTATAAACATGGCAGCACTTGGCATGTACCTCTCTCTTCTCTCCTTGTAGTTGTTCTGGGAGAGAAGAGAGAGAGACTACATATCAAGCGCTGCCCTGTCAGTAATAAAAAAAGCCATTTCTATATCCGCCATCATCAAATTTACCCACCCCCGTTCCCCGTAATCCCTGCGTCATAAGCAGGGGATTATAAAAAAAAAAAATATATATATATATAATTTTTTTTAAAATTTTTTTTAGGGTTAGGGTTAGGGTTAGGGTTAGGGTTAGGGTTGGTTGGGGTTGGAAATAAATAAAATGGCCCGCAGAACGTTCAGCGCGGAGCAAGCTTACAGCCTGCTTTGCTCCGGCAGCTCCGGCAGTGAAACAGAATCTGCCTCTGAAGCTGAGCAGCTTTCAGACAGTGATGACGACTCTTCCTCCACGGGATCCCCCGGCCCGATGGTAGCGGAGTCGGTCGTCACTGCTGAAGCTTCAGAGGCAGGACCAAGTACCGCAGTCCCCCCACCGCTGTGGTATAATGACACCTCATTTTCCCCTCAAATTCCCCCTTTTTTTGCAGTCCCTGGAATAAAAGTAAATGTCGCCAATTTTACCCCCATTGATTTTTTTGAAATTTTCATTAGCCCCGAAGTCCTGCAATTAATCGTCCACCAAACCAACCTATATGCCCGCCAGTATATTTCCCAAAAACCCAATGCCTTTCATTCCCGTTCCTGGATCCCCACAAATGTCCCCGAAATAAAAAAATTCTTAGGCCTCACCCTGAATATGGGTATAGTCAAAAAACCCACTCTCCGCTCTTACTGGGCAACAAAAGCTGTCCACTGCACCCCTGTATTTGCAGCCGTCATGTCCCGAGTCCGTTACGAAGCCCTGATGAGATTCCTCCACTTTAGTGACAATTCCCAAGCCCTCCCAAGAACTGACCCCAACTACGATCGGCTAAATAAATTAAGACCCCTAATTTCCCTCCTAAAAACTTCCTTTCTAAATTCCTATACCCCAGAGCAAAATGTGGCAGTCGACGAGTCCTTGATGAGCTACAAGGGCCGTCTGTCATTCCGCCAATTTATTCCCTCCAAGAGAGCCAAATATGGCGTAAAATTATATAAAGCATGCGAGAGCTCATCAGGGTACACGTCCACCTTTTTAATTTATGAAGGTAGGGACCGCCAAATAAACCCCCCAAACTGCCCCCAGACAATTGGTATCCCAGGCAAAATTGTCTGGGAGCTAATGACGCCCTTTCTCAATCAAGGGTACCACGTGTATACGGACAACTATTACACGAGCATCCCCCTATACAAATCCCTCCATGCTGCAAATACAGGGGCCTGTGGGACAGTGAGGAAAAATAGAGTGGGGCTTCCGTCACAGTTGGTGTCCAGACGCTTGGAGAGGGGGGCGTCATTCTCACTTGCAAGCGACCAACTTCTTGCAGTGAAGTGGAAAGACAGGAAGGACGTCTACATGCTTTCCACACTGCATACGGACACCACTGTGACGGTCAGAGAGAGGGGTGCCACCAGGGACAAAGAAAAACAGTCTGCGTCACAGACTATAACAAACATATGGGTGGCGTAGACTTGTCAGACCAGGTTCTGCAACCATACCTGGTCAAGAGGAAGACCAGGGCATGGTATAAAAAGGTGGCAATCTATCTAATCCAAACTGCCACTTATAACAGTTTTGTCCTATATAAAAAATCACAAGGACCACTTACGTTCCTGCACTTTCAGGAAAAAATTATAGAGAGCCTCATATTTGAGTCCATGGCACCGGGGGAAGCCTTCGACTCTGAGGATTCCCGGAGACTTTCAGAACGCCATTTTCCTCACCCTGTCCCTGTCACTCCCACCCAAAGGTATCCTCAAAAAAGGTGCAGAGTTTGCAGAAAGCATGGCAGACGGAGTGATTCCCGATTCTATTGCCCCACATGCCCATCCCAACCAGGCCTTTGTATCTCCCCCTGTTTTGAGACCTACCACACCACCTACAATTATTAGTTTCTTTTTTTTTTCAATAATTTTTATTTTCTGCTTAGTGGCCCAAGTAGTACAATTTGGAACAATTGATAAATATTATTTTAATTAGTAGATCCCATTTTACCCCATTTCATAATTAATTCCAGAACTTGATCAATCCCATACCAAACTACTATCCCAACAAATTCTCATCCACGTACCCACGTCTGTACGCTCTAGAGTGTGGACCCCACAAATGTTCTTGCAAAGTCAGGTCATCTGAAAATTCTAGAACTTGATCAATCCCATGCCAAACTACTATTCCAACAAATTCTCATCCACGTACCCATGTCAATAAGCGTTAGAATGTGGACCCCAGAAATGATCTTGAAAAGTGAGATCATCTGAAAATGAATTCTAGGACTTGATTACTCACAAACATTTTTGACCATTTATCTATTTTTGACCATTTTTTATGACTGTCTTGCTACACAAAACTTTGGCTTCCATTTATATTACTTATATTTATGCTGATGATACGGGCATGATCATTTTATTGTAGGATTTCTAAAAAAATTAGGAAGTTCCGTACTTATACACTATGGGCTTTACTTTATGGTTCTTGCCGAACCTCTGGTACCAGACAATACTTTCTATAGAGAACTGGTTGTTTTGTGCATATAGCGGTTCTGACCTTGGCGGGTGGGAGCTTGCTATGGTGTACCACGTCTATTGGCACATTTGTCCCCATATAGGGATTGATGGAGCTAAAAGGACGTTGTACGACCAGTCTCTGAAAGTGTCTGCCATTCTAGCCCTGATGGTGTTCTTTCATCTTTGGAACAAACTCCGCTTTGCCACATAGTTGGCTGCATTTTCCTACACATTTTGCCCTTCATTCCAGTACAGTTTATTCTTCCTGCTACAATATACGCAAATGCGGGACAACTGTTTTGTTAGCAAGACCAATTTTATAGTCAGCCAATGTGTTTTAGGAGCATGCCTCCCTCTGTGAGTAATAATTCCTGGAAGGATTTTCTTTTTTGCTCAATGTCTCTAGAAGCTTTGAATGGGTCCTGGATCTTCAATTTCAAATAAAGCCAAATTTGTCACATTGTGCCCCTTTCTGTCCAAGCCCTGCCATTTGTCCAAACAGAACTTTTTGACTACATATGGGATATCGCTGCACTCATAATAAAGTGGGTAACGAATTGTGGGGTCCACTTTTTGATGTTATTTCTGAAAAAGTGAGACATTCAGGTCTAAAACAAGATTCTCGTGGAAAAAAATGAATTTTTTCAGTATGCCGACCTAATGTTATCAAACTCTGTGTCGTACATGTGGGTTCAAATTGCTCAATATACCCCTGATTAAATTCTTTGAGGGGTGTAGTTTCCAAAACAGGGTCAGTTGTGGGGGGTTTCTGCTGTTAGGCACATCTACAAACCCAAAATGGCGTCCGCTCTCACAATTAAGAGATTAAAAAGTCAAACGGCGCTCCTTCCCTTCCAAGCTCCGCAGTGCGCCCAAACAGAGGTTTACTGTTGTGAATTTGCTTTTTGCTCCCTCTAGTGGTTACTAGTTTTTTGACTCTGGTTTTTCTGTCTTTCCTTTTATCCGCACCTGGGTCGTTAGTTAGGGGTGTTGCTATATAAGCTCCCTGGACCTTCAGTTCAATGCCTGGCAACGTAGTTATCAGAGCTAGTCTGCTGTGCTCTTGTCTACTGATCCTGGTTCCAGTTATATCAGCTAAGTCTGCCTTTTGCTTTTTGCTATTTGTTTTGGTTTTGTATTTTTGTCCAGCTTGTTGCAAATCTATATCCTGACCTTTGCTGGAAGCTCTAGGGGGCTGGTGTTCTCCCCCCGGACCGTTAGACGGTTCGGGGGTTCTTGAATTTCCAGTGTGGATTTTGATAGGGTTTTTGTTGACCATATAAGTTACCTTTCTTTATTCTGCTATTAGTAGCGGGCCTCTCTGTGCTAAACCTGGTTCATTTCTGTGTTTGTCATTTCCTCTTACCTCACCGTCATTATTTGTGGGGGGCTTCTATCCAGCTTTGGGGTCCCCTTCTCTGGAGGCAAGAAAGGTCTTTGTTTTCCTCTACTAGGGGTAGCTAGATTCTCCGGCTGGCGCGTGTCATCTAGAATCAACGTAGGAATGATCCCCGGCTACTTCTAGTGTTGGCGTTAGGAGTAGATATATGGTCAACCCAGTTACCACTGCCCTATGAGCTGGATTTTTGTATTCTGTAGACTTCCACGTTCCTCTGAGACCCTCGCCATTGGGGTCATAACAGTTTACCCCCACATACGGGGTATCGACATACTCAGAACAAATTGCACAACAACTTTTGGGAACCAATTTCTCTTGCTACCCTTGGGAAAATAAAAAATTGGGGGTGAAAAGATCATTCTTGTGAAAAAAAAATGATTTTTATTTTTTTCGTCTCTACGTTATAAACTTGTGTGAAGCACTTGGGGGTTCAAAGTGTTGACCACATGCCTAGATAAGTTCCTTAGGGGGTCTAGTTTCCAAAATGGGGTCACTTGTGGGGGGTTTCCACTGTTTAGGCACATCAGCGCCTCTCCAAACGCAACATGGTGTCCGATCTCAATTCCAGGGAATTCTATGTTGAAAAAGCCAAATGGCGCTCCTTCCCTTCTGAGCTCTACTGTGCACCCAAACAGAAGTTTACCCCCACATACGGGGTATCGACATACTCAGGACAAATTGCACAACAACTTTTGGGAACCAATTTCTCTTGCTACCCTTGGGAAAATAAAAAATTGGGGGTGAAAAGATCATTCTTGTGAAAAAAAAATGATTTTTATTTTTTTCGTCTCTACGTTATAAACTTGTGTGAAGCACTTGGGGGTTCAAAGTGTTGACCACATGCCTAGATAAGTTCCTTAGGGGGTCTAGTTTCCAAAATGGGGTCACTTGTGGGGGGTTTCCACTGTTTAGGCACATCAGCGCCTCTCCAAACGCAACATGGTGTCCGATCTCAATTCCAGGGAATTCTATGTTGAAAAAGCCAAATGGCGCTCCTTCCCTTCTGAGCTCTACTGTGCACCCAAACAGAAGTTTACCCCCACATACGGGGTATCGACATACTCAGGACAAATTGCACAACAACTTTTGGGAACCAATTTCTCTTGCTACCCTTGGGAAAATAAAAAATTGGGGGTGAAAAGATCATTCTTGTGAAAAAAAAAATGATTTTTATTTTTTTCGTCTCTACGTTATAAACTTGTGTGAAGCACTTGGGGGTTCAAAGTGTTGACCACATGCCTAGATAAGTTCCTTAGGGGGTCTAGTTTCCAAAATGGGGTCACTTGTGGGGGGTTTCCACTGTTTAGGCACATCAGCGCCTCTCCAAACGCAACATGGTGTCCGATCTCAATTCCAGGGAATTCTATGTTGAAAAAGCCAAATGGCGCTCCTTCCATTCTGAGCTCTACTGTGCACCCAAACAGAAGTTTACCCCCACATACGGGGTATCGACATACTCAGGACAAATTGCACAACAAATTATGTGGTTCATTTTCTTTTTTTACACTTATGAAAATAAAAAAAATTGGTTCTGAAGTAAAATGTTTGTGAAAAAAAGTAAAATGTTCATTTTTTCCTTCCACATTGCTTTAGCTCTCGTGAAGCACCTGAAGGGTTAATAAACTTCTTGAATGTGGTTTTGCGCACCTTGAGGGGTGCAGTTTTTAGAATGGTGTCACTTTTGGGTATTTTCAGCCATATAGACCCCTCAAACTGACTTCAAATGTGAGGTGGTCCCTAAAAAAAATGGTTTAGTAAATTTTGCTGTAAAAATAAGAAATTGCTGGTCAAATTTTAACCCTTATAACTCCCTAATATTTATTTTTTTTTCCAAAATTCTGCTGATGTAAAGTAGACATATGGGAAATGTTATTTATTGACCATTTTGTGTGACATATCTCTCTGATGTAAGGGAATAAAAATTCAAATTTTGAAAATTGCAAAATTTTCAAAATTTTCGCCATATTTCCATTTTTTTAATAAATAAACGCAAGTAATATCGAAGAAATGTTACCACTAACATGAAGTACAATATGTCACGAAAAACAATCTCAGAATCAGCAGGATCCGTTAAAGCGTTCCAGAGTTATAACCTCATAAAGTGACAGTGGTCAGAATTGTAAAAATTGGCTCGGTCATTAAGTACCAAATTGGCTCTGTCACTAAGGGGTTAATAAAATGTATATAAACAAATGTAATTTATTTATTTATTTTTTTCTATTTCTATTTTTCAGCTTTGAGGTTGAGAACACAAACATTTTATTATCCTATGAGAAATGTTTAATAATATTTGCATACACATTAATGTCCTATAAGTGAAAAAAAGTGAAAAATAGTGTTGAGCATTCCGATACCGCAAGTATCGGGTATCGGCCGATACTTGCGGTATCGGAATTCCGATACCGGGATTCCGATACTTGCCGCGTATCGGATACCGGAATCGGAAGTTCCAAGATTCAAAATGCAGAAATTCAGCCAATGAGAATGATTCCAAGTGTGGGCACATCCTGTTTAGCATGGAGGGCATGAAACTACTGGCAAGGCTGTGATTGGCTGCTGAAATGATGTCATGATGCAGTTTAAAAGTCGCTGGCGCCATTTTGCGATCACTCTGCTGTGAATTCAGTTAGTGACAGGACGCTGTTTGCTGACTGAGGGACAGTTTAGAGATAGCGATTTGCTTCTTTGTGCTTTCCAAAGGCTAATTTAGCAACCGCTGTGTTCACCTACTATTCACCTTGCTTTTGCCTTGTAGCGCTGTTTTCACAGCGATCTGCAAGGTCTGTGTGTGTGTGTGTGTGAGTGCAGCCCACTCTCTAGTCTGAGTGCAGCCACATAGGCCATCCATAGCTGGTTGTATTCAGTTCAGGGAGGGTGGTTCATTGCCTCATACTGTTCTTTTTTTTTTTTTTTTTTTTCAAGTAGTGTAGTCTGCTGCTAATTTATTCAAAAAAATCCTATTAGTGTCTTTCCACCCGTCTCCAGCTAATTTGTGGAAAAACACTACATAGGATAAAGTAGAGGAGGGTTTTTGGGCCTTGCAGCGCTGTTTACGGCTGTCTGCACGGTCTCCGTGTGACTGCAGCTCGCCCTGTAGTCTGTGAGCAGCCATAGCCTGGTTGTCTCCAGCTCAGGGTTGTTCACTGCGTCATACCACCAAATCAATTTTAATTTTTTTTCAAGTAGTGTAGTCTGCTGCTAATTTATTTAAAAAAATCCTATTAGTGTCTTTCCACCCGTCTCCAGCTAACTTGTGGAAAAACACTACATAGGATAACGTAGAGGAGGGTTTTTGGGCCTTGCAGCGCCGTTTACGTCTGTCTGCACGGTCTCCGTGTGACTGCAGCTCTAGCTGTTGTCAGTTCAGCCCCCAAAAAATAAATAAATAATAAAGTTCACCAAACACACCAGTGACACCACTTTACATTTGTGTAGGCCACATTAGCTCATATTAAAGTCTAGTCCACACTTTAGAAAATTAGTGTTTCTTATACCTGTTAGGAGGAGTTGCTCAGGAATAAGCACACAAATCCGTTAGTACTTTTCTGCTTATCTTTATCAGTCAACCAAGATGAAGAAGGCAGTGAGTAAGGCACGTGGGCGTGGGCGCGGAGCAGGGAGGGGACGTGGGGATTCTGTGCCTGCTGCGGGCACCGGTGACTCATCAGCACCCACTTTCACCAGGCAACAGTCGTTCATGCGCAGCTTTGTGTCAGAGCGCCGTACACCGCTGCTGCGTCAAGAACAAATTGAAGCTGTTGTCGGATGGATGGCAGCTAATGCATCAACTTCCATTAGTGCCACATCCTCTCAGACACAGAGCACTGGAGAGCAGCCATCTGTCTCTTCACCACCTGCCAAATTGCCAAGGCAGACAGAGAGCCCAGGACAGGAGCCGTCTCTACTTCTGTTCTCTGAATCTCTTGGCTTGGAAACAGGGGGCCAGCCAAGCAGCATTGGAGAAATGGAAGAAGAGGCAGGGTGCAGTGATGCCCAACAGCTTTTTCTGTCTTCCTCTGAAGAGGCGGGTGGGCCAGTGGCTCCGGTCACCACATCGCAGGCCGCATCAGCTGATGATGACACTCAGGTGCCACTTACTGGTGCGTGCTCTGCTGCTGAGACTACCCAGGAGGAGCAGTTGGGGGCAGAGGGTAGTGTAGATGATGAGGTCCTTGACCCATCTTGGCGTGATGACAGGAAGGTGGTGGGAGCAGCTCTGAGGAAGAGATTCCCCGTACGGCCCAAAGAGGGAGGGGGAAGACTGCGGATCCTGCAGCCTCCGCTTTGGCACCCGTTAGGAGCATGTCTCTTCCAAAAGCCAAAAAGGGCGCTCCCAAGACTTGCAGTGCCTGGTCCTTTTTTGACACAGTTGCAGATGACATTTGCTATGTCAGATGCAACGTGTGTCATCAAAAAGTCAAAAGAGGTCGAAATGTCAGCAACCTCAATACCTCCAACATGTGGAAACATGTGCGCAACAGGCACCCGGCGGAGTTAGAAAAACACACTGAAGAGGTAGGCCAACCAACAGCGGCAGCTACCACCTCTTCAGCTCGTGTTGCCTCTTCCTCCAGCTCACACGCAGCTGGTTCGGCTTCCTCCCAGGATCGCCGTGGAAGAACCTCTGGCCCTGTTGTCCAGAGACCCGCTGTAATTCCACCCGCAGCACCACTTTCCCAGTCATCCACACACTCCCAGCCCAGTCTACAGCCATCGGTAGTACAGGCATGGGAGAAAAGGCGGCCTTTCTCGTCAAACCACCCACGAGCACAGGCTCTGACTGCAGGCATTGCCAAACTTCTGTCACTGGAAATGCTGTCATTCAGGCTGGTGGAGACTGACAGCTTCCGTGACTTGATGTCATTGGCAGTCCCACAGTACAATGTGCCCAGCCGCTTTTACTTCAGCAGGCAAGCCGTCCCTGCCCTGCACAAGCATGTGGAGGGACACATAAAACACGCGCTACTGAACGCCGTCAGTAGCAAGGTCCACCTCACCACCGATGCGTGGACCAGTCAACATGGACAGGGGCGATACCTTTCCCTCACTGCCCATTGGGTTAATGTCGTTGAGCCGGGTACAGACCGTGCGAGTGGTGCAGGACGTGTCCTGCCCACTCCAAGGATTGCAGGAATCCATTCTGTACGCATTGACTCCTCCTCTTACACCAGTTCCTCAGAATCATCGCTGCAGGAGCCGTCACAGTCCACCTCCACATGGACCCGTGATGAACGTGTACCTGTTACGACCGACATGAGCACAGCCGTGGCCAAACGTCAACAGGCCGTGTTGAAATTAAATTTTTTGGGGAATCGTAGCCACACAGCGCAGGAGCTCTGGAATGCCATCAAGCAGGAGAGCGATGTGTGGTTTGTGCCAGCGAATCTCCAGCCAGGCATGGTAGTGTGTGATAATGGCCGAAATCTGGTGGCAGCTCTGGGCCTCGGCAACCTCACTCACATCCCATGTCTGGCACATGTGCTCAATTTGGTCGTGCAGAGCTTTTTGAGGGACTATCCGGATCTTGATGCACTGCTGCACAAGGTCCGCCTAGAGTGTGCTCACTTGCGGCGTTCCAGCACGGCAAAAGCGCGCATTGCGGCTCTGCAGCGCCGACACCGCCTGCCGGAACATCGCATCATATGTGACCTACCTACCAGGTGGAATTCCACGTTACATATGTTGGAGCGGTTGTGTGAGCAGCAGCAAGCTGTAATGGAGTACCAGCTGCTTCAGGCGCAAAAAAGTCGCAGTCAGCGCCGTACAGACTTCACAACCACAGAGTGGGCCACTATGAATGACGTCTGCCAGGTTTTGCGTCCCTTTGATTATTCCACGCGGATGGCGAGTGCAGATGATGCACTAGTCAGCATGACTGTCCCCCTTATCTGCCTGCTTGAAAAATCACTGCAAGCGCTAAGGGATGATGTTGTGGAAGAGGTGGAGGATGAGGATTCACCATTTCCATCATCTTCTGGACAGTCAGCGCCACGTGGTTCCTCACAAACGCGTAGGCAGGGGACAGTTTGTGAGGAGGATGAGGAGGAGTCAATGGAGGAGGAAGACGTCCGTCCAGAGGAGGGAGTTACCGAATTGTCCAGTACTCAGTGTGTACAGCGAGGGTGGGGTGATGACGAGCAGGCAGAGATCACGCCTCCAGCAGGGGACAGCGTTTCTTGGGCAGTTGGCAGTCTGCAGCACATGGTGGATTACATGCTGCAGTGCCTGAGAAACGACCGCCGCATCGCCCACATTCTCAACATGTCTGATTATTGGGTGTTCACCCTCCTCGATCCTCGCTACCGGGACAACGTAGAAAGCCTCATCACACCGTTGAACCGGGAGCGAAAAATGCGGGAGTACCAAGACACACTGGTCAATTCCATCATCTTCTCCATTCCAAGTGAGAGAAGTTCTGCTAGTGCATTCCAAAGCAGCTCAGTGCGTCCAGGCAGTGGTGGAGGCTCTGCACAAAGAGGGAGCAGAAGCAGTGCCTCTGCCCAAGGCAAGACCAGTATGGCCCAACTGTGGCACAGTTTTCTGTGCCCCCCACAAAAGTCTACACCATCACAGACGGCTCCAGTCAGCAGGAGGCAACGGTTCCGTCAGATGGTGACAGACTACATGTCTTGCCCTCTTGCTGTACTCCCAGACGGCTCTTCCCCTTTCAAGTTTTGGGTCTCAAAGCTGGATACATGGCCAGAGCTAAGCCAGTATGCATTGGAGGTGCTGTCTTGCCCTGCGGCCAGTGTATTATCGGAACGTGTCTTTAGTGCTGCAGGTGGTGTACTAACTGACCGTCGCATGCGACTATCCTCCGATAACGTTGACCGGCTTACTTTCCTGAAAATGAACAAGGCCTGGATCTCGCAGGAATTTGCCACTCCTCCTCCTGATTAAATAATTAGGTCACTGTATACGTTATCCAGGTCTCCTGTTGTGTTCATCTTTCTACCACCTGAACTTAAATTCCTGGGCTCCAACACCGCCAGTTGAGGCTCAGAAGTGCCGTCTGCACAGTCAAAACATACGACCCAGTGTTATTGGGTTTCAGTAACGCCAGCTGATCCCCAGCTGTGTAGCCGGCAATGTGTCATGCGACCGCCACGCTGACACAACAACTGAAATGTAAGGGAATCTGTCCCCCCCCCCAAGGCGTTTGTTACTGAAAGAGCCACCTTGTGCAGCAGTAATGCTGCACAAGGAAAAGGTAGCTATTTTTGTTTAGCACCTTGCACACGCAGAACTTAACACTTATAAAATGTGTCCACTGATACCGTAACACCGTCCCGGAGGTGGGACTTTCCTTCGTAATGTGACGCAGCACAGCCGTCATTCCTACCCCCCCGGCGCCGCGCACCGGCTCCTCAGCATTGTTTGATTCTGTCCCGGAGCCTGCGCTGTTATGTTATCCCGTGGCCAGGCACACTTAGCGCTGCCCGTCTTCTGGCATCATTTGGTGTCAGGATGGCTGCGCCTGTGCGGCCGCGCTGGCAGAGAGCCCGCCTCGCAGTGTCTTCTGATTTAATCCCACTGGGGGCCTGGGATCCATGGACATGCGCAGTGCATATCTGAACCTCCACCTCTCACTCATCTCCCTATGGCTTCTTCAGACTGTTCGGTGTCAGCTGGTCCCTAATAGCATGCCACGGCCGTGACACCGCACAGTCTTAAGAAGCCGTAGGGAGGGGAGTGAGAGGCGAGGATATGCACTGCGCATGTCCATGGATCCCAGGCCCCCAGTGGGATTAAATCAGAAGACACTGCGAGGCGGGCTCTCGGCCAGCGCGGCCGCACAGGCGCAGCCATCCTGACACCAAATGATGCCAGAAGACGGGCAGCGCTAAGTGTGCCTGGCCACGGGATAACATAACAGCGCAGGCTCCGGGACGGAATCAAACAACGCTGAGGAGCCGGTGCGCGGCGCCGGGGGGGTAGGAATGACGGCTGTGCTGCGTCACATTACGAAGGAAAGTCCCACCTCCAGGACGGTTTTACGGTTGCAGGGGACACATTTTATAAGTGTTTAGTTCTGTGTTTGCAAGGAGCATGATGAAAAGAGCCACCTTTTCCTTTTGCATCTTTTGTGCTGCACAAGCTGGCTCTTTCAGCTACAAACGCCTTGGGGGGGGTTAAAGGTTCCCTTTCGACTTTCTCAGGCTTCGGCCTACATTGTGTTCCTCTGCTTTTCCACCTGTCTCTGGGCTCCAACACCGCCAGTTGCCGTCCAGAAGTGCTGTACGCACAGTCAACAGTCCCTCCTCTGTTATTGGGGTTCAGTAACGTCAGCTGTTCCCCTGCTGTGTGTGTGGCAATCCCTCCTACCTCCTCCAACCTCCTCCTCCTCCACCTGTCCCTGGGCTCCAACACCGCCAGTTGCCGTCCAGAAGTGCTGTACGCACAGTCAACAGTCGCTCCTCTGTTATTGGGGTTCAGTAACGTCAGCTGTTCCCCTGCTGTGTGTGTGGCAATCCCTCCTACCTCCTCCAACCTCCTCCTCCTCCACCTGTCCCTGGGCTCCAACACCGCCAGTTGCCGTCCAGAAGTGCTGTACGCACAGTCAACAGTCGCTCCTCTGTTATTGGGGTTCAGTAACGTCAGCTGTTCCCCTGCTGTGTGTGTGGAAATCCCTCCTACCTCCTCCAACCTCCTCCTCCTCCACCTGTCCCTGGGCTCCAACACCGCCAGTTGCCGTCCAGAAGTGCTGTACGCACAGTCAACAGTCGCTCCTCTGTTATTGGGGTTCAGTAACGTCAGCTGTTCCCCTGCTGTGTGTGTGGCAATCCCTCCTACCTCCTCCAACCTCCTCCTCCTCCACCTGTCCCTGGGCTCCAACACCGCCAGTTGCCGTCCAGAAGTGCTGTACGCACAGTCAACAGTCGCTCCTCTGTTATTGGGGTTCAGTAACGTCAGCTGTTCCCCTGCTGTGTGTGTGGCAATCCCTCCTACCTCCTCCAACCTCCTCCTCCTCCACCTGTCCCTGGGCTCCAACACCGCCAGTTGCCGTCCAGAAGTGCTGTACGCACAGAGCCAAACACCTCGCCAATGTGTTAGTGGGGTTCAGCACCGCCAGCTGTTCCCCTGCTGTGTATACGGCAACGTGTACTGCGACCGCCACGCAGGCACAACAAGTTAAATTTAAGGGAACCTGTCCCCCCCCCCCAGGTGTTTGTTACTGAAGGAGCCACCTTGTGCAGCAGTAATGATGCAAAGGGAAAAAGTGCCTCTTTTCGTGGTGCTCCTTGCAGATGCTGAACCTAACACTTATGAAATGTGTCCCCTCACAGCGTTCAACCGTCCGGTAGGTGGAACTTTCCTTTGTCATGTGACGCAGCACAGCCGTCAATTTTACCCCCTTGTCGCCGTGCGCCGCCTCCTCAGCGTTGTTTGAATCTGTCCCGGAGCCTGCGCTGTTAGGTTACCCCTTGGCCATGCACACATTTTGCGCTGCCCGTCTTCTTACATCATTTGCTGTCAGGCTGGCTGCGCCTGTGTGGGTGCGCTGTCCGAGATTCAGCCTCGCAGTGTCGTGTAATGTTATCCCACCGCGGGCCTGGGATCCGTGGCCATGCGCAGTGCATATCCTCGCCTCTCACTCCCCTCCCTACGGCTTCTAAAGACTGTTCGGTGTCAGCTGATCCCTAATAGCATGCCACGGCCGTGACACCGCACAGTCTGAAGAAGCCGTAGGGAGGGGAGTGAGAGGTGAGGATATGCACTGCGCATGGCCACGGATCCCAGGCCCGCGGTGGGATTACATTAGACGACACCGCGAGGCTGAATCTCGGACAGCGCACCCACACAGTCGCAGCCAGCCTGACAGCAAATGATGTCAGAAGACGGGCAGCGCAAAATGTGTGCATGGCCAAGGGGTAACCTAACAGCGCAGGCTCCGGGACAGATTCAAACAACGCTGAGGAGGCGGCGCACGGCGCCAAGGGGGTAAAAATGACGGCTGTGCTGCGTCACATGACAAAGGAAAGTTCCACCTACCGGACGGTTGAACGCTGTGAGGGGACACATTTCATAAGTGTTAGGTTCAGCATCTGCAAGGACCATAATTAAAAGGGCTAAGTTTACCTTTTCCAGCATTAGTGGTGTACACGATGGCTCTTCCAGCTACAAACGCCTGGGGGGGGGGGTTAAAGGTTTCCTTTCAACTTGCTCCAGTGCAGGCTTCGGCCTACACTCCGCTCCCCCTGCTCCTCCTGCTGACCCTGGGCTCTAACACCGCCAGTTGGGGCCCAGATGTGCTAGCTGCACAGAGAAAAACACCAGCCAATGTGTCAGTGGGGTTCAGCACCGCCAGCTGTTCCCCTGCTGTGCAGCCGGCAACGTGTCCTGCAACTGCCACGCAGGCACAACAGACCCAAAAGCTGCCGCCAGTGCAGGCTTCGGCCTACACTCTGCTCCATCTCCTCCTCCTGCTGACCCCGGGCTCCAACACCGCCAGTTGGGGCCCGGTACTGCTAGCTGCACAGAGAAAAACACCAGCCAATGTGTCAGTGGGGTTCAGCACCGCCAGCTGTTCCCCTGCTGTGCAGCCGGCATCGTGTCCTGCAAAAGCCACGCAGACACAAGAACTGAAATTGAAGGGAACCTGTCCCCCCTCCCCCAGGCGTTTGTACGTTTTAAAGGCCACCTTGTACAGCGGTAATGCTGCATGTGTGCAAGGTGGCTCATAAACGTATTCTCCTCGCACATGTGGAACTGAAAACACGTCTAAAATGTGTCCTCTGTGTGACCATTTAACCGTCCCGGTGGTGTGACTTTCCTTTGTAATGACACGCTGCAACCCCCTTGGTAGCGCTGCCCGTCTTCTGGCATCATTGTTTGGCTGCCTGCGCCTCTGCGGCCGCCCTGACCCACACAACGCCCCTCGGTGTCTTATTTATTGGGACTGCGAGGGTGTGATTGACGGGCATGATCAGTGCATCAGTTCGCCTGTCCCTCATCTCCTTCCGCCTTCTGCGGACTGTGCGGCTTCATGGCCGTGGCATGCGATAAGGGATCAGATGACGCCGCACAGTCTGAAGCGGGTGTAAGGACCCGAGTGTGAGAGGCGAACATATGTGCTGCGCCAGGCCATGAATCCCAGCCCCGCAGTGTTTTAACAATGTTAAGACACTGCGGGGCTGGGATTCATGGTCATCGCGAACCGCACCGGCCGACATTAAATGATGCCAGAACATGGGCAGCGCTAACAGCGCTAGGCCAGGGGATAACACGACAGCGCAGACTCCTGTACAGCAAATAACAACGCTCAGGAGGCTGCACCCAGCACCAAGGTGGGATTCTTGACATCTGTGCTGCGTCTCATTACAAAGGGAACTCGCGCCTCCAACACAGTTTGACTGTTTAAAGGGCTAAATGTTATACGTGTTTCATTCAGCGTGTGCAAGGAGCAAAATTAAAAGAGCAACCTTTGACTTGTGCACCACTACTGCTGCATAAGCTGTGGCTCTTCTACTTTGTAACCCCTGAGGGGGGGTTAAAGGTTACCTTTGAAATTGGTTCGATTAGGCTTCGGCCTACACTCTGCTCCCCCTGCAGAGCCCGGGCTCCAACACCGCCAGTTGGGGCCCGGTACTGCTAGCTGCACAGAGAAAAACACCAGCCAATGTGTCAGTTGGGTTCAGCACCGCCAGCTGTTCCCCTGCTGTGCAGCCGGCAACGTGTCCTGCAACTGCCACGCAGGCACAACAGACCCAAAAGCTGCCGCCAGTGCAGGCTTCGGCCTACACTCTGCTCCATCTCCTCCTCCTGCTGACCCCGGGCTCCAACACCGCCAGTTGGGGCCCGGTACTGCTAGCTGCACAGAGAAAAACACCAGCCAATGTGTCAGTGGGGTTCAGCACCGCCAGCTGTTCCCCTGCTGTGCAGCCGGCATCGTGTCCTGCAAAAGCCACGCAGACACTTGCTCTTGTACCTTCTGCTCCCCATCCTGGTTCCAGTACCGTCAGCTGGTTCCGGGCAGAGCCTTTGGCTTAGGTGCCTCCCTCTGGGTATCCGAGTTCCACCAACGTCAGGTGGTCCTTGGTAGTGCTTTCAGGCACGGGTACCTCCTGCTTAGTAACCGGGTTCCAGTAACGTCAGCTGGTCCTCGGTAGTTCCATTGGCTCTTGGACCTTCGGGTAGCCATCCGAGTTCCAGTTCCATCAGCTGGTTCTCGGCATTTTCTCAGCCTTCTTGTACCTTCTGCTACATTTCCAAGTTCAAGAGACTAAACACGATGACCCGGAAGACCACCCCTAAGATGACGACGACACCAGAGACGACAACCACCGTGATGACGACGACCCTGGAGACGATGACCCCGAAGACCACCCCGATGACGACGACCCCGGAGACGACGACCCTGAAGACCACCCCGATGACGACGACCCCGGAGACGACGACCCTGGAGACGACGACGACCTGGAAGACCGAGAAGCAGAAGAACAAGAGGCTGCAGAACAAAGAGCAGAAGAACATTAAGCATAACACTAAATATCAGAGCAAAAAATATTATCTAAATTATAAGCAGAAGAAGACTAAGCAGTGTATGGGGGTGAGTCCGTTCCTCCTCGTGGTGCCCCTGGATAAAGCCTGATGCTGCAGGCCAAACTGAACGCGGACAAATGTAACTCTTTTGTGACAGGCAGAACGGAAGGTGTAATCTTCAAACTTTTATAGATAACAACTACGGGAATGCCTGTCACAAATAAGAATATGATGAAGAAGTAGAATATGATGAAGATAATAGTAAAATAAAAAGAATATGAACAATGTAACCCAAAAAATAATAGGTAGAAGATGAAGAAGAAGATGAATAAGGTGAAGAAGTTGATGTCAAAGAAGCTGATGATGAGGATAATGAAGAAGAAAGTGTGGGAGAAGTAAAAAAGAAGGTGAAGGGCGTGGAAGTAGTGAAACATCAATATCTGACAAAATAAAAAAAAAAATTAACATAGTCAAAATCTTTCTACCGCCGAACGTCATAAAAAAACCCCAAAATCCTGCTATTCTATTACATTGGGCTAAACCTCTGTGCCTTTAATGTCTCCGCCACGTCCCCCAATACATCCTACATTATTCTTAGTTGTTTTCCTTCATGTAGAATGAACCTACAAGTTTATAAAGGGTTTATTTTAATTCCGATATTTTCGTCCCATTGACTTGCATTGGGATCGGGTATCGGTATCGGATTGGATCCGATATTTTGACGGTATCGGCCTATACTTTCCGATACCGATACTTTCCGATATCGGAAAGTATCGCTCAACACTAGTGAAAAACCATTCAGATCGGGGCGGGATCCCCCGTATACTGCAGGATATAGGTTTGTACAGTGACAAGGTCGTCTTCTATGATTTCTGACAAGTTTTTTTTTCCTCCTGAATATTCCTGCCGCAGATGAGCTCTATGATCTAATACTGGTCTGTACATCGGATGGTGGTGACATCTGCCCATGCTGTGGATATTAGATTACAGGCGGCTGTCTTACCCCCAATGATGGCGGCATCTGTTTCTGGAGCTGTGAACACATAAGAAAAACAAGCGATATTTACTGGGCTTTCCATGGAAATGCCATATTCTCACTGCCTGATAGATGCCAATGTGAGGGGAGGCTGAATGTCATTACATAACTGGAAATAACAAAAATACATAAAGAAAACATTCCCCGAAGTAGACAAAATAATTTATGCACTTTATTGTGAGAGTCCTGTTTTTTTAACTACTTCCCTCAATATTTCGTCACTTGATTTCCCATAATGCATCACTGTTCAGTTGAAGCTCATGGAGCTTTGCTACTTGGATTGTCTCAACTGTTCAGTGTTGGTCACTCCCCTCTGCTATACTGTATATACTTGCCTCTGGCACTTAGAAATTGCCAGTGTTAGTTCTTGCTGCCTGGTTATGGAATTGGAGGTGTTTCATAGTTGGAGTTTGTGTTTGGAGATTGTTCAGGAGATTGTTGCTTGGAGTTATGTCTGTGTGCACATCCTCTTCCTCTTTCTCTCTCTCTTTTGCAGTGGGACAAGAGTTTGCAATCTGAGCTGACAGTTTGGGTATGTGCACACGTTGCGGATTTCTTGCAGAAATTTCCTGAAGAAAACCGGAAATTTTCTGCAAGAAATCCGCATTTTTTTTTTGCGTTTTTTTTCAGTTTTTTTCGCGTTTTTTTAGCATTCTGCAAGCGTAATTAGCTTGCAGAATGCTAAAGTTTTCCAAGCGATCTGTAGCATCGCTTTGAAAACTGACTGACAGGTTGGTCACACTTGTCAAACATAGCGTTTGACAAGTGTGACCAACTTTTTACTATAGATGCAGCTTATGCAGCATCTATAGTAAAAGATAGAATGTTTAAAAATAATAAAAAAAATAAAAAAATGCTTATACTCACCCAGACATCTCCTCACCGGCGTCCGTTCCTCTTCCTATAGCTGGTCTGTGCGCACAGGACCTTCCGTGACGTCACGGTCACGTGAGCGGTCACATGACCGCTCACGACCAATCACAGGACAGTGACGTCATCGGCAGGTCTTTCACCGCACACCAGCTACAGGAACCGAAGCGACAGCGTGCAGTGGAGGCGGGAAGACATCGAGGGTGAGTATAGGACTATTTTTTATTTTAATTCTTATTTTTTACCACTTATATGGTGCCCAGTGCGTGGAGGAGAGTCTCCTCTCCTCCACCCTGGGTACCAACCGCACATAATCTGCTTACTTCCCGCATGGTGGGCACAGCCCCGTGCGGGAAGTAAGCAGATCAATGGACTCCCAGGTGTGCGGAATCCCCTGCAATTCCGCATTTTAATGAACATGTTGCTTTTTTTTCCGCGATGCGATTTTTTCGTGGAAAAAAAGGCTACATTTGCACAAAAAATGCGGAATACACTTAAAATAATAGGAGGCATATGTAAGCGTTTTTTCGCGTTTTTATCACGTTTTTATAGCGAAAAAACGCGAAAAAAACACGAAAAATACTTAACGTGTGCACATGGCCTTTGAGTCTCCTAGAGATAGGCTTGTACATTGGAGACAAAGAGAAGTGAACTATCCTAATTAATATGCAGGCAGCTCCTGGAGAAGCAAGGGACCCCTGTAGTGTCAAGGAGGGTGTCTATTGTGCATGGACAAAGAGTTATAGATTGAGCAAATAGTTAAGACAGGAAAAAGCTTTTAAGTTTTGGAGAGGATTAAAGCAAATATCTCACACCCTTTTGAGGTAGCTATTGTTCTTCACAAGTGCACATTTCTTTCATCCAAACATCTTTGGCAGATGACTGACACCGATACAAAAGTATGAATATTTGGGCTTCTATAAATCTGATAGTGATGGAACATACATTTTCGACTTCAGGGTTAATGGGGGAAGAATATGCATGTTTTCTCATAACTGTAACCCCTGCCTACAAGCCACAAATCTACAGTGGCCAGATAACTGACAACAGCCATGTTATGTTTGATCTCTGTGGAAAGGTAAAATCTTAATAAAAAATATGGCGGCGATCTCGAGATTCTGCAATCATTAGGATTGACGTTATCTCATCAGTTGGGGCTTTCATAAATTCCTGAAGGGCTGAGGACATCTCACAACCTGGCCCATGTGAGGTTTATCATAGGGAAGCTTGTTGGTGTAATTTAGGTACTGATAAAAGGTCAAGCCAAATTTTGATCTTGGTTCCTGTAGAGAGATACACATTGTGTTTGCATGAATCCCATTCACTAAACGTCCCCCAAAATGAACTTCCCTCCTTCAGCTAAGTTGACTCATCTCTGTGAGCAGCATAGTAAGTTTCTTCCATTATTACCTTATTTTATGTACTGTATATTCCATATTGTTTTGACCCCTTTGTAATATCTTTTGTATATATTTCGTTATAAACACTGCCTATTGTTCTGAATTAAATATAAAATGTATTCGTTCTGTTCCTTTTGTTCTGTAAACTGCACCCCTTAAGCCATGCACTACTAGAACCAGGCCTCCAGTCAACCTGAACATAAAAATTGAGTGCTGGTGGCAGCAAGTAGTCTGTAGTGTGGGGTTATCGTGGATTTCACAGTGACTGTATCTGGGGTATATATGTATATTCCATGTTTTGGAATTGGAGGTGTTAGCTACACAATAACCGGCCTATTAGTGGAAAAAGTCTGCGACCTCCTACGTCAATCGTCATCCAGTCATGTAATTGTTCGGAGGATAGGGGACAGTTGAGAGCTGTTTGACACAAAGATCACATCGGGTGGATCTGCATGACCTCAGGCTGCGATCCTTGAACAAGCTGCCACTCCTTATGTAATCGCATACCTCACAACTTTTGAAGAAAACAAAGACGGACAAAGGTAGCGGCGCACGCAGTGGCAAATTTTAGGCCACGCCCCTGACCACATCCATTCACAACTAGTCACACCCATATCCATAGCCCAACCACACCCATTTAGCACTGCTGATCACATTGTTTCATAAACAATAATTATAAACAGAAAAAAATATGGCCACACAGTGCTCCATACTGTATAACGGCCACACATGACGCTCAATACTGTATAATGGCCCCACATGATGCTCTATACTGTATAATGGCCACACAGTGCTGCATATTGTATAATGGTCTCACATGATGCTCCATACTGTATAATGGCCACACATGATGCTCTATACTGTATATTGGCCCTATCATGATACTCTATACTGTATAATGGTCTCACATGATGCTCCATACTGTATAATGGCCACATAGTGCTCCATACTGTATAATGGCCACACAGTGCTCCATACTGTATAATGGCCTCACATGATGCTTTATACTGTATAATGGCCCCACATGATGCTCTATACTGTATATTGGCCCTATCATGATACTCTATACTGTATAATGGCCACACATGGTGCTCAATACTGTATAATGGCTCCACATGATGCTCAATACTATATAATGGCCACACATGATGCTCCATACTGTATAATGGCCCCACATGATGATGCCAGTGTACAGTCGGGGCTGTAGATGTGTCCCAGCTGCTTACAATGCAGGCAAAGATTTCACCACCTGTCGCTGTCCACACTGCTGCCTCACAGATCCTGCACATTGCAATGTAGCCCAGCTCTGCATGTACTCAGACTACACCACTATCTACTGGCTCCACTCCATAGCGGCTGTAGTATATAAAGGATATATATATATATATATATATATATATATATATATATATATATACTGTGCCTATGACTGACAGGCTGCACTGGATTGCTCTAACTGCTGCCCCTACTCCTGGTTAAAATGCCTTGTACTGTAAGCCCAGCAGGGCCAGCTGCATGTATATGTGCAGCACACACACACACGTACCTCGGAATGTCCTCTCTCCCTCTCTGAAACACCGCACCGGAAGAACATATGGAAGGGGCGCCGTCTAATACAAGGGGGCGTGTCGACTGCTTCTCCTGCTGGCTGTGCCGGAGAAGTGGCGTCCCGAGCGGGACTTCGGGGCACAGCCTTAAAATTGGGACAGTCCCGCAGTATGAGGGACGGTTGGGAGCTATGTGTAATTGCCCTCTTTTCCTGCACTGTCACCTCTCCTCCCCTCCCCTTCATTAATTCCTCCTCCCGCTTTTCCTCCTGCCTCCTTTCTGTTCAGGATTTTTCTGTTTCTTCTTGAACCTCTCTTATTGTTTTCCCACTTTTCCAGCATATCTGCAGATCCTGCCTTTCCATATGTTCCAAACTCCCCTCCACACCTGCCTTGCCTCCGCTCCTCCTCCCTTCTGCTTCTGCCTGCTCTTTACTCCTGCTTCTCCTCCATCCCTCTCCTCTGCTCTCCCCTTCTCTTTTGCTTTCCATCTACCCCTGCCTCCCCTGTCATGGTCCCAATGGCAGGGAATTAAACACATAACACGGGCAAAAACAGGACGAGCTCTAGGGTGATGGAACCTGAGCTGACCGCGATCCTGAACCTCAACACTCAACTAACAGCAGCCGGGGAACGTTCCTGGGGGGACTCTAGACGTCTCGCGCCAGCCGGAGATCTAGCTTCCCCTATCAGAAGAATCACAGACCTATCTTGCCTCCAGAGAAATATTCCCACAGAAATAGCAGCCCCCCACATATAATGACGGTGAAATGAGAGGAAGGCACAAACGTAGTTATGAAAACAGATTCAGCAAAATGAGGCCCGCTTAAGCTAGATCGCAGAGGACACAAAAGGTGAACTGCGCGGTCAGCTTAAAAACCCTTCAAAATACCATCCTGAAATTAAACTCATGTGCCAACTCATGGTACATGAGTGGTAATTTCAGACCACTAGAGCAACCAGCAGCAGAGAATTACATATCTGCAAGCTGGACTAAAAACATGAAAGCAAACATGAAACAGGGAAATCCAGACTTAGCTTGTCTTGAAGGCTTTAGGAGCAGGTAACAAAGAGTGGAGACTCCTGCCTCCACTCTTGCTTTTGAACCTGCTCCTACTTCCCTCCTCTGCTGCCTCCACTCCTGCATTCCCACCTGCTCCTACTTCCCTCTGCTCTTGCCTCCCCTACCCTCCTGCCTCCACTCTTGCATTCCCACCTGCCCTTGCTTCTCTCACCTTGGTCTTCTGCCATTTCTGTACACTGATGATAAACAGCTCAGCTTCCTTGGGAGTTATCAGAAGCTGCTGGAAATAACGTCAAGAATGAAAGATAAGAGACGTGTGGCTCCTTAATACCTGGGATGCACTGTACCCTCATGGCAGGGGGCCATGTCATCATGAAAGAAAACTCAAAAAGTGAGACTGAAAGCTGAATCTTTACATTTAACTCTCTGTATGCTAGAACAGGTGTGAGGATGTGGTAAAGGGGTGAGAATATAACTGCAAGAAGCCTGGGATGGTGATAATGGGAGATAGAAACAGTTACACTCACACAGTCTATAAACCACTGCATAGACCCGAGCCAAAAAAAGCTGGTGGTGGAGCCGTCGGCAGTGGTGTCCTCATAACCCATATTTTGTCTCAGGTGACTTCTCTTTGATTACTAATCCGAGTTAATTTGCACAGAATGTAAGTAATGGAGATGCATGTCTATCAAAATGTAGGAACTGACATAGTTGAGACTCAAAAGCCAAAAGACTGAAAGGCCGAGTTGGCATAAGAAAAAAAATAAATCGCTACATGCTACAACTGGCAGCGTATATCGGATGACGCACACCCGTACAAGATTATGGGTGCGTGCAGAATATCAGACTGCACTCTGATGAGGACGACTGATGACTGAGCACAGAACAATTCTGAGAGACAGGTTATAAACCAGGGCTCTGTTCCTCTGGACACATTCTTCACCGGGTCTCACTCAACCATGAATATTATGAACTAATGGAAAATACAACTCTTTAGATGTTTAACACGTTTTAGGTTTAAGTGCAACAGTACTATAATACTGCTCCTATGTACAAGAATATAACTGCTATAATACTGCTCCTATATACAAGAATATAACTACTATAATACTGCCCCTATGTACAAGACTATAACAACTATAATACTGCCCTTATGTACAAGAATATAACTACTATAATACTGCTCCTATGTACAAGAATATAACTGCTATAATACTGCTCCTATATACAAGAAAATAACTACTATAATACTGCCCCTATGTACAAGAATATAACTACTATAATACTGCCCCTATGTACAAGAATATAACTACTATAATACTGCCCCTATGTACAAGAATATAACTACTATAATACTGCTCCTATATACAAGAATATAACTACTATAATACTGCCCCTATATACAAGAATATAACTACTATAATACTGCCCCTATATACAAGAATATAACTACTATAATACTGCTCCTATGTACAGGAATATAACTACTATAATACTGCCCCTATGTACAAGAATATAACTACTATAATACTGCCCGTATGTACAAGCATATAACTTCTATAATACTGCCCCTATGTACAAGAATATAAACTACTATAATACTGCTCCTATGTACAAGAATATAACTACTATAATACTGCTCCTATGTACAAGAATATAACTACTATAATACTGCCCCTATGTACAAGAATTGAAACTACTATAATACTGCCCCTATGTACAAGAATATAACTACTATAATACTGCTCCTATGTACAAGAATATAACTACTATAATACTGCCCCTATGTACAAGACTATAACTACTATAATACTGCCCCTATGTACAAGAATATAACTACTATAATACTGCCCCATGTACAAGAATATAACTACTATAATACTGCTCCTATGTACAAGAATATAACTACTATAATACTGCTCCTATGTACAAGAATATAACTACTGTAATCCTGCTCCTATGTACAAGAATATAACTACTATAATACTGCCCCATGTACAAGAATATAACTACTATAATACTGCTCCTATGTACAAGAATATAACTACTATAATACTGCCCCTATGTACAAGAATATAACTACTATAATACTGCCCCTATGTACAAGAATATAACTACTATAATACTGCCCCCTATGTGCAAGAATATAACTACTATAATACTGCTCCTATGTACAAGAATATAACTACTATAATACTGCTCCTATGTACAAGAATATAACTACTATAATACTGCCCCATGTACAAGAATATAACTACTATAATACTGCTCCTATGTACAAGAATATAACTACTATAATACTGCCCCTATGTACAAGAATATAACTACTATAATACTGCCCCTATGTACAAGAATATAACTACTATAATACTGCCCCTATGTACAAGAATATAACTACTATAATACTGCTCCTATGTACAAGAATATAACTACTATAATACTGCCCCTATGTACAAGAATATAACTACTATAATACTGCCCCTATGTACAAGAATATAACTACTATAATACTGCTCCTATGTACAAGAATATAACTACTACTAGATGGTGGCCCGATTCTAACGCATCGGGTATTCTAGAATTTGTATGTATGTATGTATATAGCAGCCACATAGTATATAGCACAGGCCACGTAGTATATAGGAGCCACGTAGTATATAGCAGCCACGCAGTATATAACACAGCCACGTACTTTATAACACAGCCCACGTAATGTATAGCACAGGCCATGCGGTATATAACACAGCCCACGCAGTATATAACACAGGCCACGCAGTATATAACACAGCCCATGTAGTATATAACACAGCCCATGTAGTATATAGCAGTGTGGGCACCATATCCCTGTTAAAAAAATAAATAAAACTAAAAAATAGCTATATACTCACCCTCCGTCAACCAGCGAAGCTGTCTCGATGCGCGAGCGGCTGCCGCCCGCTTCTGTTTCCAGAGATGCATTGCGAAATTACCCAGATGACTTAGTGGTCTCGCGAGACATCTAAGTCTTCTGGATAATTTCACAATGCATCTCTGGGAATGGAAGCTGGCAGCAGCCGCGCACGCATCGGCGGACAACGGAAGGTGAGAACAGCAGGTTTTTTGTTTTTTTATTTTTAACATTAGATTTTTTTACTATTGATGCTGCATAGGCAGCATCAATAGTAAAAACTTGGTCACACACGGTTAATAGCAGGGTTAACGGAGTGCGTTAGCCGCGGCATAACGCGGTCCGTTAACGCTGCCATTAACCCTGTGTGAGCGCTGACTGGAGGGGAGTATGGAGCGGGCGCCGGGCACTGACTCAACGGAAGTAGGGAGGGACTAATTCTCGGCCGGACTGTGCCCGTTGCCTGGCGGCCTCGACCAATCAGCGACGCGGGATTTCCAGGACAGACGGAAGTACCCCTTAGACAATCTATATATATAATTATATATATATATATATATATATATATATATATATATATATATATATATATATATATATATATATATATATAATACTGCTCCAATGTACAAGAATATAACTGTTATAATACTGCTCATATGTGCAAGAATATAACTACTATAATACTGCTCCTATGTACAAGAATATAACTACTATAATACCGCCCCTATGTACAAGAATATAACTACTATAATACTGCCCCTATGTACAAGAATATAACTACTATAATACTGGTCCTATGTACAGGAATATAACTACTATAATACTACCCACTATATACAAGAATATAACTACTATAATACTGCCCCTATGTACAAGAATATAACTACTATAATACTGCTCATATGTACAAGAATATAACTACTATAATACTGCCTCCTATGTACAAGAATATAACTACTATAATACTGCCCCTATGTACAAGAATATAACTACTATAATACTGCTCCTATGTACAAGAATATAACTACTATAATACTGCCCCTATGTACAAGAATATAACTACTATAATACTGCTCCTATGTACAAGAATATAACTACTATAATACTGCTCCTATATACAAGAATATAACTGCTATAATACTGCTCATATGTGCAAGAATGTAACTACTATAATACTGCCCCCTATGTACAAGAATATAACTACTATAATACTGCTCCTATGTACAAGAATATAACTACTATAATACTGCTCCTATATACAAGAATATAACTGCTATAATACTGCTCATATGTGCAAGAATATAACTACTATAATACTGCCCCTATGTACAAGAATATAACTACTATAATACTGCTCCTATGTACAAGAATATAACTACTATAATACTGCTCCTATGTACAAGAATATAACTACTATAATACTGCTCCTATGTACAAGAATATAACTACTATAATACTGCTCCTATGTACAAGAATATAACTACTATAATACTGCCCCTATGTACAGGAATATAACTACTATAATACTGCCCCTATGTACAAGAATATAACTACTATAATACTGCTCCTATGTACAAGAATGTAACTACTATAATACTGCTCCTATATACAAGAATATAACTACTATAATACTGCTCCTATATACAAGAATATAACTACTATAATACTGCTCCTAAGTACAAGAATATAACTACTATAATACTGCTCCTATGTACAAGAATGTAACTACTATAATACTGCCCCTATGTACAAGAATATAACTACTATAATACTGCTCCTATGTACAAGAATATAACTACTATAATACTGCCCCTATGTACAAGACTATAACTACTATAATACTGCCCCTATGTACAAGAATATAACTACTATAATACTGCCCCTATGTACAAGAATATAACTACTATAATACTGCTCCTATGTACAAGAATATAACTGCTATAATACTGCCCCTATGTACAAGAATATAACTACTATAATACTGCCCCTATGTACAAGAATATAACTACTATAATACTGTCCCCTATGTACAAGAATATAACTACTATAATACTGCTCCCTATGTACAAGAATATAACTACTATAATACTGCTCCTATGTACAAGAATATAACTACTATAATACTGCTCTTATGTACAAGAATATAACTACTATAATACTGCTCCTATGTACATGAATATAACTACTATAATACTGCCCCTATGTACAAGAATATAACTACTATAATACTGCCCCTATGTACAAGAATATAACTACTATAATACTGCCCCTATGTACAAGAATATAACTACTATAATACTGCTCCTATGTACAAGAATATAACTACTATAATACTGCTCCTATGTACAAGAATATTACTACTATAATACTGCTCCTATGTACAAGAATGTAACTACTATAATACTGCCCCTATGTACAAGAATATAACTACTATAATACTGCCCCTATGTACAAGAATATAACTACTATAATACTGCTCCCTATGTACAAGAATATATCTACTATAATACTGCTCCTATGTACAGGAATATAACTACTATAATACTGCTCCTATGTACAAGAATGTAACTACTATAATACTGTTTCTTAATTTGCAGGTAATTCTCTGTTTTGCTGGAAGATTCTGCTCTTTTTGTCTATGGTGTTGGTGGTTCTGTAATTACTGATGGTGAAGGACGGCTCTGCTTTGTCACTATTTGTTGTGTGCGGTTGTAGCTCGCGGCGTTTCCAGGAATACATAGAATAGTAAACAGCATTAATTATGAATCCAGTAACCTGACAGTTCGGCGGCGGCAGATGTTGTGTACCGTCCTGTGTGAGCAGACGGCCTTCACCGCTAACCTGTTAGGACTGGGAGTTACGGCTTATAAATAAAATTCTCATCGTATTTCCTGTTCTGGTAATTAAATCTAACAGGATAAATACGTCCTGACGTCCCAGAACCTGGAGACAATGAGTATATGGCGAGTCGCTCCAGCCCTATCAGAATCACAGTCACGATCACTTGAGGTTGAATTTGTTAACGCTGTGGCTATGGCAGATGGAGTGAAGTCACGGTGTCGCCTGGTGTAGTGAGTGTATTAATGTAATGTATTTGCATTAATCGTTACATTTTTTAGTAACATTCTGTCTTTGTTATTATATTCGGATCACAAATTGGATTTCTATAGGACCATTTTGATATAGGACCATGGCGTGTAAACTCAGGCTGACCGATAATTAGGAGTCATGCCAGATGACAAACTATGCTCTACTACATCCTACCAAATCAGGGGTGTACACAGGTTGGACTGGCCCCCAGGGGAGCAGGAGAATCCCCCGATAGGCCTCTGTGATGGAGAGCTAATGAGCAGTGTTATTACACTTGATTCACAATTTGCAGAATAAAGTCATCATCTAATCATTGATTAAACAAGCCAGACAAATTAATATTACAAAGAAGGAAAAGTACATTTGTGTGCTGGGTCAGGATATTTTTGCATGTAGCTCAACAGTGGGACCCGAGAATCACTGTTACTGGTGGGCCCGACACAATCCAGTCTGACCCTGGGCGAACAGAAGAAGAGTCTGCAGAGCAAAAATAAAGACGTTTCTTCCTCCTATTCCTCGTTCCCATCACCATTAGCTTTCATCCCATCTGGAGTTGTGTCAATCTGAGCACTGCTACAGGTGCATCTCACAAAATTAGAATATCATCAAAAAGTGAATTTATTTCAGTTCTTCAATACAAAAAGTGAATCTCCTATATTCTATAGAGTCATTACACACAGAGTGATCTATTTCACGTGTTTATTTCTGTTAATGTTGATGATTATGGCTTACAGCCAATGAAAACCCAAAAGTCATTATCTCAGTAAATTAGAATACTTTATAACTCCAGCTGGAAATGTTGGCCTAATGAAATGTATGTTCAGTAAATGCACTCAATACCTGGTCGGGCTCCTTTTGCATCAATTACTGCATCAATGCGGCATGGCATGGAGGCGATCAGCCTGTGGTGCTGCTGAGGGGTTATGGAAGCCCAGGTTGCTTTGATAGCAGCCTTCAGCTCGTCTGCATTGTTGGGTCTGGTGTCTCATCTCCCTCTTGACAATACTCCATAGATTCTCTATGGGGTTAAGGTCAGGCGAGTTTGCTGCCAATCAAGCCCAGTGATACTGTTGTTTTTACACCAGGTATTGGTACTTTTGGCAGTGTGGACAGGGACCAAGTCCTGCTGGAGAATGACATTTCTGTCTCCAAAAAGCTTGTCGGCAGAGGGAAGCATAAAGGGCTCTAAAATGTCCTGGTAGACGGCTGCGCTGACTTTGGTCTTGATAACACAGTGGACCTACACCAGCAGATGACATGGCCCCCAAACCATCACTGATTGTGGAGACTTCACACCAGACCTCCAGCAGCTTGGATTGTGGCCTCTCCACTCTTCCTCCAGACTCCGGGACCTGGATTTCCAAGGTCTAATGTGAAGTATCCACAATCAATCACAATCACAATGAATTATAAGCCGTAATCATCAACATTAACAGAAATAAACACATGAAATAGATCACTCTGTGTGAAATGACTATCTAATATATGAGATTAACTTTTTTGTACTGAAGAACTGAAATAAATTCACTTTTTGATGATATTCTAATTTTGTGTGAAGCACCTGTATATCTGTCGCACTAAGACTGTCCCTTTAATTAAAAAAACGGATCAATTGCATAAGTGATGCAATCAGAAGCAGAGGGGCCGTGGATTATTACGGGTTCTTTTAGGTCTTGTTATGTTTTAGAACTGAAGAAAGGTGCAGCATGATGCGCTTCTGTTTCACTTTCCAATATTGGAGACATTATGTAACCAGTGATACTTCTGTATCATCAGTAATGCAATGGAAACGTTCTGGACATGAATTCCATCTGGCTGCTTCTAAAAAATGGAACAAACGGGCAAAATGTCAAAACGCAACGGAGACCCTTCCATTGATGTACAGTACAAGCACAGTGGATGGATTTATAGCAATCCCATGCCCACTGCGTTTACTCCCCGCGGTGCGGATTTACAAGCCGCAGCATGGTCATTCTGTAGCGGAGACGGGGTAAATCTGCATGTGCTAAAAAACAAGTGCGGTAATTAGAACACAGAGTTTTGGACAGAGCCAAATTTACTGCATCAAAAACACTACAATTCCTGATCGCAGGCACCTAGCCTGAGATTGAACAATTGCTTTTTTTTAAGTCACCTTTCTTTTGTGTCCTGAAGTATTCATTGCCATTTTTTAGTTTCAAAAAAAGTTTTATTGAAATTTCAACTTCAACAATCATAAAACAAAATTTGAATGTGAATGTGCTCCCTCGCAGGGGAGTCTATTAACTGAGAAATATAAGAACACATACTTATTATGAACGCAAGGGGGGACAATACAAAGACAACATAGGGAAAGAACATGAAGGAAAAGGGAATTGTATTTACATTTTAATGTATAACAAACATTGTCCCCACAGAGTCAGGTCACTATGGGGATAGACGTAGAGTCTGACTCAAGAGTAAATTAGGCTGCAGATCCATCCATGGGCTCCATATCTTAAAGAATTGATCCCACATATCATTCCTAGAAGCCTCAATGCGTTCATATAGCATGATATTAGTCATCCTTTCCTTAACCATTCGTATCGACAGCGTGGGGGACCTCCATTTCGAAGCAATGTGTATTTTAGTAGCCATAAAAAGAAAAGTAACCAACTTAAATAAGTTTTTAGGAAGAGTCGGGTGTCTCGCCCCCAGGAGAAAAACAGAGGCGTCCAAATTGGTTTTTCCCCCAGCCAATTGGTCTACTATCAGATTTATCTTTTGCCATAAGTTGGACACCACTGGACACGTCCACCATATATGTTTCATATCTCCGGGTAAGCTACATCCCCAAAAGCAAAATGTTGAGACATTCGGGAATATGCTATGGAGTTTAGTTGGCACCAGATATGTCCTGTGAAGGACTTTGATTGAAGTTTCTACCAATGATGATTGGTGACTGCCCTCGGATAGCGTGTCGCCGCACCTCCTCCAAGCCTCCACCGGCAGCTCGACACCCAGCTCCTCCTCCCATCATCTCATGAATCCCAATTTCTCCTGATCGTGGGGTGGATTTATAATTGAATAAAGCAAGGATATTGTCCCTCTTCCCATTGGATCAGAAAGGCACTTTTGTTCATAGCCGGAGACAGGAACAGGGCGTCTACCCTGGATCAGACTACCCGCAAAATGTAAAACCTGATTAACCCCTTCCCGACATGTGACGGTATAGTACGTCACATGTCGGGACCCCCGCTTTGATGTGCGCTCCGGCGGTGAGCGCACATCAAAGTCGCGACATGTCAGCTGTTTTTTACAGCTGACATGTGCGCGCAATAGCGGCGGGTGAAATCGCGATCACCCGCCACTATTAACTACTTAAATGCCGCTGTCAAACGCAGACAGCGGCATTTAACTACCGCATCCGGCCGGATATGAGCGCATTGCCGACCCCCGTCACATGATCGGGGGTCGGCGATGCTCCTCCATTGTAACCATAGAGGTCCTTGAGACCTCTATGGTTACTGATTGCCGGTGGCTGTGAGCGCCCCCCTGTGGTCGGCGCTCACAGCACACCTGCAAATCTGCTGTGTAGCAGCGATCTTATGATCACTGCTGCATAGCAGAGCCGATCGGGCTGTGCCTGCTTCTAGCCTCCCATGGAGGCTATAGAAGCATGACAAAAGTAAAAAAAAAAAGTTTTTAAAAATGTGAAAAAAATAAAAAAAATATAAAAGTTTAAATCACCCCCCTTTCGCCCCAATCAAAATAAATCAATTAAAAAAAACCCCAACCTACACATATTTGGTATCGCCGCATTCAGAATCGCCCGATCTATCAATAAAAAAAAAGCATTAACCTGATCGCTAAATGGCGTAATGAGAAAAAAATTCGAAACGCCAGATTTACGTTTTTTTGGTCGCCACGACATTGAATTAAAATGCAATAACGGGCGATCAAAAGAACGTATCTACACCAAAATGCTATCATTAAAAACGCCAGCTCGGCACGCAAAAAATAAGCCCTCACCTGACCCCAGATCACGAAAAATGGAGACACTACGAGTATCGGAAAATGGCGCAATTTTGTTTTGTTTTGTTTTTTGCAAAGTTTGGAATTTTTTTTCACCACTTAGGTGAAAAATAACCTAGTCATGTTAGGTGTCTATGAACTCGTAGTGACCTGGAGAATCATAATGGAAGGTCAGTTTTAGCATTTAGTGAACCTAGCAAAATAGGCAAGCAAAAAACAAGTGTGGGATTGCACTTTTTTTGCAATTTCACTGCACTTGGAATTTTTTTCCCGTTTTCTAGTACACGACATGCTAAAACCAATGATGTCGTTCAAAAGTACAACTCGTCCCGCAAAAAATAAGCCCTCACATGGCCAAATTGACGGAAAAATAAAAAAGTTATGGCTCTGGGAAGGAGGGTAGCGAAAAACGAAAACGGAAAAAGCTCCGGGGGTGAAGGGGTTAACGTGCATTGTTTCTCTAATCGGGGGTTCAAACTTCCTTACAAATTCTACTCTGTCCATCAGGACACCGAAAGGGTCACACAGATGTTTTATTGTGGTAATCCCTCTCAATGTCCACCATGCGAACAAATGAGGATCTAGACCAGGGGCGAACATCGAGTTACCCAATATAGAGATCAAAGGTGAGGGATCAGATTGCAGTGAGTGTTTGAATCTAACTCTTCTCCACAAACTAAAAGAGTGGGCTGTAAAAGGTGCTGTTATAAAAAGTTGTTTAGGGATTTTTTCCGTAGACTACATGAGGCCTGGTAAAGAGAGCGGCTTAATAAGATGTAATTCTAAGTGAACCCACCTTGGTTTGTTATTTTGGCGCAGATATTTGTTAGTTGTGCTATTTGTGCAGCTTTGTAATACAGGGATAGATTTGGGAGCGAAACTCCACCATGTCTTCTGTGGAAGAACATTAATTTTTGGGGGATTCTGTTCATTGCCATTTTTTAAATGGTTTCCATGGTTTCATGAATTTAGCAAAAATTTTTACTTTACTTTGATCTTTTACTTATTTTACCTGTATTCAGAACAAAAGTAGCGAGATCCACTAAAATGTCACAAGCAATTTCAACATTTGCACTAAAATTTATGGCATACAAAAAAACTGCAGTAGGTTTGTGCAAAAATTGTCATTAAACAATTAGCTGCAAACATCTGGATTACAAAAACAAAGCATCTAACGAACAATTGGAAAATAGACTTCAAAATAGGCGCAACTAAAATCAAGACTTGGGGGCAAAACAAAAAAGAAGCGTAACCCCTAACCCAGCCTAAACGCTGGAAACCCTAGATAAAGTGCAAATGCAATAATGAATCGTGTCCACAGCATTTCATATATATATAATTAACACAGTACAAATTATGTACATGGAGGGGACAAAAAAATCCAAGATCACTGACCCCGGGGTCTGACTGCACCACTGCACATTGGTCATTAGATCCTGTAATTTTATATATTCTAATGCACATGATGGAGCTAAAACATGTGGATGCCATGTGTATTTCTGTGACCATACCAGGATTACAACAGGGGTAGGCAGAGTGGGCAGTCGCCTAAGGGCACAATTGGGAGGATGCATTTTCTGGAGTGAAATCCAGAAATAAAGGGAGCTCCATAAACAAACTCAATACTCCTAAACTCACAGCTAGGCGCAGTAATACTTTCATCAGGTGCACACTTGGCCACAGATCCCTCCTGGGCTGCAGGGAGGCTCCAGGACTCCTGCTGTGCAGTCAGCTTCTGTAGGAGCCACCTGTGTCAGTGGGCTGTGGATCATACAGGGGAGCACAGGTAACTCCCTGCTGATATCAAGGCTGTACAACAGCAACAGCAGCAGAAATTCCCCAAAAGTGGGGAAATATAAAATAAGATACAAAACTATAGGTAAATATTAAACAAAAAGTAGAAGATTTTTAAAATGTAACATTTCTGCAGGTGTTCACCAAACACACAATCTGCTCTGATTATTATTTGCCTTTTTTGCTGAATGTTCCCCTTTTTAGGCTACATTCTTACAATGAGTTTTTGACACCGCAACATTTCTGCTAATACTATGTAAATTAGTTTTTTTCCTTTTTTTCATTGCATTTTTCTAATGTGTTTTTATAACTGCGGTTTTCGTCTCTTGGTGTGTCAAGCTATAAATAAAGCTGCTTTGTTTTTGATACTCCCTGGTATTTGCTTTGACAAAACTTTATTGACATACTTAGATGCGGATTACATGCGTTTTTGATGCGTTTCTGGAAACACACTAACGTGCTTTTTTTTTTTTTTTACCTTCGGAATCTCCACATCTAATGCAAGTCTATGCAGATTTGAGACATGCACCGCGGGTCAGTATACGCTGAGTAAAAAAGAAGCCCAGAGGGCAGGAGATTTCTATACGCTCCATCCACTTTGCTGGAACTGTAAGGGTATGTGCACACGTTGCGGATTCTGCTGCGGATTTTTCCGCAGTGGATTTGGAAAATCCGCAGTGCAAAACCACCGCGGTTTTCACTGCGGATTTTCTCGCGGTTTCTTCTGCGGTTTTTCAACTGCACTTTCCTATTGGTGCATGTTGAAAACCGCTGCGGAATCCGCAGAAAGAAGTGACATGCTACTTCTTTTATTCCGCAGCGTTTCCGGCCGGATTTTTCCGCAGCATGTGCACTGCGGTTTTTGTTTTCCATAGGTTAACATTGTACTGTACACCGCATGGAAAACTGGTGCGGATCCGCAGCGTCAAAACCACTGCGGATCCGCAGCAAAAACCGCAACGTGTGAACATAGCCTAAAGGTACCGTCACACTAAACGATATCGCTAGCGATCCGTGACGTTGCAGCGTCCTCACTAGCGATATCGTTTAGTTTGACACGCAGCAGCGATCAGGATCCTGCTGTGATGTCGCTGGTCGCTGAATAAAGTCCAGAACTTTATTTGGTCGTCCGATCGCCGTGTATCGTTGTGTTTGACACCAAAAGCAACGATACCAGCGATGTTTTACACTGGTAACCAGGGTAAACATCGGGTTACCAAGCGCAGGGCCGCGCTTAGTAACCCGATGTTTACCCTGGTTACCAGCGTAAAAGTAAAAAAAACAAACAGTACATACTCACCCAGCGTCATACCTCCCCCAGCGTCTGCTTCCTGACACTGACTGAGCGCCGGCCCTAAAGTGAAAGTGAAAGCCGCTGTGCTGTTAGGGCCGGAGCTCAGTCAGTGTCAGGAAGCAGAAGCTGGGGGACGCTGGGTGAGTATGTACTGTTTGTTTTTTTTACTTTTACGCTGGTAACCAGGGTAAACATCGGGTTACTAAGCGCGGCCCTGCGCTTAGCAACCCGATGTTTACCCTGGTTACCCGGGGACCTCGGCATCGTTGGTCGCTGGAGAGCGGTCTGTATGACAGCTCTCCAGCGATCAAACAGCGACGCTGCAGCGATCGGCATCGTTGTCGCTATCGCTGCAGCGTCGCTTAATGTGACGGTACCTTTAGACGCTGCAGCAAAATATATGCAGCTTCAAAATAGTACAAAAAGCTCATTGTGAGAATGTAGCCTCATGGAGTGTTTTTTGGTGCAGATTATAAGCAGTGTTTTTCATTGTTTTTTATGTTTTTGTTGTAAGTACAGGAACTCTGGGATTCTACACTGCTTCCTTTACATGTGCACTGAGCTGTGGCTGCAGCTGATCCATGCTCACCTGTAGGACTGAAAGCTCCTGGCTCCCAGGAAGAATAAGGCTATGTGCACACGTAGGAAAAGAGGTGCAGAATTTTCTGCACAATATCCGCATCTCCTGGCAGAATCCGCAGTTGTGGATTTTGTGCGGTTTTTATGCGGTGTGGTGGGGCGGGTGTGCGGTGTGGATCCTCTCTGATGCCATTTAATGGGTAAGAACTTGGGTGGGAATTATTGGTTGGTACAACTCCAGATTGTTGGAGCCTTTTTTTAGGGCCAAGTGACTTTTCACATGGACTACTCTATCCCCTGTTTCTGTTTGCCCGTATATGCACTTTATTGTTATCTGGTTATGGCATCATGAGTGGCTCACACCGTTTTGGTCTGTGCTACCTTAGTTTCCTTTGCTGAATTAGGTTGATTTACTTTTTGGTTGTTTGATTTCAATTTGTACATATTAATGTTTTGTGAACTGTGATATAAAAAAACTTATAACGTTTTAAATGAATATGGACATATACTCCAGTGTCTTTCTTTGTGATATCTGTATATGATACAATGTATCTGTGCGGCTGAATCTGTGTACAGTGAACTGTGATGGGTGTTTACTCTATACAGGTCCTTCTCAAAAAATTAGCATATAGTGTTAAATTTCATTATTTACCATAATGTAATGATTACAATTAAACTTTCATATATTATAGATTCATTATCCACCAACTGAAATTTGTCAGGTCTTTTATTGTTTTAATACTGATGATTTTGGCCTACAACTCCTGATAACCCAAAAAACCTGTCTCAATAAATTAGCATATCAAGAAAAGGTTCTCTAAACAACCTATTACCCTAATCTTCTGAATCAACTAATTAACTCTAAACACATGCTAAAGATACCTGAGGCTTTTAAAAACTCCCTGCCTGGTTCATTACTCAAAACCCCCATCATGGGTAAGACTAGCGACCTGACAGATGTCAAGAAGGCCATCATTGACACCCTCAAGCAAGAGGGTAAGACCCAGAAAGAAATTTCTCAACAAATAGGCTGTTCCCAGAGTGCTGTATCAAGGCACCTCAATGGTAAGTCTGTTGGAAGGAAACAATGTGGCAGAAAACGCTGTACAACGAGAAGAGGTGACCGGACCCTGAGGAAGATTGTGGAGAAGGACCGATTCCAGACCTTGGGGAACCTGAGGAAGCAGTGGACTGAGTCTGGTGTGGAAACATCCAGAGCCACCGTGCACAGGCGTGTGCAGGAAATGGGCTACAGGTGCCGCATTCCCCAGGTAAACAGCGGCAGAAGCGCCTGACCTGGGCTACAGAGAAGCAGCACTGGACTGTTGCTAAGTGGTCCCAAGTACTTTTTTCTGATGAAAGCAAATTTTGCATGTCATTCGGAAATCAAGGTGCCAGAGTCTGGAGGAAGACTGGGGAGAAGGAAATGCCAAAATGCCTGAAGTCCAGTGTCAAGTACCCACAGTCAGTGATGGTGTGGGGTGCCATGTCAGCTGCTGGTGTTGGTCCACTGTGTTTCATCAAGGGCAGGGTCAATGCAGCTAGCTATCAGGAGATTTTGGAGCACTTCATGCTTCCATCGGCTGAAATGCTTTATGGAGATGAAGATTTCATTTTTCAGCACGACCTGGCACCTGCTCACAGTGCCAAAACCACTGGTAAATGGTTTACTGACCATGGTATTACTGTGCTCAATTGGCCTGCCAACTCTCCTGACCTGAACCCCATAGAGAATCTGTGGGATATTGTGAAGAGAAAGTTGAGAGACGCAAGACCCAACACTCTGGATGAGCTTAAGGCCGCTATTGAAGCATCCTGGGCCTCCATAACATCTCAGCAGTGTCACAGGCTGATTGCCTCCATGCCACGCCGCAT